>NC_042978.1:20448445-21075262 GCF_901001165.1 Salmo trutta
ATCTATCTATCTATCTATCTATCCATCCATCTATCCATAGTATTTATCTATCTATCTATCTATCTATCTATCTATCTATCTATCTATATTATCTATAGTATCTATCTATCTATCTATCCATCTATCGTATCTATCTATAGTATCTATCTATCCATCTATCTATCTATAGTATCTATCTATCTATCTATAGTATCTATCTATCTATAGTATCTATCTATCTATAGTATCTATAGTATCTATCTATCTATCTATCGTATCTATCTATCTATAGTGTCTATCTATAGTATCTATCTATCTATAGTATCTATCCATCTATCTATCTATAGTATCTATCTATCTATCTATAGTATCTATCTATCTATAGTATCTATAGTATCTATCTATCGTATCTATCGTATCTATCTATCTATCTATCTATCTATCTATCTATCTATCTATCTATAGTATCTATCTATCTGCCAGCAGCATACCACCCAGCATCCAACTGCTGGCTTGCTTCTGATGCTAAGCAGGGTTGGTCCTGGTCAGTCCCTGGATGGGGGACCAGATGCTGCTGGAAGTGGTATTGGAGGGCCAGTAGGAGGCACTCTTTCCTCTGGTCTAAAAAATATCCCAATGCCCCAGGGCAGTGATTGGGGACACTGCCCTGTGTAGGGTGCCGTCTTTCGGATGGGACGTTAAACGGGTGTCCTGACTCTCTGAGGTCATTAAAGATCCCATTGCACTTATTGTAAGAGTAGGGGTGTAAACCCTGGTGTCCTGGCTAAAATTCCCAATCTGGCACTCATACCATCACGGCTGTCTAATCATCCCCAGCTTACAATTGGCTCATTCATCCCCCTCCTCTCCCCTGAAACTATTCCCCAGGTCGTTGCTGTAAATGAGAATGTGTTCTCAGTCAACTTACCTGGTAAAAAAACGGTAAAATAAAACACAAATAAATAAAAAAATCGATCTATCTATAGTATCTATCTATCTATCTATCATCTATCTATCTATCTATCTATCTATCTATAGTATCTATCTATAGTATCTATCTATCTATCTATAGCAGTGGTTCTTAACCTTGTTGGAGGTACTGACCCCCACCAGTTTCATATGCGCATTCACCGAACCCTTCTTAATTGGAAAAATGGCTCTCTTCACCTTGAATTCAGCGAGCGTTGTGTTCTTGTATTGTCCATCTCCATGCAGCTTAAGGAAGTGTTCTCTTAGTTTTGCCGGTGCTAGACTAGAATTGCTCAACTTGGCATTGCAAATCATGCAGTTAGGACGCTGACTCTCATCACGTTCCGTTATACATGTGAATCCATATTGTACATATTCGTCCGACCACTTTCTTTTTTTGCTCGACATAGTTAGTATGAAGGGATTAAAATATTAAGAAAGAAATCACACGACGTACCATCACGACAGTCACAATTCGACTACTGAGCGCGCCAAATTCCCTGCAGCACAGATAGGCCAAGCGATGTTGCGTGATCACCTGCAGCCAATGATGGCCAAGCGGGGCGTGTCATCACGAATCATATGAGTCGGGTGTGTGTCTTGACCTCCGCCGAACCCCTGAGACTGACTCACCGAACCCCTGGGGTTCGATCGAACCCAGGTTAAGAACCACTGATCTATAGTATCTATCTATCTATAGTATCTATCTATCTATAGTATCTATCTATAGTATCTATCTATCTATAGTATCTATCTATCTATCTGTCTATCGTATCGATCTATCTATATCTATCTATAGTATCTATCTATAGTATCTATCTATCTGTCTATCTATAGTATCTATCTATCTATCTATAGTATCTATCTATCTATAGTATCTATCTATCTATAGTATCTATCTATCTATCTATCTATCGTATCTATAGTATCTATCTATCTATAGTATCTATCTATCTATCTATCTATCTATCTATCTATCTATCTATCTATAGTATCTATCTATCTATCTATCTATCTATCTATCTATCTATCTATCTATAGTATCTATCTATAGTATCTATCTATCGTATCTATCTATCTATCTATCTATCTATCTATCTATCTAGCTATAGTATCTATCTATCTATCTATCTATCTAGCTATAGTATCTATCTATCTATCTATCTAGCTATAGTATCTATCTATCTATCTATCTATCTATCTATAGTATCTATCTATCTATCTATCTATCTATCTATCTATCTATCTATCTATCTATCTATCTATCTATCTATCTATCTATCTATCATCTATCTATCTATCTATCTATCTATCTATCTATCTATCTATCTATCTATCTATCTATCTATCTATAGTATCTATAGTATCTATAGTATCTATCTATAGTATCTATCTATCTATCTATCTATCTATCTATCTATCTATCTATCTATCTATAGTATCTATCTATCTATCTATCTATCTATATATAGTATCTATCTATCTATCTATCTATCTATAGTATCTATCTATCTATAGTATCTATCTATCTATCTATCTAGCAGTCTGTTGCAGGCTCATTTATGGGGCAGAAATCCCTGCAAGAGGCTTGGGGCTGGTAGGATGGGGGTTTATGGAGGCAGGCGAGGGTCATGGGTGAATGCAGCTGTGTAACTCAAACACCCTAAACTCAAACCCCCTATCTATCTATCTATCTATCTATCTATAGTATCTATCTATCTGTCTTTCTATAGTATATATCTATAGTATCTATCTATCTATCTATCTAGTGTAGAGAGATACTGTAGATAGAGAGATTCTATAGATAGATACTATATATAGATAGATAGATACTATAGATACTATATATAGATAGATAGATAGATAGATACTATATATAGATAGATACTATAGATACTATATATAGATAGATAGATAGATACTATAGATAGATAGATAGATAGATAGATAGATAGATAGATAGATAGATAGATAGATAGATAGATAGATAGATAGATAGATAGAGAGATAGAGAGATAGTGTAGAGAGATACTGTAGATAGATAGGAGAGATAGAGAGATAGTGTAGAGAGATACTGTAGATAGATAGATAGATAGATAGATAGATAGATACTATTGGTACTATAGATAGAGAGATAGTGTAGAGAGATACTGTAGATAAAGAGATTCTATAGATAGATGAATAGATAGGAGTGGTGTGGAGATCTGGCTCTGGGAAAACTATGAACATGCAGGTTGACTGTAATAGACAAGATCATGTATTACTAGTGTTAATACCTTTTGCTCAAAATAAGACCACTACAGGTTGCAAAGGTCACTGATGGCATGTCATTGAGCTTCTTCCTGCAGATTTACAGCTGCAAGTATCTGCTTAGAACATCATTCATCCATATGATTAATGGCGTGTGTATCGATGGCTAATAAAGTCTGTTTTGATTTAAAAGACAGGCCTCATTTGTTGGGGCCATGAACTGCAATCCATTGGCTCAATTGGACGTTTCCTGTTCTCCAAGTGGGTGACCGCATCGTCCGTCTGAATCACTGGCTTTGTACAGTACGCTGTTTGGACAGTATTTGGATGGCTTGAGCGTTTTGTAGCGTTACCATACATAATTATGCTGTGAATCAAAGAGTCGTCAATCGGTTATTTGCAAGGCCTTGCGGTATGCCTTTGGCTCGTGTTCAAGTCTTCTGCCTATAGGAGAGTAAACGTCTCTACGGGAGTAAATGTGTATCCAAAAACAACTGGCTAAAAGTGGATGTTGGTCTAGAATGTGCCACTGCAGCTCTGACACACACACACAACCACAGCCATTCTGGTATTTTTATTAAGGGGTCTGGATTGTGGATCTGTGGTGCGTGTGTGTGTGTATGTCAGTCACAGACAGCAGCTCAGCTCCCATCTGGATCGGCCCCAATCGGCAGAATACCTGCAGATTGGCAGCCCCAGACACATGCTCTGTGACTGGATGAGCCTGCTAGAGGGTTGGATTTCCTGGCTGGGTCTCTCTGTCTGCCTCTCTCATATTGATCAGGGTTTCCATGCTATTCTTAGTCCCACTGGGGCCCTGAGCACTCAGCACAACATGGGGCTGCTGCTCCGCTCCATAGGAACACAGGCCTAGTTTCGTGCACTATCATGCTGTAGGGCTTGTCTGCTATTGTAGAGCAGTCATGATGCTTTTCAACTACAAGACGATGAAGAAAATTGTGCTTGAAGTGAAGCCAGAAGCACTGATATTACTATTATGTTTTACTTTAGAGTTTTTTTCTTTACTGTATATGTATCAAGACAAGCATCCGAGCCAGTATACTGTATTACCACGTGTAAAATTATAGTAACGCTTTGTTAGTCCCAAGATAGGGACACTCATGTTGAAATGCTGAACACTGCACTGGACTCTGTACATTGAAGTATACTTTGTTTTTGGTTACTGCAGGCACTGAGCTGTAAAATAATATTTCACTTTTTCAGACTTAGTTAGACAGTAGCCTATTTGCGTTTAGTAATGATATACTATGACAGGATTTTGTTTGATTGATTTATACTTCTTCTCTACTTGTTCCTTTGTTACTTGGATGAAGCCCAGAAAATGAGCAAACTTGATTACAGAGGCAGCAAAAAGAGAGAAGGGAAGTAGATGTAGCTCCCTTTCTAACGAGGATTCCAGATGGCTTGAGGTTAATGTTAATGTTTGCCACGTTGCTGCATTGTTGCACAAAGCATACAATAAAACTATAAAGAGAGGAAAGTGAGAGAAAAACAAGAGAGGGAAGGGGAGAGAGAGAGTTGGGGGAGGGGAATAACAGTCACGTATTGAAGAAAGGGCATTTCAGGACAAGTGCCACATCACACCCTCAAATTTTCCTCCATCCCCTTCTCCCTCCTTCCCTCACTCACTCGCTCTCTCTCTCTCTCTCTGTTGCCATTACTGCACAGTACAATATCATATCTTTATAAGAAATGTTTTGCCAGAGAGTGTCAATCTTAGTTCAGAGTATGATATTAAAGTTACACTAACACACCAGTGATATAGTGAGAGAACAGCATGTCAACACAGCAAGTCTTTGAACCTTTTTAAATGTCACTTTCTATCTCCTTCAACCTCATGGATTGCATGTGTGATTGATTCCACCATCATTTTGATTGGAACCATAACTGTCTATCGCAGGTTTTCTAATCCCACACAGATGGAGGGAGCCTCAGCCTTGATTAATCTTGTTTTTAAGTTTCCATGCAGAAGAAATGACAAGCGTCTGTTATTTAATTCCATTTCTCCAGTTTTAATCAGAGAAGGGTTTCAGAAACAGAAACAACACACTGTATTATCTTGGTGAATCTAGCTAGGTTAGGATAGTTGTGAACTGTAGGGTATAGATTGGGGATAATGACAAAGTACATGGCAGTGATGCTTTCCCTAATTCCACAAAATCAGATATGGTAATCAGGCCCAACGTCTCGTCAGTGTAATCAGGCAGAGCTGAGTCCCAGGACAGGCCCCCTGCCACTGCAGATAATCACCCCTCCCTCTAAACTGGGGAGATGTGAAGCACACTGCCGCGTAGCCTACGTCAGGGGTGGGATCACAGCTCGATAACCGTCATCCTGTAACTGCCTTTACCCTCCAACCGAACCAAGGACACAGTCATCTTCTCATGTCGTGTCCTGCTATTTAAGAGTAACAAAGCTACAGCTTTGAGAGGGCGTCATGAAGATATTCTTATGAAACGTCCTCGCTCATCGCTTTCCCTCCTACCGCTTTATTGAATTGATTGAATCCAGACCTATGTGCTCTTTTTCTGAACTATTTAGCTATGCTCAGTAGTTCTACTGTACCTCTCAAAGTCTATATGATCAACACCCAAGATATTAGTCAGTCCCAGGCCCCAGCTCTAGCAGATCGCCTTTTGACAAGGCAATTTTCCCTCCAGAGGGATTCCTTTTGCCTAGTAGTTGAGGTTAAGCCTTTAGGCACTAGTGCCAAGCCACAGTCCATCAGCTGGAGCTGCCATCCATCTATACAACACATCGCATCACCCAGGCAGGCTCCAGGCAAGCACCCAGCCATTTGTGGGAGGAGGGTTGCCTCAGATGACCTCCTGTTTTGATGCCTATCTGGTCTCTCGGCACACGCTGCAAGTTTTATAGGAGTGCTGAGATACTCAGTCGTTATTCACTATTTCCCCACCTTGGGGGAAAACATGGGGGAAGCCTCAATTTACAGTGCCTTCAGAAAGTATTCACACCCCTTGACTTTTTTCACATTTTGTTGTGTTTCAGCTTGAAATTAAAATGGATTAAATGTAGATTTTTTTTGTCACTGGCTGACACACAATACCCTATAAATTAATAAAAAATGAAAAGCTGAAATGTCTTGAGTCAATAAGTATTCAACCCCTTTGTTATGGAAAGCCTAAATAAGTTCAGGAGTAAAAATGTGCTTAACAAGTCACATAATAAGTTTCATGGACTCACTCTGTGTGCTTATAATAGGGTTTAACATTCTTTTTTAAAGACTACCTCATCTCTGTAACCCACACATGCAATTATCTGTAAGGTATCTCAGTCGAGCAGTGAATTTCAAACAATTTCAGATTCACCCACAAAGACCAGGGTGGTTTTCCAATGCATTACAAAGAAGGGTACCTATTGGTAGATGGGTAAAAAAAAAAAAAAAACTATGAATATCCCCTTTGAGCATGGTGACATTGTTAATTACACTTTGAATGGTGTATCAATACACCCAGTCACTACAAAGATACAGGCATCCTTCCTAACTCAGTTGACAGAGAGGAAAGAAACTGCTCAGGGATTTCACCATGAGGCCAATGGTGACTTTAAAAAAGTTACAGAGTTTAATGGCTGTGATAGGAGATAACTGAGGATTTGGTCAACAACATTGTAGTTACTCCACAATACTAACCTAATTGACATAGTGAAAAGAAGGAAGCCTGTACCGAATACAAATATTCCAAAACATTCATCCTGTTTGCAACAAGGCACTAAAGTAATACTGCAAAAAGTGTGGCAAAGCAATTAACTTTTTGTCCTGAATACAAAGTGTTATGTTTGGGGCAAATCCAATACAACACATTACTTAGTACCACTCTCCATATTTTCAAGCATGGTGGTGGCTGCATCATGTTATGGGTATGCTTGTAATCGTTAAGGGCTGGGGAGTTTTTCAGGATAAAAAATAAACGTAATGGAGCTAAGCACAGGAAAACTCCTAGAGGAAAACCTGTTTGTCTGCTTTCCATCAGACACTGGGAGATGAATTCACCCTTCAGCAGGACAATAACCTAAAACACAAGGCCAAATCTACACTGGAGTTGCTTACCAAGAAGACAATGTTGAGTTACAGCTTTTACTTAAATATACTTGAAAATCTATGGCATTACCTGAAAATGTATGTCTAGCAATGATCTATAACCAATTTGACAGAGCTTGTAGAATTCTTTAAAGAATAATAGGCACAATCTAGGTGTGGAAAGCTTTTAGAGACCCAGAAAGACCCACAGCTGTAATCGTGGCCAAATGTTCTTCTACAAAGTATTGACTTAGGGCTGTGAATACTTGTGTAAATTAATTTTTAATACATTTGCAAAAATGTCTAAACATGTTTTCCCTTTGTCATTATGGGGTATTCTGTGTAAAAAATATATTCAATTCATTTCAGAATTCAGGCTGTAACACAACAGGATGTGGAATAAGTCAAGGGGTATGAATACTTTCTGAAGACACTGCATATGTTGCTTTTGAGTGCATTTCACACTACTTTTGGATTATAATTGGATTGTAAGGCTCGTATGAATGAAAATCAGCTGCATTATACAAAAAAAAACACTTCAACTTCAACCAGTAAAATGGCTCTTTGGCTAGCTTTGCTTCAGTGTATGTCAATGAGTGTTAGCATTCTAGCTAATAACGGCTGCATCCAAAATAAGTATTTTGCAACTATATCAACCAAATATAATCTTAGTGACCGTTCAAGCAATAAACAAAACACAATTGTAAGCCAATGAAAAGTTATAACTAAGTAAATCTATGCTATGTTGAATGGGAGGAGATGGTGAACCGCAATTGTTTTCCCCCACGATTGTACTTGTTTATGACGTGAATACAGTAGCAACTCAGAGTATAAGTGGTTTGAACTGAGAGATTAAGTTAAGGGTCTCACTTTCAAGGCAATACTTTCAAAGAATCTCCAACAGCATATTAGACCGAGCATTATCCCTGTATCTAAACTGAACATGAGACCTACAGAGGTCTGTCATGGCTGCACCCCCCCACCCCTCTCTCTTTCTCTCAGTGTACCCAGGCTGCACTTGACAGCTCACAGATTTGTGCTGTGGTGGTGGACAGACAGTGGTGAGGTCTCGTCAAAAGAACACTAACAATCTTACGAAAAACCACTCTGGTTACTTAACAACCTCCCTTTCTCTTTCTGGTCGCTGCTGGTTCACCCCTCACATGTGGCGTAAACATGCCAGAGTTAGACCACCTCGGTCTGATTCTCATTAGCCTCCCTGACATCACTGGGTCTGGTTCACTTCAATGCTGCTTATTGCACCAATAGGATGGATGACAGCATCTGCATCTGCCAATGAAATGTCCCATAGTGACTGATTACACTAGTGCTTTAATTTAATGTATTACAGTAGATGTAATGTAGACTAAGATCAATTGCGAAAACACTCATTAGTCAATTCAGGCTCATCCTCTTGATAGCCACCATGAAGCGCACCGTTATGTTAAGGCTGGTCAAGACGACAAGCCACCAGTTGTGAATGTGTGTATGTTGCAGCAGGAAATGTCTTTACTCACAAGCAGAGCACTGTACAGTAATGTAGTAGTTAGTGGCTGTGGCCTGGTCATCTAAGCTGAAGCATGCTGTATCAGTAGTGAGTGCTCAGGGCACCACTGGCCTCCACACTGCCCCCTGTGGTTACAGGTGGACATCCACCCAGGCCAGGGCTACTTGGAAAAGGTTTTTAAAATGGTAATGCTTTTACAGTGCATTTGGAAAGAAATCAGACCCCTTTACTTTTTCCACGTTAAAACCTTATTCTAAAATGGATTAAATTCTTTTTTTCCTCATCAATCTACACACAATACCCCATAATTACAAAGGAAAAAAACATTTTATCAAATGTATTACAAATAAAAAAAACTGAACTATCACATTTACATAAGTATTCACACCCTTTACTCAGTACTTTGTTGAAGCACCTTTGGCAGAAAATTACAGCCTAGAGTCTTCTTCGGTATGATGCTACAAGCTTGGCATACCTGTATTTGGGAAGTTTCTCCCATTTTTCTCTGCAGATCCTCTCAAGCTCTGTCAGGTTGGATGGGGAGCATCGCTGCACAGATATTTTCAGGTCTCTCCAGAGATGTTCGATCAGGTTCAAGTCCGGGCTCTGGCTGGGCCACTCAAGGACATTCAGAAACTTGTCCCGAAGCCTCTCCTGCGTTGTTTTGGCTGTGTGCTTGGGGTCGTCGTCCTGTTGGAAGGTGAACCTTAACCCCAGTCTGAGTTCCTGAGTGCTCTGTAACAGGTTTTCATCAAGGATCTCTCTTTACTTTGCTCCTTTCATCTTTCCCTCGATCCTGACTAGTCTCCCAGTTCCTGCCGCTGAAAAACATCCCCACAGCATGATGCTGCCACCACCATGCTTCACTGTAGGGATGGTGCCAGGTGTCATGTGCCTTTTACTGAGGAGTGAGTAGCTTTTGTCTGGCCACTCTACCATAAAGGCCTGATTTGTGGAGTGCTGCAGAGATGGTTGACCTTCTGGAAGGTTTTCACCTCTCCACAGAGGAACTCTGGAGCGCTGTCAGAGTGACCATTGGGTTCTTGGTCACCTCCCTGACCAAGTCCCTTCTCCCCTGATTGCTCAGTTTGGCCGGGCAGCCAGCTCTAGGAAGAGTCATGGTGGTTCCAAACTTCTTCCATTTAAGAATGATGGAGGCCACTGTGTTCTTGGGAATCTTCAATGCTGCCGAAATGTTTTGGTACCCTTCCCCAGATCTGTGCCTCGACACAATCCTATCTCGGAGCTCTACGGACAATTCCTTTGACCTCATGGCTTTATTTTTGCTCAGAAATTTTATTTGAAATACATTTGCAAAAAAAATGGAAAAAAGGTTTTTGCTTTGTCATTATGGGGTATTGTATGTAGATTGATGAGGATTTTTTTTAATTTAATACATTTTAGAATAAGGCAGTAACGTAATACTTTCCGAATGCACTGTATATTAGTGTAACTAACTGTCTTGGTGAACATTATGTGAGTCTGCTGTGAAATTATCATTGACCACACAGAATAACAAGGCATTGGCCTCTGTGTAAAAAAATCTGTGTAAAAAATGAGCTGGGCAGACAGAGAGCAGCAGGAAAGTGAGACATCAACATCCTTGGCGGGTCTGTCCATGAAGTTGTTCCTAGAGCGTACCATTGTGGTCTGATATATGTTATTGTTTGCCATCAATTCAGCTCTCTGGCTCAAATTATTGTCATTCCAGTAAAGTCCACTTGAAGCAAGCGGGAAACTGTAGACCGAGTGTAAAGAAAGGGATCAGTGAGCTAGCCGGGGCTTCTCACCACGGAGTGTGAGAGTTTGTTATGGATATACTACATTGTTGCCAAACCAAAAGCCTATTTGAAAGGGAATCTGCTGTGAATGGAAGAAAGAGGGGAGCGTGAAGGACAGCCTGCCTGCCTGGTGGTAATTCCTCTCTGTTGAGGGTCCAGGTGGTGGTGGGAAGACTCCTGTAGCTGTCTCCAACACAAACAGACCAAACAGGCCACGCCACCTAGGTGCCCACCCAGGAAGGAGAGGCGAAGACAGGCTGCCACAGAGTTACTGTGCCGCCCTGTCGATACGGGGATGCTTGAGCATGGTGTCACTATGTTATCATATGTTAAGGTGTGCGTGTGTTTTATAATTTATTATTTAATCTGCAAGATTTTGTGTGCACACCGCTCCACAAATGACATGTTGTGCTCAGATTTTAGGGAGAGAGCTTTATATCCAATCCAAAGGGGATGGTGGGTGGTTTAAACCTTTTATATAAATATATATTTTAATAAGTAAATGAAATCTGTCCAAAAATAGCTTGAAAAGTACACGGCATTCACATCTGGTTTTAATATTGTGGCTTATGGAAAAGCAGGAAAAATAGAGTTTCATCATTCTTACACACAATATAAACGAGGCCTTTCCTGGCGCGATTGAAGTTCACGACTAGTCGCTATATTGTTGTTTTATAGCTCTTCGTGTTAGCTGGGGGTGGGGGGGTGGGGCTGTGGGAATACCCTCCCGGCATGTAGCCTAGCGGTTAAGATTGTTGGGCCAGTAACCGAAAGGTTGCTGGTTCGAAACCCCCTTGCCGACTAAGTGAAAAATCTGTTGATGTGACCCTGAGCAAGGTGCTTAACCCTAATTGCTCCTATAATTTGCTCTGGAAAAGAGCGTCTGCTAAATGACAAAACTTTATTAATTTGAAAGATTTTAGAACAACTGAGAGAAGGGCACTTCTGGTGACTTTTTAAAAGGACATTCTACTCTACAAGAAAATGGTATTATGTTGACACCATCTGAAATATAACTGATGCACGCCACTGCACTGTAGGAAGATGATGAGGAGCAGGCTGTGGCTGTGCTCTCATGGCTCTCATTTGTGCCACTGCTCGCTCTGTCTACTACAAATATAAGTTATAATTTGTCACTGTTCTTAAAGGCATAGTGCAAGATTATGGCAATCAAGCCCTTTTGGTACTTATCTAGAGTCATTTGAACTGATGGATAAAAATGATCTGCATGTAATTTGAAGGAAGTTGAAGGTAATTTTGTGAGCCATTGCTAACTATCGCAATGACTGGAAGTCTATGGGATGAGCTAACTCCCTTCAAACTGCACGCAGAAACAAATGGTATCCATGAGTTCATCTGAGTCTGGGTAAGTAGAAAATGGTTAAAATATCCAAATATCGCATTGTCCCTTTTTTAAAGCAGAAATATAGAGTTGAAGTCGGAAGTTTACATACACTTAGGTTGGAGTCATTAAAACTCGTCTTTCAACCACTCCACAAATTTCTTGTTAACAAACTATAGTTTTGGCAAGTCGGTTAGGACATCTACATCTAAGTCATTTTTCTAACAATTGTTTACAGACAGATTATTTCACTTGTAATTCACTGTATCACAATTCCAGTGGGCCATCTATTTTGTGCACTTCACAAAATAGATGGCGTCATAAGGAAGGAAAATTATGTGGATATATTCAAGCAACATCTCAAGACATCAGTCAGGAAGTTAAAGCTTGGTCGCAAATGGGTCTTCCAAATGGACAATGACCCCAAGCATACTTCCAAAGTTGTGGCAAAATGGCTTAAGGACAACAAAGTCAAGGTATTGGAGTGGCCATCACAAAGCCCTGACCTCAATCCTATCGAAAATTTGTGGGTAGAACTGAAAAGGCGTGTGCGAGCAAGGAGGCCTACAAACCTGGCTCAGTTACACCAGCTCTGTCAGGAAGAATGGGCCGAAATTCACCCAACTTAATGTGGGAAACTTGTGGAAGGCTACCCGAAACGTTTGACCCAAGTTAAACAATTTAAAGGCAATGCTACCAAATACTAATTGAGTGTATGTAAACCTCTAACCCACTGGGAATGTGATGAAAGAAATAAAAGCTGAAATAAATCATTCTCTACTATTATTCTGACATTTCACATTCTTAAAATAAAGTGATGATCCTAACTGACCTAAGACAGGGAATTTTTACTAGGATTAAATGTCAGGAATTGTGAATAACTGAGTTTAAATATATTTTGCTAAGGTGTATGTAAACTTCCGACTTCAACTGTGTGTGTGTGTGTGTGTGTGTGTGTGTGTGTGTGTGTGTGTGTGTGTGTGTGTGTGTGTGTGTGTGTGTATGTATGTATATATATATATATATATATATATATATATATATATATATATATATATATATACACACACACCCACTACCGTTCAAAAGTTTGGGTTCACTTAGAAATGTCCTTGTTTTTGAATGAAAGGACATTTTTTGTCTATTAAAATAACATAAAATTGATCACAAATACAGTGTAGACATTGTTAATGTTGTGAATGACTATTGTAGCTGGAAACAGCTGATTTTTTTATGGAATATCTACATAGGCGTACCGAGGCCCATTATCAGCAACCATCACTCCTGTGTTCCGATGGCACGTTGTGTTAGGTAATCCAAGTTTATCATTTTAAAAGGCTAATTGATCATTAGAAAACCCTTTTGAAATTATGTTAGCACAGCTGAAAACTGTTGTTCTGATTAAAGAAGTAATAAAACGGCCCTTTAGACTAGTTGAGTATCTGGAGCATCAGCATTTGTGGGTTCGATTACAGGCTCAAAAGGGCCAGAAACAAAGTCCTTTCTTCTGAAACTCGTCAATCTATCTTTATTCTGAGAAATGAAGACTATTCCATGTAAGAAATTGCCAAGAAACTGAGGATCTCGTACAACGCTGTGTACTACTCCCTTCACAGAACAGCGCAAACTGGCTCTAACCAGAATAGAAAGAGGAGTGGGAGGCCCCGGTGCACAGCTGAGCAAGAGGACAAGTACATTAGAGTGTCTAGTTTGAGAAAAAGACGCCTCACAAGTCCTCAACTGGCAGCTTCATTAAAAAGTACCCGCCGAACACCAGTCTCAACGTCAACAGTGAAGAGGCGACTCCAGGATGCTGGCCTTCTAGGAAGAGTTCCTCTGTCCAGTGTCTGTCTTCTTTTGCCCATCTTAATATTTTATTTTTATTGTCCAGTCTGAGATATAGCTTTTTCTTTGCAACTCTGCCTAGAACGCCAGCATTCCGGAATAGTCTCTTCACCATTGACGTTGAGACTGGTGTTTATATATACACAGCTCAAAAAAATAAAGGGAACACTTAAACAACACAATGTAACTCCAAGTCAATCACACTTCTGTGAAATCAAACTGTCCACTTAGGAAGCAACACTGATTGACAATAAATTTCACATGCTGTTGTGCAAATGGAATAGACAACAGGTGGAAATTATAGGCAATTAGCAAGACACCCCCAATAAAGGAGTGGTTCTGCAGGTGGTGACTACTAAAATAAAGGGAACCCTAAAATAACACATCCTAGATCTGAATGAATGAAATAATCTTATTAAATACTTTTTTCTTTACATAGTTGAATGTGCTGACAACAAAATCACACAAAAATAATCAATGGAAATCCAATTTATCAACCCATGGAGGTCTGGATTTGGAGTCACACTCAAAATTAAAGTGGAAAACCACACCTGCTGCTGGGTTGTTGCCCTCCTACGGCCTCCTCCACGTCTCCTGATGTACTGGCCTGTCTCCTGGTAGCGCCTCCATGCTCTGGACACTACGCTGACAGACACAGCAAACCTTCTTGCCACAGCTCGCATTGATGTGCCATCCTGGATGAGCTGCACTACCTGAGCCACTTGTGTGGGTTGTAGACTCCGTCTCATGCTACCACTAGAGTGAAAGCACCGCCCGCATTCAAAAGTGACCAAAACATCAGCCAGGAAGCATAGGAACTGAGAAGTGGTCTGTAGTCACCACCTGCAGAACCACTCCTTTATTGGGGGTGTCTTGCTAATTGCCTATAATTTCCACCTGTTGTCTATTCCATTTGCACAACAGCATGTGAAATGTATTGTCAATCAGTGTTGCTTCCTAAGTGGACAGTTTGATTTCACAGAAGTGTGATTGACTTGGAGTTACATTGTGTTGTTTAAGTGTTCCCTTTATTTTTTTGAGCAGTGTATATATATGTGTGTGTGTGTGTGTGTGTGTGTGTGTGTGTGTGTGTGTGTGTGTGTGTACACAGTAGCAGTCAAAAGTTTGGACACACCTACTCAATAACAAAATGTGGAAAAGGTCAATGGGTCTGAATACTTTCCAAATGCACTGTATCTACAGTACCAGTCAAAAGTTTGGACACACCTACTATTCAAGGTTTTTTTTTTATTTCTACAATGTTCTACATTGTAAAATAATAATGAAGACCGTGAAGACATCATATAAAATAACACATGGAATCATGTAGTAACCAAAAAAGTGTTCAACAAATGTAAATATATTTTATATTCTTAAATGTAGCCACCCTGTGCCTTGATGGCAGCTTTGCACACTCTTGGCATTCTCTCAACCAGCTTCACCTGGAATGCTTTTCCAACAGTCTTGTAGGAGTTCCCACAAATGCTGAGAACTTGTTGGCTGCTTTTCCTTCACTCTTTGGTCCATCTCATCCCAAACCATCTCAATTGGGTTGAGGTCGAGTGATTGTGGAGACCAGGTCATCTGATGCAGCACCATCTCTCTTCTTCTTGGTCAAATAGCCCTTATACAGCCTGGAGGTGTGTTGGGTCATTGTCCTGTTGAAAAACGAATTGAACGCTGAAGCATTTATTTGCAATCTATTATCTGCAATTTCTGAGGCTGGTAACTCTAATGAACGTATCTTCTTCAGCAGAGGTAACTTTGGGTCTTCCTTTCCTGTGGTGGTCCTCACGAGAGCCAGTTTCATCATAGCGCTTGATGGTTTTTGCGACTGCACTTGAAGAAACTTTCAAAGTTCTTGAAATGTTCCGTATTGACTGACCTTCATGTCCTAAAGTAATGATGGATTGTCGTTTCTCTTTGCTTATTTGAGCTGTTCTTGCCATAATATGGACTTGGTCAATTACCAAATAGGGCTTTCTTCTGTATACCACACCTACCTTTGTAGGTGTGGTATACAGAACGCATTAAGAAGGAAAGAAGTTCCACAAATGAACTTTTAACAAGGCACACCTGTTAATTGAAAGGCATTCCAGATGACTACCTCATGAAGCTGGTTGAGAGAATGCCAAGAGTATGCAAAGCTTTTATCAAGGCAAAGGGTGGCTACTTTGACAAATCTCAAATATAAAATAGATTTAGATTTGTTTAAGACTTTTTTTGGTTACGACATGATTCCATATGTGTTATTTCATAGTGTTGTCTTCTATTATTCTACAATGTAGAAAATAGTAAAAAAAAAATATATAAAAACCCTGGAATGAGTAGGTGTGTCCAAACTTTTGACTGGTACTGTATATATTACAATGAAATCATATTTTTCGGGGTGCCGGCTACAATTTGGTAGCGGCGCACCACCACTGCTAAATAAATATTAGGGAAACACTGCAATGTGTGTGCTTAGGGGAAAAACACACATATCCAGACACTTTATCCTTTATCTGAATGAGTACCCTTCCGCAAGCTGGTAGCTATTCCTCTAGTCTCCTGATAGAGTAAAAAGCCTTGTGTGTTATTACTGTCACGCCGCTCCCACCCCTTAAAGACCCAGTACCACAGGAAGCTGCAATCTACTGCAAGAAAAGGCCAGCTGGTCCAATTATCAGAGCGCACCATTTTCACACAAATGCCTGACATTCACTGTAACCCACTCCTTTCCTGGGTTCTCAGCCCGGCCAGCCGAGGAGCTGGAATTTTGGCTTTTTGCAGCTGCGTAACGTGCCTCTTTTACTGTTGACATATTTTTCAGCTGCCTGACTTTTCCCATTCATTTCTTTTTTAGTATCGTAACATTTATTTGACGACAACCTGACCTCTACTGTACTTTTATTTTTCCTGTCATCTAATTTTCTCTCCCTTCTATGTCCTTGCGTCTTACTTTTCCACCCTCCGAATCCCTGTACTTTTTCTGTATGTGTTTTACAGTTGGCCGTGGTTGTTTATCAGTTTGAGAGCTGTGCGTAGTGTTTGACAGACAAGACTTAAGGCTGTCCTCTGCCCAGCTCTCCTCGGCGTAGCCTCTATCTATCAGACTGTATATAGGACACTTTAGTGCTCCAGCACATAAAAGGATGGCTGTATTAAATTAAGTTAAATTAAAGCCAGTGCTGCAGCGCCTGATTTTCTCATGCTCAGCTATTTTTTTCTGAATGAATTAAAAGAAGAATGCTCTCCAAGCTGATTTAGGGCTCTGTAATTCTGCAAGGACTTTCCATTGTGTAATCAGAGCAGGTTTACTGTGTATTTCAGCAATAACCCAGATTCAGGCTTAAGCTGTAGGAAAGTCTATCTTGAAATATATAGTATAAACAGGATTAAAGCAGCCATTTACCAGCCAAGCCAGTGCAGACAGCACTTGCTTTGTTTACAAGAGAGGTTAGCTATCTTGAATGTAAATTAGCAGTCTCTGCAACTTATTCTGAATAAATTAGGATTATGTTTAACAATACCATAGATCTCATTAGATGGTTGGATCATTTGGCCAATAAAAGTTTTCTGTAGGATTGGTTTCTATATGGAATCTGGTCTAATGGATCAGTCCTCTTCTATTGACTGTATTTTTCGGACATTCTCCACACCATCCATTCTAAATGTTAAACAGCGTAGGGAGTTTGTGGGTGGGGAGGGCTGCAGGGGCTCGGTCGATAGCTGTAACTCAGACTGTCTGCATGGGCAGAAATGAGGGAGGGAAAGAAGCGAGGCAGAGAAGTGCAAGCAAGAGGTGGAAAGAAATCGAACAGATGGGGAGAACGTTTTTTGCTGTAATATCTCTGCATTGGCTATGTTCTTGTCATTCCCAAAAATTAGGTTTGAAATTGAATTGGCGATGTGAAATTGATTGGGGTTGCTGAAGGGAAAACCGAGACGGAGAGAGAGAGAGCGAGGCAGACAAAATGAAGGGAGATCGGTGAGCTCGCTAGCTCTGTTGCTGGGGTAGAACGCCATTGTTTGGTTTGTTCTCCCGGCATGTAGGCCTTGCCAGCCAGGCTCTAAGCTCAGCTGCAGTGAGCAGAACAATCTTACCACACAAACACTGAGACATATATGTACACTGAGACGTACCAGCAAACGGTACCAGAGCGTCGTATCTCGGACCAAATGGATCTGAGACAGCTTCTACCCCAAGCCATAAGACTGCTAAATAGTTTATTAAATGGTTACAAGGACTATTTGCACTGACCCGATCTTGCACTGACTTTATGCTCACTCACACGACTATACTGAGTGCACAAAACATTAGGAACACCTGCTCTTTACATTTACATTTTTTTGGGGGGGCAGTGACAGACTGAGCAGGTGAATCCAGGAATTTGCTGCTGCTATTCTGTTTTTCATTTTACTCATTATTATCCATCCTGATAACTAGTCACTTTTCCCAGCCTTCATGTATTGGTATATTTGGTATTTTATTAGGATCCCCATTAGCTGTTGCAAAAGCAGCAGCTACTCTTCCTGGGATCCACACAAAACATGAAACATAATACAGAATGACATAATATAGAACATCAATAGACAAGAACAGCTCAAGGACAGAACTACATAAAAAATGTTAAAGGCACACAGCCTACATATCAATGCATACACACAAACTATCTAGGTCAAATAGGGGAGCGGCGTTGTGCCTTAAGGTGTTGCTTTAACTGTTTTTTGAAACCAGGTTTGCTCTTTATTTGAGCAATATGAGATGGAAGGAAGTTCCATGCAATTAGGGCTCTATATAATACTGTAAACGTTCTTGAATTTGTTCTGGATTTGGGGACTGTGAAAAGACCCCTGGTGGCATGTCTGGTGGGATAAGTGTGTGTGTCAGCTGTGTGTAATTTGACTATGCAAACAATTTGGGATTTTCAACACATTGATGTTTCTTATGAAAATAATCAGTCTCTCCTCAACTCTTAGCCAAGAGAGACTGGCGTGCATAGTATTTATATCAGCCCTCTGATTACAATTAAGAGCAAAACGTGCCGCTCTGTTTTGGGCCAGCTGCAGCTTAACTGGGTCTTTACTTGCAGCACTGGACCACACAACTGGACAATAATCAAGATTAGACAAAACTAGAGCCTGCAGAACTTACTTTTTGGAGTGTCAAAAAAGCAGAGCATCTCTTTATTACAGACAGACCTCTCCCCATCTTTACAACCATTGAGTCTATATATTTTGACCATGACAGTTTACAATCTAAAGTAACGTCAAGTAATTTAGTCTCCTCAACTTGTTCAACAGCCACACCATTCATTACCAGATTCAGCTGAGGTCTAGAACTTAAGGAATTATTTGTACCAAATGCAATGCTCTTAGTTTTAGAGATGTGCATGCCCAGTTTATTGCTTCAAACACATACTTTGTTTAATGCCAGTGGCAGGTCATTGGTAAAAATAGAAAAGAGTAGAGGGCCTAGAGAGCTGCCCTGCGGTACACCATACTTTACATGTTTGACATTAGAGAAGCTTCCATTAAAGAAAACCCTTTGAGTTCTATTAGATAGACAGCTCTGAATCCATGATATGGCAGAGGTTGAAAAGCCATAACACATAAGTTTTTCAACAACAGGTTATGGTCAATAATATCAAAGACTGCACTGAAATCTAACAGTACAGCTCCCACAATCTTCTTATTATCAATTTCTTTCAACTAATCATCAGTCATTTGTGTCAGTGCAGTACATGTGGATTGCCCTTCTCTATAAGTGTACTGAAAGTCTGTTGTTAATTTGTTTATTGAGAAATAGCATTGTATTTGGTCAAACACAATTTTTTCCAACAGTTTGCTAAGAGCTGGCAGCAAGCTTATAGGTCGGCTGTTAGAACCAATAAAGGCAGCTTTACCACTCTTGGATAGCGGAATTACTTTGGCTTCCCCCCAGGCCTGAGGACAAAGGCTTTCCTCTTGGCTCAGATTAAAGATATGACAGATAGTAGTGGCTATAGAGTCAGCTACTGTACCATCCTCGGTAGCTTTCCATCTAAGTTGTCAATGTACATATTTACTTCAAATACCTCATACCCTTCCCTGCACATTGATCTGGTACTGGGACTCCCTGTATAGAGCTAAACATTTGTGTATTTTATTCCTTGTGTTACTATATTTCTTTTTATTATAATTTTTTAACTCTGCATCGTAAAGCAAGCATTTCATGGGTATGTCTACACCTGTTGTATTTGGTGCGTGTGACAAGTAAACAGATTTGAGAGAGATCACAAGAGACAGCCACTGGTGTCAGGGCACAAGCACTAGACATTGTTTTATTTACCTGCATTTTTCAGTATCATTCCAAACTAGTAAAGCGTGCAGTATGCTTCAACATAACACAACAAGAAGTAAGCTTCGTATATATTCATGTTTTAGGAAACATATAGGGTACTGTGGTTGAGGATAGAATTTGAGTGAATTATCTATTATACAGCAGTAAGAAGGGGAGGTGTTACTCCAGCCAGACAGAGCCTAGATGAGCTTTGCTCCAGCACTGTCAATACTGCTAAAAAGTGCATTACTGTGATTACCTTGTTACACACTACAGAGAGGTTATCAGTTATAAATTGGATTTGAATTGACCATTCAATTCCAATTCCATTTGAGATTTCACAGTAGAAAGTTGGTCTGACCGGTTTAATCGTTTCAAGGTAGCCTTCTCTATACCAACGACACAGATGGCAAAAGCTTGATTATCTTCATTAATTAGTGCATTATCACTACATATTAAAGCCTCTCATAATGGTTCATGTTTATTAAGTTATTCTTCCTAATGACTCCAGTAAGGGATGTGTTATTGAGAACACAGCAATGTCTGTGATTCATATGAAATTCTTGCTCTCGGTTGTAAGGGAACAGACCGGTCATAATTGTTTCAGTATTTTGGCCTATGCTGTCCTACTGTCACATCATCATAGCTTGGGTGCTAGTTCCTGCCAGAAACAGAGCTGCTGGAGAAATAGCTCCTCTCACTGAGTGACTGATGGGAAAAGGGTTTGGGAGAAGCCAAAGGTTTGCTCTCCAAATTAGCCCAGGCACCAGGGTAACTGTGAATAGACAGCCTTGCCTCCAAATGCGTCTCTTGGCTTCCTCTGTCCACTTCAGCCTGCTGTTGGCTTTAGCCAGCCGCTGTATTTACAATAATGTCATGAGATCAAAATGAAACCAAATACTGGGAGCATGGTAGAAATTCTAATTCACCAACCTTGTGGTTTTCCTGTTATGGGAACATGTACACTGTACAAATGATTGTGTTACAACAATGAATCTCTGAGTTACGAGTATACTTGCATCTTGGACCATATCTCTGATGGTGGGGGACCTTTATGAGTAATTGTGGTCAGTTTACGACAGACAAGCATGTGTCCCCTGGTTGGACTTAGGAGGGAACCTACTTTGCTTCCCAGGTGCTTGTAATGCTGTCTTTTCTGTGTTGTAATTTAACTGTGACTCACTGTGATTCCAGAGTAACTCGGCTAGAATGTCTTTCTCGTTAAGTCACTTCTTTAACAAAACATTCTCTCTTTCTCTCTGCCCCCCCCCCCACACACACACACACACACACACTCTGTGCATCTCTATCCCTCTCTCTTTATTTCTGTCTTTTTCTCTCTTTCTCTCCCTCTGCCAACAGCAGTTCACTGGCACTGCTCTGTCTTTTTGTCTTTCGTCTCAAGGGGTGATTTGGCACAGGGGCATGCTGGCACTGTTCAACAGGGTTAGTTGTACTTTGTGTGTTCTTGCTCTGGGCGAGAAAGAGAGCGGGAGGGAGGGAGAGTGAGTGAGTGAGTGAGTGAGTGAAAGAGAGACGGGAGAAAGAGCAATCTAAAATGGCTGCCAACAGCAAACTCCTCTGCACATGAAATGTCTGCCAAAAAATGATGTTATGTTGAGCGATCCCTGGCCAGAGAAATAACTTACTTGGAAAGAACATAGCAACAACAAGGGCCACGATAAATATGTATTTATAGTAAATGTGTAAAGATGAGGTCGGGGAATATGAGGGAGAGGATAGAGAGAGAGATAGGAGAGAGAGTTTTTCGGCAAACTCAGAAAGTACGTAATAATACATTTCCAAACTGCTTATATTGATGGAATGTGAATAAAAAAATATAAAATAAAAAAATAACAAGTTTAGGGCCAGGGTGGGGTAGTAAGAAGATCAGTTTCACCCTCATTGAACTTTGGTCAAACTCACGAGGGGACAGCTGCAATGGTCATTTAATATCCGTTCTGACATTTATAAGTTTATCACGTTTAAATGGTATTGCAGAGGTGTTGGTGATTTGTTCATTAACTCTTACAATCCTGGAATGATAAAACCATCAAAAGTAAGATATTACTTGAAAATATAACAATAAGATTTGAACAGTTAACAAAATGGCCGTCAACTACCTTCGTAGGGAAAATGGATGGTGTCCTGCTTCGGCCATCGTTTTATTGCATCGTCATATGGTATGATGCCCTGCACCCCCACTCTCCCAAAAACCGTTAGAAACCCTAATATAAACTTTGTTCTAAAATATATGAAAGAAAATATGGAAACTATGTATTTGTTTTCCAGAGCATTGTCTTTGTGGCATTACGGGTCTTTGTGTGTGCCAGTCTGTCTAGCCTAGTCTTGCTCTCGTTCTCTCTTTCTTTTGCTCATTGTGCCAGCAATTTTGGCTGAGGGCATATTAAAAAGTCTAATCAATCCATGTAATATAGCCTACACCTGCACAATAAGTGCATTATTTATTTTAGACAGGTCTAAAGAAGCATGATATGAAGAAAATGTAGTCTGTTTCAGAAGAACATAATAGCATACTCTGAGTTGTCCTTATGTTAGGTCCTGATGTGGCTATGCCCAATGGCTGTGGGCTACATTAGTTCATTTAGCAGACAAGATTTACTTAGAATTCCGTGGCATTATTTTATAGTATGAAGAATACAATTGAACAAAGCTGAATAAAATATAAATATTTTATCCAAACGATTTGAGGGTGTGCGCACATGCAGCTATGCTGTGTTGAGCGGTTAACAAAGAGATAGGTATTCCTATATGCTTAATTTAGGCATATTAATGTAACTTTAGTTGGGCTACATGTTTTGATTTTTAATACATTGTAAGGCTGCATGATGCGACTCTAATGATGATTTGAAAAAAGTCGCTTGAAAGGCATGAGCTCTGCTTTGTTATTTGCGCAGGCTGTACACACTACATCAGTCTCTCATTCACAATTTGACAAGCACTTGATAATGCCTCGAATTCCACGTAATGCACCCTAAAAAAAAATCCATGCCTTTTGCGGCCCGGAGTGCTGCGTTGTGCCCTTCTCCCTGAGTGTGCTGTGCAATTGGAAGCGTCTCTCACTCATACGGCTCTCTGTCACGTGATTGGGTCTTTCTCACAGGCTACAAGTTAAGACAGACACATCGGGGATGCAACCGCACGCGTCCTTATCCAATCCAATGCATAATGAAGATATTTTTTTGTCAGTCAACAAGATGAGTAGACCTAACAAACAACAAAAGCACTAGCCTATGTCAATCAGAACGTTTAGCTTAAAATGTTGATAAACTATTAGGCTATTTCTTCACATTAGAAGCACAGCAGTGCACACATGGCAGTAGGCTATAAACACAAATGTTCCATTAGTGGAAAACACCATTATCAAAAGTGACTGCAAAAGCATGTAATGCTTTTATAATAAAGGTGCATTTTTATGGTGAAAATTATCTTCCCCAAACTTGAAACTCACACGCTGCTTGTATGCCAGTTAGGCTCTACACCCCTTGTAAAGCAGATTAATGTGGTTAATTTTAAGTTATTTGGTCACTTTAGTTGTGATACAAACCTTATTAAAACATATAGGCCTATGGGCTAGGCTACATGAGGTGTGCAACTTTGATTAGAACGAGTTGCAAAAAAAAAAGGCATTGTTTATGCTGGGCATCATTCACAAGTGATAATATATAATTCACAAGTGATAGGCTTATATTGACACCATCAGACCATTCTTGTTTTAATCTTGTCTTTACATATACTAAATAATATGTGTGACATTTACTTTGATTTAGAATTGACCATTATCGTGCACCTGTATCGAAACTGGGTCAGTGGGAAAAAATACATGTTATCTATGCACTTAAATAGCAAATGGAGGACGCTTTTCCCCATGTTTTTTTTTTCTTCATCCCAGCCATATAGGCTATACTCCTGTTGTAAATATAAGCAATGTGCGTAATATTAGGAAAGTTGAGAAATAAATATAATAGGCCTAGCCTGTTAGAAGCTGATGGGATACTCCTCTTTTTATTAGCGGCCATCACTCTGTTTTCTCCCGCAATTGCATAACATTGATGTCAGAGTGTTTAATGGGACAATAGAGTGCTGAGTACCAGGCAGTTATCAAGTTTGGTAGGCTACTAATGACCAGCAGCAGCATCAGAGCTTGAAGAAGCCTAATTACCGTGTCTAAACGGTCATGTGGAATTTGACTGCCTTCATGACTCGTGACCGTGTGTGTGGTGGCTAATTTCTGCATTACCAAATTAAAACATCTTAATTATCTATGTTACCCAACTAATTATGATTCATCCACCACAACCGCCGGGGTGGCGGTAATACGGTCACCGCAACAGCCCTATGTCTGGCTCACTTGTCCAGTGTAGAGGGAAGCAGGGTGCTTGTTCTAGTGACGGGGAGTCAATGTGAAGATTTCAATGAGGCGCTCCCTCCACAGGCTCTAAACTCCAACATGTGGACCATTGTGGAATGTTTGTGGCTTTGATCTGTGAGTGGAGTCATGCCTATCTGATAGAAGAGAGCCCCATTTATTTATCTTTTAGGTTTTCACTGCTGTTCACTTGGAATGCCAGCCAGACTCTTTGTGGTAAATCTAGTGTTCTTCTGGTTTGGACCGCACATTATTGATTTACTTGTATTATCTGCATTTGCCAGGTGTCAGTTCACACAAATGAAAGTTGGTTTTCTGGTTGGATTGTGTGGCCTTGCCATTGTTGTGACGCTTCACTGAGTGTACATTTTGGCAAAACAACTAAAATAGCCTGCCAGAAACCTTTTTTGCAATTGGATTAGAGTTACATTTCCTAAACAAGAAAGTTATTAAGTGAGGTATTTGGGTCATGTTTCACATTGAAACCCTACTTGTTACAATAGCTTTAGTACTATCTATTTAATATAGTGCTTAATTAACCTTTTTAATATTTGTCACATTATTTCTCACTAAATAGGTTATTTTCTTGAGACTGTTTACAACTACTTAAACACCCTTAAATGAGCCTTTTATGTGGTAAGACAAATGATGCTGGGTTTAGACTTGTTTCTGACCCCCCACCACCCCCCACCCCCTCTCTGTCTGTCTCTTTCTACCCCCTCTCTCTTCCTTTCCTTCCCTCTCTTCAGAGTCAGAGCAGAGCAGTAGCCCACGCACAGGTATTGGGTCAGATCAGGAGGATAGCCGAGCTGCCACCATGGGTAAGGGGCCCGATGGACTTTCTCTCTCTCACACACACACACACACACACACACACAGACACATCCAAATACCAACACACACTGAATTATTCATACACATTTACACACTACCAGACAGTGACATAAGCTTTGAGATAGTTATTAATCCAGTACTCACAGACACACACAATACCTTTCACTGTAATATATAGAATCCAATATATTACAGGTTTCTATCAGGCTAAAACATTATTTAAATGTGTTTTACTGGCTTGCTGATACTCTGCCATTTGTTGTCCTTTTCTTGTGATGTCTCTTAAAAGTGAGAAGTTACTGTGATGCTTGTTGTATTATGTCATAGAACTCTCCATGGTGACTCATCTCTGTGTTTTCCAGATGCTCCTGAGTTTCAGGAAAGCTTTGTGACGTCAGGAGTTTTTAATGTAACAGAGCTGGTGCAAGTGTCCAGAAGTAAGATTTTTCACCTTTTTATTAAGCTACTCGTGGTTTTATATATTTGTGGTTGAATGGAAAAATATAACAAAAATCCATATTTTGTTCTTAAAACGTAATGTGTGGCTACTTTCATTATAACTTCCTAGCCATAACTTACGCATCAACATGCTTAGGAGCTGGACATGTGTCACATAAACTATGGTGATTAAAGTTCTGACAGCCCTCTTCAGTGAAAAAATTGCTAGCTCACTAACTCTGGCCCTCAGGCAGGGGGTGGAAACTCCCAGCCTCTCTGGCAGTCACTCTGCTCCCCTCAATAGCTGAGCTCCTAGTCTCTGCAATGCTGCCTGTTTCACTGCAATTCAACCATATCCCCATCAGATAGATACACAGAGGTAGGAAACACATGGATGGTATAACAGGCTAGATGATAAAGATGGTAGGGAATATCCAGGTAGAGGATTGCGGGAGATACTAACGTAATCCACTTACAGCATTAATCATAGACAACATGCAGAGTAAACCTCTCCTTACTGTCTACACCCCATCAGACACTCAATAGGATTTCTGACTGGGAATCAGATCATATGGCTTTAGAATGACATTTTTTATGACTTCCTCGTCCTTTATGTTGTTTTATCTGTCTCAGGGTTGATTTTTGCAGATGTTATATCCATTTAATATTTTCTATTCACATTGCCAAGGCTATGTGCGCTGTACTGCATGCTCTGAGCTCAGTCGTTGGCTGGGGATGCTGTGCTCACCAGGCCTGGCATTAGCAGTAAATTAGGGCCACATTAACACAGCCCCCACATGGCCAACCAATCACTCTGTATGAATAAGCACCCTCTCCCAGCCACACACAGGCTTCACTGGTCACCACCTGAGATCTCCATTCACTTACCCTCCAATCTGACTTGTCATTTGCATCCGTTATTTCATTAGGTTAAGAAATGGAGTTGAATCCGATTTGAAAGAGGGCTAATGTGAAGGGAGCTGAAGGGAGAGAAGCTCGGCCATCTGTCACATGTAATTGATCACATTTTCAGTTTTCCCAGTGATATGCCGTTCTCCAAAGGGTCAGTCTTCATCGGTCATTCAGTAGGAGCAACAAGCTCTGATGCGCGTACATTCACGCACACACCACAGCTGACAGCTGATGGGGAACGCTGTAGCTACAATTATCAAAACTAAATGAGTGAGTGAGTTATTATTGTGCATAGGGAAAACATTTCACTTTACGCCTGTCAAACAGGCTCTCTGTTTTCCATGTCACGCCTTGACTGACTAATTGGAAGGAAACGTAGTTAAAGACTTCAATTAACCACCTGCCATCTGGTCTCTCTGGGGAAAAGACTGCTATTTCAGGTTCACTCCCTCCACTCCCCAAATCCTCAGCTGCACATGATGCTATGCTATAACAGCTATCACCTGCACCTCTGTTTATGTGACACATTCAGATTCATATCACAAACTCCACAACACTTGTATCATGTATTTACGCTAATATCAAAGCGTGTGTTTTAAACCCCAAGCGGCGATGATTTTAGACTACGTAATTAGCTTATTTAACTAATGTTACTTTTAAGTGCTTTCTACTGTATTTACCCAGGCCTCATATGGGATGCATATCCTATGAGACATTAGCCGCTTTTTAGAAGTTATGAATTCTCCACTGACCTACTTTACCAGTGTAATTAAACAGAACAGAATGTGTTGTTATTACTGCTTTGCATCACCACGGCTATCCAGCTCAACCATAGAAATAGAATCCCACACATTGACTTGAAGGGGGATTCCTGTTCTAATAATTATGTTTCTATGCGTTCAACCACCCCTGCTCATGTTCGGAGATCCCTCCATGGTTATTCCTTTTTGGCCAGAGTTTCCTGTAAGGTGCACGTGAAGGACTTTCTACACTGGAGATCCATGAAACCTCCCTTTGTCTTGTGTTCCCCAGCGTCTCGGTACAGTGTATGAGTCAGGGAGAGATTGATTGCCTGAGGATCTGCAGTGACGCCATCCCACTGTTAATAAGCGTACCTGCCCTAACAAATGGGACATTGTTCTCCGAGCTCGCTGTCTCCCCACGGCTCAGTACAGTATAGTACACACTAGCGTAGTATACTGCAACAACATCTCTGTCCACTCCAGCCTGATCACAGCACAGTAGCAGGCAGCCATTAATGCACATGGCCATATAAATGACATTAGTGGAAACCTGAGAGGGGAAATGCGGTAAATGCTGATAGATGGCTGCTACATCCTCATACTGTTGTCCTGAGAGTTGAAGTGCAGTAGCAGACTGCAGCTGGGATTGTCCACTTTTTGTAACCTCTCGCTCAACGTCAACAAAACGAAGGAGCTGATCGTGGACTACAGGAGACAGCAGAGAGAGTACTCCCCCATCCACAACAACAGGACCACAGTGGAGAGAGTCCAAAGCTTAAAGTTCCTCGGCGTACACATCACTGAGGACCTGAAATGGTCCCTCCATACCGACAGAGAGTGGTGCGGTCAGTCCAATGTATCACCGGGGGCACACTGCCTGCCCTCCAGGACATCTACAGCAGCCTGCTTCACAGGAAGGCCAAGAAGATCATCAAGGACCTCAGCCACCCAAGCCACAGTCTGTTCTCCCCTCTACCATCTAGAAGGCAGAGACAGTACAGGTGCATTAAAGCTGGGACCAAGAGGCTGAGAAACAGATTCTATCTCCACAGCTTCTATCATCAGACTGTTAAACAGTCACCACTAGCCAGCCTCCACTCAGTACCCTGCCCTGAACCTTGGACACTGTTACTAACCGGCTACCACTCAATACCCTGCCCTGAACCTTAGACACTGTGACTAACCGGCTACCACTCAGTACTCTACCCTGAACCTTCGACACTGTGACTAACCGGCTACCACTCAGTACCCTGCCCTGAACCTTCGACACTGTGACTAACCGGCTACCACTCAGTACCCTGCCCTGAACCTTAGACACTGTGACTAACCGGCTACCACTCAGTACCCTGCCCTGAACCTTCGACACTGTGACTAACCGGCTACCACTCAGTACCCTGCCCTGAACCTTAGACACTGTGACTAACCGGCTACCACTCAGTACCCTGCCCTGAACCTTCGACACTGTGACTAACCGGCTACCACTCAGTACCCTGCCCTGAACCTTAGACACTGTGACTAACCGGCTACCACCCAGTACTCTACCCTGCACCTTAGAGACTGCTGCCCTATGTATATAGTCATTGAACACTGGTCACTTTAAAAATGTTTACATACTGCTTTACCCACTTTATATATACACTGAGTGTACAAAACATTAAGGACACCTGCTCTTGGCATGTTATAGGCTGACCAGGTTCAAAAAGGCACTCGCACATCTGAGCAATCTTGTTGCAGGTGCATGGCAACAGTTGAAACAGGATGAAGGAAAAAACGAAACCGCACACTGTTCTTGATAGTATCACTGATATTTAATAAGCTTACGTATCGGCCTCACGGCCTTCGTCAGAGCTGACCAGGTGAAAGCTATGATCCTTTATTGATGTCACTTGTTAAATCCACTTCAATCAGTGTAGATGAAGGGGAGGAGAAAGGTAAAATAATGATTTTTAAGCCTTGAGACAATTGAGACATGGATTGTGTATGTGTGCCATTGAGAGGGTGAATGGGCAAGACAAAATATTTAAGTGCCTTTGAACAGGGTATGGTAGTAGGTGCCAGGCGCACCGGTTTGAGTGTGCCAAGAACTGCAAGCTGCTGGGTTTTTCATGCTCAACAGTTTCCCGTGTGTATCAAGAATGGTCCACCACCCAAAGGATATCCAGCCAACTTGACACAACTGTGGGAAGCATTGGAGTCAACATGGGCCAGCATCCCTGTGGAACACTTTCAACACCTTGTAGTTTAGGCCCCGATGAATTGAGGCTGTTCTGAGGGAAAAATGGGATGCAACTCAATATTAGGAAGGTGTTCTTAATGTTTTGTACAGTGTGTGTACGTGTGTGTACGTGTGTGTAGGTGTTTGGACACACCTTCTCATTCAAGGGTTTTTCTTTATTTTTACTATTTTCTACAGTGTAGAATAATGGTGAAGACATCACAACTATGAAATAACACATATGGAATCATGTAATGAGAAAAAGTGTTAAACAAATCAAATATATTTTAGATTTTAGATTCTTCAAAGTAGCCACCCTTTACCCTGATGACAGCGTTGCACACGCTTGGCATTCTCTCAACCAGCTTCATGAGGTAGTCACCTGGAATGCATTTCAATTAACAGGTGTTCCTTGTTAAAAGTTAATTTGAGGAATTTCTTTCCTTCTTAATGCGTTTGAGACAATCAGTTGTGTTGTGACAAGGAAGGGGTGGTATACAGAACATCGTCCTATTTGGTAAAAGACCAAGTCCATATTATGGCAAGAACAGCTCAAATAAGCAAAGAGATGCGACAGTCCATCATTACTTTAAGACTTGAAGGTCAGTCAATACAGAACATTTGAAGAACTTTCAAGTTTCTTCAAGTGCAGTCTCAAAAAATGAAACTGGCTCTCATCAGGACTGCCACAGGAAAGGAAGACCCAGAGTTACCTCTGCTGCAGAGGATAAGTTCATTAGTTACCAGCCTCAAATTGCTGCCCAAATAAATGCTTCACAGAGTTCAAGTAACAGACACAACTTTTCAGAGGAGACTGCGTGAATCAGGCCTTCATGGTCGAATTGCTACAAAGAAACCACTACTAAAGGACACCAATAAGAAGAAAATACTTGCTTTGGCCAAGGAACGAGCAATGGACATTAGACCAGTAGAAATCTGTCCTTTTGGTCTGATGAGTCCAAATTTGCAATTTTTGGTTCCAACCGCCATGTCTTTGTGAGACGCAGAGTAGGTGAACGGATGATCTCTGCATGTATGGTTCCCACCATGAAGCATGGAGGAGGTGTGATGGTGTGGGGGTGCTTTGCTGGTGATATTGTCAGTGATTTATTTAGAATTCAAGACACACTTAACCAGCACGGCTACCACAGCATTCTGCAGCGATACGCCATCCCATCTGGTTTGGGCTTAGTGGGACTATCATTTGTTTTTCAACAGGACAATGACCCAACACACCTCCAGGCTGTGTAAGGGCTATTTGACCTTACACCTTAAGAAGGAGAGGGATGGAGGGCTGCATCAGATGACCTAACCTCCACAATCACCTGACCTCAACCCAATTGAGATGGGATGAGTTGGACCGCAGAGTGAAGGAAAAGCAGCCAACAAGTTCTCAGCATATGTGGAAACTCCTTCAAGACTGTTTGAAAAGCATCCCAGGTGAAGCTCGATGAGAGAATGCCAAGAGTGTGCAAAGCTGTCATCAAAGCAAAGGGTGGCTACTTTGAAGAATCACAAATATAAAATAAATGTTGTTTTGTTTAACACTTTTTTGGTTACTACATGATTCCATATGTGTTATTTCATAGTTTTGATGTCTTCACTATGAATGAGTAGTTGTGTCCAAACTTTTGACTGGTACTGTATATATAAATTCCGGACTGTGACATTGCTCGTTCTGATATTTCGTAATTTCTTTCTTTTTACTTTTATGGATTATTTGTGTATTGTTATGTATTGCTAGGTATTACTGCACTGTTGGAGCTAATCTGCGTACGCAACCAATAAACTTGGATTTGATTAGATTTTTGAAGTACACATAACACAATATGTTTGCTCACAGAGCGACACACTTCTTCAGCTGCGTTGTGAGTGAGCTTGAGGATGGTGTTATGTCATTTATGTAGATATTTAAGTATTATTCCATAGATAATTGATGTCTAATTGAAAGTGTGGTACAGTGTGTGTTCCTCCCCTGACTGACCTGTCCCCCCTGTGTGTTGTGTGCAGCTCCGGTGGTGACAGGGGCAGGCCCTAACTTTTCTCTGGGAGAGCTGCAGGGGCACCTGGCCTATGACCTTAACCCCTCAGGGGTGGGCATGAGGAGAACCCTGCCCAGCACCTCCTCCAGCGGGTCAGTACCCAGCCCCGAAACACACACACACACACACACACACATACACACACACACACACACACACACACACACACACACCTAGACTGAAAATGAATATACTGCATATAGTTCAAATAGACAAAACACTCAGTTTGTTTGTACTCTACCCTGTGAATAAACTCCCATTTACAGTGAATGTTAGAATACATTCCATATTAACAGGAGCCTAAGTGAATGGCTGGATGTGCAACCACTTGGCAGATGACAGGAGGACTGTATGGTTGTTTTTATTGGTGCACAGAGAGCAGTATCCTGGTGTTGAAAGCACAAGACCTTCACTACAGTGACAATGGCTGTTCGTCATGTGATTTATCTGGGTGTGTGCAACACTGCCAAAACACAAGCTGTGACTTATTGTCTTATTTTTCACTGGAAACGTCAAGTAAAGCTGGGACAAACTGAGACCGTAAATAACTGGTTTACCTGAGAATCCTGGGGCTGCTCAGTTTCCTCCCGGCCATCTCCAGGTTGCCGGTGTTGACCCACTTGTGTACTGTGCGTGTGTGCATACTTTATACACAGTTTTGAACTATCAATATGTCACATTGCCTTCCCCTTATTTCCTCCTCCCTCTCTCCCTTTGTGTGACGTTCAGGAGTAAGAGGCACAAGTCAGGCTCCATGGAGGATGATGTGGACACCAGTCCTGGAGGGGAGTACTACACCTCTCCAAACTCCCCGGCTAGCAGCTCCCGCAACTGGCAAGAGGATCTGGAAGGAGGTGAGCATCCCCTCTGGGCTTCCACACAAACTCTTAGCTATTATATAGTTTTGACAAGGACAGTGCTTATTGCTCATCAGTTAGTACAAACTCATGATGTCATGCTGAGGACACTGGCTATCCTCCAACTCTTCAGTAATTACAAACGGTGACTCAGTTCTGGTGTCCCTCTTAAATGTTCTTCATTAGGGCTGTCGAGAAACATCAACTCGTACTTTTCACAGTGGGGAAACAGCTGAAATATCAGGCCGTACTTTCACTTCAGTTACCTTGAAAGCCACTGACACAGTGCAAAAGAGAAAATGATAAATATATCATGTTATAAACAGAAAGTACGCAGCTTCAAATTTCCCAAATTGAGCCTGAAGTCGTAATTAATTAATGAACCAACATTTTTTGTGAAAGTCTGCAAAAAGCCAAGTGGACCAGGGTACCTTGGAGCAGTATCCACTGATGCAACGTCGCACTAGCTACCTTCTTGCTTTCCTCTCACCTCAGGTTCACCTATCAGTTTGCTAGTATGGAATAATATTCCTAACAAAGATATTTAGTAAACAGGAAAGCTACTGTGGATCTCTCATCTAGATACAAGCAATCGTTTCAAGATGATTGTATAAAGCAGTATTTTAAATATTGAAATGGCATGTGCCTTTCTCATGGTCTTGTACAGTATGACCCTCATCCCCCAACAGCACTGACCTGGTTCTGGTAAAAATAGGATGAGTAGGTTACAGCATGCACAGTGTGGTCCAATGGTTGAGTGAGTGAGTGTGGGACAGAGTAAGTGGTCAGGTAGTGGGTGTGCAGAGTGAGTGGGGCCTGCCTAGTAAGTGCACTACACACGTGTGTACGAGCCACGAGGCAGCTCTCTAATCATAGGTTGGCAGCAGTAAGTGGGAGGAGGATCATCTTTACAACAGAACTGTTACCAGAGTGTTTAACACACTGTGTGTTGTTCTACCAGGGGGGTTCTCGGTCTCCCATATGATCTAATGCTCTTAAACTGTGGTGGACTCTTCACGCTATGCTAATAGAGTGTCCAGTGGCCTGTAAAGGGTCCTGGTGGTGTGTCTGGGGGCTTTGTGGTGCTATTAACCAGAGTGGCCCCGGCTGGGCCCCGGCTCCAGGAGGGCCCCACAATACAGGGACCCTGATGCTGACACCAGAGCTGTGGAGGTCAACAGAGCAGAGCAGGCCCCTCTCCCCCCCAGCCCCAAACCCGTCAGAGACCCTGCAGGAGTCTGGCCCAGCCCTCCTCGTGTCGTGCTCACTCTCTTCCTGTCTAGACAGCTCTAACGAGCTCCTCTTTAACGACCCCTTCGGATGATTGCTCTGAGATGGTGTGGGGGGGCTATAGGCTGTGTGAGAGGAGGATGATTGTGCACCTTCCCCAGGTAGAGGTGGTCTGGGGAAGCTTGTCTCTATACTAGGGAAGCTTGCATCAGTCTGCAGTGGGGCTACTGGATTGGAAAGGGTAATGCCTGGCCTCCTGTAGAACTGTGGTTTGACCCCTGGCTCAGGTCACCAGCACTACCAACTCTCAGTTAAGGAGGTTTAAGCCGCACTTACATCTCATACTCTGTAGACTTTGTTCAAAAGATACATTCTCAAAATATTGTAATGTAAATATTAATATAATGTGTCACTACAGTAGGTAGATGTGTGGGTTGGCCTAGACCCTTGAAGACTGAGCTGAGTGGTCAGTCAGATTAGTGTGATCAGGTAATTAGCGTCAGTGCTGTAATGGCTGCCCTTGCCTAGCCCCCAGCACTAAGCCGGACGTGCATGTTTATCCTATGAGCAAGTCTCCCGTTGAACCTCAGCTTGCCCTCTGACATTCCTGAAAAGCTCTGGTTTACTCACTCCACTCTGAGACAGAGGGCTGGGGTAGAGCAGGGGAAGAGGAAGCTGTCAAACAAGGCTTTCCCCCTCTCTCTCTGTCTTCCTCCCTCTCTCTCTCAATCTCTTTCTCAGAAAACAATTAGAGTGAGGGGTATAAATGTATAATGTGTGAGAGAGAAACCTCCATCACTCCATGACTGACTCTGTACGGCATCACAGTAAGAACTTGTGTACTGTGTGCTCCACCACTCCTAAGAAGGAAACAAAGAGCTGTGCAATGTTAATACCCTAATGTATAACAGGCCCGAGCTGGGTGGAGAAAGGGTTCCTCACGCACATTCTGTGTGCGATAGCAAACTAAACACGGAGGAGGAGGAGGGGGAGGAGGGTTGCACCCTGCCAGTAATACCACTGCAACAAAGATGCATTTGTTTAGCACATCTAAGCAACTCTGGTATCAGGCACTGCAGGCCTCTTGGGAATGTGAGTGATCTACCTAGACTAACCGGATTTGGGGTAGGCCTGACCAAAATATAACATTGATTCTGATCCTGTTGTTTCCCCTCAATGAGGAAGTTAGTTGGGAGCCCATGTGCTCACTGCAATGTGCTGCAGCACTGAGGACTTACTGGGTCTCCTCAATGCACCCTGCCACCCTGTGGTGAGTTACTGTAATTACAAAAGCCATGTAGTAGCAGATTCAATTGGGCAATTAAATGTAGGGTCTTTTCAATAGTCTTCTCCAGACAGGCATTTTTATTATGGGAGTCCTAGTGGCATCAGTAACACCCTCTGTGTATCTCTGTCTCTGTGTCCAGGCATGTCCCCTGGAGTAAAGAAGACAGAGATGGACAGCCCGTCTCCTCAGGAGAGCTCCCCACGTCTCGGCTTCACACAGCACCACCGGCCCGTCATCGCAGTGCACAGTGGTCAGTACACACACTCTTATGCAAATCACATTCACAGGAGACGTCTTGTCACTGTTGCCACAATACATCACCCTCACACATGCACGTCTCCAAGGATGGGAATTGTTTATAAAAATATCAAAAAGGTCTGAACTGTCAATAAAAAAGAGATGACGTGTCATACTTCTCCACAGCTAAGATTCAGTATGTAGTGTCTCGTGCTGTACGGAGATTCATCATCAACAGCAACACTATCTACATAGTTCCACATTTTTAATGCCTGTATTTGTTGAGTTAAGCCTGATATAGGCTTTGACTGCAGGCATTATGCTTTCAACAAGACCAGCTTCCTTTCAGGCAATGCATTATTTGATGTTTTAATTGAACATCCCGTGAACACTTTCTGACAGATAATTTGTTGTGGAGTCAATGAAGAGTAATCGATGAGCAGGTAGTGTCACTAGCGGTTCGGGGGGGAGGGGGGCAGTGCCCCTGTGACAACAATTTTGGACCCCCTTGTGGCCCCCCTAAATGTGGAGTATGAAATAATTTTTACAAAACACATTTTTGCTATCGTTCTTTTTTTACATCCGTTATTAGACAGTGGCAACGATGATGATTATGAACATGGTCTTATGCCTGCAATGCAGTGAAGAAAACGATATGACAACAATAACGTCTAATGTAACTGGCCCCTCTAACAGAACAACTGACCCCAGCTTGGCCCCCCAGTTGAAATGTCTAGAACTCCCACTGGGTAGTGTTCCCCAGCCAAACGTTTGCTGGATGATGCATGAACAATTAAAGCCGCTATTAAAATGAATTGGCCGTGCATCCTCATATGTCAGCTAAATTAGCGCGTGGTGCTGATGCAGTTGCTGTACTAAATGTGAAACACAAACTCTTGCAGTAGGTACTGTACCAAAGGAGAGGCGCAAAGACTGAGTCATTTCATTACATGTATATCCATTTTTTCCCCGTGAAGAGTGGTTGTATTAAAGTCACTGAGTGTAGAGAATTGCACTCACACGGAATTATAATTTTGTTTTGCAGAACCACACATCTTTCAATGTCACTTATATTATCTCAAGCATACCATCATTTTGGAGCATGAACAAGTACACTTATTCAAATATTTTCTCTCTCTGTCCCTCTTTGTCTCCATCTCTCTTTTTCTTCCTCTCCCTCCCTCCCTCTCTTTTCTCCCTCTCCCTCTCTCTTCCTCTCTCTCTCTCTCTCCCTTCCTCTCTCTCTCTCTCTCCCTCTCTCTCTCTCTCTCTCTCTCTGTGCAGGGATTTCTCGGAGTCCGCACCCCTCCTCGTCTTTGCACTTCCCCACCACCTCCATCCTGCCCCAGTCCACCTCCTACTTCCCCCACACCGCCATCCGCTACCCGCCACACCTCAGCTCCCAAGATCCGCTGAAGGACCTGGTCTCCCTGGCCTGTGACCCGTCCAACCAGCAGCCCAGCCCAGTGAGTCCAGCCCATCTAACAACTCTAACTAAGGCCCAGAGTTTGTCCTGTTCAGGTCATGTGGTCAGTAAAACTCCTGACCCTACTCATTACTCACTGTCATACTAGATAGGAGTAGAACCCAGCAGTGCCAGGTTACAACTGAGCCAGCCACCAATGCTGTCACTCATTGATGTGCAGAGAGAGGTGGCCTCCAGTTCACCATGTTTAATGTGTTCATCTAGTAGAACCTGTAGTATTGTGACATCATGTCGGGCTGTGATTTCATGGCCAGCTCTTCAGTTTGAGGTCATGTTAAGGGAAGTTCACTCACTCGGGTATATTTCCCAGAGGGAATGTATTATACGTTTGAGTGGTTTATTCAGAGAATTGTGTTATTTCCATTTGTCATTTAAATTCACCTAATCGTTTGTTTGATATTAAATTCCTTCATGCTTCATGTTTCCTATATCGTCACCCTGTCTCAGATGGCCTGGTCCCCTGTGAACAGTATGATATGCCATTTCTCCCCCACCGTGGTCTTTACTGGCCAGGGGATATTCTACTGTAGGTGGTGTAACCTGAGAGAGAAGCAGCCCACAGCCATGTAGGAACATAGTAAACAGCTAGAATCAGGTTTTCCTCACGTAGCTGCTACTCTTCCCCTCTGCTTCAGACTGCAGACCCTCTGTGACTCTCAGAACAATTAACACTTACCATACTGTATCTTTAAACATGACAAAGGAGAAAGGGGCAACAATTCGATAGATCTGAAGCCATAAAATCATTGTAATTACTGTGTTTTAGCCAACTTCTTAGATTACAGTTTTTTCAATGTATTGGCTGGCTGGTAGTACAGACTTCCTGCTGTGTTTAGACTCAGCCTGCTGGCCCTGGGACCAGCTCAGATCCTCAGACATGGTTATACTCATTATCCATATATGACACACAGCTGAGAGGACCTGCCACTGCACAACATGCAAATGACCCCCCTCCCTGCTTCAATAATGCCGGCATTACAAGCCAGGTTGCTCAATGAAGCTGCTGTACTGTTTCTGTTTTGACTTGGAAAGGAGTGGACGGGTGGAGGGAGAAGGAGATCCCTGTACGTCTCTAGCGGTGATGCTGAGGTTGGCAGAGTGCACAGCCTGGCGCAGGCAGGCAGCTCACAGAGGAAAGAGGAGAGACATTTATCAGGAGTGCCCCCCAGCAGCAACCACGCTGGGCTCTGCTCAGCCCAAACTGCAGAGTCATTGAAATTCCCCCTGCTGCAGTGCGACTGCAGCCAGGCAGTCACAAAGGACGAGCGCATGGGACCACAATGTAGCTGACTCATTTGCTCATCCATTGTTGTGGAGGACAGTGAGTGTGCACTGCAGTCCTCTCCTCTGGGGAGGAGAGAGTCTCTGAAAGCCATGCCAGCCAGTAGAAGAGCAGCCATGGATGGATGACTGGCTGAGCAGTGCAGTCCCCTGGACATCACTCATTCCCTCTCCCCTCTCTCTCTCTGTCTCCCTTACACACACACACACACACACACACACTCTCACACACACACACACACACACGCTGATGGAGAGGGAAAGTGTGTGTGTGAGAAATAGTTTGAGAGACCGGGACAGTGCAGTGACATCTACAGTATTATATCATCTGTGCTGCAGCAGTGAAGCATCCTCCTCCTTTCCCCCTCCTTCTCACCATCCCCCACTGTACAGCTGACATGTGCCCCCCTCTCTCCCTTCCCAGCTGAACGGCAGTGGTCAAGTGAAGGTGCCCAGTCACTACATCTCCTCCCAGATGCTGGCGCCTCCTCCGCCCCCTGGAATGCCCCGACTGACGCTGCCCTCCGACTCCAAGTCCAGCACCACCACCTCGGACGGGGGAGCCAACTCCCCCACGTCACCCAGTAAGTGGGCCGCTGGTGAGCCTGCTACTCCCAGCCCCTAGGTCGTCAGTGACAATAGTTTCTAAGTGCATAGGGTTGTCATACAGACCCATCGTACTTATTACTGATTCATTACCTGAAGGACGAGGCTATTATCTCTCAGTCCTTTATAAGAGAGGGGGGAGAGAGGAAACGTTCAGGCATTGCAGGGCAACTCCTACTCCCATCATCATTAATCATGATTATTTCATTCAGAGAGGACAGCTCTATATGCTTTACTGAGGACGCTTTAACAATACCAATAAATCCTCATGTGACTTTGATTGAAGTCTCTGCTAAGGTCCTTCACCACGCCAGCTTCCATTAGCGATACATTTTCTTAATCAGTATTGGAAAGTTACAGTACAAAGTTTGTTGGATGCTGACAGGAGTGCACTGTTTCAGTGAAGTGAGCAGGGCCTACCTGTCAACAGATCAATATGTCAATCCACAGATCACTGTCTAATTGATAGGATACTAAGTTCCATTACATTGTACCGTATGATCAAGATAAGTTATGACCAACAATGGTTCTGATGAAGGGTCTGAGGTCTTGTATTGCTGCACAGTATTTCAAAATGATGCATATACCAGAATAAGATGTCAGTTTCAGTTAGTGTCTGAAGGCCGGGGAATTCCCTTGAAATAACTGTGTGCATGACACATCTGCCATTCTTAACAATCTGGCACAGGCTGCTAATTCAGTTAACAAGAGATTAAACACATATTCATTACTGCCCAACCTGATTGACATAACAAGCCTTTATGTTATAAGAGTGTCCTCTCTCTCTCTCTCTCTCTCTCTCTCTCTCTCTCTCTCTCTCTCTCTCTCTCTCTCTCTCTCTCTCTCTCTCTCTCTCTCTCTCTCTCTCTCTCTCTCTCTCTCTCTCTCTCTCTCTCGCTCTCTCAGCATACTCAGCTCCTGGGACGCCCCCTGCCAACCGCTCCTTTGTAGGGATCGGACCTCGAGACCCTGGCGCACTCTACCAGGCACAGGTATACAGCACTTCTAACTTTACGGGAGACAAGCAACTTTGATTTCTATGTTTGTTACACACTACTGATGTCCGTAACTGTACATAACTCACGCTCATGTTCACATAGCCACCACAGGGAATGCTACTGAATTAGTAACAGTTGACACTGTATTACGGTATATTATGTAAATCACTCAAATATCCTAATCACTATGATTAAAGAATTTTGCTGATGTCAGACATACTGTATATAGGCCTCTGCTCTAATGCTCAAAGCAGCTTAGTAAACTCTCTCACCCCCTGGCTCTGTTCCTCTCTCTAATATCAAAGCCATACGTCTATGTTCAATTATATATCTGAGGGCATTAGCTAGGATTTGCCTTAGGGTCCGAATGTTTACAGCCAGCCCAGGACCCTTTTGATATAACAGGGCTTTTGGCTGTGTGTGAGAGATTAACACAGCCTAAGAAATGTCTCTCTTGTTCAAGCTTACATTTACCTCAGTGTGATCGTAGATATTCAGTGTTAACACTCATGGTTTCTCTTCCATTTAGGGATAGTTGAGGCTTGAATTTTGTCAACTTTGAAATATGAAGTTGATCTCACTAAAATACCAACGAAACAAACACATTACCTCTATATGTCCCAATGTGGCTACAGAGCTGAGGCATTTTGGGGCTTGCTGCTGCATTGCAGTGCTTCCTGCTCCATAAAAAGTGCAAGTGCACCTCAGTGAGGGGTGTGATGATGTAGAGGAAGAGAATGAGAGAGACTGCTGAGCTAGGAGAGGTGTGTGTGTGTGCGCGCGTTTTTAAAAATGTAAGAGGTGAATTAGATGTGAAGTAAAATGGCAGAGTCATCTCATCTGGCCAGTAGAAACATGAAAGAACGCAGGGATCATGCACATGCAATAATAACAAACACATTGGAATGGAATAACACAGGGACAATGCTACACCCCAGATTACCTTTTCTTTTGTTGTAACCCAACTCAAAAGTATAGAGAGAAACGACTTTGTAGTGTTAATTCTGTCAATTGTCACCGGATATCTAGTCTCTGTTGCATAGTCCTGCTGCACTCATAGGGGAAGTCTTTCTTTGTCAGAGGAAATCCTTTTTCCTTTGCTCTGTGTCGTCTGGCCTCTTGTGGGCCTCTGCTCCTTCAGCCCTGCTCAGAGAGAGGAACATAAGGGAACCGAAGGGGGATGGAGGGGGCCTTATATGAGCCTGCTCCGGGGATGGTCACGTCCAGGGCTGTCTGGTTGCTAAGGGAAACCAGACATGGTGTAATTGCAGGATGAACTTGAACTTCAGGGAGTGTAGAATAAAAAGTAACAGCAGACCAAACTAATGCAAGCCCTGTCCAGCGCCAGTCATTCATCAGCTAGCGGCCCGTCCACTACTCAATAAAGTTGGGATTGATTGCGCAGGCCTCGATTGAAAACCTGCTCCAGCACATGCAGTGTGTACTGTGTGTGTCTGTGTCACTATTGTTTACATTTTAATTATCTTATCATTTTCTTTTGGATAGCGGTACAGTTTATTTTTGTTTTCAGAAACATACGACCTCCTAACTCAAGGCAGCAGTGTAATAGAGTAATGTAATGTCGGTGAGGATTTAGTACAATAGTGGGCTGCGTTGAGGAGACATCTGGGTAGCTGTTTTGCTTCCCTCAGACTGTGCAGCTCTGTCCCAGACTCCCAGCCCTGTATTTTCAGAATTATACTTTCCCCTCCTGGCGAAACGTTTTGCAAGATACAAAATATTATTTTTGGAGTGAGAAACTCACCACAGTTAACCTTGATTGGCCGTGATTGGTTGTCTTTACCGTCACTAAAATGTGCTTTTGGTTTCGTGTATAATATTCAAATAATGAAGTCTGTTAAATAAGTTGGCATGCAACGAGTACTGAAAGAAAAGTTGAACGCCTTTCCAAAACAACAGAGAGAAATGGTAAGACTATCTTGTTTTATTTCCAGCATTTTTAACCTGCTCCTTTCTCTAAACGTATGTCATAGGCGTCGTAAGGATTGGAACAAAACGCAGTGGGTATAGTGCTCATCTTCCTTCTTTATTAGAGAGAACACTCAAACAAAATAAACAAACGACCAAACAGTTCCGTAAGGCACACGGCTATACAGAAAACAACCACCCACAAACCCAAAGGAAAACAGGCTGCCTAAGTATGGCTTCCAATCAGAGACAACGAAAAACACCTGCCTCTGATTGGAAACCATACTCGGCCAAACCTGGAAATGAAACATAGAAATAGAAAACTAGAACCAAAATCCCCTAGAACCAAAAAACCCCAAAACACACAAAACAAACACCCCCTGCCACGCCCTGACCATACTACAATGACAAATGACCCCTTTACTGGTCAGGACGTGACAACGTAATTCCTATTTACGCGTAATTCACCATCAAATCATAACATTTTAAGGGACTTAAAGGACTTAACTTTAAGATGAGATCAACTTTTTGTATTCATTTATTTTTACATTAGTAGGCATACTCATTACCATGTTACACTGTTGAGATTCATCATTCATATGGATGAATGTATTTTCTAGTTGTATCGGTAGTAAAGAAAGGAGTAGTGGGGGAGGGAGGCTTCCCCCAAGAGGACATAGTGAACTACTGCAGTGAACTACTGCTTCACTGATGGCTCAGTGTCCCCTCCCTTCATTGTTGTTCAAAGTTCATTCATAATCATCACATGAATTGTTACAACAGTAGTCCTTGAATAATTGATGGGTTTATTTTGTTTATGTACTGTAGCCTCACACTTTAATTTAGCCCTGAGTGTGTTTTGGTTTGGCCTGTATGTTACTTAGTTGGACTGTAGGTCCAGTACTACTGCATATTGAAACAGTCTCCATTCTCACTGCTCCAAGTCCACATCGCTCCCATTGCAGATGTGTCTTTCCTTCCAAGTGTGCAGAGGAGTAGGATACAGCTGGATGTTTTCTCCAGCTCCCCTGATGGTAACGTGGGCTCTCTGTGACTCCAGGCTAGGGCTGCTGCTATTGACCGACTCACATCAAGGTTTCACCTAAAGCTGGGCCTTTAGAAAGCACATTCATCAGTTACGTTGTATTGCTCAACATGTAAAGAGAGAGATGTTCTGTTTGAAGGAAGGAGTCGGAGTCCAATGCAGAGGGGTCTGGTAAAGGTTATGCTCATTTGTAAAGAGAGAGACCCAGGAGGTTGCCACAGAAATGCCCAAATGAGAGGGGGAAACTCAGAATGTAAATTACGAGCCTCCACTGAGGCAAGTATTGTGTTTCTATAACATAAACTCAAAATGTATTGAATCATGACTGGCTTCTTGAGAGTGGGTGTAGATTGTATATTTATCCCAACAACAAAAAAGCGTTTCCAAAATACTGGAATGGCATGCGGTCATTTTAATCTATTGCATAGATGAGATCCAGAACTCAAGAAACACATGTATTTGTTGATTCAATTATGCCAGTTGTAGAAGACTCAGGGAACTGTGTTGAATGTTATGAATTTGACGAGGGGCTGCAGTAAGTTTTCTTTCGATGGCAAAGGTATGGCGCCTGTAGCCTACAGTATGTGCATTTAGCCTTTGCACATGGTGAAGACACCAGCCCCAGTCATTACAGTAGGCTCTATCCCCATAGACTCAACAAGCAAGGGGCCCTCCTGAGTTCACCCCTGGCACAGACCCTCATCGCCCCCTGCTTTGACTGGCAACCTCCATTGTGGTCTTTCCAATGAGCCAGGCAACCCCTCTGAATTACAATACTGCCTCTTTAATGTGGCTTTGGCTTGGTTTCTCCTGACCCTGCTCAGCAGTTTGTTTCCAAACCCCATTTCAACGTTTTTCCAAGAGTCTGTCCATAGCTCACTCCCCATTCCCCCAGCATACAGTGCTAAGTAAGTACAAATTTGGCAATCTGTGAATGATGAAGTGCCACTACATTGATGGTATAAGCATACTAGCAGGCTGTGTGTGTGTGTGCGTGCCTGCCTGCCTGGTGGGCAGGCAGGAGTTAGAGGCTGGGGCCATGGACCACATGGTATTTTACTCTGAGCAGTAACAAGGAATAGGCTAGATGTTTCCTTTTTTAACTTTATTAAATCAATACAATTGGGTGTAGTTAAAGACGTCTGTTTAAGGGCTGTTAAAATGACATAAACCTCGTGGAAAATGTTGAGGTCTGTACGTGATTTCTTTATTCAGCCCTGTCAAGTTTTAAAAAGACTTCAGTGGTCTGCAGGAGAAAGCCAACGTCTCATTATGTTTTCTAAAGGTTTGGGTGGAATCCTGCTGAGATCTGTCGCCGTAGCTGCTCTTTTACTCCATGTTATTTTGAATTGCTCTATTTGGTTGGTCGTCCTGACCGGAGTTAAGTGTTTGGGGCCCATTAGTGGAGAAGAGACTGATTGCAGAACACTGTGTCTGGAGTTGGCCACAGTGCTACCCCTGGTCATGCATTATCCCCAATCACTGCTCTTCACATCTCATACTGTACCGTAGGCCCAGAACAACACCGACATGCGGGCACCCACTTACTATCACACACAGACTGTGCAATTATACAAGTCATATGCAACACACGGACATGTACTACGAAACCTCTTAATGGCAATTGTTAAAGCAAAACATACTTTTATTGCATTTATGCACTTCAAGCTTTTTTTGTCGCATACACAAGTACAGTGAATTACTTAACTTGCAAGCCCTATCCAACAGCGCCAGTACCAAATGTATAATGTGCTGGGATACTGGAGGATTGAGCTAGATATGTACATGTAGTCAGGGATACTGGAGGATGGAGCTAGATATGTACATGTAGTCAGGGATACTGGAGGATGGAGCTAGATATGTACATGTAGTCAGGGATACTGGAGGTTTGAGCTAGATATGTACATGTAGTCAGGGATACTGGAGGTTTGAGCTAGATATGTACATGTAGTCAGGGATACTAGAGTATTGAGCTAGATATGTACATGTAGTCAGGGATACTAGAGTATTGAGCTAGATATGTACATGTAGTCAGGGATACTAGAGTATTGAGCTAGATATGTACATGTAGTCAGGGATACTAAAGTATTGAGCTAGATATGTACATGTAGTCAGGGATACTGGAGTATTGAGCTAGATATGTACATGTAGTCAGGGATACTAGAGTATTGAGCTAGATATGTACATGTAGTCAGGGATACTAGAGTATTGAGCTAGATATGTACATGTAGTCAGGGATACTAAAGTATTGAGCTAGATATGTACATGTAGTCAGGGATACTGGAGTATTGAGCTAGATATGTACATGTAGTCAGGGATACTGGAGTATTGAGCTAGATATGTACATGTAGTCAGGGATACTGGAGGTTTGAGCTAGATATGTACATGTAGTCAGGGATACTGGAGGTTTGAACTAGATATGTACATGTAGTCAGGGATACTGGAGGTTTGAGCTAGATATGTACATGTAGTCAGGGATACTAGAGTATTGAGCTAGATATGTACATGTAGTCAGGGATACTGGAGGTTTGAGCTAGATATGTACATGTAGTCAGGGATTAGGATAAAGTGACTGGTAGCAGGAGAGATGATAATAATATTTGTAAACGGTATGGCAGCAGCATAAGTGGTGGTGGGTGGGTGGGGTGCATGTGCACTTGATGTAGACATAAAAATTACTGTTTATCAGCATTGTAGTCAAATATGAAAATGTAGAGAACATTATTTTTCTTTGACTATCATATAACCATTTCTGCAATTCATGTGTGAAGTGACTTTTTTTCTTTCTTTCTTTCAGTCCTGGTACCTGGGGAACTAAACAACACAAGGAGAATCGAAAGGGGCAGGGACACATGGATTTGAGATTCAACACTTTTTGTGGAATTAAGAAAATTGCAAATGAGATGCAAGAGGGAAAATGTATATATATATAAATATATGTGTGCATATATATTTATGTATATCAACATAAAAGATACTTCAACACACCTTTTTGGAATGCAAGACAGAGGCAGAGAGAGCAATCCCAAGGAAAGAAAGAGAAAAGGTTTGTGCAGCCAAAATGAACGGTGGGGCAGAGACATGACCCCATGAACCCCCCCTGTCTCCAGAATAGTGCCCCTCCTCTTCAACACCCCCTCTGCTACAGGTGCTGCTTCCTCATATATGCAAAATAAGTATCCTTTATTTTCTTAATCAACAAGAAAGAGAAGAATCCGGATCCAGTCATTATACTTTTCCACACTTCTTCGGAAACGGTAAAAAACAACTCTTTGAAAATAGTTATGGGAGGCTGGTCACGCATGGTCAATAACCTCCCTTTACACACCAAAAGTCTACTTTTCATCCAGTTTGATTGACAATCCTGTATCTGTGTCAGTTACTTTGTTTAAAGAGTGGGGTATTTTTAAGATTTCATTTAACACAGCCCATTTGTCATGTTTAAAAGTGTCTTCTATGAGGCACAGTGATATGCACACACAATCAAAAGGATCAGTCTTTAGAGCAGTAGAGAGCATCGTAAAAAGACATGTACTGTAACAGGTCTGTGTTCGTTTTCACAGTAACTGAGACGCCCTTTTGTGCCTGTCAACTGTTGTCTGTTTGTTTAGACATTTGTTTGTGTTTGCATACGATTGAAACATAATGAAACCTCCTCTTCCTATCCTTGCCCCACTCTTGAGTTAATATTGCATAAAGTTTGTATTAATGTAGATAACAGGGGTTTATTCTGCATAGTGACAAAGGGAGTACAAAAATAGTAATGTCACTATTGAGACAGTATTGGGTGTAGAGGGGAGAGTTTTTCTTTTTTTGTGTATTTAGTTTAAATTGCATTGGACATTACAGGCATTGCACTACTATAATGTAAATGTTTCCTTTTTAGCAGCTATCCCTTGGCCTAATCATATGAAATGTTGCAAGTCAGAGGTAGGTTTTAGGATTATGTTGTAGAAACTACTATCTTGTGTTGTTTTGGTAGCAGGGTACAAGAGTTATGAGTGTTGGCTTTCTTGAGCTATCGATTAGGATCAGAACAATCCAGCCCTATTGTGTTTCAGATATTCTATACTCATCTAGAGGACGTTTCCTTGTGTATGTTGAGGTACAGGGAATCCTGACAGGTTTAGGTAATCGCACCCTTTTGGATCTCTTTCTACATTCTGTGTATCTAAGTCACACTTTTATTATCTTACTCATGCTGTCTTTATATAATCGAAAACAAAAGCAATTTATGATTCTTTTTTTAAAGCAGATCACATACTTTGGATGAGTGGAGAAGAATGTGAATGATTTGATCATTAGAAGCGTGTCTGTAAAGGTAACCATTGATAGTGCCACCACTGACCCCAGTCCTAATGGTTGCTAGGCCAACGGCACTGCATGTTTCCATGTGTGCACATGGCATGATTCTGGCTCATTGATGATGGGCAACTGACTGACCAGCAGTGTCCATCACCAGTCTATTTGGTCAGAACTTTCTTTACAGGTTTTGTCCTTGTCTCATTTGCTAATGCAATGTTTCTGACAACAGACTTTGTTGCAGCATGTGTTGGGATGAATGCAGATACATATTTATAAATTGAAAACATCAGGGCTTAAGACTCCTCAACCAAGTCCAAACCATATATACAGCCATGAAAAGTGCCTAAGACATAGCAAGAGTTCTTTCTACATTTCTTTGTATGATTGTTTTGGTTTGTTTGAAGTACTGCAAACATTAATGAGCTCTAGACATGCAACAGAAGTGGTGGGAGAGAGAGATGTGATGCACAGAGGGGGAGAAGTTATGGAGAGCTCACAGCCCTAACCTGTTTCCAGCCAAATGCACCGTCCATGTGTTTTTCTGAGCACAGGATTCTCATTGGTTGTCTGCTGGGGACAAGCTAAGAAAAGACAAGTGTAAAACCCTGCTATCAGCAATGACATAATTAAACCAACATATCAAAGCTATATACACACACTGAACATAAATGTAAACGCAACATGTAAAGTGTTGGTCCCATGTTTATGAGCTGAATTAAAAGATCCCAGAAAAGTACTATATGCACAAAAAGCTTATTTCTCTCAAATGTTGTGCAGAAATGTGTTTACATTCCTGTTAGTGAGCATTTCTCCTTTGCCAAGATAATCCATCCACCTGACAGGTGTGGCATATCAAGAAGCTGATTAAACAGCATGAGCATTACACAGGTGCACCTTGTGCTGGGGACAATAAAAGGCCACTCTAAAATGTGCAGTTTTGTCACACAACACAATGCCACAAATGTTTGAAGTTGAGGGAGCGTGCAATTGGCATGCTGACTGCAGGAATGTCCACCACAGCTGTTGCCAGAGAATTGAATGTTCATTTCTCTACCATAAGCCGCCTCCAACATTGTTTTAGAGAATTTGGCAGTACGTCCAACCGGTCTCAACCGCAGACCACATTTATGGCATCATGTGGGCAAGTGATTTGCTGATGTCAACGTTGTGAATTGAGTGTCCCATGGTGGCGGTGGGGTTATGGTATGGGCAGGCATAAGCTATGGGCAACAAACACAATTGCATTTGAACAATGGCAATTTGAATGCACAGAAATACTGTGACAGGTTTCTGAGGCCCATTTATTTTAAGGTATCTGTGAGCAACAGATGCATATCTGTATTCCCAATCATGTGAAATCCATAGATTAGGGCCTAATGAATTGATTTCAATTGACTGATTTCCTCATATGAACTGTAACTCAGTAAAATCTTTGAAATTGTTGCATGTTGCATTTATATTTTTGTTCAGTGGAGAGAGAGAACACAGATGCAGATATTACTCATTAAGTCAGATACACTTCTAGGGAATAATGTCCATACACGCTGGTTACGAAAAGCTAACCTTTAAATACGGCTTTGCAATGGAAAACGTCAAATTTGCGGTGAGTGTTCCCATTCACATCTGTTATTTAAAAACAGAATACCTACAATGACTTGTTTTAAAGGTGCTCATAGGAAATTATACTGATATATATTCATGCATGGTGCTTTCAAAAGAAAATAATGAGATACTAGCTCTATTGACCACCATAATGCTGACATGGGTGCATGGCAGAAACTCTTACTACCCTTCTGAAGCTGACCCCCCTGCCCCCATAGCTCTTCCCTCTAATCTTTGGAACAGAGAGCAAATAATACTGATGGGTTCTTAACTTTTTACCTATTTGTTTGGATTTTTATTCCCTATTGTTAACTTCTATTTTGCACGATATTTTATATAACACATTATGTGCCTTGCCTTTAGTTAAGAACAATAATACATGATACAAATTATGTAAATTAATTTCTCTTTTTGGTATAACCGGTAACGCTGCAAAAATGACAAAAAACATTGATGCATGTTTGATTGCTTGTCATTATCCAGTTTAGATGAATACAGTAGTAGATTAAAGTAGTGACAGATTGCGATTATCGAGATGGGGTATTTTCACCATTTTCCCTTTCTGTGGTTATTATACAGTAGTATTTGTCATTCCATCACATGGAAACCTTGCTACAATTGAATCTTGTTAATTTCTTCGTTTTTATTTACTCTTGTTGCTTTCCCTTTCATTATGTCTTCCAGCTTGGTGTAAATTGTGAAATATGCAATTCTCGTTTCCTCTGCTCAGCGTTTGCTTAAGTTGTATTTTGCCCCCTTTTTAAAGCTCTTCTTCAATGATAAAGAATGTGCTGCAAGAATTAGAGAAAATGTCAAAGTACTCCAATTCAAGATGGAGGTCAGGGTAGAGAGCTGTGAGGGATGTGTTGTAGGTGATCAGGCTCCTAGTACGGACAGAGCTGTAAAGCACTGAGATGGGCTCACATTTCCCCCAGCACCATGGCAACTTCTGCCCCTGCAGACAATTTTTAGCACTATTTTGTTACATTACAACCTGCGAGTCTCCCATACGCAGATAGGCAAATCCAAGCACTTTAATAGCTTTTCAAACAGGAACATCTAAAAAATTATGAATCTCTATCCATATGCTAAAACAAGGGAAAATACTAATTTGGAATTGTTTTAGGATAAAGCTGAAGCTTCCGAGACAAATTCTTTACATGGAATGCTAACTGTCTTATTATGTCGTGTCAGTGATGAGCAGGGCACAGTGCTTCACATCTTTGTTTTTGTTTGTGTGTTTCATGGGTGTATGAGAGAGAAAGGGATTGAGATCGTGTGAGTGTGTGGCTAGATAGCCTCACCTACCGCAGTACTTTGCTGGTTCTCAGATTGCACATACATAAATCGGCCGATAGCAAAGAGAGAGAGTGTATTAGGTGTATTGGGGAAAGGAGTGTTCAAAAACGCTAGATGTGGATTTCACTTCAGAAGACTGAAAACGAAAGAGAGAGAGAAAAGGATGGGGTATTTTAGCACTACTAGATGGAATTGTCGGAGGAGAGTAGAAATGTGTGACACAATAAACTAGTGCAGTGAGATGCAATAGTGACATGATAAATTCCCCTCCTCAATTTTATACCTTGTGATTTAGAGTTACATTTTTGCATCGCACTGCATTTTCCATCGGGTTAAGGGGTCAAATTATTTCACTGGGAATATGCACAATACCTGGATGTTATTGAAATGAACTGATCGAAAATCTGTAAAAAAAACTATTAAAAAAACCTAAAAAAACAACAACAAAAAACAATTGAAGGTTTCATAACACTGGCTACAATAGAATGTTAAGCTTTATGTACCATGTGTAGATTATTATTTTCATGTTTAGTGTGTAGTTACATTTTTAGGTTCTCCGCATTTAGGTCCATTGTGTGGAATCTACAAATCCACCTTATGTTGTTTTGAATATTAGCCCTTCAGAAGTATAGACTGACCTAGTCAGAATCATGGTATAGAGAATGAAAACAACAGAAAATCTGTTAATAGCTGTTCAAATTACTGAAAGATGCCAAGACATGAGTTTTTTTTATTAGAGGGTAGATTATAATTGATCATTTCTTACTGCGTAGTGTAATGGGAGTATATTGAATAAGAGAGGATATTGTGTATTTTTTTCAGCAGGGTCAGAAAAGGCCATGTGAAAGTTTGTTATGCAGTGTACAGTATTGTTTCTGCAATGGATATTGCAATGCTGGTAGCTATTGAGAATTCAAGTAAAATGGCAGGTATTGTTTACATCAGTGTTTCCTAACTCCAGTCCTCGAGTACCCCCAACAGTACACATTTTTGTTGTAGCCCCGGATAAGCACCCCTGATTCAACTTGTCAACTAATCATCAAGCCCTCAATGAGTTGAATCAGATGGGTTTGTCAGGGACTACAACAAAAATGTGTGCTATTGGGGGTACTCAAGGACTGGAGTTGGGAAACACTGGTTTGCATGCCCTTCTTAAGATCTTGGCGATGACGGTTTATGTGTCCCGGTCCAAAGTCCCAGGTTGAAGTGGCGTGCTGTAGCAAAGGCATTCCATCAAATCCATACGATCCTCAAGCTAAACAAAATGCTGCCGTCATTCAGCAAGCTAATTTCTATTTGTTAAACAGGACATGTGGTGAGGCAAGCGTCTGCTCCTGATCAAAGAACTCCCACGGTGTGGGTTATGTCCCTGGGGTCTGTCATGTATCGAAGGAGGACAAGGCCAACTGATGTGTTAACCATACACACAGTACAATCAGTGGGCTAGTTGGAGCACAAGGCCCATAATCAAGTCATCACATTCGCCTCCTTGATTTCAGCATGGAGTCCAATTACTGCTGTAGTACTGAGGGCGCCAAAGTGCTCATGTTTGGTAGCGCTGGAGAATGCTCAAGCTTACTGTATGTCGACTTATTAGGCTTTTCAAAAAACTACATTTGGACGTTTTAAACACACACAATTCATGGAAATAGAGAATGAGTCCCATGTTAAGTTCCCCTCTGGTTCTAACTGTACAGTAGCAGCAGACGCTGGGGCCTCATGACATGTTCTGTGAAGATTTGCACTGCTCCACACTCACCTCTCCAGTCCAGTTTACCCTCCAGCCTGGGTCTGACTGGGACACATGGGGACAGAGGTCTGACGCCACGGTAGTCTAGCCAGCACAGTGGTCCTTCAGCACACCGTCTTCTTTTCTCATTCGCTTTTTGTAACTAAACTCGGCTATACATGATATTATTATGACAGCGACATAGATTTTGGTTTTCAGAGCAGGGTGCTACCCCCCCAAACACTTTTTAAAGTGGCCACAGGTGATGGCTGAACTTACTCTGAAAGACATTCATATGCATTCAATACTGATGCATGTAAAACATTATCTTATTATATTTCAAAACCCTTACTAATATTTTTGTAGTGATTATTATCATTGTGATTATTGTAGGAGTGTTACATTTTGGACACATTATCCTGTGTATAAATGCTTACAGTATATCAATGAGAATGAAATAGGCAAAATGTACATACCATTTTTTTTCCTTTTTTGTATAAGAAAGTACATGTTTATGTTTGTGTTTAGATTTAGTTGTTATAAGCTTGTGGCCAAGCCACAAAATATAAGAATTCCTTCTTAGGGTTCTGCTATGGTTGGTATGAGCTCACCACCAATGCTGCATGCCTTTTTAAACAAGGTACCTGTATTTGGTTTTTATTAACCCTGAAACTTGGACTCCAGTAATTTCAGCATCACTTGTTGTCATTTTAAACAGAGCCAAAAGCTTCAGTAAGCCTAAGGGGATATGCAAATTCCATTGCCATTTATTTTTCATTTTTTTCCACAAGTCATCTAACAGTTCTGCACTTCTTTTTATTTTAACTGTTGCCGTGCAAGCTTCAAGATCTCAAACACTCTCCTTCTATTTGGAAGGTTGCACTAAATAACCTGCTATTGATGTTTAAGGAAACTTCTCAAGATGAGCTTCTCTGGAAATATTTCTCAAGCTTAACCTTTGAGATGTAGGAATTCTGTGTGTGAGAGAGAGACAGAACAAGATAAATTGAGAAAACAGCTGCTTGTAACAAGCTAAGAATATTATTCACCATATTTTGCCCCTTTTATTGTTTATCGTTAGAGAACTCACTGAGTACATCACTTGAACGTCCATCCGGGTGGTACATTTTTACACATCCATTGAAGATGTTGAATTGGTTTGTGGGATTCGGGCTTGTAAAGATATTTGAATCAGTCCTAGACAAACAACGGCAGGGCTGACAGTTGTACTAGTTTTGCTGCAGTCCATACAAAGTGTGGTCACAGTGTGTTTGTGTGTGTTTTTGTCTGAGGGTTTGGTCAGGAAAGGCATGTGTGCAGATGAAGCACATTCCTCTGGTAGTGCAGGTGTGAGGCCCCACACTGCTCCGAGTGCCTTTCTTCAGCAGCGCTGCGTTGTTGTGAATGTTACTCTAGTTTTACTCAAGGACGCACTGCTCTGCTCCACCCAGAGACTTGCTACTGATATGATGCGAGGGTGTGGAAGGTGTGTGTGGTAGCTCATGCTGCAGCCACACTGCAACGGGTATTGATCGAGTATGAGTTTATGAAAAGAGAAGTCTTTACACATGGTGGCAACACAACGTTGAAGATTAGAATATGAAAAAAGTTGATTTACTATATTGGCCTATGATTTTCCTTCACGGTTTTTCAACGGATCTAGTTTATCTTTATGCAATTGGTACAGTATATAGATTAGAAATATGTGGTTTATAGTCTGTGCAACTATTTCTGGCAGGAACTCTGAATTCTCCCTATGCAATTAAGGGCTGGTGTTCCCTGACAGGGTAAAGACCTGGGAATCTGATACCTATTGATATTCATTCATAAGTTCCTAGTAACTCAACAGTCACTGTCCAGACTCATGCAGATATTTATTTACCTACAATTAGAATCGGGACTGGATTAAAATGGTCACAATTCCCGTTCAAGTGTCAAGATTATTTCTTCAGAGATCCAAAATACCTAGCAGTACACCAGTCCAAAGTGTAGAATGACCAGACTTGTATGTTTGTGAGAGTTTTGGGGATCAGTAGATGGGAAGCCCAGTTCAGTTAGATCAACGCAATGATTTTACTTTTATTGTATTTCGTTTTTCCTATTCCCCTTAATGATCAGTTAGTGGAGTTTTTTTATGCAAACTCAAAAATCGCAAATGAGGAGGCGAGTAGTAAACAGTCTCCATAATCCTCTTGTCACTATATGAAGAGACATGGAGCACAGAATAATGGAGACCAGGCCACAACTCTCAGATGTGTCACAACATAGTTTTTGTGGTGAAATGTGCTTCTGTTCACACAGTGGATAATGGTAACTGTTTTGGTCTCTATATTTTACTTTCAACAAACCAGCAGGTAAAAAAGCTAACTTACATAGATGTGAATACTGAATACCAAAAATGATTTAAACAAGCAGTGCCTGTCATTTTACTGCTAATTTCATTTATTTGTGGCCATTGCCCTTCTCAATCTCTGATGTACAAAGTCTATGTACTCTAAGCTGTTGGGGGTCATTCTGACTTTGTGTGGGACTGTGTTTGGTGCCTGAGCCCCACTCTCACATTGGCCTCTGCTCATAGCTTTCCACACAAACTGTCACAATGAGGTCCTACAGTACTACAAGGTGAAGGGCACCCACTGGCCAATGGCCTTTGGCTATGGAGGTGAAAAGCCATACAAAACAAGTGCAGTTATGAAGATCTGTTAATATTATTGATAATCCATATCACAGATTCACTGACGTCAGGACCAGGAAGCCCCACCCACACAATAGAGGAAAGAACAAGGCGACATTTTAATGAGGGCTCTTTTTACAAAAATAAAATTCCTCACATGATCTTCAACTGCTTGGCGCGCCAAACCTTTCTTGGCAATTCTATTACTTTCATCTTGTTCTGGACATGTATGTTGATTCCATCTTTAAGCTGTTTTCTCAGTGTGATGAAGTTGGTTGGGTGGAGGAGGAAAGAGATCAAGATGATTCTCAGAGAACATTCTAATGCAGTGTTACATTTTATGGTTTTTTGTTTTTCCTCATTATTCTTTACAAATATTACCATAGTAGTTATTCATTAATCGCTTGCTTGCTGCACAGACATACACACTGCACACCAGGAAAGAGCATGTGGACGTTTAGTTCTGACACATCCGGTAGAATAGAACAGGAAACGGCTTCATAGCGCACACGGATCACTTTGAACTGCTTGTGATTTTATTTTCCTTTTTGAAACTTTTAGTACAAAAGTATCAGCAAAAGTCGGTAATAAAACTTTTCTGCTAATTATTTGAAATGACTCTCATACAGGAAAACTAAAGTTGCCATGTGTTTTTGAACTGGTGTGGGAGAAATTTACAGCTTTGACAATATTTCATTATAACATTGTATTTACCCATCGCTGTTAGCAAATACATTACTGGAAGTGAGTATGTTTCCCTATGCAAAAAAGTATAAAAAATAATAAACAAGCTATGCTACAACTCAGTGATGTGTCCTTGTCATCTTTATATTTTCATTGTTCATATCAATTACATGTACAGTACTGTCTGCCTTGTAATTCTTTGAACATTCTGATTTGATATCTGTTTGTTTAATCCTAGTGATCTTGACAATATATCATCATTGAGGGTAATTGCAATGTTATTCATTTTGACAATGAGGAATAACTAATAAGTGACTAATTTGAAGAAGCAGTTTTCCTCAACTCAATTGAAATGGTCTGCTCTTCCTCAATATCTATTCTCTGCTATAAAAACTTGTCCTTGAACCAACAAAAGCATTTGCCTTGGAAGGAATGCACTTTGGAAGGCTTTCCCGGACTGGAGGTCGGGAGTGGGAGAAGACCTGTGGGGGTGTCTGGCTGTATGGAACTGAAGATACTGTGAACAGAGTTCTAATAGAAGCCAGTGAACTCCAGGGAGTCAGTGATGTGTCTATGATCTCTGGCCTTGAGGTTGGGAAGCCCAGATGAGGCCAGGGCCGGTTGGCTGACAGAGCAGACACGACCCAGACCTAAAGATGGGCTAATTATAGCACCTCTGGCCCTGGCCTCTCATAACCCCCACACCTCCTGGAACGTCTTGGACACAGAGAGGAAATACTGTCATTTCTTGGACGGTAAATGTCTCATTTGGAAACGTAATGATGCATTAAATGGTAACTGCCAAATGCACATACTGTATGCATAAGCATACACAGTCTGTAGGCCAAACCAGGGGAACATTTTACTTTTGCATTTGAGTGAAAAGTTTATTAGCTGACCTTTCAGTGTTTTTCTCAGTCATCAAACTGTTAATTTATCCAAAATAGTTTAAATCTGATTTCTACTTATAATCAATTACTTATTAGTCAGTTACCTTTATTTGCCTTGCAATTTCCCAGAAATTGATGTCATAGTACATTTTAAAGTATGCAATCTCATGCAATGTTTAGATGTAGGATCTTCATTTAATCACTCCTTTGTTGCTGAGAAATTTCCTGCACTGAAGGAAATGCAAACCTGTAGTGTATCAAAGATTTTAAAAGGCTTCTAAAGTTTGAAATTTTCACTTTAAAATGTCACACTTGATTTGCCCTAATGAAAAATGTATCAACCCCTACAAAACATTTCCATGAATTATAATCCACAAAATAATTCACATTTCCTGTTACTGCAGGATTATTTTCCTGCTATAGCAAACTGTCTCAAATTAAGATCCTACATCAGTATGATCACTTATCACAGCTACTAGACTTTTTATGAATCTCAAAGTTGTGGCTGTTTGGCAGTTTGATGGTTTAACTTGGCCGGAATTGTACACTGGCGGCTTTGAAATGGTTCCATGTAAAGATGGTAGCAGGCATACAGTTTGGTTATGCTTAGTTTGGTGATGGGGGCTAAGTGAAACCCCACACCATTGCTGTATAATAGACAGATTAGCAGTGCTCCATCTCTTTGTGTTGTTTTACCTACATAAACTAAAGAGTACAAAGCATTGGCCCATCTCTGTCCTTGGAGAAATATACTAACAATAGCATGTCAATCACTGGCAACTACAGCACTTACCTCAGGAGGCCAGCAGAGCAGACAATGAACTCTAATTCTAGAAGAATAAAAAGGAAAGCTGAACACTTGCGGTTTAAGGTATGTTTTCAGTTAGACTTGGCTGCAGGATTTGACGCACCTGACTCTAATCATTCCTCAAGCCATTACCCTCAATATAAGTTTGTTGGAACCAAGCTTGGAAAAACACAATTTCAGTTTTGCAAAGGAAGTCAAGTTTTATTAGTTTTTAATGATTCACAATAAAAAATACCAGCAACACATTTGTGAAAGGGTGAGTGAGTGTAGAAACGCTTTAGTTGAAGGGGTATCACATACGTTGCATACACACCACAAAAATACCCAAATGAAATAAACATAAGGGGATCCCACTGGGCACAGACGTCAATTCAACCTCTGTTCTATGTTGGTTCAATGTCATTTCATTGAAATTACATGGAAACAACGTTGATTCAACCATTGTGTGCCCAGGGGGATGTTTGTACCCCACTAACTCATTTTAACTTACCCTGAGTCCGATTACTTGAAAGATACTTAAGAATGTAGAGTGCAATTTAGGACAGGGGCTTTAAGAAATATAAGTACAATGTCCTTATGGAAACATTGTGAGTAACGGCTCGAGCAATCTTCCCTCTGCTCCAGATATCAATGCGGGAGACAATAAAATAAAAGAGAACCGGAGGAGAACAGCTCAGAGAACAGAAGTGGCGCCAAGTGTGAGCAGGGTTATGAAACAAAGCCATTGAATGAATGACTAATGGGGCGACTCCCATTCAGACAGAGCCATGAGCTGTAGCTGTTTCATACTGAAATTACACCGTCCACAGATCCAAAGAAAACAAATACCTCAGAGACCAAGTCAGTTGTTTTTGCAAAGGCCCCGCTGCATATAGATGAGAGAGAGAATTGAAGACTGATTCATAAAAACAATTACTTACAAAGTAACATTTTAATGACACACTGCTGCATAGGGCCTGCTACCAACACAGTCTTTAGTTTTTTTATTCTACCAGGTAAATTGACTGAGAACACATTCTCATTTACAGCAACGACCTGGGGAGTAGTTACAGGGGAGAGGAGGGGGGATGAATGAGCCAATTGGAAGCTGGAGATGATAGGTGGCCATGATGGTATGAGGGCCAGATGGGGAATTTAGCCAGGACACCGGGGTTAGCACCTCTACTCTTACGATAAGTGCCATGGGATCTTTAGTGACCACAGAGAGTCAGGACACCCGTCTAACGTCCCATCCGAAAGACTGAGGGAAAGAAAACGTCACACCGGCCTGATCACCAAGTATTTACACAGCAGCCTGGTGCTTCTCTCCTGCAATTGTTCTTGGCTTCTTAACTGTTATGACTTCAATTATCACTATACTGTAGATTTTACAGAGAAATCCCTGGGTGAACTCGCTGCTTCTTTGCCATTGATCCTAGTAATCATACAAATATAGCCTTTGAGTGAAATAGCATTTCCTGGTGTCAATGTGATGGGAGAATTTGATGACTCTGCTTGGGGCAGATATGGGGTCAGTGCTTTAGGAAGGGTCCAAAATGAAAACTACAGAGGTTTATATTTGGATTGGAATATATAGAGAGATTATTCCATTCCACGTTTTTCATTTTGTCAAGTGACTGCTTGCTGGAACAAGTGAGGCCATCTACAGTATGAGTCTCTTTTATACACAAAGAGACTAAAAGCTTATATGTCTCCTTCTCAGGATAGGATGACAAAACTGCTCCTCTGATTCTAAATATGAGGGGAGGAAGAGTGTGTTGCTCTTCAGGCTCCAGATTAAACAAAGCCCACAAAAGCACCAACTACTGCCAGGAAATATGAAGTTGATGCCACAGTTGAGCGATGCAGTATAAAACGTGAAATTTCCACACATTGTAAAAATGTCACATTTCACGTCAAATTTAAAAAAGGGGGATTTTATGCACTGCAAAGGGAAATTGTGTAGGAGCAACAGCCAGATCAACCAAAGATAAGTCCCGTCTTGATAGTCACTGGAGAATGGTACTGAGTGGCCTAATCACAGTTCTGATTTACACTAAATCTGCTTGAAAAACAGGCAACAAAATGTGACCATGCAAAGGGAGTAGAAACGTCCTACTTCCAATGTACATAATGTACAGAATATATATTATATTGTTCAGAAAACCCCATTCAAGAAGGTCCATGCTTGGAGCTGGACCAGGTTATTCAGTGGCTCTTTTAATTACGGTGGTTTGTATTTTGTGTGACTGTCAACTATAATGAAAAGGTCATTTTCTTCCCCCTTGCTCTAATCTGCTTGTCTATGCTTATGAATTTAATAAGTCAATTTACAGTATGTGATGTGAACGCCTTGTAAAAACACTGCGTCAACTGCTTCCAGATGTCCAAACAAAGGCCAGTATTCCCCTGAGACTCTCCTCTCTGCAATATGATAGCAATTAGGTGACTAAATTATATGGAGGCTGCTGGAGGAATAGCATGCATTAAAAAGTGACCCTTGCTTGTTAACAAGACGCTGGCAGTGCATGCAAAAGGGTTGTGAGGACTCCTTTGTGATGCCCATGACTCTGACAGCATTGTTAGGAGACCTATAAAAGTACCAGAGGTTTTTAGTAGGTTGATAGCATGCATGCAGTTGCATGTCAGTGTATACATATCTGCTAGTTCAGTGTATAGCTCTAGATTGAGCTTTTCAGGATTGTAAAATGCTTCATGATAGTCATTCTTTCATTGCTTCAGAGGTCAAAGCAGAGTGTTTACTATGTTGAAATTCACCCAGACGGAGATACCCACTGGGTACAAACTAGTTGACTCAACATTGCTTCAACATAATTTGTCCATGTATTGTGGAATCTACGTGTAAAATACATTGGATAAAAAAAGTCATCAACGTAAACCGTTGTTTTGAGGATGAAATTTCAACCACAGAATTGTTATTATTATTATTTTATTTATTTCACCTTTATTTAACCAGGTAGGCTAGTTGAGAACAAGTTCTCATTTACAACGGCGACCTGGCCAAGATAAAGCAAAGCAGTGCAACACATATAACAACACAGAGTTACACATGGAATAAACAAACATCCAATCGATAATACAGTAGAAAAATCTATATACAGCATGTGTAAATGAGGTAGGATAAGAGAGGTAAGGCAATAAATAGGCCATGGTGGCGAAGTAATTACAATATAGCAATTAAACACTGGAATGGTAGAATGTGCAGAAGATGAATGTGCAAGTAGAGATACTGGGGTGAAAAGGAGCAAGATAAATAAATAAATACAGTATGGGGATGAGGTAGATTGGATGGGCTATTTACAGATGGGCTATGTACAGGTGCAGTGATCTGTGAGCTGCTCTGACAGCTAGTGCTTAAAGCTAGTGAGGGAGATAAGAGTCTCTAGCTTTAGTGATTTTTGCAGTTCGTTCCTGTCATTGGCAACAGAGAACTGGAAGGAGAGGCGGCCGAAGGAAGAATTGGCTTTGGTGGTGACCAGTGAGATATACCTGCTGGAGCACGTGCTATGGGTGGGTGCTGCTATGGTGACCAGTGAGCTGAGATAAGGCAGGGCTTTACCTAGCAGAGACTTGTAGATGACCTGGAGCCAGTGGGTTTGGCGACGAGTGTGAAGCGAGGGACAGCCAACGAGAGCGTACATGTCGCAGTGGTGGGTAGTATATGGGGCTTTGGTGACAAAACAGATGGCATTGTGGTAGACTGCATCCAATTTCTTGAGTAGAGTGTTGGAGGCTATTTTGTAAATGACATCGCCGAAGTCGAGGATCGGTAGGACGGTCAGTTTTACGAGGGTATGTTTGGCAGCATGAGTGAAGGATGCTTTGTTGCAAAATAGGAAGCAGATTCTAGATTTACTTTTGGATTGGAGATGTTTATGTCATCATATTAACCAAATTTCAAAATAGACAAACCTTGTATACTGTGGCGACCCGTCATTCCGGGCAGGTGGGGTTTTGAGCCCCACATTTTTAGCCCCCCCTCCCAAAAAAATGAATTATATATTTTTTTATACGTGTCACATATCAGTTTACAAACAATGTAAAAAATGATCATTGAGTTAATAAAAGCCGCATACAAACATGGTCTCTTTTTTGATTTCTTGAGTAAGGCGGCTCAAAAATGCAGGTGTTTCAGCCTAGCTCAGTGCTTTCTGTGGAGGTGGGGCAGCCAGTGGAAAATATGGAGCGTAGGGGTTGGTAATGTTCTCTAGTTGCCCCGTGATTGGCTCAGTGTTCTGTCACTCATGGGGACACTACGTCACCGCCAAATCTAAGGGTAGAGCTAAAAAATTTGAGGCCCTTGGGTGCTGCCATAGAGTTACATTAGAAGTGTCCATCCAAGAAGACCAAATCACGTTATATCTACAATTGCTTTGATTGGACTGATTTCATAATCTTAGCTAGTAGTCATCAACATAAATCAAGTCGACAATCTACTGGAAAATACTTTTTAATCCTTGTCATATGAAATAAATAATGAAGAGAAATTATAGATAAAATGTAGCGGTGCTCATCGGCCATTGGAAATAAACATTACACAACAAGTTGGAAGTCGCAAATTCAACAATGAGTGGTTTTGAAGGAATCAGTGGCTAACTACAAGCATTGCAAAGCAATCACTAGCTTGCTATTCAGTGGAGTGGGTGTGTGGTCCCAAGTCTGGGTTTAAGGGTCTCTTTTCCAAAATGAAAATGATAAACATTCAACATTGGCCATGCTGTCAATCCAGCATGATTTCTGCCGCGCTCAAAACAATTTAACTCAGAGCTGGGAAATCTGACTTCAGTGAGTTCAAAACAACTGGGAACTCGGGAAAAAACAAGCTCCGACTGGGAAAACGGTCATCCAACTCGGAATTGTAAGTCGTGAACTTGGGTCTCTTTCTAGAGCTACGACCTGAAGATCACTGACGTCATCATGATTCAACCTTGTTTTTTTCAGAGTTCCCAGTTGTCTTGAAAGCACAATTAAATCCAGAGAATGCCAGACTTTGATCTTCTGCTTGGATAGTTCCATCTGTGCCACTGACTTAGTCTGGTTTTAATTCCAGTTTGTTTACAACTTTATAATTGATATATTGGATTCATGTCTCCATCTGGAACTATCCAAGCAGAAGATACATCTCCTTCAAATGTTGAGATTTGGTTGCTTGTCAAGCAAACACAATTCAGTATCACTTCTGAAAAACAATAACTAGCCAATTAACTTGTCGACAAATTCGCAAATGATATGTTGGATTCACGTCTCCAACTCAACCAAAAATAAAAGTTAAAGAATGGGATTAATCCAGTGGCTCAGATGGAACTATACAAGCAGTAGATACATCTCCTTTAAATGTCGATATTTGGTTGCTTGTCAAGCAAACACAATTCAATATTACTTTTGTAATACACTAAATAGCACTAAATAAATTGAGGCTATCTTACAAACTAATGTAACATTTAACCTTAAAATGAGTAACACATCCCATGGCCACATTTTGAGGTTACTGTAACTATAAATATCTTCTTATCTAATCATATAAAGCTTGCATGTTCAAGATAGCATGCATAGGTCGTCACAGGTCTGTGGAGATCTTCGCAATGGATGTAATAATCTGCTACATAGAATCTCAAACGGCATTGATCGCTTGCACCATGTACTTTTAATGTAATCTCAACTGCAATCCAGGTAATTTGGTTCTGCTATTAGATAAAGCACAGTGATAAAGCCATCTGTTGTATAAATAAATAACATACCTGACATTGGATTCCCATTTGAACTTCACTGTGCTTCTTAATGTTTGAAAGCCGAGTGACAGACATTTGGGTGACAACTAAACCAAAAATCAAACATTGTTTTTCCATTGTTGTGCTTTTAGATGGTTGAACGCATAGTGATAACAGATTGGAAATTCAACTAACTTTGAAAAGCTCCACCCGCAGAAACCTGTCATGCTGCCACTCTGTTTAATGTCCCGAGGAGGCCTAGCCAATGTTCAGAACTCAAACCAGTCAAGGCTGGAGAACATTTAGCAAAGATCATGTTAGCCTTGCTTGATTCATAAAAAGCAGCACTAAAGTCTAAGGCATTTTCAGCTAAAAGTGGATCCTCTTGGACTGTTGTTTTTAAATCGTTTGGTTTGGGCCCTGGAAGTAGTGGTCTAAATAAGGGCAGACGTGTAACCCCTCTGCTTCGCTGACAAGTTCTAGATTGCCACAAGTTCTGGATTGCACAGCTTTCCCCTGCTGTATCCTCATGCTCTGTGGTTGAGGACCAGACCACCACGTGCCCAGTTAAAGTTTGACACGGACTTCTGGCTCATATGTGGCTCTAAATGGGTCTATTTGTGAGTGCTTCTATTTCAGGCTGTCTCCTGTCTTCTCTCTGGCCACTGGAGTGCTGCAAGCTGTCTGGAGAAGGAGGCAAAGTCAGGATTTATGTCACTCTTTTTCCTCCACAGAGGGATCAATGTAATACTGAAGTCAAACAGGAATAACAATTTCAAGGTTTTCCATGCTTTTCTAAAAAAAAATGTGTTCTGAGCCATTTTGCTCATTCTTTACTTTAAATTTGGTCTTATAGTCTATTTATCTAGATGCATTATGAATACATTTTCATTGTTCACCTTTCGTTGTTTACCTTTACAGACTCTTGTCATTACACATTTGGTGCAGGGGGATTGAGTCACACCTAATGGTGAGAAATTGTAACGACTGTAACATTGTAATCTTAACATGCAAACAAGTTTTAAAGTAACTTTTGGTCAGGTAGAGTGCACTGTAGAGTGCAGATGGTCTTGTTATGATGATTATCCTGCAATTATAAAACGGATTTGTTGCCTAAAGTTGCTTATATTTGAAGGTGAAAACATCATCAAACTGTACTCACACCACATGCAGTTAACCCCATGGACGGGTAATCAGAGAGTAGGCATTGATTATGTGCCTCTAAAAATCAGCAGGCTCAATTTAAATAGAGAAATAGACAATGGATTGGTCTCCAGCGCAAACACCTACTTTCAAATGACTTTTTATCTTACAACATGACCGAGTCACTGATTTATGTCGATATCAAGTGAATCAGTTTTATTGTGCCAAAGATCTGAGCATTCTCTGGTATTTGGATGGTTGGAAACCTGATGATGAATATAAAATGAGAAATATCGATAAAAAATTGCATATATCATCACTGTGCTGGAACCATTTAAGCTGTCAGGGCTGCCATTCAAAATGAGCATTCGACCTCATACTGTAGGGCACTGCATTTATACATATACTTGTAGATTTCAGAGCTGTAATATAATGCAAAGCCCAGTTAATCATTCCATTCTGGCACTCTGGCTTCTTGATGATTCACATTTGGACGCAAGCCCACCCAATGTACGAACTAATTTAAACAAGCCATTTCCTACAATACACAGGATCCAGGGAGAAGAGTGCCAGTGATCCAATATACATACCCTCTGCACTGTAGTGGCCCTTTGGACAAAAAGAGAGAGCCTGAACTCCGGAACAGAAAGCCTGAATATGCTGAATCCTCTTTAAAGTGGAACTGGCAGGTTTTTTTTAAACTACTTTGCAGATATGAAACAAACAGAATCATAATATCAGCAAAAATATCAAATTCCCAGTTTATGCTCCAAAACCTATAAAAGGTTTTAAAAATAGGTTATATTTGACAAAAAATTCCATGACGTACAGTAAGGCATTGTTGGCAGAATTGATGGAAGCAGTTCAATGTATGATTAACATAATTCACCAATAAATGTGTTGATAGTCTTAAACATATTGCTATCAGGTTGTAAATCACAGCTACCTAGAAAATTGTTTGCTGCCTCCACCCACTCAGTTTCAATGACTCAATATTTTGAACACAAACAGACGACTGTAACTAGGCTGGGAATGTCAGCACCAATGGTTCTGGGGGGGGGGGGGGGGGCAGTGCCCCTATGACAACAATTTTGGACCCCCTTGTGGCCCCCCTAAATGTGCAGTATGAAATCATTTTTACATAACACATTTTTGCTATCGTTCTTTTTTTACATCCGTTATTAAACAGTGGCAACGCGGAACACTAATGATTATGAACATGGTCTTTTGCCTGCTAATGCCTGCAATGCAGTGAAGAAAACGATATGACAACAATAACGTCTAATGTAACTGGCCACTCTAACAGTACAACTGGCCCCAGCTTGGCCCCCCAGTTGAAATGGTCTAGAACCGCCACTGAATGTCAGTACAATCAAACTAGCAAGGGCAATGATCAGAAGTCAGTCATAACTTGGCTAATAGGCCAGCGCACATGTGTCAAACACAAGGCCCGCAGGCCGAATAGGACACACAAGCAAGTAGTAGTCAAGAGTTGAGCCATCTACTTTATGAAATTACAGCCTGATGCACTTGCTTCGGTGGATTCAACTTCAACTACATTTGAGCAGTAGCCTAGGCTGACTACTCAACTACAATACATTTTGAGCGCCATACAGCAATGCTGCATTCAACTGCACCGGTGATTGATGGAGAACAGCTCTTTTTTAAACATGTTTAAACTTTAAATGTTACAACAACCTATAGCTACCTTTTTGTTATTTGGATTTATTAAATACTTGTTTATTAGGGTCGCAGCATATTATGCACATCTGCAAGTGTAACCGATGTGAAATGGCTAGTTAGTTAGCGGTGGTGCGCGCTAATAGCGTTTCAATTAGTGACGTCACTCGCTCTGAGACCTGAAGTGGTTGTTCCCCTTGCAACGCAGCTTTTGTGGCGCGATAGGTAACGATGCTTCATGGGTGTCAGTTGTTGATGCGTGCAAGGATCCCTGGTTCGAGCCCAGGTTGGGGCGAAGAGAGGGACGGAACAGACACTGTTACACAAGCATAGCAGCAAAGGCTGGACAAATATTATTGATCTCTTACTTTGTTATAATATGTAAACGTTCTATATACACCAAGCTAAAACCACGGAGCCTAACGTTAGCTTGCTAGGTGTTGGCAGAATGTCATGTCATTGGAGGAGTTGGTGAGTGACAGACATTTCCCCTCATATGGTTGTTCGTTGCCTACAGCGAGATATGCAGGTGTCATTTGGTTAACGTTAGCTAGCAAGAAATGTGAATCGCTATGGCATGCATTGGCAGGCAAGCTGCAAAAGGATGAGCTCTAGCTGGCATTAGTTGTTGATCTTGTTGTTCTTGACTTGTCCATAGGCAGCTGAGGGAGAGAGAGCCTATCTTTTCATGGTTGTTTGATCAATAGGACTGTGAAGTTCCCAAATGTAAGAGGACTCCCATGGTATTTACATATTTGCAGAAATCTATTCAGGTGGCTTTTGGCGAATGCGTTCTAATGTTGCGCTGTTACTACTGGCTGTAATCACAGTCCAGTTCGTAGAGGATGGCAGGCCTGTGAGGCTTATTTGCATATCAGCCTACTGTAGCTATGATTGTTCCACTTTAAGCTACAAGGCAAGCTACCCTTTATATCCTCTCTTCAGCAATTTGAGAGGATGGCTAAATTGACCTCATTTCAAGTCCTCCAGTGATTTGCATTCATGGACATCAATATTGCCATCTCATGCTGTGGTACTGCCTAAGCAATGAGGGAAAGATGGGTATATCCCTCATTGAGGTCAGGGTAATGCGAAAATTAATATTAGGGTTATGCCAAATTAGGGGTTAGGGTTATGGCAAGAATTTCTGATGTAAATACATTGTATTACCAATCTAGGGTTTGGCAGTTGAATGTACACTACCTATTCTGTATGGTATTTTGGGATGTAATTGCAACAACTGACAGCGGAAATATACTTGCAAATGACCAATCAATAACATTGATTGTAATACATGTATTTACATACATTTCAGCTATAGCTTCACAATTTACACTTTCTTTACTCTCAATTTAAAATTGACTAGGGGAGAGTGGGGTAAACTGAGCCATTTTTTACATTCAGCATGACACTGTCAAAGGAAATATAGTATTATTTCTAACAAAGATATCTACATATATTTCAGGATGTTGTTTATCCCTAAAAACAATCAGAATTCATGTAAACATTACAATTTTGAAAACATAGCTTGTCCAAAAAAAGAGGTCTCTTGGCACAACTTAGCCCAGGAAAATTAAGCCGCCTACATTTTTCTGTACTGAATGAAATATTTCCACTACCTTTTTAAAACCATGTCTATCTTTATTTCCCAAATACAATTCAACACAATCGCTTGTTTTAAAGTTTGTACTTAAAAAAACTTCTTTTTTTTAACATAGGCATGTTGTTACCTCATATCCCAGCGATAATGCCTGGGAATTTATTAAACTTGCCATTGGCTCGTCCATTGGCTCATCCATTGGCTCATCCATTGGCTCATCCATTGGCTCATCCATTGGCTCATCCATTGGCTCATCCATTGGCTCAACTTACCCCATGGCAAACATTTTGACTATATTAGCCCACACAGCTCCAAGGATGCACTTTCATGCTAGATTTAGGATCTCACAGTTAAGCTTATAGAGACCCCGACTGAAATAGAACAATCTTAAAATTATCTGCTTTGGTTTAGATACATCATGAAACCTCTAACACAATAAATTCATTTGACTTGGTGAAAATCAGTTTTGTTGGACCTGACTTGCTTACCACTCTTGTTTCTTCCTTCACAGACTCCGTGACATGATGACCTCTTCCTAAATATTTGGTCAAATGATTAATTGTGTATGGTTTCCTAGAAACAAGGGTGGCTCAATTTACCCCTATGGCTCAACTTACTCCACTCTCCCCTAAACAATTTGTGTAGTACTGTAGGTCTAGTGAGTTCTAAATGGAAAAAGAGAATCCAGTTCCATCTAGTGGTAGTATAAGTAAAATCACTAGTTTCTGTTACAATAACACTGTAAAAGCATTGGTTACTAAATGAGACAAAATCATTATTGTTACCATCAACATGTCTTTCATTACAGTATAATACAGCCAACACTGTGACTGCACAACAAACAGTTTTGCCAACAATAAAACAGATCCTGTTCAGAATGATCTTGTTTGCACAGTAAACAGGCAAAATTGAGGACAATATCTATATTTTCTTAATTTGTTTAATTGCACAAACATAGGATATGCCAATCATAGAGTTGAAAGAAATACATGTGCAGGAGAAGGAGAAGTAAGAAACCCAATATGGCGTGGAAACTGGTGTCTGAGCGTTTCCCCTCCCTGGATGGTTTGTTCGCTGGTCTCTCTATAGGCTGGTTTGTTTAACCTCACTGGCCTCTCCAGCTTCCATTCCTACAGCTGTGTTCTCATACCAACCACCATCTTCCTCTCTGCAAGACAAAAACACGGGCTTTACAATGAGCGTGTGTAGTTTGATAACCTACTGTCTAGGACTGCAGCAGTTGAACATTTCATAAGAAAATACACTTGTTTGTGAGATCCTGATAAGTCAGTTAAGGACAACGGGAAGTCACAATATTAATAAAGTATGAAAAGATTATGTCAGTGAAGAGTCAGGCAGTGGTGGAAAAGTACTCAATTGTCATACTTGAGTAAAAGAAAATGCCTCAAGTGAAAGTCACCCAGTAAAATCCTACTTGAGTAAAAGTCTAAATGTATTTGGTTTTAAATATACTTAAGTATCAAAAGTAAATGTAATTGCTCAAATTTACATAAGTATAAAAAGTAAAAGTATAAATAATTTCAAATTGCTTATATTAAGCAAACCAAACAGCACCATATTACTTGTTTTTAATTTTATTTACAGAGAACCAGGGGCATGCTCCAACACTCAGACATATTTACAAACAAAGCATTTATGTTTAGTGAGTCTGAGGCAGTAGGAATGACCAGGGATGTTCTCTTGATAAGTGTGTGAATTTGACCATTTTCCTGTCCTGCTAAGCATTCAAAATGTAACGAGTACGTTTGGGTGTCAGGGAAAATGTATGGATTAAAAAGTAAATGATTTTATTCAGGAATGTAGTAAAATAAATGTAAAAGTTGACAAATATAAATAGTAAAGTACAGATACCCCAAAAAACAACCTAAGTAGTACTTTAAAGTATTTTTACTAAAGTACTTTAAACCACTGGAGTCAGGTTGCTGGTGCCTGTTACACAAGGTCATCTCTGTGAACTTGTTATTGTAGTCACTGACTGAATATTACCTTGGCAGATGGCTAGCAGCCTGCACTGATAAGACAATAGTATAGCAAATCAGCAATAAGCTAAATAATTTTATGTATTGAATGGTCAAAACAATGTTTAGGACATAGAATTAGGAATTAGAATAGTAATTTAATAGGGTCTCTAAGGTTAAGGAGATTATTTTTGCTTAGATATTTACCCTTGTCGTCCCACTTTACAACAAGTGTCACCAGTACCATATAAGTACACAGAATATATGCAGGTGCAGTGCATTTAGGTTATCACCTCTGTGGTACTCACTTTTCCTTCTTGAAGAAAAGCCTTTGTACAATAAGGATGACGAAGACGATGAAGAGGAATCCCACTACAGCAGCCAGACCAACAAGCCAAGGCTGCAGGGTCCCACCCTTGGATGTAGTGAGCCGTAAGCCTCCTATATAAGGAATAAATGGTTATGTATTGATCAGAAAACTTGATTTGATCATTGATACCACACCATTGATAGTATGTGGACTATATTATCATGATGATGTAAGATATTTGAACAAAGAGTTAAACATCGCTGGCTAGTACTGACTAACAGTGTACCCAGCTGTAACATAATGCCAACCGCAGAGGGAAGGTGCAAGGTGAGGTTATTATGACATAACTGTTGTTAAACACAGTGCTTTGCATCAATATCTAGCCAGTATGATTGATCATCGATGATGACTTACCGTTTGGCAAACCACTCTGGGCCTGGTTAACACAAACAGCCAGTAATAAGCAGACCTGGAAAGTTTTGTGGAGAGACATTATGAATCCTTGTTTATCCCAGGAGGCCTCTGAGGTTGGTGTTGTGTAGAACCTGTTCACTGTCACGATACTCCTTCTGGACTGGTAACGTCCTGTGAGGTCAAAGTGCAGTATACAGCACAGAGAGCAACCAGATTGCACCATGTTGCCAATGATACCAGCAGATTTTATTGCCTGAAAGGTGTGTCCACTCCAAACTCATGACTTTTCATTTGTTCCTGAAACCAGCTTTCAGTAACGATCATGCCATGTGTTAACTGGATAGCATGCAAATGTGTAATATTGTATAAAATAAATGTGCAATAAATAGAAAACAAGAGTATTTGTGAGAGAAATGGTTTAAAATTGGAAACCATACGGAATAAACGTGTTCAACAACATAGCTCACAGTTGAAAGTCCTGAAAGCATTTCCTCTTCATATGGTCAAAAGGAGGTCTAGGGCCTAGTCTAAACACTAACAATACAACAAGGACTGGTCACTTATGAAGCTCTTGGCATGCTGCCAGCATGTGGAGATTATTGTGTAATGCAGTAATGAGTACATGATTACAACACAGTATATCTCTTTTGGCTTACAGTTTACAGTGCATCTGCCACGTTGCTGTACCCTGCCTTGTCCCTAGCAGTCTGAGTCTGTGTGTCTGCCCCTTTGTAGCTAGCTCATCCTGCCGAAGGCGACCCTGGGGCCCGTGCGTGGGGGCCGTGGCTCACGTCCGTCTGAGATGACCCAGATGGCAGGCATGTTCTTGTTGCCCTCCATCAGGCAGTGGATCTCCTCCGCCTTGACCATAGCCTCCAGCTCAGCGTTGGTCTCTGGACACCAGTCCACCTGGAACTTGTCCTTACACTCCCAGGGGTTAACCACCTCCTCGTCAGGCTGTACCCCAAACAGGTAGTCTACAAAGGGAGGGGGGGAGAACACAATATGGCAAAATCATTTTTAACGGAGATATTCAATTCAGTGAAATCCAGACTGTATCAGCATGTCTGTAGTCAGCTACCGAATGATCATCTCAAATAATTTGATTGTGATATTTTGATAATATTCTCGTCATTTCATTGCTGACTGACACAAGACAAACAGTGCGTCCAGTTGGCTTCAGTGTGGTGTGGGAGTGTAGTGAGAGCTGTACCTGCTAGGTCATGAATCAGCTCTTTGATGAGGTGCCTGATGATTGCGTACAGGGCGATCAGAGCCACCACCGATGCTAGGAACAGATAGATAACATAGTTGGGCAGGGTGATAGCGTCCCGAGAGGGAGGCTTGTAGTTTTCAAAGAACACCTCCTCCTCTTGTGGTTCCCCATAGTCCAAGTTATGGTCCATTGTCCCCACACACTAGTCTACCTCCACTCTTCTTCAAGGGGACTGTGGCAGCCTCATTGATGTTGCCATCTGGTCTACCTGTCCATACACAAACACGTGCTTGAAGTAGTATGCTGAGTATATTGGCAGTCAATTCAGTATAATGTATACATTACATTTCTTTATAGGTAATGTGTATCAAAGATTTTTTCAAATAAGAAGTACTTGTGTACCTACCAGTTTCAATGTTTTTTTTCGCCGGTTCCTAATTTGGCAGACTGTATTAATTTCCAACAGTAATCTCCAATCTTCGAGAACAACCATGCATCAGTTGATCTCGCTCATCAATCTTCTCTCCCACTGAGAAGCTGTTATTTTAGATGTATTACATGTCATCCCACTGCAGCCCTTGTTCTGGGTACCACGCAGCATGAGGTTGCCATGGCTGCAGGAGTGCTCTAGTCCCAGATTGCATTGACTGCAAAGAGACCCACGCGAGCTAATGTACTTAGTGACGTACTGTAAGGGCCAGGTCAAGGTCAGTTCTCTGAGCCTGGATTTAGGATTGTAAAACAAAAAGTGTAAATTAGGCCAGAGGTTCCACCCACATCTCCAAAAGAGAGAGAGGTGGTTGTGTTGCCGGAGAGGTCTTTTATCCATAGTTCCAAAAGCAAGATAGGAGGTATGGTTCCTTTATTTTTGTATGTTTTGTCAGTAAGTATTACTGTTAAGCATGTCTGACAATAATCTTTTTACCAAGACCCCTCTGTCAACCCACCGTTTAATCTGAGATCTGTAATAATCCTGGCCTTTATTGGGCAATGGAAGAATTCCAATCAACCAAACTCTTCTAAAGCCAAACCATATACTAATATCCAATGCTGTAGTGACCTACCAGACTGCTCTTACAGAGCTGCTCACCTCTATGTACTATAGTGGTCCTAGACCAGAATGGTAGGTGATGACAGGACGTCTTGTGTGACCTTGTGTGTCCTTGCTAAATCCCTGAGCTGCTGAGGCTGAGGCCTTATTCTCCCCTGCCCTGTCTCTGAGTCAGACTGGCTTAGTTTAGCGCCACATGATAATGGAGGATCGAGATGAGGGGATAAAGCAGATATACACATTCAGACAGACAACGGTTTAGTCCTTTCTTTATTGGAACGAGGGTCATCCTCTTTGGCCACCTTAAGAAAACAGATGTATTTACGTCTACAGCGTTACAGCAGCACATATAGCTCGGCACTGCAAAAGGGATGTGTTCTGGTTCAGGTTCTGCTCAATCCTATGGTATTATGTGAGCTGACATCTTATAGTAAAGATTCAACTGTTATTTCTTCTGGGGTCAAAAGGAAATGGAAAATCTCAGAGCACTGGCACAAATGAATGTTTCTGCACCGTTGGATTGTTCAAACTGTCTACACTTGTTTTCCTATTCAGTACAGACATAATATAGTAGAATTGTTTGTACATACAGTATCTTAGTTTATGCATCTAATGCTTAAATTACATTGTTAAAAAATGGATTGGGTTGCAGTTTCATTTCATTTGTATAAAAACAGGATTAGATGATTGGTAGTAACAGAGATGGGATGTAGGTGTTTGGGAGCCAACCTGGCATGTACACATTTCTCATATAGAAATATAAGAACAAGCTCAGTCACTACTACACCTTTACATGTATGTGTTTTTGATTGAAAAGTAGCCTTAACTAGCCCTCTTAATCCACAGATCCAGCTGACAGGCCTGTTCCATGGCTTCAGATGGAGGCTACAAGGTGTGAAGGTGAACTGAAAGCTGAGTATCAATGGTGAGTCACAGTGAAAGGACTCTGGTTGGATTAATCAGATTACAAAGATGTCTGTCTGCCTGCCTGTCTGTTTCTCTCTCATGTGATCATCCCACTTTACCTGCCAAGTCATGGTACAAGTCATTGATCAGGTATCCTAGGATGGCATAGCAGGACACTACTACCACTATGACATAGAGCACATGAGGAGGCATGTGAAAGGCATCCTGGGAAGAGGCGACGTAGGCTAACAAAGTAGAGATCGTGTTTCTCCACGGCCTGTAGGAGCTGCCTGGGGTTATAGGTCCTGGGGCGGATCCACACCTCTCCGTAGGCTGGGTCTGGGCCCCCTGACGCTCCGTGGTACAAAGTATTCTGGTCTGTGAGGAATCCATCCGCAAATTGAATTAGTTGAAAGGGGACGTTGATTAGGGGTATATGAGAATGAATTGACCATGTTGGTGAAAAACACCATCATGGAATGATATCTCATGGAAAGATTATTTTACAAAGAAAAGAACAATGAACTGAATGGAGACTTGGTCTGTGCGGCCCATGTGCAGTATATTCTTCATACTGAGCCTTATGGCTGGTAAGACAAGAGAATAAGAGAATAAGTGAGGTAGCAGTATCTTTTTTTTAGGGCAGAAACTCTCAAAATGAAAGATCAAATAGGGGAACATACAGTACATCTGTTGACGAAGGATATCTTCCTTCCCATAATGAACTTCCCTGAAGTCAACTGACAAAGACGTCTGATTTTCAGAGAATATGTTGCTATTTGTAATGTTGAGCAGTTGGTAGGAAAATATTTGTTCTGACTTCAGTTACGGACAAAGAGGCTTAAAGTGCTATTAATCAGCTCCCCTCTTCCCTCCACGCACCGGCCCATCCCACCATTCAGTTGTGAATTCCTCGTTTACTCGGAAATATCATCCTGTGACACTGCCCTGTCTTTCCGGATAGCAACTTCCCTCCAAATCATGTCCCTTAATGAGGTGAGGGAGATGGAATTAAACAACAGACACAGGAATGAGAGAGTGACTGTAAGATGAAATGTGGAGGTGTCTAAAGTAAGTACATGTAAAAACACTTGAAGTTTCCTCATGCAACCTAAGTGCAGAAAGAGTTCTCTCAGACTGAGGAGGCTGATGTCACGTAAAAGACTGAGTACTGCTTCCCAACAGAGCTGAGGCTGTCGAGACTGAGTACTGCTTCCCAACAGAGCTGAGGCGGTCGAGACTGAATACTGCTTCCCAACAGAGCTGAGGCTGTCGAGACTGAATACTGCTTCCCAACAGAGCTGAGGCTGTCGAGTCTGAATACTGCTTCCCAACAGAGCTGAGGCTGTCGAGACTGAATACTGCTTCCCAACAGAGCTGAGGCGGTCGAGACTGAATACTGCTTCCCAACAGAGCTGAGGCTGTCGAGACTGAATACTGCTTCCCAACAGAGCTGAGGCTGTCGAGACTGAATACTGCTTCCCAACAGAGCTGAGGCTGTCGAGTCTGAATACTGCTTCCCAACAGAGCTGAGGCTGTCGAGACTGAATACTGCTTCCCAACAGAGCTGAGGCGGTCGAGACTGAATACTGCTTCCCAACAGAGCTGAGGCTGTCGAGACTGAATACTGCTTCCCAACAGAGCTGAGGCTGTCGAGTCTGAATACTGCTTCCCAACAGAGCTGAGGCTGTCGAGACTGAATACTGCTTCCCAACAGAGCTGAGGCGGTCGAGACTGAATACTGCTTCCCAACAGAGCTGAGGCTGTCGAGACTGAATACTGCTTCCCAACAGAGCTGAGGCTGTCGAGACTGAATACTGCTTCCCAACAGAGCTGAGGCTGTCGAGACTGAATACTGCTTCCCAACAGAGCTGAGGCTGTCGAGACTGAATACTGCTTCCCAACAGAGCTGAGGCGGTCGAGACTGAATACTGCTTCCCAACAGAGCTGAGGCGGTCGAGACTGAATACTGCTTCCCAACAGAGCTGAGGCTGTCGAGACTGAATACTGCCTCCCAACAGAGCTGAGGCGGTCGAGACTGAATACTGCTTCCCAACAGAGCTGAGGCGGTCGAGACTGAATACTGCTTCCCAACAGAGCTGAGGCTGTCGAGACTGAATATTGCTTCCCAACAGAGCTGAGGCTGTCGAGACTGAATACTGCTTCCCAACAGAGCTGAGGCTGTCGAGACTGAATACTGCTTCCCAACAGAGATGAGGCTGTCGAGACTGAATACTGCTTCCCAACAGAGATGAGGCTGTCGAGACTGAATACTGCCTCCCAACATAATACTGAATACTGCCTCTCAACAGTTCAGGCTGGTTTAGCATTAGCTGTATCATCACTGACTAGAATACTACACAAGTACTACATGAGCCACTCTCCCTCATCAAAAGCAGAGTACTGACAGCAAAAGCATTAGCAAAACCTAGAAATGAACCTAAAGCCTTCTCTCTCTAGTCAGTAAAAGCATTGCTCACTCATACTAGAACAATCTCCTCAGGGTTGGGTGCATCCTTGATCTTCTTGCAGAAAACTTGAGACAACAGGCTGTCAGTCTGCTGTGTGAGGCTAGCCTGGCAGGGAGGACTGGAGTCCATCTTGTCAGCAACAGGGTCAGTAGCTCTACTCCACTCGAACTTTGAGTGAAACTGGACTGAAGGGTCAAGAGTCACTCCTCTGTGTCTAACTCTAAATAAGTCTGTGTCCCTCATAACCTTCGACACCTAGACCTAATTAATCCTCAATGGTGTTCCCTGTCAGACTAGAATGATGGCTGTGAATGAGTATGACCATGAGTAAGTAGTCAATGGCATCCTTTCTCTCTGACAGATTTCATATAAACCTGGTTTCCACCAAATCATGTTTGATGGAAAGTCTTTTAGATGTGTCAAAATAGATATGTATCAATTTAGTAGGACATTCTCCATAAATAGGCCAATTACTGATTATCATATAATTGTCAGAGTAGAAGGATACAATTGGAAATAATTGAAAACACATTGGATGATGTGTAATGAGCAATTACTTTCCACATGATTTTGCATCATACATAACCTGTTGATTATATGTTGAGTGAACAAATGTAGCACCAGTAAACAAATGACACATTTTGACACTGTAGAATGAGGAAAACAGAGATGCAAAATACCTTGCTGGGTTGAGCTGCAGACAAAGATTCCTTTGGCTGTTTCACTACAGTCCATAACATTTCCCTAAGGCTGTATTTGGTGAATTTTCCTCTCCTTATGTGAGCAGTAGTAAGTAATCATCTGGTGTCCATAAGATGACACACCAAGTGAAAAACTCTGCATTGTGTGTATGATTAAATCTCTACCCAATCCGGAGATAAGCTTCAACACCAAAACGCCACAGAGGCAAGACAAGGTCACAGCCTAAACTGTGAGTCAGAAAACCCCTCATAATGTTAAAAATACAGTTAATTATATCCAGAAATATATTTGTTTATCAGTTTCAAAGAAATGCATTACCTATGTGTAAAACTGTGCTCCAATGGCAGGAGCTGTGGAGGACTGAGCATTTCCCTCAGACAAAACAGGAAACATGAAGCTTTATTTTACTTTAGCTGTGGCCCTCCCTCTCAGCATGCTGGTAATTCTCTATCCCTCCACAGAGCTGACAGCTGCCTTTCTTTCCACTCTCTGTAGAGCTCACAACTGAAGATGCAGACATACTGTACATCACACGAACAAAAGCTTTCCCCTGATCCGGGTTATGAAAAGAGTATGTTTGTACTGTTAAGAGTAAATGCTACATTTTCATCCCATTTGTAATCTTTGTCAAAGCACAGAGGATAGCAATGTGTCTCAGTGGGAATGAGAAAGCTGAAGGGAAATAACTTGTAGAGTATTTCCAAATTCATATGACCCTATTATTAATGCCTCTGATGGGGGAGTATGAGTGGCTGTGTGGATTATCCCTGATGATGCAACACCGCTGACTGGGCTAGAACACAGGCAAGCTACTGCTATGATAGTGCTAAACGACACCATTGTTCTATTGTCTCAATGTTATTACCTAAGCCTTTATTTTCATTTCAGATTAAAAATAAATGTGAATGACAGAGCAGAAAAGTGGATTAACAATCTTGATTGACAAATCAGGTTCTGATTTCAGATGCTTATCAGATCATTCTGAATTAAAGGTAAATGTGATTGGTTCACTAAGCTTAGGGGGAAAAATATGACATTATCTTAACAATTTATTCATGTAGCTTCCATGAAAACAATGAATAAAAACTAAAACATAGCTCAATGCCCTGTAATATTATTATTACACTGCCTTGTCTCAGAGGCCAATAATCACTGGCAACAGTAAGATCGTTTCAATGAATGAAAATGGGTCTAAGTGATAATGAGTTATGACCTCTGCGGAAAGCTCTTACAGTGCTGTATAGCAGTTCTCCTATAGCTTCCAATGTCCATGCTTGCCGTTTGGCCCTCACTGCTCCCCTTGCAGTCGTAGTAGTCCGTCAGCGTACTGAAACTGTGTTCCGTTCTCATACTCCAGCATGTCCAGGGCTACCTCACAGCTCTCCTTCACCACGCGCTCTGCGTCTTTCCTATAGTGCTCCAGGATCTTCATACACTCCTCCTTGCCGATGGATCCCAGGGCCTCTGCACACTCGTGCCTCACCATGGCATTCTCCCCGTCCAGCGCCAGAGCTGCCTGCAGCTGGGGGATGCTGGCTGGGTGCTGGATCTGACCCAGGACGTAGCCAATCTCATGGCGGAACAAGGCACTGCTACACTGAAGACCTGTGAAGGATAAAAGGGTTGAGTGAGTGTTGGTGTTTTCGGTGACGCTGATAGTGGAGGGTTACGTAATGATTCAGAGACGCTGATAGTGGAGGGTTGCGTAATGATTCAGAGACGCTGATAGTGGAGGGTTACGTAATGATTCAGAGACGCTGATAGTGGAGGGTTACGTAATGATTCAGAGACGCTGATAGTGGAGGGTTACGTAATGATTCAGACGCTGATAGTGGAGGGATACGTAATGATTCAGACGCTGATAGTGGAGGGATACGTAATGATTCAGACGCTGATAGTGGAGGGATACGTAATGATTCAGACGCTGATAGTGGAGGGATACGTAATGATTCAGACGCTGATAGTGGAGGGATACGTAATGATTCAGACGCTGATAGTGGAGGGATACGTAATGATTCAGACGCTGATAGTGGAGGGATACGTAATGATTCAGACGCTGATAGTGGAGGGATACGTAATGATTCAGACGCTGATAGTGGAGGGATACGTAATGATTCAGACGCTGATAGTGGAGGGATACGTAATGATTCAGACGCTGATTGTGGAAGGTTACGTAATGATTCAGAGACGCTGATTGTGGAGGGTTACGTAATGATTCAGACGCTGATAGTGGAGGGATACGTAATGATTCAGACGCTGATAGTGGAGGGATACGTAATGATTCAGACGCTGATAGTGGAGGGATACGTAATGATTCAGACGCTGATAGTGGAGGGATACGTAATGATTCAGACGCTGATAGTGGAGGGATACGTAATGATTCAGACGCTGATTGTGGAAGGTTACGTAATGATTCAGAGACGCTGATTGTGGAGGGTTACGTAATGATTCAGACGCTGATAGTGGAGGGATACGTAATGATTCAGACGCTGATAGTGGAGGGATACGTAATGATTCAGACGCTGATAGTGGAGGGTTACGTAATGATTCAGAGACGCTGATTGTGGAGGGTTACGTAATGATTCAGACGCTGATAGTGGAGGGTTACGTAATGATTCAGACGCTGATAGTGGAGGGTTACGTAATGATTCAGACGCTGATAGTGGAGGGTTACGTAATGATTCAGACGCTGATAGTGGAGGGTTACGTAATGATTCAAAGACGCTGAAAGTGGAGGGTTACGTAATGATTCAGAGACGCTGATAGTGGAGGGATACGTAATGATTCAGACGCTGATAGTGGAGGGATACGTAATGATTCAGACGCTGATAGTGGAGGGTTACGTAATGATTCAGACGCTGATAGTGGAGGGTTACGTAATGATTCAGACGCTGATAGTGGAGGGTTACGTAATGATTCAGACGCTGATAGTGGAGGGTTACGTAATGATTCAGAGACGCTGAAAGTGGAGGGTTACGTAATGATTCAGAGACGCTGATAGTGGAGGGATACGTAATGATTCAGACACTGATAGTGGAGGGATACGTAATGATTCAGACGCTGATAGTGGAGGGTTACGTAATGATTCAGACGCTGATAGTGGAGGGATACGTAATGATTCAGACGCTGATAGTGGAGGGATACGTAATGATTCAGACGCTGATAGTGGAGGGATACGTAATGATTCAGACGCTGATAGTGGAGGGATACGTAATGATTCAGACGCTGATTGTGGAGGGATACGTAATGATTCAGACGCTGATAGTGGAGGGATACGTAATGATTCAGACGCTGATAGTGGAGGGATACGTAATGATTCAGGACAAGAAAATGTGCTTATGTGAATACGAATGTGGCTGCACATTTTTGCAGAAAATAAGCTCTTCAATGCTACAAATTCACTCCTTTATTGACAATTGCCATATACATCATAGTCTAAGAAGGACTGCCAGTCTCTCTCACCATCTCCTAGAGCCAGGACAGCCTCCTCGGTGCCCAGGTTGCGGAGGGCGAACATGGCCCTGTAGCGCTCAAACAGCGGCAGGCTCTCATCCAGGAGCTGTGTCCTCAGCTCAGGGACAGTCTTCCTCTGGGCTGGGGGAGCAGGGTCCACAGAACAGTAAGGGTTTCCGTCGGTGCCCTCCTCTCCGTTCTGGTCCCCACCAGATATCAGCCACTCCAGCCGCCTGACAGCCAACTGGCACGTCTCTGCCACCTGGAGGACAACGAGAGTACTGTCATGACCATCATACAGGCACTGTAGGGGCCGATTGACGCCTTTCCTACGCACTTCAGGATTTGGTATTCAGACTTACCTTATTCAGTTACGTAACGCGCTCTGCAGGTGTGGCTACCTTGCACGCTCTGTATACATCTCTTTCAATTGCTGAAAACCCTCCCACTTGCTAACCAACAGATTTTATTTGAGTTTATTCAATAGGGTCTATTACATTCATCTTAAGCCATCCCTTTTAGTTTTAATTTTGTCAGACTCACTAGAATATAATTGAGGTTCAGAATATTAGGTATCAAATAGAAAATGTAACATGTAAAGTGTTGGTCCCATGAGCTGAAATAAAAGATCCCAGAAACATTCCATTTGTACAAAAAGCTTATTTCGCTCATTTTGTGCACAAATTTGTTAACATCCCTGTTAGTGAGAATTTCTCTTTTGCCAAGATAATCCATCCACCTGACAGGTGTGGCATATAAAGAAGATGATTAAACAGCATGATCATTACACAGGTGCATCTTGTGCTGGGGACAATAAAAGGCCACTAAAATGTGCAGTTTTGTAACACAACACCACAGATGTCTCAAGTTGAGGGAGCGTGAAATTGGCATGCTGACTGCAGGAATTATCCACCAGAGCTGTTTCCAGAGAATTGAATGTTCATTTCTCTACCATAACCCGACCTCTGTCGTTTAAAGAATTTGTCAGTAAGTGCAACCGGCCTCACAACCGCAGACCATGTGTAACCACACCAGCCCAGGACCTCCACATCAGGCTTCTTCACCTGCAGGACCTTCTGAGACCAGCCACCTGATTAAACTGTGGGTTTGCACAACCAAAGAATTTCTGCAAACTGCCAGAAACCGTCGTCTCAGGGAAGCTCATCTGCATGCTCGTTGCCCTCACCAGGGTCTTGACCTGAATGCAGTTTGGCGTCTTAACCGACTTCAGTGGGCAAATGCTCACCTTCAGGGCATAAAATAAACATCCGCCACCAGCCAAATGTGGGTAGATTTCGGTATAGGCAGGTAAGAAAGTCTTTCACCAGCCACGTTGGCGGGTGGTCAATTTGCAGGGCTCTACAGTGCGAGCATTACATTTGCGAATTAAAAGTCAAAAGTCATGTATAAGCACACGTGTGAGTTAGAAAAATGCTGCAGTAGCTGTTTAAAGTATTTCTGCTGTTTTGTTTCATAGTATTTTTGTCCAATTAGCAGCTAAGCCTATATCTCACCTCACGCAGGGGCACTGAGTGAAGTGATGACAGATACATTTTTGGCATAAAAGTATTTCTAATTCACTTGAATTTTGACAAAGTTAGAACTCGTTTCTTGGCTATTAACATTGTTTTGTTCACAAGCTAAGGTGTTTTTCAATGTTGGTTTGAGTCTGCTGCTTCTACTGACAGCGAAGAGACACCCTAGTCAGATCCCAAATCTCTCTCACACAGGTGAAAGGACTGGAGTGGCACCGTTAGCACAGTAACATCCTGCCCTTAAAGGGGCAGCTGAAGATTCTGATATTTTCATTATAAGACTGAGGTCACAAAAAATGAAATTAAGCAATATATCACATTTCTTACTAATACATTTCTTGTTTTAGAAACAAAGCGTGGTAATCAGTATTTTTTTTAATGTAATTATGGCACAAACATATTTTGGCTGGAAAAATAAAATCATAGTGGCTGGTAGATTTTTTTCATCTACTGTACTTGCCACAGGGGCTGGTGGACCAAAAAGTTCATTTTAGGCCCTGCTCACCTTCGATGGCCACTGGCACGTTGGAAAAGTGTGCTCTTCACAAATTAATCTCAGTTTCAACTGTACCGGGCAGATAGCAGACAGCGTGCATGGCGTCTTGTGGTTTGCTGATGTCAACGTTGTGAACAGAGTGCCCCATGGTGGCTGTGGGGTTATGGAACGGACAGGCATAAGCTACGGACAATGAACACAATTGCATTTTATCGATGGCAATTTGAATGCACAGAGATATCATGCCGAGATCCTAAAGGCCCATTGTCGTTCCATTCGTCCCGCCGCCATCATCTCATGCTTCATGATAATGGACTGCCCCATAATTCCTGGAAGCTGAAAATGCCCCAGTTCATCCATGGCTTGCATACTCAGACATGTTACTGATTGAGCATGTATGGGATGCTCTGGATTGACGTGTACAAAAGCATGTTCCAGTTCCCACCAATATCCAGCAACTTTGCACAGCCATTGAAGTGGAGTGGGTCAACATTCCACAATCAACAGCCTGATCAACTCTATGTGAAGAAGATGTCGCGCTGCAGGAGGCAAATGGTCACCCCAGATACTGACTGGTTTCTGATCCACGCCCCATCTTTTTTAAAAGGGTATCCGTGACCAACATATGCATATCTGTATTCCCAGTCGTGAAATCCATAGATTAGGGCCCAATGAAATTATTTCAATTGATTGATTTCCTTTTATGAACTGTAACTCAGTAAAAAATTTGAAATTGTTGCATGTTGCATTTTATTTTTGTTCAGTGTGACTATGCATATTCATCTCCGTATAAACACCAATTGGTAGATTCAAAAATATTCTGATCTTGTAGACAATTTAGGGTTAAGACTATTTTATTCAGCATTAAAAAAAAAGGTTTGGAGGGCCTTTACGCATAAAATATATTGATGATTCAAAAATTGGTACATCTCCTTCATCCTGAAAGTCGTCATATTCAGATCAACCCATGGTAATGTTGGAAGATTAGTGTACATAGAATTACAATAGGGAGAATAGTGTACAATAGTAGGCTATACCCTCGTCTATTGCCCGCACTAATAGGGTTCAAACTGTCTCCATAACGATTTAATTAGCATACTGTCAATAACGATCCTCAACTGCACGGTCGTGACAGCATTTACAGAGGTTCAAATGAAGGTAAATGAAAACAAATGGAATGATAATAAAGGCTATACCAACTGAAGGGAACTAACAGTAAATTGGCAGTTGAATATGTGTGGTTATTAGGCCTACCGACATTCGATACTGATAGTGGGTTATATTTAACATGATAGAAATAGGAAACAATGTCGGGGCAGCCTATAATTAAGACATTTGAGAATGCCCATCCTTGCAAGTTAAAATGCCGTACAATTTAAATTCTGCATAATGGCAGTATTTTATAAACTTTGTGGGACTGTTAATATGTTGACATGCTTCAGTTTGCTGCCATATGACTGGTTTCATTTGTCTCCAGTGATTCTAAGGTCAAATAGATATACAGTGAATTCGGAAAGTATTCAGATCAGACCCCTTGACTATTTCCACATTTTGTTACGTTACAGCCTTATTCTAAAATTGATTAAATTGCCCCCCCCCAATCTACACACAATACCCCATAAAGACAAAGCTAAAAACATTTTTTTTTTGCAAATGTATAAAAAATAAAAACATTACATTTACATAAGTATTCAGACCCTTTACTCAGTACTTTGTTGAAGCACCTTTGGCAGCTATTACAACCTTGAGTGTTCTTGGGTATGGCGCTACAAGCTTAGCACACCTGTATTTGGAGTTTCTCACATTCTTCTCAAGCTCTGTCAGGTTGGATGGGGAGCATCGCTGCACAGGTATTTTCAGGTCTCTCCAGAGATGTTAGAAGGGTTCAAGTCCAGACTCTGGTTGGGCCAATCAAGGACATTCAGAGACTTGTCCTGAAGACGCTTGGCTGTGTGCTTAGGGTCGTTATCCTGTTGGAAGGTGAACCTTCACCCAGTCAGAGTTCCTGAGCGCTCTGGAACAGGTGTTCATCAAGGATCTCTTTACTTTGCTCCGTTCATCTTTCCCTCAATCCTAACTAGTCTCCCAGTCCCTGCTGCTGAAAAACATCGCCACAGTATGATGCTGCCACCACCATGCTTCACCGTAGGGCTGCTGGTGCCAGGTTTCCTCCAGACCATGTCAGAATCACCTCCCGACCAGCTCTAGGAAGAGTCTTGGTGGTTCCAAACTTCTTCCATTTAAGAATGATGGAGGCCACTGTGTTCTTGGACCTTCAATGTGGCAGAAACTTTTTGGTACCCTTCTCCAGATCTGTGCACTGACACAATCCTGTCTGAGCTCCACAGACAATTCCTTCAACCTCATGGCTTAGTTTTTGATCCAACATGCACTGTCAACTGTGGGACCTTATATAGACAGGTGTGCCTTTGCAAATCATGTCCAATCAATTGAATTTACCACAGGTAGACTCAAATCAAATTGTAGAAACATCAAGGATGATCAATGGAAACAGGATGCAACGGGAGTTCAATTTCGAGTCTCATAGCAAAGGGTCTGAATACTTCTGTAAATAAATGTACCTGTTTTAACTTGTAATAAATTTGCTAACATTTCTAAACCTGTTTTTCATTTTGTCATTATGGGGCTGTGTGTAGATTGACCAGGATTTCTTTTTAAATCCATTTTAGAATACAGCTGTAAAATAAGAAAATGTGGAAAAAGTAAATGCACTGTAAAACAAGTGTGATATTTACAATTCCCTTATCCAAACAGATTACTAATTTACCTAGCTATAATCAAGTTGTAAAATACAATGCATGGAGAATGGTGTTATTTCTATTGGAAAAAGTAGATGCTTTTTCCACTTGGAACCAGTAGGTCGCTAGACTATTCATGGTTTCCTTGGGCATAAAGGTGGCGGAATTCAAGGTCAGAATACGGCATATCTGTCGCCACACCTTAATTTACTCTATCGCCACACCAAATGAATAGCTGCTGGTGAATAGCATAATATTCTCAGGCTTAAATTCAAGGTCAGAATACGCAGAGAGAGAAGTGCATAAAGGGAATTACGTTCCATTTACGCATGCTTAACTCGGGTTGGAATTCCTCCTCAATGAATATTACTATATGTAAATGCTAAATGTGTGTGATGTTTGACTTCCACAATCTCTTTGCTACTTATTTATATCCAATATGCCTCGTTTTACATACCTCGATGACTGGGTCCTCAGAGTACTCTTTCAGTAAGTCAAGGACCTCGAGGTTCCCAATAGCTCCTAATGCTTCCCCTAAATAAATTAAATAAAAAAGTGAACCGTTTAGATAAGCACTATTACATTCTGTGAACATGTTTATCAATACAGTATGTATATGAATGAGAGTGGACTCATGATCTGGCATACTGACCTGCTTCATGCCTGACCATAGGATCCTGTGTTGTGTCTTTCAGAACAGTCTCTAACGTGGGGATGGCTCTCTCATCCTGCATTTGGCCCAGGCAATATGCCAACTCATGTTTTAGCAGAGCAGAGTCATCCACAAAAGTCTGACTGATCCATTCTATGGCCTCTGGTCCACCCACGTTACGCAGGGTGAAGAGTGCTCTGAACCGTGTTGTCAGGTGCTGCTTTGGGTTGACCAGAATTTTGCCCACTGCTGCCACCTCCTGCTCACTTGCCATTCTGAGAATAATAATGGCTGTAGCTATCTGAAAAGGGGGAAATATCAGAAAAGGTGAGGATGTTAAGTGAATTAACTGAATATGTAGTTAGCTATTGCTCATCTAGTATAAAACACGAAATCCAATCAACAAACAATTTTCCCTAGTATAAAACTAGACCGCTGCATTGCTGGTTCACATCAGCTCTGCTTTTCAGGCTAGCAGCCAAGATAGCTTTAGTTACAGAACCAGCAAGCTAACATTAGCTAGTAAAGGTGTTTGATAACATGGCTAGCTAGCTAAGTTTGCTAATGAATATCATGCCATATCCAAGCCGAATCTCGCCTAGTTAAATACTTCACCGGAACAGCTCAAAGATAATCGTACTCACTTCACGGAATTTTCTGTAACAGTTCGCTACAAGCAGCACTTCATCTTTCCCACATGGACAAGAAAGTTCCACAGGCACAAAGCAGAGAGGATGAGTCGAACCGAGAGGATTTACTCTGCCCAAAATCGGTCCACGAAAATAAGACCACAAAGTGAGGAATTTTTGTATGGTCAATGAGTGTCGAATTTGGTCAACAAAAAAATGTAATCGCTAATTTGCTACGTGAGGCTTATTTTATCGAATATAAGTTTCGTAATGGATAGTTGTTACTGGTGCACTGAGTGACGGACGCACGTGGTATGTTGGCAACTTTGGGCGAAAGAAAACTACTTTACTGTGGAGATGTGCCTGTTCATATTTCCGTTAGGGAAGTGCACGTGTGCAATAACTCAATTCGCCTTTGCGCTCCTAAACAACGCGACAAAAACAAACAAAAAAATTCTACAAAACTCAGTCCACTCTGTTCATAACATATTTTAGTTTCGGGAACATAAAACCGTATTGAGATCAAATGTTTCATCGATAACAAAAGTTGCAGAATGTCGGCCAAAATCCATCTCGTTCCATCTTCTCCCACTGCCGGCCACTGGAATTCCTCTCACTACCATTTTTGGTAGTGAGTAGAAAGGCGAAGTGAATGCTTCACATTTATACATCCGGTGAAATAGCTGTCTCTTTGTTCGATCTGTGGTTAGAGCGGTCACTCGACTATCGTGTCAATATAATATATCATCTTTGCATACAGTCTCTGCGCGTGACCAAGAAACACTATAACCTTGCGCTTCCGGGGCATAGTTTAGTTGACCATATGAAATGGAAGGATTCAAATGAATCAAGTGAAATGCCTTAATCACTCACGTCTATAATTAATTAATAGCTTGTATTGAAAAATATTGAAGCGTTGGAAAGTAAATTAATGAATTATATGGTAAGTATATCCCAGAAAAATAACACATGCATTGTACTAGCCTATAACATTTTTGTAGCTATAGGTCTATGATTTACATAAGGTACAGTAGTAATAATATCAAATTAATGTAATCAGAGGAGCATTTTTGATAACGCACACTTGCCTGGGACAAGTGCGCGTGCACATCGTGAATACCTTAGATCAGCTGATCACTGTAAACATAGATGTGTGACACACTCGCAGTTGACGCTTATCAATTGTCGTTGTAATTAATGGCTGACATGCAGGATGCTTGATACAGTTCCCAACTATGTGGCCTGCTGATCTGACTTGTGATGTAGTTAGTTTATGCGTATTGCGAAACACTTTCACCCGACAGTGCACAAAAACAGGAAGAGTTCCAACCGAGGGATTAGAAAATCACATGCTAATGGAAACCTAGCCTACTCCTGAAGAAGTTGAGCAGTAAAGACTGCGAAAACAATCCCCCGGCTGAAGGACACCCGCAGAACGATTTTTACGGTTAGTTCATATTTAGTTTTTCTTTGAACTGTGTATCTTTCATTACATGTCTTCGTGTTTGTGGCCAGTGTTGGTGTTAATAGTCCTAAGGTAACCAATAATGTTCTGAAATCATCTGGGTCTTATTTAGTAGGCAAAACGTGCCACTTCGTTCATAAACGTTGTCTCCGTACTGAACACGACCCCTTGACCTTTCAAGCGTATTCACGATTTCTGTCAATTAGGGAATTTAATCTTATCCGCAGTAATGTTGTTCACAAATATATCTATTTGTCTTTTCAGGTTGCCCATTGTGTGACGTGATGAAAAACATTGGTGTTCATGTGGGGAGTTTATTTCCCACAATGTCTTGTGTCCTCTTGCAAACATGATGTTGTAGCCTAAACATTTCAGATAACATTTCAAACACATCCCATTGACTACTCCAATCAAATTGACCCATCTAGGCGTTTTGTCTATCAAACACCTGTGATAATTAGTTTTGCTAAGTAATGGCTTCTCATAATCTTGTGGTTCAATCAAGGATGTCACAAGATAGGCCAATGTTTTTTTTTTTTCATTTCTAGAATGTTACATTTACCAGTGGTGACATGGCTCAAAACCAGGGGATGACAGAAATAATAATATACGTTTTATATATTTTGTTGGTTTAGAAAAATTGTAACTGTAAGCCTAGAAGCATGATTGCTGAATTGCTGTATAGTGGGTTCTGAAATTGACACCCTTGATGAAGGTGAGTAAAAATTACTGTATAAAATATATTATTAAATTACTGAACTATGCAAAAAAGCAATTATTTTATTGTAATTAATACACTTGCTCATAGAATGATTTTTTTTTAAACAAGTTTTGAAAAATTCTCAAAAAGGTATGGGTCAAAATGATTGACACCCCTGTTTTCAATTCCTCACCTTGTGAGGATAATGGCAATGAGCCTTTTTCTAAAATGTTTTTTGAGTTGGAGAATATATTGGGAGGGATCTTTGACCATTCCTCAATACAGAATCCTTCCAGATCCTTGATATTCTTGTCTGTGCTTATGGACTGCCATCTTCAGTTCAAACCACAGGTTTTCAATGCGTTTCAAGTCCGGAGACTGGATGGATCTTGCAAAATGTAGATTTTGTGGCCAATTAACCATTTAAAAATGGCACCATAACATCAAAGATCCATCACCATATTTTACAGTAGGTAGACTTTATCTTTTCTGCTTATGCATTCTCATTTCGATGCCAAACCCACCACTGGTGTACGTGGCCAAAGAGCTCTATTTTCATGTCTTCTGACCAAAGCACCGGTTCCAATCCAAGTGCCAAGGCCATTCAGCAAACGGCAGGTATTTACATTTGTTGGATGACATGAAAATAGAGCTCTTTGGTCACAAACACCAGTGGTGGATTTGGCGTCGAAATGAGAATGCGTGAGCAGAAAAGAACCCCATACCTACTGTAAAATATGGTGGTGTATCTTTGATGTTATGGGGCTATCTTGCTTACACTGGTCCTGGGGCCCTTGTTAAGGTCAACGGCATCATGAACGTTACCCAGTACCAGGACATTTTAGCCAAAAACCTGGTTGCCTCTGCCGGGTGGCTGAAACTTGGCCGCAAGTGGATCTTCCAGCAAGACAATAAGCCCAAGCACTCATCAAAATCCACAAAGAAATTGTTAATGGCCATCTCATATTCCTGACTTGAACACCATTGAAAACCTTTGCTTTGAATTGAAGAGGGCAGTCTATAAGTGCAGACAAGGGATCTCAAGGATCTGGAAAGATTCTCTATGGCGGAATGGCATAAGATCCCTCCCAATGTGTTCCCCAGCTCATAAAACATTTTAGAAAAAGGCTCAGTGCCGCTATCCTTTTAAGTTGAGGTATTGAAAGTAGAGGTTGACCGATTAATCGTAATGGTCGATAAATTAGGGCCGATTTTCAAGTTTTCATAATAATCGGCATTTTTGGACACCGATCATGGCCAATTACATTGCACTCCACGAGGAGACTGCATGGCAGGCTGACTACCTGTTATGCGAGTGCAGCAAGGAGCCAAGGTAAGGTGCTAGCTAGCATTAAATGTATCTTATAAAAAAACTATCAATCTTAACATAATCACTAGTTAACTACACATGGTTGATTTTACTAGTTTATCTAGCTTGTCCTGCGTTGCATATAATCGAAGCGGTGCCTGTTAATTTATCATTGAATCACAGCCTACTTCGCCAAACGGGTGATTTTTAACAAGCGCATTCGCAAAAAAAGCACTGTCATTGCACCAATGTCGACCTAACCATAAACATCAACACCTTTCTTAAAATCAATACACAAGTATATATTTTTAAACCTGCATATTTAGTTAATATTGCCTGCTAACATGAATTTCTTTTAACTAGGGAAATTGTGTCACTTCTCTTGCGATCTGTGCAACAGAGTCAGGGTATATGCAGCAGTTTGGGCCTCCTGGCTCGTTGCGAACTGTGAAGACCATTTCTTCCTAACAAAGACAGCCAACTTCGCCAAACGGGGGATGATTTAACAAAGGCGCATTTGCGGAAAAAGCACAATCGTTGCACGAATGTACCTTACCATAAACATCAATGCCTTTCTTAAAATCAATACACAGAAGTATATATATTTTTTAAACCTGCATATTTAGTTAAAAGAAATTCATGTTAGCAGGCAATATTAAACTAGGGAAATTGTGTCACTTCTCTTGCGTTCATTGCACGCAGAGTCAGGGTATATGCAACAGTTTGGGCCGCCTGGCTCGTTGCAAACTAATTTGCCAGAATTTTACGTAATTATGACATAACATTGAAGGTTGTGCAATGTAACAGCAATATTTAGAGTTATGGATGCCACCCGTTTAGATAAAATACAGAGCGGTTCCGTATTTCACTGAAAGAATAAACGTTTTGTTTTTCGAAATGATAGTTTCCGGATTTGACCATATTAATGACCTAAGGCTCGTATTTCTGTGTGTTATTATAATTAAGTCTATGATTTGATAGAGCAGTCTGACTGAGCGGTGGTAGGCAGCAGCACGCTCGTAAGCATTCATTCATACAGCATTTTACTGCGTTTGCCAGCAGCTCTTCGCAATGCTTCAAACACTGGGCTGTTTATGACTTCAAGTCTATCAACTCCCGAGATTAGGCTGGCAATACTAAAGTACCTATTAGAACATCCAATAGTCAAAGGTATATGAAATACAAATGGTATAGAGAGAAATAGTCTTATAATAACTACAACCTTAAACTTCTTACCTGGGAATATTGAAGACTCATTTTAAAAAGAACCACCAGCTTTCATATGTTCTGAGCAAGGAACTTAAACGTTAGCTTTTTTACATGGCACTTTTACTTTCTTCTCCAACACTTTGTTTTTGCATTATTTAAACCAAATTTAACATGTTGGTTAAACTACATGTATTTTATTGATGTATTATATTAAGTTGAAATAAGTGTTCATTCAGTATTGTTGTAATTGTCATACCGATAATTGGAGGACCAAAAAAAAAAATATATATATTACTGCTCAAAAAATAAAGGGAACACTTAAACACAATGTAACTCCAAGTCAATCACACTTCTGTGAAATCAAACTGTCCACTTAGGAAGCAACACTGATTGCACAACAGCATGTGAAATGTATTGTCAAATGGAATAGACAACAGGTGGAAATTATAGGCAATTAGCAAGACACCCCCAATAAAGGAGTGGTTCTGCAAGTGGTAACCACAGACCACTTCTCAGTTCCTATGCTTCCTGGCTGATGTTTTGGTCACTTTTGAATGCTGGCGGTGCTTTCACTCTAGTGGTAGCATGAGACTGAGTCTACAACCCACACAAGTGTCTCAGGTAGTGCAGCTCATCCAGGATGGCACATCAATGCGAGCTGTGGCAAGAAGGTTTGCTGTGTCTGTCAGCGTAGTGTCCAGAGCATGGAGGCGCTACCAGGAGACAGGCCAGTACATCAGGAGACGTGGAGGAGGCCGTAGGAGGGCAACAACCCAGCAGCAGGACCGCTACCTCCGCCTTTGTGCAAGGAGGAGCAGGAGAAGCACTGCCAGAGCCCTGCAAAATGACCTCCAGCAGGCCACAAATGTGCATGTGTCTGCTCAAACGGTCAGAAACCGACTCCATGAGGGTGGTATGAGGGCCCGACATCCACAGGTGGGGGTTGTGCTTACAGCCCAACACCGTGCAGGACGTTTGGCATTTGCCAGAGAACACCAAGATTGGCAAATTCGCCACTGGCGCCCTGTGCTCTTCACAGATGAAAGCAGGTTCACACTGAGCATGTGACAGAGTCTGGAGACGCCGTGGAGAACGTTGTGCTGCCTGCAACATCCTCCAGCATGACCGGTTTGGTGGTGGGTCAGTCATGGTGTGGGGTGGCATTTCTTTGGGGGGCCGCATAGCCCTCCATGTGCTCGCCAGAGGTAGCATGACTGCCATTAGGTACCGAGATGAGATCCTCAGACCCCTTGTGAGACCATATGCTGGTGCGGTTGGCCTTGGGTTCCTCCTAATGCAAGACAATGCTAGACCTCATGTGGCTGGAGTGTGTCAGCAGTTCCTGCAAGAGGAAGGCATTGATGCTATGGACTGGCCCGCCCGTTCCCCAGACCTGAATCCAATTGAGCACATCTGGGACATCATGTCTCGCTCCATCCACCAACGCCACGTTGCACCACAGACTGTCCAGGAGTTGGCGGATGCTTTAGTCCAGGTCTGGGAGGAGATCCCTCAGGAGACCATCCGCCACCTCATCAGGAGCATGCCCAGGCGTTGTAGGGAGGTCATACAGGCACGTGGAGGCCACACACACTACTGAGCCTCATTTTGACTTGTTTTAAGGACATTACATCAAAGTTGGATCAGCCTGTAGTGTGGTTTTCCACTTTAATTTTGAGTGTGACTCCAAATCCAGACCTCCATGGGTTGATAAATTGGATTTCCATTGATTATTGTTTGTTGTCAGCACATTCAACTATGTAAAGAAAAAAGTATTTAATAAGATTATTTCTTTCATTCAGATCTAGGATGTGTTGTTTAAGTGTTCCCTTTATTTTTTTGAGCTGTGTGTGTGTGTGTGTGTATATATATATATATATATATTAGTCGTATGAAAAAGTTTGGGCACCCCTGACAATTTCCATGATTTCCATTTATAAATAATTGGGTGTTTGGATCAGCAATTTCATTTTGATCTATCAAATAACTGATGGACACAGTAATATTTCAGTAGTGAAATGAGGTTTATTGGATTAACAGAAAATGTGCAATATGCATCAAAACAAAATTAGACTGGTGCATAAATTTGGGCACCCCAATAGAAAAATCACATCAATATTTAGTAGCGCCTCCTTTTGCTAAAATAACAGCCTCTTGACGCTTCCTATAGCCTCTAATGAGTGTCTGGATTCTGGATGAAGGTATTTTGGACCATTCCTCCTTACAAAACATCTCCAATTCAGTTAGGTTCGATGGTTACCGGGCATGGACAGCCCGCTTCAAATCATCCCACAGATTCTCAATGATATTCAGGTCTGGGGACTGGGATGGCCATTCCAGAACATTGAACTTGTTCTTCTGCATAAATGCCCGGGTAGATTTTGAGCAGTGTTTTGGGTCGTTGTCTTGTTGAAATATCCAGCCCCGGCGTAACTTCAACTTTGTGACTGATTCTTCAACATTATTCCCAAGAATCTGCTGATATTGAGTGGAATCCATGCGACCCTCAACTTTAACAAGATTCCCAGCACTGGCACTGGCCACACAGCCCCACAGCATGATGGAACCCCCACCAAATTTTACTGTGGGTAGCAAGTGTTTTTCTTGGAACGCTGTGTTCTTTTCCCGCCATGCATAACGTCCCTTGTTATGACCAAATAACTCAATCTTTGTTTCATCAGTCCACAGCACCTTATTCCAAAATGAAGCTGGCTTGTCCAAATGTGCGTTTGCATACCTCAAGCGACTGTTTGTGGCGTGTGTACAGAAAAGGCTTCTTCCGCATCACTCTCCCATACAGCTTCTCCTTGTGCAAAGTGCGCTGAATTGTTGAACGATGCACAGTGACACCATCTGCAGCAAGATGATGTTGTAGGTCTTTGGAGGTGGTCTGTGGGCTGTTTTTGACTGTTCTCACCATCCTTCGCCTTTGCCTCTCCGATATTTTACTTGGCCTGCCACTTCTGGCCTTAACAAGAACTGTGCCTGTGGTCTTCCATTTCCTCACTATGTTCCTCACAGTGGACACTGACAGCTTACATCTCTGCGATAGCTTTTTGTAGCCTTCCTCTAAACCATAATGTTGAACAGTCTTTGTTTTCAGGTCATTGGAGACTTGTTTTGAGGCCCCCATGTTGCCACTCTTCAGAGGAGAGTCAAAGAGAACAACAACTTGCAATTGGCCACCTTAAATACCTTTTCTCATGATTGGATGCACTTGTCTATGAAGTTCAAGGCTTAATGAGCTCACCAAACCAATTGTGTGTTCCAATTAATCAGTGCTAAGTAGTTACAGGTATTCAAATCAACAGAATGACAAGGGTGCCCACATTTTTGCATAGCCTGTTTTTCACATCTGATTTAATTTCATACAACTTAATATTGCTACACTAAAAAACTTTGTCTGGACAATACCCCAGCACTCAGCTTTTATTAGAAAATGAATGGCATGCCACTGTGATCATTTTCTGTGACGACAGAGTAAATTATTATGCAGCCTCAGAGGGGTGCCCAAACTTTTTCATACGACTCTATATATATATATATATATATATATATTTATTTATTACTTTTTTTGGTCCTCCAATTATCGGTATCGGCGTTGAAAAAATCATAATCGGTCGACCTCTAATTGAAAGGTATTGAAAACAGGGCTGTGAATAATTTTGGCTCCTTTCATTTAATAAAGAAATAATTGTATGACAGATTGTCTTTGCAACATTTCAGCAGAGTATATGAAGCAAGATTTTTATAGCCACATCCCACCCTGGTGCATCCCAGACATGTTATTTGTGGTGTACGATAAGGAAACTGTATGGTTACGATTTTTCTTGCAGGGCTGGTGTGGTGACGGAAACCTTTTCTATTTGTGTTGTTTCCTTGTCCACTTAGGTGATTTCCACTGACATCTTTCATTTAGAAATGTTCCTTACCTTTTAGACCAAGTAGGCCTTACAATGCATTAGGTAGTCTACATGTTTCCAAATGTGGCAACTTTAATCTTGCTTTACTTCTGCAATCCAAGTGAAGAACTAGATAAAAACATTTTAAATCCATGATTAAAGCACAAGTTATTTGCATCTTGAGAGTAACAATGTGTGTGCTGTATGTATGGTTCTGGTTGCTGGAAAAGCCTAGATAATGAATTTTCCTCGCACTGTTGTAGAGAAGCTACATTTGACAGAAGTGAAACTGACCACCTTACATTTTTCAATTACTGTATGATCTCAATTAGTCCTAGAGTAGAAAGAAGAGGAAGGGAAGCGCTACTAAGGTACACAATAGTAAATGTTGGTAGACAGAAGGTGCTCTTTGGTAAAAGGGTTGAGTTGGTCTTCAAAAAGAAAGGAGGACCAAGGCACTCTTCATATAATTGATTAAAATGCCTTTATTAGTATGACATGTTCAATAGAAACAATGTTTTTAAAAAAACGACGCGATTCGGCTGCATGGCCTTCATCAGGGTGTACAAAGAAATAATACAATGTTCTCTGTTTAACAGCTTTTCCAATTAACCGTAATTTGAAGGGGGAGTGGTTAAAATTGATTGGACACACCTAGTAAGCAATAGTATACACACTTTTTAAAGTGAAATGCTGTAGCTATGTTATCATAAAAATGTAACTCCAAACTAGAAGTATCAAAACACTTAAAGGTAGTTCTAACCTTAAATATGTCTGGGTGAAGTGTCAAGAATAAGAAAGCAATACATTCCATAGTACACTAGAACACAGCAAAACATGAACAACAAGCGTCCAAACAGAGTAGATCTGACATCCTAGAGTAGATCTGACATCCTAGAGTAGATCTGATTTTCAGTTGTTTGGTTGAATGTGCAATGTATATCAGTATTAGGAGTAGTAGCCTAAATCTTAGTATTTCAGTGCTGTGATCTTCTTATTCAGTTATCTATGGAGGATCTCGATCCAGAAGACCAGTTTCTGCGTCATGCCAGAAATGGGGATCTTGCAGGCATCCAGAAGCTTCTCATGTCCAAGATTAAAGAAGAGGCCATCATCAACATCAACTGCAAAGGTAACATGAAGTAGTTGCTTGCTGCTGGTCAGTTATTTGAATGAGTGAAGCTCTTCGTTAGTATACTGCAGTATTGAGGAATTTGAGTGTGTCTAATCTATTTCCATTGTTGGTCTAGAAAAATGGTTTAGCTAACTTTAGGCCAAGGGGCATAACCCTGCAGGATGGTTGCACTTACTGTTATCTGTCTACACAGGAATGCTAGGCAGAAATTTGAGTGTCTAATCTGTCCTCAGGTAAGAGTAAGTCTAACCTGGGATGGACGCCTCTCCACCTGGCCTGTTACTTTGGACACAGCGCAGTGGTGGAGGAATTACTCAAGGTACAGTAAGAAGCGTCTATTTTAATTAAGAGATGGATGATTGTTTCAAACATATATATTTTGCAGAATTAATGTGTGCGTGTGTTGGATATTCCCTGCAGGCAGGAGCAGATGTTAATTTGCCCAATAATGTAGGAGACACACCACTGCACAAAGCTGCCTTCACCGGAAGAAAGGTACCAAATTGTACAAAACATTTTGACGTCTGTCTGTCTTTATTTGAGTTTATTTTTCATTTTATATGCATGTTTGACTTGCGTTTTATTCCTTCGCTCAACCAGTAACTCAATTATGCATTGTTCAGGAGGTTGTCATGCTGCTGCTAAGCTATGATGCATGTGCCACTGTCATCAATGGAACAGCACAGATTCCTAAAGATGTCACTCAGAATGGAGACATCAAAAACATGCTGGGAGGTAAGTGAATGTCCCTAACATATTAAAAACAGTGTAATATGTCCACAACATATTCAGAATAGTTTATCAACTTATTTTATGTTGGCCAAAAAGAAGCACCTGAATCAGTGTTTGTTACAAATCTTTGAGTCAATTATAGCATGAATTCTTTCTCAATCCATTCAGCGGCGGAGAGGACAGAGGAGCGGAAACTAGAAGAAGAGCTTTTAGAGGCAGCGAGAGAGGGAGACCTTTCTACCCTGTCACAGCTGGTGAGCGCTTGACTCGTGTTCAATACAAAGTTTGGGTCCACACAATATCTGTTACTTTACCAATTTCCAAATAATAACTTTTCTCTCAGTGTATGATAAGAAACATATCCTTCAGGGTTTTGTCTTTTTACCCAACAGGCTCTCTTTGTCACTCTTGTTTTAGCTTAACAGGAAAAAGCCTCCAGACATGAACTGCTGTGATCTCTTGGGTAACACCCCACTGCACTGCGCTGCCTACCGTGGTCAGAAGCTATGTGCCCTGAAACTGCTAAAGAAGGGTGCTAGCCCCAACATCAAGAACAAAAATGGTAAAGATGGGCTCAGTCAGTAAATGAAAGGGTACATATGAGATGGGTTACTTAGAAGTTTCATGTTGGTTATTTTAACATCAGTGCCAGTGTTCTGGTATAGTTTTCTGTATAATGATTCCTTTTCTTTGACTTGTGCACAGACCAGACTGTGTTTGACCTTGCAAACAACACAGAGATAAAGCAGATTCTGGAAGGCAATATTCATAAAGTGAGTGCTAAAGTGATTTGTTATGTAAGAAAATGATTGAAGTCTGACTTGACCGCACATTGTTGTTGGAGAAAGCAACCATTACAAATGTTGTCTCTCAAAGGGTATGACTCACCATGTCCAGATGTTTGAAGGAGCCCTTTGGAAGGTACAGTTGTTTGCAGATGATTCCACTATTTTCACTGTCATGTTGTCAACATTGAAAAGTTTATTATCACTTGATAACATTTTCATGTACATGATGGATGACTTATAAACACAAACTTGTCCTGACCCTTCTGTCAGAGTTCCCGGTTTTTAGGCTGGCGTTCCTACTGGGTGGTCCTCCAAGATGGGGTTCTGTCCTGGTACTCTAAACAGTAGGTGCTCTCTCTCCTTCCTTAGACACAAGCTTGGTCATTTGAACCTCTTCCTGATGTTCTATGATTGGTACAATAATTTCAACAGCAGACGTGAATCTTAAGTTAGATTCAACTGCTAAAGGACACCCTTGACACGCACTAGATTCTTACACCTATTCTCTTGCTCTCTCTCGCTCTCTCCTTCCTCCAAGGTTGGATGCAGCTGCCAATGTCCGAAGACAAGGCTGTAAGCCCCTGACCCAAGCCCATTGTTTGGTAGGCCTTGATTGTTTGTTCTCTCATCAGATTTAACATGGTGACAGTATTTACTGGAATATTAGGGTAGACTATGACATTGTTTTACCATTTATTTTTCAGATCAAAGCCAGAGACAACTGCTTTTTCACCCTTAAGTGCTTTGATGACAGTGTGCATCATTTCAAAGTGTCCCCAAAGAATGATCCTGAGGCAACAAGAAAAGTGAGATGTAGTTTGTTTTACTGAAATATTACTGTACAGTGCAATCAAAGTATTCAGACCCCTTGACTTTTTCCACATTTTGTTACGTTACAGCCTTATTCTGAGATTGATGAGGGGAAAAACAATTTACACACTACCCCATAAAGACAAAGCAAAAACAGGTTTTTAGAATTTTTTTCAAATGAATAGCAAAAAAGTAACTGAAATGTTACATTTACATAAGTATTAAGACCCTTTACTCAGTACTTTGTTGAAGCACCTTTGGCAACAATTACAGCCTTGAGTCTTCTTGGGTATGACACTACAAGCTTGGCACACCAGTATTTGGGGTTTCTCCCATTCTTCTCTGCAGATAATCTCAAGATCTGTCAGGTTGGATGGGAAGCGTTGGTGCACAGCTATTTTCAGGTCTCCAGAAAGTCCGGGCTCTGGCTGGGCCATTCAAGGACACTCAGAGACTTGTCCCAAAGCCACTCCTGCGTTGTCTTGGCTGTGTGCTTACGGTCGTTGTCCTGTTGGAAGGTGAACCTTTGCCCCCAGACTGAGGTCCTGAGTGCTCTGGAGCAAGTATCTCTCTGTACTTTGCTCCGTTCATCTTTCCCTCGATCCTGATAAGTCGTCCAGTCCCTGCTGCTGAAAAGCATCCCCACAGCATGATGCTGCCACCACCATGCTTCACCGTAGGGATGGTGCCAGGCTTCCTCCAGATGTGACGCTTGGCATTCAGGCCAAAAAGTTCAATCTTGGTTTCATCAGACAAGAGAATCTTGTTTCTCATGGTCTGAATCCTTTAGGTGCCTTTTGGCAAACTCCAAGCGAGCTGTCATGTCTTTTACTGAGGAGTGGCTTCCGTCTGGCCACTCTACCATAAAGGCCTGATTTAGTGGAGTGCTGCAGAGATGGTTGTCCTTCTGGAAGGTTCTCCCATCTCCACAGAGGAACTCTGGAGCTCTGTCAGAGTGACCATTGGGTTCTTGGTCACCTCCCTGAACAAGGCACTTCTCCTCCGATTACTCAGTTTGGTGGGGCAGCCAGTTCTAGGAAGAGTCTTGGTGGTTCCAAACTTATTCCATTAAAGAATGATGGAGGCCGCTGTGTTCTTGGGGAGCTTCAATGCTGCAGAATGTTTTTGTACCCTTCCCCAGATCTGTGGCTCGACACAATCCTGTCTCGGGGGCTCTACGCACAATTCCTTCGACCTCATGGCTTGGCTTTTGCTCTGACATGCACTGTCACCTGTGGGACCTTTATATAGACAGGTGTGTGCCTTTCCAAATCATGTCCAATCAATTTGTAGAAACATCTCAAGGATGATCAATGGAAACAGGATGCACCTGATTTCAATTTCAAGTCTCATAGCAAAGGGTCTGAATACTTATGTAAATGAGTTTTAAAATTATTTTTTTTATAAATGTGCAAAAAAATATCTTAACCTGTTTTCGCTTTGTCATTATGGCGTATTATGTGTAGTAATTTAATAAATTTTAGAATAAGGCTGTAACGTAACAATGTGGGGAAGGGGTGTGAATACTTTCCCAATGCACCGCATATCATCAATACTGCTTTTCATTGCTTACTTTTTTTCTATAGCTTTCAAAAGCTAAGGAACATCCTTTTTTACATTTTTTTTTATATGAAACTTATTTTTTGTTTGAAAAAAACAGCCTACATTTAAATAAACCTACAAACAGTCTGACATACGCACAGACAACAAATTACGCTATTCTCATAACCTAATTTTCCCCCTGTCATAAGTCATGTGAGAGCCCAATTATTAGCCTAAGAGCAGAACATGCAGCAGCACAGTACAGTGTGCTTAAGTCCATCGTGCAGCTCAGATGAGTGCATGTTTGTTCTGTCCTACAGAGGTGGATGGATTCTATGGAGGAACACTCTGCCTACAGTACACACTACTGCTCTCAGGATCAGGGCAGCGAGGAGGATGAGGAAGAAGTCTTGAGTGTGGGAGAGCTGACGGAATCATTACAGGTAACATACCAGTCTACAACCTGTTTATCTGATGGTTGCTATTTCTCTCTTGCCGTCTATCCTCACACCTCCATCCTCCTCTCATGGTCAAAATGTAAATTCTCCTGCAATTCTTTTTTAAATTTTTTTTTACATGTAATGGGGAATCTTAAGATCCTTAATATTCACAGTTAACGCTAGTGACTTCCAGTCATTGCGCTAACGCTAGTTAGCATTGGCTGGCAAAACTTTCTCTACCTTCCTTCATACTGCATGCAGAGACATACAAATGTTGCAGTATGCCTTTAAGTATGGTTGTCATGTGTTTCCCCTCTTCTTTCTTTCTTTCGCCTGATCCCTTGCAGTCAGCTGAAGCATGTCACCAGAAGCTGGAGAAGGAGGTTGGCTCATTCCTCTCCTTGGTGAAAGAAGATGGACTTGCAGAGAGTAAAAGCCTTTTCTTTCATAGGAACTCCATTGCCACAGACATGTAGTACAATACCCTCATTCATAGCATAAATGTCAAATGTAATTGCACTTTTCATTGTATTTCACTTCCAATAGAAGCTCGTCCTAAACCAATTGACCCATCTTTAGGGTAAGACTAGGATGCAATGATAGCCCTTTAAAATGTAGTCTGAATTCACCCGACAAGGCTTTAGTGGTACATATTATGTTACCGTTACAAACACTATTTGACTGTTCTCTCAGAACACCAGTAAAATGTCCTGTGGTCTTGTTTGTCCCCTCAGAGCTGCCACCCTTGATGCTGCAGAAGATGAGGGAGGTGTGTGAGCTGTCCAGTGAGACCTACTCTAATCTCAACCACTGCCTCAGCCTCTTCTCCAGACAGGATGGGGTACGTCACTTCACTTCTGTGTCAACTAACTTCGTTGCTCTGCCAATAGACTTCGACTTTACTACCGATAGGAGCGAACAAAGTCACTTGATTACAGAGGATACACTCTGAGGAGAAAGATTCAGAAGTATTTCGCAAACACGCAGCCTCACAAAAACGCGAAGTGTCCCATTTCCCAGTGCTATGAGAGTAGAATCTGTGGTTTACAAACATTTGATTTGCACAGAGAGAATCAAGCTGAGTTCCAGTATATAACTGAGTTGAGCTCCAGAATAGGGTTGGAGAACATTAGGGTTATTAATGAGGCACAATTTGATATGTATCCACATGCATTTACATCATACTGTACATTATATCTGATGTTTTGATTCGCTAAACATGCAGGAGAGATAAAGTAGAGAATAGATGTTGTTTTTTCTGTATTACACCTAAATCTTGGCTGGTTATGTACATTAAATGTTTATGTGCAATTGAATTGGCTTTTTAGTAAGAGCTTATCTGCATTATTTTACTTTTCTCATCCTAACCTATGATTGTGTGGCAAAGGTGAAATGAGCATCTGGGTGTAGGCCTAATAAATGTGTGATCTGGCAGGCAAATGGATTGCTATGATGGATTATTCATCTAGATTATCAACCATACTGTGTAGGATGTCACAGCTGTCAGGGCCAACCGTTGTTACCACTTTACAGAGTGTCCCATGGCTTCCCAGATTGTTACTGTGGCGCTAATGTCTATTTCAGCTCAGGATGTGTTGTATTATAGATCTCAACGATCACATAATTATAAGTGACTGTGCAATGCATTGGAACTATAATAATCATTTTTACTTTGGGCTCCTACATTTTGAGTTGAACTTGTAATATTTGAGCTGTCAGAGAGCAATCTCTCCGGCTTCTATCACAGGGTCATGTGGTGAATGTGTTCTGTTGGGTTGTAATTTGAAATACTTGCTACACTAGAAGTTAAGGGTTATATGTAGGAGGAATGTATATGGTGGGTTCAATTAAGGGTGGATATAAGCCATGGGCTACTAAGGGGAAAGGCAATCACATGGTTACGGTCACTGATAAGGGTGGATAGCTGTGGATTAGTGAGGAATGGGGCCGAGGTCAGGTCACATGAAGGGAGAAGGAACAGTTTATTACCCCATGTCACTTTATTTCCTGCCTAGCAACAAAGATGTAATGTTTATTGAAAAGGAGGAGACTCCGCCTAAAGGGGGGATATATATACTTGTGCTGGTGGGAACATGTCTTTGTCTTTTTCAGCTGTTTGACCCATTGGGTGAATAAACTTGGTTTGAGCTTTTTCTAGTTGTCAGTTAGGTTCTAAATAAACAGAGTAAAAACTAACAGTTCAAACAGTATTGATGAGCAGTGAAGCATAAGAAGCCATTGCTCCAGCCTCATTCCATAACAGTGGCTTCCAGATGTGGTTCTACAGCCTAGCAGTGCTAGCTAGCTTCCCCTTGAGATGGGTTCTACAGCCTAGCAGTGCTAGCTAGCTTCCCCTTGAGATGGGTTCTACAGCCTAGCAGTGCTAGCTAGCTTCCCCTTGAGATGGGCTCTACAGCCTAGCAGTGCTAGCTAGCTTCCCCTTGAGATGGGCTCTACAGCCTAGCAGTGCTAGCTAGCTTCCCCTTGAGATGGGCTCTACAGCCTAGCAGTGCTAGCTAGCTTCCCCTTGAGATGGGCTCTACAGCCTAGCAGTGCTAGCTAGCTTCCCCTTGAGATGGGTTCTACAGCCTAGCAGTGCTAGCTAGCTTCCCCTTGAGATGGGCTCTACAGCCTAGCAGTGCTAGCTAGCTTCCCCTTGAGATGGGCTCTACAGCCTAGCAGTGCTAGCTAGCTTCCCCTTGAGATGGGCTCTACAGCCTAGCAGTGCTAGCTAGCTTCCCCTTGAGATGGGCTCTACAGCCTAGCAGTGCTGCTAGCTGGCTCCTGGGTGGAGGAGGCTGTGGAGCTACTCTACAGTAATGAAATGACCAGCAGTCATGACCTTGGTAGGTGTTGCTCTCCCATACAATGGTGTACTGTACTTGGCCTTGAGGGCGAACACTTAATGAGGCACAATTTGATATGTGTCCGCATGCATTTACATCATACTGTACATTATATCTGATGTTTGACTCTGATGTTTGGAAATGCCTAGATGTAAATGTTTATTTTTGCCCAATAGCCCAGATATGTAGAGATTACAGAGAGATGGAAAGAACTCAAGTCTAATGATGTGGTAGAATGAAGAGGAGTGTCACTCATTTCTACATGTGTTCATGTGTCATCACTGCCAGATGGTGACGGAAAGAGATGTAGTACAGAGATCACTAATCATTTGAGTGGAGAGGGAGCATGTGTGTGTGTGTGTGTGTGTGACTAGGCCTACTTCATAGAGGATAAGAGCGTCTGCTAAATGACAAAAATGTCAATGTAATAGAGTGCTTTGTGGAGGATTGAACTCACTCTGGTGGATCGTGACTGTCTGAAAGGGATTCTCTACAGAACTACATCCGCCATTGCTCAGAGTCACACTCCAGCTCAAACTACTGGGACGGCAACTGTTACTACTGCTGCTAAGTGCTACTACAGTACCATCATCTGGTGATTATAACACAGCATCTCCTGTTGGGTGATTCTGCTACTGCTGTCGTTGCTGCTGGCTCCTCAACTTTGCTCTGTTCTGTGAGCACACAGACGAATGCCAGTATCCCACTGAAGGCCTATCCTATGGGAGAAACTCTTTACCAGTAAAGCATATGGAAGAGGCTACATTTATTTATTTGCGACTCGGGTTCAGTGAGCTCTGCTGTGATTGTTATTGTAGTTGGTTCCTGGTTTGAAGTGTGACTGTTTCACTGTGACTCACTGCTACTGCATCTTTTGGTTGTAAATGTTGTTTAAGTATGATAACAAGGATGATAGATAGATATAACTTTACATGTGATTGGGAATCAGCGATGTTATTGCAGTGTTACAGGGACTAACGATGACTAGCTGTTGGACAGACATTTTGCATGATTTTGTTGCTGAATCTGTAGTTTCATTACTTCAGTTTGGATTTTCTCTCCATTTATTGGTGAACCCTCACCAAAGCAAGGTATAATAATATCATAAGCTCCCTGGTTATTATATGATGTTCAATATGCTATTTATAATTATACTGAAGTTGCACAGGATGTGGCTCTGATTATTGCATAATCTCTGAGTAGATTGGTCCTAAAGTAGTTACTTACTGCCTGTGCTGTTACTGTTAATTAATCCATTACATTCAGGCTGTTAGTTATTGACATTGAATGAGATGTTTCAGTGGATCTTAGTGGAGGCCTAGACAGAATTCTACCAAGTCCTCAGAGACATTTTGCTGTTTGTCTATATGCTACCTTACGTTATCTGTAAGAAGGGCGGTCCAATTACAATACAAGTCTGCTTCCGCTCCCATCAATTCCCAGCCTTGGTTACAGTTGAGCTTAACTGTAGTTCACTGTGGTGTGCGTATATACCTTCACGACTTTGAGTTGCCCTCACCAGAAACTCTATCCTTGCTGTCTCTTGAAAGTTAATTCACTTTTTGGGCTCATATCTGGCTTTATGCAGAGAAGTACCAGCCAAGCCACAGTGTTTTCAATGGATCTAAGAAGTGCAGTTTTTGGAAAGGAGAAGGTCATGAGGTATAGACCTTTTTTTGTAATGTAAACAATAACTAACAAATTTAACACGACCGTCTTCACCCTACATCCGGCTAGCTAGCTCCCTAGAGAACGCAACATGTCAAATGCATATTACAAGCAGAAAAGTAAACAAAGTCTACTTAGAAAAATGGAAATGCAGCATTACATGTAGCCTAGTCAGTGTATGGAGGAGGCGGAGCTAGCCAGACAGACACTTCAGAGGACGTGGGCTACTTGGCCTGGATAGAGGTGAGATTGCAGTTAGTATTCCATTTAACCCATCTTCAAAGGTATATTTTTAGCTTTCATTTTGGCTCTCATTTGTTGAGAAAGTAAACATGTTATATTGTGATAATTTGAGACTAATATAATCTTTCACAATAAACAAGTAATTCACATTAATACTCATAGTAATCATAGGCATAGTAATGAACTAAAAGTTTATTTGTTCTGAAGATGCAGAATAATTTACTAAGCACAATTAAATAGTATCCAAACATAGCATAATGGCAGTGTAGTACAATACAAGGAATCCATGTGCTGTGCTGCAGTAGAGACAACAGCAGTGTGGGGGTAGAGATCTTGAGTCATCTTGTGACAAGAACAGAATAGATACTTTATTGTCCATTGGTTAGAACGGAAATGTGTCTTCTGCTTTTCCCAACACCATGCAGTGCAGCACCCCTAGGTGGTGAACAATTGTAGGGGGGTTTTAAGTGCCTTTCTCAAGGATACAATGGCAGGAGATGGTACATGGGATTCTTCCAGCTGCCAGTTCAATTCCATACCCATTTATTTATTTTTTTTCTTCATCCTGGGCTTGAACCATTGTAGTCATGGCACCACACTTATTCATTGCTCCTGTAGTAGTCTTTCCCTAGAGCAGTGTTTCCTGGTCATAGGGGCCCAAAGGGGTGCACATTTTAGTTTTTGCCTTACCACTACACATCTGTTTCAAATCATCAACACTAGATATGTTAATCATTTGAATTGGCTGTGTAGTGTTAAGCCAAAAATAAGGAGGTGTACCCCTTTGGGTCCCCAGGACCAGGATTGAGAAACAGAGGTTGGTGAGGTAGACCAGCAGCTGGAAAGTTGCTGGTTTAAGCCCCAGCCCGGGCAACACAAACATGGGATTGGAACTGAACTGTAGTATTAGGCTTATGATTATGGGCTAGCATTTCAATATATCTAGCTAGCTACCGTGTCTAACGTTAAGCCTAATACTCTAAAATAATGTAGCCAAGTCCTCTGATAGTTAGTTAGCGCAAGGTCCATTACTGGGTTAACTTGACAAGCCACCCAATCAGCTTTGGGGGTAAAAAGCTATATCACAGTTGTTTGCACAGAGCGCAGCTATGGTAGCTTAGCAACAATACATGGATGTAGCTATTATTGTGTCTCACAGAATTAGCTATTCAAATGTTAACTAGTCAAGAGCTAGCTAGCTAGTTAGCTACAGGCTAACTAGATAGATGTAATTGTGGGTTGCTGTAATATCTCTATTTTCCTGTTGCACAAAGTTATTTTTGGGTGGCATAGACAGCTTTTAACAGAATAGACCGCTTTAGCTAGGCCTTCAGACACTTAGTAGAAAACAGATAACTAGTATATTAGCTCATCAAATAACACGTTCACGTTACCTGAAGTGAAATGTAGCCAGACCTTCATGGCAGTGATCCACGCACGTTGTCCTGTTTCAACAAACCCCAACAACACCGCACTCGATCCTTATACCTCAGTGTTCGCTACCTTTTAGTAGCGAAAGCTCGCTAGCTAAATCTTTCACAGGTCAGAGTGCAAATTACACATTTGGGACACGGAAGGGGAGCTAGCTACAACATGTTGATGGCTCTCACTATAATAAAAACTAAACAAACTTGTGCCACGCAACAGGAAGTGGTCGGGGGCTAGGATTCAACAGTTCTAGAAAAGTATATTTTTATGTATTGTATTTTCACAGAAGATCAAGTAACTGGTATGTCTAATTAGCCATTTCCTTGCCTATAGTGGTCATCTGATCTCCTCTGTTCCATGAGGATCATGTTCTCTGAGATGGCAGGTTTCAGGCACCTGTCCTCCACTACAGCCAAACATGTCTTGTTCCTCTCAGCGCTGCATCACTCTGGCCCTGTGATGTCTGTCTGCTGATCTGAGCACAGTAATAAGATTGGCATACTAACTGATCAATCTTGTAGTCTATAGACCTACACAATATAGGTCCTCTCATCCGTACAGAGATCTCTGCTGATATCTATACTCTATTCACTGTATACTGTAACTTGCTTTTCGGTGTTGATATTTGTAGGCCATGAAGTGCCATCAAACATATACTGTATGATTATTATTTATTGTGTGTGTGGTTCAGGTGCGCAGTCTGAAATTGGAGCAGGAGGTGGAGAAGAATAAGATCCTGTCTGAAGCGTTACAGACTCTGGCTACAGAGCACCACGAACTTGAGCAGTCTGTTGTCACGGGCTCCATTCCACAGGGCGCGCTTAGTGAGGATGACTTCCACGACGCTGTGTCTGGTGAGTGTGGCTTGTTTTTATTTCCGATCGGATTGGAATTAAAGTGAGAGAACTTATCTCACCTGTTTGACACTGATTATTGTCTTGATGCCTTTAGATGTTCATGTATTTTATGATCTTTGTATTTACATGTTGTGCTAAGATGACTTGTTTGTTTGAATGTAGCGTGTGCACCAATTTAGTTGCAGTTGAGCAATGCCTACATTCCTACAATATACTATTCAGCTTTGAAAATGCTTATAACAGTCCTTTACAAGATGGCCTGTGATGATATTTAGGATGATTTTTGTAATGATCAATTGAGTGATGCCTTCATCTGTTGGTTCAGGGCACTTTAAATGCAACTCTATCCAGAGATCAGGTTTCTCCCCTCAGGGCTTTAAGGAGGCTCAGGGAAAAGTGTCAGTTGCCAATAGCGACATGCAGTCATTCATAGCACTGTCCCTCATATTTCTAGTCCCTGTCTTTACAACATGCCTGCTTATACCTTTCCCTCTCAGACTCGGAATCGGAGCACTCTCTGAGTGGCTTTGAGACGGTGGCCAGCCATTCGTTCGACGAGGAAGGCTCTGTCCTGTTCAGCAGTGAGCGCAGCAGCCCCACCAACATGTCTCGAGAGGATCACCATCAGAATGGCGATGAGTCCCAACCCAATGGGATCGTGAGGCACAGGTGAGCTGAGCCCCCCTGACACACCCCTCCTACCCACCCAGCTTCTATGCCATCCACCCGACATCCAAGCACACGCAGACAAGCGTCCTGATTACATTACACAGCTGTTTTTACTAGAAGGTAGATGCTTCCGATTTGGATTAAACCTGGAAAGAAAAGTCACTTTGCCTCTGCACAATACCTTACATTTTAAAGTCATATGTTTGTTGTTTGTTAATGAACATTTTGTCCCTAACTTTCCATTTGAGAGAAACCCTTTCTGTAAAAAAAAGAATTTATGGTTTTTAGGACTAACTCGATACAGAGGTGGAATTTTTCCAGCTCCTGAAGCTAAGTCTTGTTCTTTACCTTACTGCTTGTTTACTTGTGTTCCTAGACTGCCAGGATCATACCTATGGGGTATTTTTTGGGTTTTCCCTGTTCCTGCCAAGTCAGTCAGAGTGAATAATTTAGCGAGCCGTCCAGGCAGGAGAAAGGCTCTCATTGAGAAGGCCGTGCAACGTGTAGGACCGGTTAAACACCGAGGTCACAATGTAATGCAGTAATCGGAACTCGGTAGGATCCTACGTTCACTGATCCATTCAGTCTGGAGGCTGATCAGGGTATAGGAGTGGAGGGCAGGTTTTTGGGATGGCCATTAATTTGATTGCTTTTTCCACTCGGTCTCATTCAGTGTCTCAAAGGGGAAAAAAAACATGAAAAAACAACAACCTGTGGTGGTAGAAATAGCCAAACTCAACCAGTCTGGCAGTTAGGAAGTGAATTAAATAGCATATTCACTAAATGGGGTGTGTGAACTAGAGTATCCACATGTTTTTATCTTCTTCCACTGTCTTTGTGTGAGCAAGAATTTATGTTGAATGTAGTTGTTCATATGAATGTACATGTGTTGGTCAAATGACTCTAACCATAAATAGAGGCGCGGTGAAGGCCTCAAGGAGCAGCTATTTCCACGGCTGGCTACTGGACACCTTGTATAGGGGTGTTGATTGTAGACCTGGGCCTTAGTCCAATAGTCCGCTCTACACGTGCCTGTAACAAAACTGAAGGCTTTTGTTGCATTCAGCAGACTATATTGTCCTGAATAAGATATGACTCCTGCATTAGTGATATAGTATCTGTTACACGTCTAATCCAATGAAACGCAGATCACTGTACCATAAGGGTAGAGTCAAATTCAACAGAGCTCAGTGTCATTTGTACATTTTACCTTTTATGTGTGTGTGTGTGTGTGTGTGTGTGTGTGTGTGTGTGTGTGTGTGTGTGTATGATGTCCCTCACTCCAGAACAAGTTTACCAGCACCCATGTTCTCCAGAAATGACTTTAGCATCTGGAGTATCCTGAGGAAATGCATTGGCATGGTGAGCTACCAACCAGCATTCTGCTTTGTGGCCATAATAGTCCCTGTATTAAGCTCAGTCAATCCTATGCTGATGTTTTGTTCAGTAAGTAACGTACATCTATGTGTCTTTTCTTGGGCTACCGCTTAGAGCATGTACAGGCTCTAGCATGTCATAATCCTGATGTGGAATGTGGTTCAGTAGCCGGGGAGGGTTAATATGTGCGTGCGTACTAATATACTATTTAGACTAATTGACGCTCTGAGTAGGATTTGTGTGCATTTTAAAACAGTATACACTAGTATTTACATTTCATTGTTTCGCTATAGCTTGTCATGCTATGATGAGCCTATGGGATGTTTGAATTATGCAACCTTTCCATGATGCATTGCATAACTGCTTATTCCTCATTCCAAGAGACTTTATTGTTTAATGGTTTGAAGATGGGAATCACGTAGTACAACTACTTGTGCTCTCGTTTTCTCTCCTTTCTTTCTTTCTTTCTCCTCTCTCTCAGGAGCTGTCTAAGATTACCATGCCAGTGATTTTTAATGAGCCCCTGAGCTTCCTGCAGCGTCTGACAGAGTACATGGAGCACACATACCTCATCCACCAGGCCAACGCCGCCTCTGACTCCGTAGAGAGAATGAAGGTACACAAGAGAAATTATCTGGAGTATTGATTTATTTTTGTCAACTTTTTGGTACACATAAATTGAGAGCGACAAGCATAGAAAGATATTGTATAACACACATACTGCATGTAGAAAAAAAAAGAGTAATGAAAAGTCTCTACATCAAGTAATCTGTTTTGCATTAACAGTGTGTGGCAGCGTTTGCTGTTTCTGCTGTGGCTTCCCAGTGGGAGAGAACTGGAAAACCCTTCAACCCGCTACTGGGGGAGACCTACGAACTGGTCAGGTAAGAGTGAGGGAGGAGTACATCTCTAGGACTGGTGATTTATTTGGAGGATGAGAAGTTTGAGCCAGCCATTTTACAGCATACCCTCCCAATCCCCACCCTTTTCTCTGGCAGAGAAGACCTAGGGTTCAGGTTGATCTCAGAGCAGGTGAGTCACCACCCACCAGTCAGTGCGTTCCACGCCGAAGGCCTGAAGAAAGACTTTGTGTTCCACGGCTCCATCTACCCCAAACTCAAGTTCTGGGGCAAGAGCGTGGAGGCTGAACCCAAAGGCATCATCACACTGGAGCTGCCCAGGTAAGCATGCTCATTCATGCACTAACAATCGTTGTGATGTTTTCTCATGTTGTCTGTGTGAAGCCAAAATGTATTGTTCAAAGACATGTTGTTTTAGAGTTATTTGTACTCCCAGGTATAATGAGGCCTACACATGGACAAACCCTACATGTTGCGTCCACAACATCATTGTGGGGCAGCTGTGGATTGAGCAGTATGGCAACTTGGAGGTGCTCAACCACAAGTAAGGGAAACACTCTCACATGTTTAGACTAAGATAGGAAGTGCAATGTGTGAATGAGGAAGTATGACAAAAATGAAAGGGGAAAATATTTGATGGTATTGTTGCTTTTTTTTCACAGAACTGGAGAAAGATGCTGTCTGAATTTCAAACCCTGTGGCCTTTTTGGCAAGGAATTGCACAAAGTTGAGGGCTACATTCTGGACAAAAGGTATGATTTTAATGTTGTGGCGGCTTTGATTTAGCCAGCCTTTCAAAGTACCTCACGTTTTTCATATATTTCTCCAGCATGTTGCCATATTGTCAGTGATGTCTGCAGTATTTGAACCGACAGTATTTGTGTTTTTGGCAAAGCAAAAAGAAGGTCTGTTCTCTCTATGGAAAGTGGACAGAGTGTATGTACATAGTGGATTCTGCTGCATTGGAGGCACATAAGAGAAGTGGGAAGAGGGCAGAGGAAAAGAAAAGCTGTAAACAGGTGTGTATGTAAACGGGTGTGTATACCCCATAAACTCATGTAATCCCCATTACATGGCGAACAAATACTTTTGAGTTCTCCATTCCTGAGGGTTTTTGTTACTCCCAAGAATGTAATGTGCTGGGGTGTCAAGTTAAACATGTTGAAAGTGTAAAATTAAAAAAATATGTACTGTGTTATGACAACTCTTACAGTTGTAGGTAGAAGAGCTTCAGTGGAGTGCTCCTCTCATGTTCCTGCATCAGATTTTGGATGTATTTTATGAAATTGTATATGCAGGGTTCCCTTGTCAAAGAGACCCTGGTCCCAATGGTGACTCCCTGATTAAATAAAGATAAATACATTTGTGCTGTTGTCCAGGGCTCTGGTGAGGAGGTGGAGGAGATCCCCCTACCAGAGGCTGACACCGTAGAGGTGATCCCAGGCAGCCAGCTCCTGTGGAGGATAGCCCCAAGACCAGAAAACTCTATAGAGGTTAGACACATAAGAAAACACTTCTGTTTAGATGGATGGTATATTCAAGCATACAAAGATGCAGATGCTTAGAAACCTCAAGATCATAAAGCATCATTTTCTTCACGGCTTTGTATTGAAATATTCAGTCCTGGAAACATTTTTTTTTTTGTGTGTATTTGTAGATGTACAGCTTCACGTCGTTTGCCATGCAACTGAATGAGCTGGATAAGGATATGGAGGGGCTCATCCCAAAGACAGACTGCAGGCTGAGGCCAGACATACGAGCCATGGAGAACGGCGATATTGGTAAGAATCAGGATACGTGCTTGTGTATCATCTGCAAACACTTGGTTTCATATCAAAGTTTATTGGTCGTGTACACAGATTTGCAGATGTTATCGCAGGCATAGTAAAATGCTTATGTCTGTAGCTCCAACAGTGCAGCTCTATATCTAGCAGTACAATAACAATACAAAAATAAACATTTTAAAAAATATACAAGAAATTAAGACATCAGAATGATCAATAGCAGAGTCTGGATATATATGGATAAAAATAGTGTGTCACTTTTATTTTGTATTATTTGATTGAACCTTTTATTTAACTAGGCAAGTCAATGAAGAACAAATTCTTATTTATAATGACAGCTTAACAAACCGGTCAAAATGCCTCCTGCGGTGATGGGGGCTGGGATTAAAAATATAGGACAAAACAAACATCAAGAGACACTACATAAAGAGAGACCTAAGACCACAACATAGCATGGCAGCAACACAACAACAACAACACAGTAGCAACACAACATGGCATCAGCACATGGTAGCAGCACAGACATGGTACAAACATTGTTAGGCATCGACAACAGCACAAAAAAGTAGACAACAATACATATACTGTGTATAGATCGTATGAAAATAAAAGGTTGTACAGCAGTAGTTATATACGATGAGCCATGCCTAGAATACAGTATATACATATAAAGTGTGTAAAACAGTATGTAAACATTAAGGTGACCAGTGGTCAATGACTATATACATGTATTCTATGTACATAGGGCAGCAGTCTCTAAGGTTCAGGGCAGGATACCGGGTGGAGGCCAGCTAGTGATGACTGTTTAACAGTCTGATGGTCTGGAGATGGAAGCTGTCCCAGCTTTAATGCACCTGTACTGTCTCTGCCTTCTAGATGGTAGCGGGGTGAACAGGCTGTGGCTCGGGTGGCTGAGGTCCTTGAGGATCTTCTTGGCCTTCCTGTGACACTTGGTGCTGTAGATTTAGCACACAGTTAATCTAAGGTAGATCAATGAAAACGCCTTGTGTTCTCCTTGTAGATCTTGCAAGTGAGGAGAAGAAGAGGCTAGAAGAGAAACAGAGAGCTGCACGCAAAACCCGTTCCAAATCTGATGACGAGTGGAAAACTAAGTAAGACTGAGAGAAATGCATGTTTTGACAATTGAATTTGTTATATTCTCAATGTATACCAATATATTTTTGTTATAGGGTATCCCTTCATTTAATCCATGTCTCCTTTGGTATCTAGTTTACTGCTTTATACTAATGCAAAGTCCTACTTTTCTCTTCCATTGTCATGTTCTCTGTATTGCACCTTTGCTTTGATGTGAAGAAACCCTGCCCTTGGCCCCAGGTTTGAGTTGCTTGCTCTTCTATGGTGTGCCTTACATGTGCCTTACACTGTCAAACTGTTGTGTGGTAGCTCCATCTACTGGTGGTAATACATACTGTGCATGCATCAGTTCTGATCTCAAATTGGAAATAATTGCATACACACCCACTGACTATTTATTACACATAACCAATGCATGATTATCTTTTTAGACATACTGTTTTTTTCACTTATGTAATGTAGATACTAACTCTCATTCATAAAATGACATGATGAAATCCTGACACACCCACCCATGCTCACTGTATCCGTTCTGTATCCCTTCTGTATCTCCAGGTGGTTTCATCAGGGTCAGAATCCCCACAACGGCTACCAGGACTGGTTGTTCTCCACTGGGTACTGGGACCGCAACTATTCCCTATTACCTGATATTTATTAATGGACATTAATGGACATTCCTTGAATAGTGAGATTTATTCTTATCCACGTCAACTTCCTTATCTATTATGTGATTCCATTCCACTAATACATTTTTTTAGACCAGTTAATTACAGCCAATATGCAAATAGGAGATTAATACAATAAAGCCTTAATTTATTTCAATTAAAATACTGTGTATGAAAATAACAATTGATGATTTTGTAATACAAAATATTAAGCTGTTAAACATGCTTAAATGTAGCATTCAGTCACATTTCATGCAGCCATTTTAGATAATTATTTTTAGCATGTGTATTCACTCCATTGTAGCTTGGTTGACGGGTTCATGATTTGAGTCGCTGTTTTGTTTTAACTTCATGATGCAGTGTTTTGATTGTGTATGCTGTGATCTATCATACAGTATTCTATTTGCACAATCCTACAACCTTGGCCCTTTAGGAACATACAGTATCCACACACTAAATCTGTTGCTCTTAATGTAATGTACAGCTGTTTTGTGTTAACAACTTCATAAAATGTTTGTTACAAAAAATAACTGCACTCACATAATGTACATATTCTCAGAGGGTGGGATTTTTTAGTTAGTTTATAACACTTTCTTTTCTTATATTTTAGTATAATCCCACAGCTCAATTGTTGCTGATCCTCATTCCCATGACTTTTTAGTCCATCAATGCTCACGGATTGACTGATGCATAACACAGTGGATTGTTAATATTTTGGTCTGTTGCTCCATTGATTGTAGGAAGAAAAAAATACTGGTACAATGCTTACTATTGAACATTACAACACTGCTTAGATAATTATGATCAACACTACTTCAAGATCTGCTCATGACAATCATTGCGGGAGAAAATTAACTCAAGGGCACACTTTTCTACAGGTTATGGTAGTTACATGTTTTATGCACAATTCTCTTCTTCCTTTAAATTTTTCAGAGCAGTAAGCTATGCACTCAGTTATGCAACTATCTAAACAGGATTATCCCTGTCTATTCTCTAACAGCTGTCCTTTTACATTCCTCTTTTCAACTGTGAAGAGATCCTATAGGGCATGGCTCATAATAGAGAATAATCAAAGTTATGGACTGTTGTCATTTAACAATAGGGCTAGTGTAATATGGTTATGAGACCTTGTATCATGATTATATGGGGGGAAAACTTGTTAACAGGGTATCTGGTACTTTGAGGTTATCTGAGAAAATGTATGCAGAGGTAGTACAATCCAATTATTAACATGACCCTTTAACTTTGTAAATAATGAGTATAATAAAATATAACTAACTTAAATGTAAACAAGTTTGTTCATTTTGTCAATGAAATGCCTTTTGGCATGGCTCTGGTGGTTCTTGAAGTCAATCTATGTTCCATAGAGAACATTGAGAGAAGTGCTTTGTTTTTAATTGATAAATATCCACGTTGGTGCGAGCCTTTTGAGGGGTGCACTGCAATGACGCCTATGAGCCTTCCTTTCATCCTCATTTTCCATCATGAATGGCACGTAGGCGGCGGAGTGGACAGGTGTCATGGCTTCATCCATTGGTACATCGACAGGCTTTAGCTGCGAAGGCAGACCATAGGAATCCCTGTCCGGTGGATCGTCGTTGCTTTCATTCAAGCAGTTAGTTGCTGTCGAAGTCCCACAGGATTTGTGTGTCTGCTTCTAACGACCAGTAGTGTGAGTCCTCACCATTATCCACTGGTATGGCACAAGGCAGGGTGCTCTGCAGCGCAATGACACAGGTTTATTTGAGGTTGACAAACAGGCGAGTAGTCGTATGCGCACTGATGGTGGGTCGGTAATCCATGGTGGTAACCGTAGTCCTGAAGGCACAGTGATGCTAAATCTTTGGTGATTTACCCAATAAATTACTGGCAGTTTTATAGTGTGCTCTTTTATTTTGGTAACTGTAGTCTTGACATGGGGCACTCTTGATGATTGCTTCACTGAGCGCAACAGCATGGCGCACGATATTGTATTGGATCAAATACTTTTCCATGATTCTTGCCATTGATATGTTGACCTCTCCATGCTTCTTCGTGGCTTGTTTCTGGTGACACTTAATCTCTTTGGCGACGGTTCCCTTTCCAACAGGACGACCATAAGCACACAGTCAAGACAATGCAGGAGTGGCTTCGGGACAAGTCTCAATGTCCTTGATTGGCCCAACCAGAGCCTAGACTTGAACCCTTCTAACATCTCTGGAGAGACCTGAAAATAGCTGTGCAGCGATGCTCCCCATCCAACCTGACAAAGCTTGAATGGCTCTGCAGAGAAGAATGGGAGAAACTACCCAAATACAGGTGTGCCAAGCTTGTAGCGTCATAGACTCTGGGCTTTAATCACTGCCAAAGGTGCTTCAAAGTACTGAGTAAAGGGTTTGAATACTTGTGATATTTCAGGTTGTGAGATTATTTTATTTGTAATAACTTTTCTAAAAACCTGTTTTTGCTTTGTCATTGTGTGTAGATTGAGGGTGATTTAAATACATTTTAGAATAAGGCTGTAACAAAATTTGGAAAAAGTCAAGGGGTCTGAATACTTTCTGAAAGCACTGTATATACAGTGGGTTCAAATTACTGGTACCCGACTTGCAATGTACAAACAATAAGAGAAAAACATGAGAAATACTACTTTAATGTTTCAATGGCACCAACCAAAATCCTCCAATTATTTAATACAAAATAAATTTAACCAAAAATCAAGGTTTCACAATTGGAACTCATTTAGTGCAACCACCTCCAAAGATAACAGCATGGAGTCTTTTCCTGTAATGTTTGACAAGGTTAAGGAACACTGAGGTATTTTGGAACATTCCTCATTGCAGATCCTTTCAAGATGGTTCACATTCTTGTGTTTGAGATGATCAACTGCCCTCTTCAACTCGGCCCACAGGTTTTTGATTGGATTGAGGTCCGGCGACTGAGATGGCCATGGCAGAACATTGATTTTGTCACAGAACCATTTGTGTGGATCTTGAGGTATGTTTTGGGTCATTGTCTTGTTGGAAAGTCCACCTATGGCCAAGTCCCAGCCTTCTGGCAGAGGCAACAAGATTGTCAGCCAAAATTGCCTGCACTTGGTGGAATTCATGATGCCATCAATCTTAATCAGTGCCCCTGAACCTCTGGAATTAAAACAGCCCTAAAACATCACTGACCCACTGTTACGCACGCCTCTAGAAAGAGGGAACGCAACACCCTGCTACAACTTAACTCTGTGGTGTGAAAGAGGTATGGAAGTGTCAGTGTGAGCAAGGATGACAAAAAGGCAGAGAATACCATTTACTGGGAATTTATTCCTTGTACGGTAAGTTTGGGGAAAAGGGGCTGGACGGAACCGAAGCAAAGAAAGTAAATATCAAAGCCCCCTCCTACCTTACCTGCCTACCCACTACCTAACTAGCACCACCTGGTGCACTAACCAAAATACAGGGGATGGTCCGCCCAGGTCTTTCCAAGTGTGCATAGACAATAAACTACTACGGGTAATGTATGCCCGCAGGCCTCTTGCCTAAGCACTCCCTAGGTGCCTTCCCCCCTGGGAACAAATGAAACAGAATATTCCAAATGACTTCACAACAAACTGAGAAAAACAATTAACTCAGGACATTAAAGAAGCTCTCTCTGAGCAACAAACTAACACAGAACATCACAATCAGCTCTCACAGCAACAACTACACAGTACATACCAAATGTCTTCGCAACCACCAACATGCTATAACTCTCAGCCATTATCTCTGGGTCTCCATTCTGAGCAACAGAACTGGGGCTTATATAGCTTCAGAAGAAGTTAGTAATTGGAGACAGCTGCGTCCTGACGAGGGGGCGGGGTCAGCTCTCCAATCAATGTTGATTGACCAATCAGCTGCTTGTAGAGAATTTCAGGAATCCATTTCCTGAAATACATACATGATAATACACAAACCACAACACAGAAACTGGGGAACGTAACACCCACCACCATATTTCACCGTGGGTGTGAGGTGCCTCTCATTGTATGCATCTCTGTTTCGATGCCAATGCTGTATCTGACCAAAACGTTCAATTTTTGTCTCATCTGACCAGAGCACCTTCTTCCAGTCATAATTTAAATGATGTTTGGCAAACTCCAACCGCTTGCGTCTGTCTTGGGGTCAGAAAGGGCTTTCTTCTGGCAACCCTTCCAAAGAGCTTGTGGTTGTGGAGGTGGCGTCTGATGGTGCTTTTTTAAACCTGGTGACCCCAAGACGCCACCAAGGCCTGCAATTCTTTCACAATGATTCTTGGGGAGTCAGTCCTTTTTAATAAAAGAGCTGAAGGAGGTCTGGAAGTGTTGGATTATGTTGACATAAATAACACTTTCAAGATCAACTGGTTGAAAAGATGTTTGATGAATACTGATTCAATATGGTATTTCATTCCAAATAATGTATTTAATAAGTTGGGAGGTCTTAAATTTTTACTGAAATGTAATTATATTCCTGAAAGATTACCTGCTAAATTGGCTAGGTTTCACCAACAAGATTTAATGGCCTGGAAAATATGTTTCCTACACAATTTTTCCCCACATAAAGCGTTTTTGTGGAATAATGAGATAATGAGATATATGAGATCCTCTCTGAGCTTTACAGGAATAGGGCTCTGAATATATACAGCAACACCTCCCCCTTGGACATTCCTGTCTTTTCTATAGACGTTATATTGTGCTGCTGCTCCAGTTTCAACTGTTCTGCTTGCGGCTAAGGAACCCTGACCTGATGACAGGGCGTGCTACCTTGTCCCGGACCTGCTGTTTTCGACTCTCTTTCTACCGCACCATCTGTCTCTAACTCTGAATGCTCGGCTATGAAAAGCCAACTGACATTTACTCCTGAGGTGCTGACCTGTTGCACCCTCTACAACCACTGTGATTATTATTATTATTTGACCCCGCTGGTCATCTATGAACGTTTAAACATCTTGGCCATGTACTGTTATAATCTCCACTCATCACATCCAGAAGAGGACTGGCCACCCCTCAGAGTCTGGTTCCTCTAGGTTTCTTTGTAGGTTCCTGCCTTTCTAGGGAGTTTTTCCTAGCCACCGTGCTTCTACATCTGCATTGCTTGCTGTTTGGGGTTTTAGGATGGGTTTCTGTATAGCACTTTGTGACATCATCTGATGTAAAAAGGGCTTTATAAATACATTTGATTGATTTGTTAATATTATCTAAGATTAGCTAATCACTAATCTCATGAACTTTGTTTCTGCGACTACTTATATTTATGTGCAAATTTTAACCCTTTCCTGGGTAGCTTATTAAACTGAACTCATAATGATAATAGGTTGTATTTCTAATAATTATATTTCTGATAATAACAAAGAAGGAATTAATGTATTTTTGAGCAGATTATGTTCAGCAGATGATGCCTTATCTGTTTTAGCTTGGCTGTAGCAGGGTGCCATATTCTTCGTGCCATTTCAGCATAGCTGTCTTGCTGGACTGTTGGTCTCGGGGTTTCTGGCTTCTCTGGGTGTAGAGCTAAGCTCTCTGGTTGAGGTGATGGTCTCACTGGGTGAGGTGATGGATGGTCTCTCTGGGTGAGGTGATGGTCTCTCTGGGCGGAGTGCTGGACTCTGAGAAGAGTGCTGGCTTCTCTTGGCGGAGTGCTGGCTTCTCTGGGTGGAGTGCTGCCTGGGCTCTCTGGTTGAGGTGATGGTCTCTCTGAGCGGAGTGCTGGACTCTCTGAGTACGAGGCTGTGGTGTTCTTATTTGCTGGCTTCCCATAGGCAAGATTATAATTATTGCAGATGGGTATCTCTCTGTGGCCATAACGGCTACTTCTGCTATACAGCTATACAGCTGCCAGATTAATGTTAGTTAGCTAGAGATCAAAGTCAGCCAGTCAACTTCTAGCAACATGGACAACGTTCAAGACGCCAGTTCTATAAGACTTTCAGCACCATGGACAGCATAACTGAGCTAGCTAGCTATCTACAGTTGAAGTCGAAAGTTTACATACACCTTAGCCAAATACATTTAAACTCAGTTTTTCACAATTCCTTACATTTAATCCTAGTAAAAATTCCCTGTCTTAGGTCAGTTAGGATCACCACTTTATTTTAAGAATGTGAAATGTCAGAATAATAGCTTTTTAATGGCGGTTTTGGAGCAGTGGCTTCTTCCTTGCTGAGTGGCCTTTCAGGTTATGTCGATATAGGACTCATTTTACTGTGGATATAGATTATTTTGTACCTGTTTCCTCCAGTATCTTCACAAGGTCCTTTGCTGTTCTGGAATTGATTTGCACTTTTCGCACCAAAGTACGTTCATCTCTAGGAGACAGAACGCATCTCCTTCCTGAGCGGTATGACGGCTGCATGGTCCCATGGTGTTTATACTTGCGTACTAGTGTTTGTACAGATGAACGTGGTACCTTCAGGCATTTGGAAATTGCTCCCAAGGATGAACCAGACTTGTGGAGGTCTACAATTTTTTTTCTGAGGTCTTGGCTGATTTCTTTTGATTTTCCCATGATGACTAGCAAAGAGGCACTGAGTTTGAAGATAGACCTTAAAATACATCCACAGGCACAGCTACAATTGACTCAAATGATGTCAATTAGCCTATCAGAAGCTTTTAAAGCCATGACATCATTTTCTGGAATTTTCCAAGCTGTTTAAAGGCAACTTAGTGTATGTTAACTTCTGACCCACTGGAATTGTGATACAGTGAAATAATCTGTTTGTAAACAATTGTTGGAAAAATTACTTGTGTCATGCACAAAGTAGATGTCCTCACCGACTTTCCAAAACTATAGTTTGTTAACAAGAAATTTGTGGAGTGGTTCAAAGACGAGTTTTTATGACTCCAACCTAAGGTTATGTAAACTTCCGACTTCAACTGTATGTTCTAGCTGGGTTGCTATCTAACGTTAGCAAACTAACCAGGTGAGTCCTACTGTTCAGATACAAGTTCCAGAGACAAACACAATAATTCTAGCTTGCTAATTTACAACTAGAATTGCTAGCTAGCTGGTTAGGTAAGTCAATGCATAATCAATGCTCACTCCATATAGCGTAGCAGTTGCAGATCATTTTGTGTTTCAGTTGGAAGGTGAGAACACCTGCTGCCACTAAAATCCAGAGGCCATTCCCTGAAGGGGAGATATGAATATTGGTATTCACCCAATGATATTTAACTTCTACTGTTTATATCTTATTGATTGTATTCAATACATCTAGCTAGCTAAATTAGCCAGCTAGGCTTGCATGACCCTTGTTTTAGTAAAAAAAATCTAATCGGGTTGCCAAGGAAATCATTTTCAGTTAGCCACAGTAATTCATAACATTGTAGCTTAGCTTGGTAGCTAATATTTTACTTTTGTAATTTTTTTAACCAGGAACAATAATGTTTATTTCAAAATGTTTTGTAAATTTTCATAAAATTGTGTTTATGTGAATTAATGGATTTTTGAGTAGATTATGTTCAGCAGATGCCTTATTTATTTATTTTGTATTTTTTTTATTTCACCTTTATTTAGCCAGGTAGGCTAGTTGAGAACAAGTTCTCATTTACAACTGCGACCTGGCCAAGATAAAGCAAAGCAGTGTGACACAAAGAACAACACAGAGTTACACATGGAATAAACAAACACACAGTCAATAACACAATAGAAATATATCCCAAACTTCTTCCCGCAGCTATGCTTTGGGTGTAACTGTAGATCATGACATAACAACAGAATTTTGCAGGATTTATTGAGGAATGTTAACAGTTTTCAGGAACAATTGAAAGAAGTTGTTCATTCCTGCCGGCGTGCTGTCGTTAACCTGGAATTTAGACAGAGTTATGCTGAATAAATTAGAGCCAAAATTACAGTCTGACAACACTTTTTTCAAGACACATTATAACTAATTACGGAGCAATAACATTGTCATATACCTCATTGAGGATCTAGTTAATTGTTCTAACCTCTCTGGATTACAACCAAATTATGATAAGTGTACTATATTACGTATTGGATCCCTAAAACTACAACTTTTACAATACCGTGGAGTTGACCAATAAAATGGTCTGACGGTGAAGTGGACATACTTGCCATTCATATCCCAAAGGAGAGAAATTATCTCACTACAATACATTTTTATAGAAAGTTAGCAAAAGCAGATAAGATCTTGCTACCATTGAAAGGAAAATACCTGTCTATTTGTGGAAAAATCCCCTTCATTAACTTTTTAATCATATCCCAGTTTACCTATTTGCTTATGGCCTTGCCTACACCTATCAACTTGTTTTTTAAATTATATGAGAAAAAAATATTCAATTTTATTTGGAACGGCAAGTCAGACAAAATTAAACAGGCCTATTTATATAATGAGTATGAATTCGGAGGGCAGAAATCATTTTCTATAATATTCCAAGCTGTTTAAAGGCACAGTCAACTTAGTGTAAGTAAACTTCTGACCCACTGGAATTGTGATACAGTAAATTATAAGTGAAATAATCTGTCTGTAAATAATTTTTGGAAAAATGACTTTTGTCATGCACAAAGTAGATGTCTTAACCGTTCTGTGAAGGGAGTAGTACACAGCGTTGTACGAGATCTTCAGTTTCTTGGCAATTTCTCACATGGAATAGCCTTAATTTCTCAGAACAAGTATAGACTGACGAGTTTCAGAAGAAAGTTCATTGTTTCTGGCCATTTTGAGCCTGTAATCGAAACCACAAATGCTGATGCTCTGATACTCAACTAGTCTAAATGCCAGTTTTATTGCTTCTTTAAACAGCACAACAGTTTTCAGCTGTGCTAACATAATGTCTACATTGTATTTCTGATCAATTTGATGTTATTTTAATGGACAAAAAATGTGCTTTTCTTTCAAAAACAAGGACATTTCTAAGTGACCCCAAACTTTTGAACGGTAGTAATATATATATATATATATATATATATATATATATATATATATATATATATATCCGTTTTTGGTTACTACATGATTCCATATTTGTTATTTCATAGTTTTGATATCGTCACTATTATCCTTTAATGTAGAAAATATTAAAAATAAAGAAAAACCCTTGAATGAGCAGGTGCTCTAAAACTTTTGACCGGTAGTGTGTGTGTCTGTATATGTATGTGTATATGTATATATATATATATATATATATATATATACACACACACACACACACACACACTACCAGTCAAAAGTTTTAGAGCACCTACTCATTCAAGGTTTTTTTTTTCTTCCTACATTGTAGGATAATAGTGACGATATCAAAGCTATGAAATAACACATATGGAATCATGTAGTAACCAAAAAATGGTTAAACAAATATATTTATATATATTTGAGATTCTTCAAAATAGCCTCCCTTTGCCTTGATGACAGCTTTGCACACTCTTGGCGTTCTCTCAACCAGCTTCACCTGGAATGCTTTTCCAACAGTCTTGAAGGAGTTCCCACATATACTGAGCACTTGTTGGCTGCTTTTCCTTCACTCTGCGGTACAACTCATACTAAACCATCTCAATTGGGTTGAAGTCGGGTGATTGTGGAGGCCAGGTCATCTGACGCAGCACTCCATCACTCTCCTTCTTGGTCAAATAGCCCTTACACAGCCTGGAGGCGTGTTGGGTCATTGTCCTGTTGAAATACAAATGATAGTCCCACTAAGCGCAAACCAGATGGGATGGCGTATTGCTGCAGAATGCTGTGGTAGCCATGCTGGTTAAGTGTGCCTTGAATTCTAAATAAATCACAGACAGTCACCAGCAAAGCACCCCCACACCATCACACCACCTTCTCCATGCTTCACGGTGGGAACCACACATGCAGAGATTATCTGTTCACCTACTCTGTGTCTCACAAAGACACGTCGGTTGGAACCAAAAATCGCAAATTTGGACTCATCAGACCAAAGGACAGATTTCCACCGGTCTAATGTCCATTGCTCGTGGTTCTTGGCCCAAGCAAGACTCTTCTTCCTATTGGTGTCCTTCAGTAGTGGTTTCTTTGCAGCAATTCGACCATGAAGGCCTAATTCACGCAGTCTCCTCTGAACAGTTGCTGTTGAGATGTGTCTGTTACTTAAACTCTGTGAAGCATTTATTTGGGCTGCAATTTGAGGCTGGTAACTCTAATGAACTTATCCTCTACAGGAGAGGTAACTCTGGGTCTTCCTTTCCTGTGGTGGTCCTCATGAGAACTAGTTTCATCATAGCGCTTGATGGTTTTTGCAAATGCACTTGAAGAAACTTTCAAAGTTCTTGAAATGTTCCGGATTGACTGACCTTCATGTCTTAAAGTAATGATGGACTGTAACTTCTCTTTGCTTATTTGAGCTGTTCTTGCCATAATATGGACTTGATCTTTTTCTAAATAGGGGTGGTATACAGAAGATAGCCCTACCTTTTCACAACACAACTGATTGGCTCAAACACATTAAGGAAAGAAATTCCATAAATTAACTTTTAACAAGGCACACCTATTAACCTCTCTAGAGTAGGGGGCAGTATTTTCACATCCGGATAAAAAACGTACCCGATTTAATCTGGTTATTACTACTGCCCAGAAACTAGAATATGCATATAATTAGAAAACACCCTAAAGTTTCTAAAACTGTTTGAATGGTGTCTGTGAGTATAACAGAACTCATATGGCAGGCCAAAACCTGAGAAGATTCTGTACAGGAAGTGCCCTCTCTGACCATTTCTTGGCCTTCTACACTCTCTTTATCGAAAACAGAGGATCTCTGCTGTAACGTGACACTTTCTAAGGCTCCCATAGGCTCTCAGAAGGCGCCAGAACGTTGAATAATGACTTTGCAGCCCATGGCTGAAAAACAGTAGCGCATTTGGATAGTGGTCGATCTGAGAACAATGAGACGGGTGCACGCGTGCACGTGAAGAGGCCATTTTACATTTTCAGTCTTTGAACGAAAAAGACGTCTCCGGGTCGGAATATTATCGCTATTTTACGAGAAAAATCGCATAAAAATGTATTTTAAACAGCGTTTGACATGCTTCGAAGTACGGTAATGGAATATTTTGAAATTTTTTGTCACGATACGTGTCCGCGCGTCACCCTTCGGATAGTGTCTTGAACGCAAGAACAAAACAGAGGATATTTGAACATAACTATGGATTATTTTGAACCAAAACAACATTTGTGGATGAAGTAGAAGTCCTGGGAGTGTATTCTGACGAAGAACAGCAAAGGTAATCCAATTTTTCTTATAGTAATTCTGAGTTTAGTGAACGCCAAACTTGGTGGGTGTCAAATTAGCTAGCCCGTGATGGCGAGCTATCTACTCAGAATATTGCAAAATGTGCTTTTGCCAAAAAGCTATTTTAAAATCTGACACCGCGATTGCATAAAGGAGTTCTGTATCTATAATTCTTAAAATAATTGTTATGTTTTTTGTGAACGTTTATCGTGAGTAATTTAGTAAATTCACCGGAAGTTTTCGGTATGTTTGCTAGTTCTGAACGTCAAATGCTAATGTAAAAAGCTGGTTTTTGATATAAATATGAACTTGATTGAACAAAAAATGCATGTATTGTATAACATAATGTCCTAGGAGTGTCATCTGATGAAGATCATCAAAGGTTAGTGCTGCATTTAGCTGTGGTTTTGGTTTTTGTGACATTATATGCTAGCTTGAAAAATGGGTGTGTGATTATTTCTGGCTGGGTACTCTCCTGACATAATCTAATGTTTTGCTTTCGTTGTAAAGCCTTTTTGAAATCGGACAATGTGGTTAGATTAACGAGAGTCTTGTCTTTAAAATGGTGTAAAATAGTCATATGTTTGAGAAATTGAAGTAATAGCATTTCTAAGGTATTTGAATATCGCGCCACTCGATTCCACTGGCTGTTGACTAGGTGGGACGATTTCGTCCCACATACCCTAGAGAGGTTAATTCCAGGTGACTACCTCATGAAGCTGGTTGAGAGAATGCCAACAATGTGCAAAGCTGTCATCAAGGCAAAGGGTGGCTACTTTGAAGAATCACCAACATAAAAAAATATTTTGATTTGTTTAACCCTTTTTTGGTTACTACATGATTCCATATGTGTTATTTCATAGTTTTGATGTCTTCACTATTATTATACAATGTAGAAAATAGTAAAAATAAAGAAACCCTGGACTGAGTTGGTGTGTCCAAATTTTTGACTGGTACTGTATATTTACAAAAAATATATATGGGGGACTGGAATTGATGCAGACAATTACATTGATGGAAGCCACAATCTATCCACAATATTAAAGCTGATCTAACCCCCCCAAAAAATATAAATAATTGTCATATACCAGAATAATAAATAATAATAAAATAATTCTGCACAAATGGATTTTCACCTGTTGCTGGTCTCTCTGCAGTGTTCTGCTGTCCCTTGCTGGTGGCCTGCATGGGTCCTCATATTGAAGGTGGATGACACTGCATTCTCAGTTTCACAGCGGGGACCATACATGTGGACAGGAGCATAGGCAAAGCCCTGGGGCTGCATAGGTGATGGAGTAGGGCAAGAGGCAACATTGTGAGTTGGGCTGTTGATCAGTACATAATGTGGGGATGATGGAGTAGGGCAAGGGTAAGAGGCAACAGGGGCAGCCTGGCAGCAGTGATGGTCTGTGGGTTTGAAGGTAGGGGCCGTAGGCATGACTGGCACGTAGGCACCACTCATGGGGCAGAGGGTTTGAAACGAGCTGGCACCACCCCTAGATATGTGATGGGTCCTGAAACGGGGCCCAAAGTCCTGGCACATTGGCAAGTTGGCCTGGTCAGGGTTGTAGCCTTGCTCTTGCCCACAGCCAATCATAATCCTAGATCCTCCTGGGAAAGCCACAGCTGTTGGCATCCCAGCCATAGTCTCAATGCATGCCAGGTGGCAGAGTCTCCAGCTCCTACCACATGCTTCAGGTGTAACATACTGGCACATACTGGCACTCTGGCCAGTAGGCGCTGGGTCACATAGCCTTTGTGAATCTACAGGGATGATAGAGATTTGTTAGGGGGGTTAATGACAATAACTACACAAAGAGGGTGAAGAACTACAATTGGTACATTGGGTAGGTATGAACATACTATATTGTCCTTTTACAACCAATCGTTATTCAACTTACGCGTTTCTCTGGACCAGCTGGGAATAAACTGGTGTTGTTGTGGTTGAACATACATCTGTGGCACTCCCATAATGCTTTGGTAGACCAATGGAATCACATTGGGTGTTCTTCTGTTCTCCTCATTCACATGGAATGCTTCTGCATTCCGACCAGTGCACTGATGCAGGTGGGAAACAATGGCCTGGGGGAGTGGCAATGAAGGGGGTCTTGTTTCCTCCTGAGCCAAGATTGAAGGATAAAGCAGAGTGGCTGTTGTTTTTTGTGGAGCTGGTACATATGGGTTTGGTAAAGTGACTGCCCTTGGTCCCGCCACGGGTGGCACAATAGGAGGGCTAAGCAATGGGAGTGCTCCAATTTGTTGAGCAATATAAATAGGCGGGAGCACCAAACTGGGTATATTAGCCCCCTGTCCAGCTGAAATTGGAGGGTACACCAAACTAGGAACACTTATTTCTTCTGCTGGTGAAACACTTGGTGGCATGAAGGTGGCTCCAATTGTTACCTGTGGTGTTGGAGGATACACCAAGCTGGGGGCACATGTTTCTTGTGCTGAAGTTGGAGCGTGCACCAAACTGGGGACACTTGCTTCTTGTGGAGCTAAAATAGGTTGACACACAGGAGTGTTCACCACACTTGTATCCTTTGTCTCCAGTGGTGCTGAGATTGGTGGGCCCATAACATTGAAGCCTGTCATCTCATCTGACACCTTGGATAAAACACCAAAGTTCACCCCATTAATTTTATCCAGTATCATTTCATTCATGTAGGGGTTGTACCCGTTCACATCACGTACTGCACTGGGGAAACATCCATCCTGAAGTGCTGAGTTGACGGGACCCATAATACCAGGGGCTATTATATCATCTGACACCATGGTTGAAACATCTTCATTCACCCAGTTCATTTGATCCACTATCATTTCATTGATGTATGGGTTGTAGGCATTCGGATCAGGTGATGCTATATTTATGTCCATGTGCTTGTAAACAGAATTATCTCCAGGTGAAAGTGGATTCCAACCAGGTTGGGTTAGGAGATCCCTATTTCCATCACCAGAAAGCTGAGTGTCCTCAGTCAGCGCTAGGGGCATGACCAATTGGGTGGCTGGCTGATCTTTGACCACCTGCGATGGGGCTGTAGGCGGGGTGCAACATGGTGTGCAGTCAGGCTGGGTGTTACCTGGGGCACCAGTGACATCATCACCACAAGCTGCTGCTGTTCGAGCGTTCCTCATTGTCTTACTGACTGATGAGACTCTCTGAAACACTATGGTCTTCGGGACCTTGTCTGACTGCACCACAATCATGTACTCACCGGGTACAGAAGGTGTCCTGATCAGAACAGCATTGGGTATGTGATAGATCTCACTCAGTGGAACCCTCTCGAAGAAAGCTGACTTGGTTTGCCGGCACCGGTCTGGAGCAGCAGAGTTGATATCACAGGTAGCCGTCATGCAGTCATTCCTGGATTTCCTGCGGAAGACAACTACATCTTCGGCTTGATCTGCTGAGATGGGGTGAGGGGACACATTAGAGGTAACTGCCTGCAGACTTCTCTGGAGGCCAGAGTCATTGAGGTATTGGCTTGGCAGGGAGGTTGCTTCTGCAGCTTCTTTGCAATCTGATAGATCAGGCAACGTTGTGCCAGTGTACAAAATGTTCTGGCCGTGAACCCAGGGCTGCTTAGCATCCTGCTCCTCCACTCCTGGAATACTGGGAAGAGTTTGGAAAATCCCATCTGGAGGGTAAATTCCAAATGGTTGGACATATTGACCACCAGGAGACACTGCTGTGGCACTTTCATTCTGAACTGCCAGCGGAGCAATCACAGCTCCAATGCCATGACTTGGGAACTTAGGCACTATAAGAGATACATAAATATAAGGGTCACGGTATTTGATTGACTTTGAATTGTGATTTCTTACAAAGCCAGGAGATTTGTAATAGTCACATTTATTCATGTCTTGTGCTGCCGTGGACTTTCGATTTTTATTACAGTAGGCTACTCTTCAGGTACCTGTTTTGGTACTTGGGTACGGCTTTATCGTTATGGGCTATTATCGAGTTAGGCCTACCTTTAGTTGTATTGAATTCTCTCACAAGGTCGTTGATGGCAAGAGTTGGATTTTCTGTGCTCAACATAGCAATGAAACATGTTACTTCAGTTTTCTCAACATATTTCATGATATTTTGTTTAAAAAAATGTAGTTATTCTCAACAAACATGTGTACCTGTCCTGAAGTGCAAGAGCTCGGCGAAGTAAAATGTAGCAAACTGTGAGATGGAATCTGGCCGTCTTTTCACCACGGCCCGACTGAGGCCTTCCAAAAGAGTCATCAAACCCGGAGGCACTTTGGCGGAATATCTGTAGGACATCTTTAACGGAGGATCACCTCGTTGAGATAATTCTCCTGAAGGGAAATATTATATACATTAAATGAATCTAATATATCGGACTATTACTTTATATAAGGAACACATCAGCTTATGAGAATATTTCATTTTAATTTCTACGTGCAACTATACAAGGTTGTCTGTTTGTCTGAAAAGTAGGCCTAGGTTAGCTTACTCTGCGAAAAAAACGTCCTCTTTTCTATTCCCGTATTCCAAATGCAAAGAAATATGTTGTCACATGAATTTACCAAGAGGTAACAATGTAATACGTCAGTAAAAAATATATAAGCATACAATTATGCAGTTCGTCATAATAACGGGCATGGCCCACGCGTCGGAAAGTCGTCAGAGCTTTAGATCACAATGCATGTCATCTGAAGTTGCCCCCACCACCTCAAAATGGTGCCAACTAATTATAGAAAAGGTTACGTTTTTCATATGGACATAAATTAAGCCACAAGACGGATGTTGTTAGCATAAAAGTGAAACAGCTCATTCGAAGTGCAGGATTAATAGACAGCACTTTATTGAACAGTACGTAGAGCTCTGACACCACATAGGAACACCTTCCTGTTACAATGTAACCATCTCCAGCCACATAATCCTCCACAACCCCACAACAAAGTGGATAGAACACATTTCTAAGAAAGGAATGTCCCCGTTTTTTGGTATACATATAATGACATTTAACTCATTATTACATGTCATTCTAATACACTTTTCTCTTACAGCTGTGAACTTAATTTATACCAGCACTTACTGGTCACACACTCAGTAGTCAAAATGTATACATCACACCACATCTTACATCCCTTTACACAATCACAGGAAAAGATGGGAGGTCAGTGACTGACTTTAGTGTAGATAAAACAATGTGGTCAAAAACAAACTTGAACATGAAAAAAAGAGTCCCACTTTAAAGGAAACATAGCATGTTGAAGCCTTCACAAGCCCTTTACCATAAGGCCTATATAGATGTTTCAGAAATCATTCATAATAATATACCATGCTATATGAAGGGTGGAAAATAGTTATTCCACATTTGACAAGCACCAGATGCAAAGACCGTTTATATCCCCCTTCGTGTATACTGAACAGAAACATAACGCAACATATAACAATTTCAAAGATTTTACTGAGTTACAGTTCATAGAAGGAAATCACTCAATTTAAATCAATTCAATAGGCCCTAATCTATGGATTTCATGATTGGGCAGGGGCACAGCCATGGGTGGGTCCGGGAGGGCATAGGCCCACCCACTTGGGAGCCAGGTCCACCCACTGGGAAGCCAGGCCCAGCCATTCAGAATGATTTTTTTTTCTCCACACATTAAGGCTTTATTACAGAGACAAATACTCCTCAGCACCCCCCATCCCCCTCCTCAGACGATCCCGCACGTAAAGAAGCCGGATGTGGAGGTCCTGGGCTGGCGTGGTTACACAGGGTCTGCGGTTGTGAGGCTGGTTGCATGTACTGCCAAATTCTCTAAAATGACATTGGAGGCGGCTTATGGTAGAGAAATGAACATTAAATTATCTGGCAACAGCTTTGTTGGACATTCCTGCTGTCAGCATGCCAATTGCAAGCTCTTTCAAAACTTGAGACATCTGTAGCATTGTGTTGTGTGACAACTTCACATTTTAGAGTGGCCTTATATTGTACCCAGCACAAGGTTCACCTGTGTAATGATCATGCTGTTTAATCAGCTTCTTGATATGCCACACCTGTCAGGTGGATGGATGGTTTATCTTGGCAAAGGGGAAATGCTCACCAACAGGGATGTAAACAAATTTGTTCACAACATTTGAGAGAAATAAACTTTTTGTGCGTATGGAACATTTCTGGGATCTTTTATTTCAGCTCATGAAAAATTGGACCAACACTTTACATATTGTGTTTATATTTTTGTTCAGTATAGTATGAATTAAAGAGCTTATATCACCCTTCATGTAGTATGAATTAAAGAGTTTATATCACCCTTCATGTAGTATGAATTAAAGACTGTTAATATCACCCTTCATGTAGTATGAAGTAAAGATTATTTATATCACGCTTCATGTAGTACAAAGTAAAGATTGTTTATATCACCTCTCATGTAGTATGAAGTAAAGACTGTTTATCACACTTCATGAACTATGAATTTGCTAATAAATGATTTGTGCTGTGTAGTGCTTGTGCTAAGCCTTTATAATTTGTTTATTTGTAAAGTGGGACTTGAAATAGCTAATCAAACTTCCAGTGTAAAATGAGCAGACTTTTTTTGCTTTTTATTGCTTTGCCATTTATTGCACCTCAGAGTGATTATAAAAAGAGTGATATAATACCCTGCACTTTCAATTTAGTTTTAGACTGCCTTGAATGGTTCACTCGTCATCAGTGTGGCCTGATGATAGAAAAGCCTGATCACACTAAAATTACAGAATATCAAACTTGAATGTCCAGTTTGAATAACTTAAATCCTATCGTGGTTATTACAATGCCTGTAGTTAATAGGACCTTGTTGCATTTTGTTAAAAACCAGAGTAAATATGAATATAAATGTGTTCTGTGTCCTGATAAGGCTGTTGTCATCCAAAGTATCTCAGGAAAAAAAAACATTCTCATTTATAGTACACAGCTGTAGAAAAGAAGCTTTCAGGTCCCTGGGTTACTAATACCCCTGCAATTGTATGCATAGTGTACAGATCAATGCCCACTGCTTAGAAACTAAAATAAATCATGTTAATCTATAACATTGTTTGGACTAAAATTGTGCTAAAATGTCACAATACATTTGGCTGTGCATATTACTTGTAAGCTATAATGTGAATGTCAGAAAAATGTAACAGCAATTTCATACTATTCAGGATTCAAGGTACCGGACTCCAAAATTAAACGTTTTTACTGCTTAATGGTATGCGTTCTATGGCACGCTTCGTGATACAATACCACAAGGTAGCAGGCCACTAAGTTCTTGTTCAATCATTTTTAGGGTTGTTGTCACTTTGACTTCACTATAACACTTTCTCATTGCAGAAAAATGATCTATTGATGAAAATATTTGTTGGCTGCATGACAAGCAAAATTTGGCTATTTAATAAAAGACACATTTCTGAGAAACCAGAGGAGAGAAGATAACTGTATGGATATTGGTCAATGAGAGGGTACTACAGCAGCAACAACTAATGCATTCTAGAACCTTTGTAAAAACCTTTGTCTTGCCTTGTCACATGAGGCAAACATACAATTTGACCACTTGATTATGGGTTATACTCAAACTAACAACTCTTGTACATGTCTTCCCAAGAATATGACAAGAACAAAAATACAAAGTTTCCTACTGTTAACTGTACTATTACTACTTATGGTCAAGAAAACCTGAAATGGGAATAAGGTGTGCCTCTTCAAGAAGTTACTTGTATGCTATGGTCCACAGAATGGAAGGAGGGGTTGCAAGGCTAAAACCCCCCAAATACACTAGATTGGTATTGACTATGAAATTGTTGGTTTTGACTATGAAATTGTTGGTTTATTGTATTTGAATGTGTGTATAAGAAAATAAAAATGTGTCTGATGAGACTGTCATACTGTGGTTTTGAATGGCTTTCAATGTATAGTAAAAGCCATGCTTCCCGTATCAAACGCACAGCTGGAGGCTGAGTTATCATTACATCAGTGGTCAGCGGGTCTTTGAGGTACCACTTCCTTCAGCGAGGCCATGGCTGAGTGGATGCGCACGTGAAGTCTGTTCTCAAAGTCATAGCCTGCATAATCCTCCTGTGGCAGAGCAAAGAAAACAATGACGAGCTCACAATCAGAATGGACTGTGTTAAGACAAAGGTTGTTTGTACCAGTAATTTCAAACAGGAAATCGCTAACTGTACCTTTGACTGAAGCAGAAAAGCTCTCCCTTTTCCGACTGTCTGGATAGAAACACAATGCAAAAAAAACCTCATTAGTTTATTGAGATAAATTCCTTAATTAAATGTTGAACACAAACACCCACATGCACATATTGTCTGAGTTGAGATATCCTCACCTCTGGCTTGGCAAGCAGGACACATCCAAGCTCATAGCAGGAGTATGGCTGCACATAAGAGTTGGTCTGTCGACCAAACTCATCTCTGGCTGCCAGCTGGAACGACTAGATGTGAGGAGAAAGACCAAAGGAAAATCTAATGATATACAGTGCATTCGGAAAGTATTTAGACCCCTTGGCTTTTTCCACATTGTTACATTACAGCCTTATTCTAAAATGTATTAAATCGTTTTTTCTCCCTCATCAATCTACACACAATACCACATAAAGTCAAAGAAAAAACAGGTTTAGAAATGTTTGCAAATGTATTAAAAATGAAAACCTGAAATATCACATTTACTAATCAGACCCTTTACGCAGTACTTTGTTGAAGCACCTTTGGCAGATATTACAGCCTTGAGTCCTCTTGGGTATGACACTACAAGCTTGGCACACCTGTATTTGGGGAGTTTCTCCCATTCTTCTCTGCAGATCCTCTCAAGCTCTGTCAGGTTGGATGGGGAACGTCGCTGCACAGTCATTTTCAGGTCTCTCCCGAGATGTTCGATTGGGTTCAAGTCCGGGCTCTGGCTGGGTCACTCAAAGACATTTAGAGATTTCTACCGAAGCCACTCCTGGAGCAGGTTTTCATCAATGATCTTTCTGTACTTTGCTCCGTTCATCTTTCCCTTGATCCTGACTAGTCTCCCAGTCCCTGCCACTGAAAAACATCCCCACAGCGTGATACTGCCACCACCATTTTTCACCATAGGGATGGTGCCAGGTTTCCTCCAGACGTGGCGCTTGGCATTGACGCCAAAGAGTTCAATCTTGGTTGCATCAGACCAGATAAGATTGTTTCTCATGGTCTGAGAGTCTTTAGGTGCCATTTTGGCAAACATCAAGCGGGCTGTCATGTGCCTTTTACTGAGGGAGTGGCTTCCGTCTGGCCACTCTACCATAAAGGCCTGATTAGTGGAGTGTTGCAGAGATGGTTGTCATTCTGGTTAGGTTCTCCACAGAGGAACTCTGGAGTTCTGTCAGAGTGACCATCGAGCCCTGATCAAAGCCCTTCGTCCCTGATTGCTCAGTTTGCCCGGGTGGCAACCAAGAGTATTGGTGGTTCCAAACATCTTACATTTAAAAATGATGGAGGCCACTGTGTTCTTGGGGACCTTCAATGTTGTGCCTCAACACAATCCTGTCTCGGAGCTCTACGGACAATTTCTTCGACCTCATGTCTTGGTTTTTGCTCTGACATTAACTGTTAACTGTGGGACCTTATATAGACAGGTGTGCCTTTCCAAATCATGTCCAATCAATTGAATTTACCACAGGTGGACTCCAATCAGGTTGTAGAAACATCTCAAGGATGATCAATGGAAACAGGATGCAACGGAGCTCAATTTTGAGTCTCATAGCAAAGGGTCTGAATACTTCTGTAAATAAGGTATTACTGTGTTTTATTTTTTGTACAATTTATAAAACACCTGTTTTCGCTTTGTCATTGTATGTAGATTGATGAGGATTTTTTTTATTTAATGAATTTTAGCATAAGGCTGTAACGTAACAAAATGTGGAAAAAGTCAAGGGGTCTGAATACTTTATGATTCACTGTAATTCAGCACAAATACCTAGATAATGAATAACTAATAAGTGCTTAATTGTTTGTACTGGCATATGATAATATAATGATAGTACAATAATGTGCTTAGGTACAAATGATCTAATTACCTGGATAGCATCTTTATTATTTCCATGGCATTTGTGAATGGAACCAAGAAGGAGGTTTTTCAGACCCCTGCACGATGCGTCATCCACACTCTGTAACACTAAAAAGAGAGGGAACGATGTCTTAAACAGAGAAATTGTACAATACTTTACAATCTGTTAGTACAGTGGTTAGCACCCCCACTATGTCATAGGAAACTCCTTAACTAAGAGATTCAGGCCTCCTGAGTGGCGCTGTGGTTTAAGGCACTGCATCGCAGTGCTAGGTGTGCCACTAGAGATTCTGGGTTTGAGTCTAGGCTCTGTCCCTACCGGGATACCCATGGGGCGGCTCGCAATTGGTCCAGTGTCGTCAGGGTTAGGGGAGGGTTTGGCCGGCAGGGATGTCCGTGTCCCATCGCGTACTGGCGGGCCGGGCGCAGTGCACGCTGACACGGTCGCCAGGTGTACGGTGTTTCCTCCGACATATTGGTGCGGCTGGCTTTCGGGTTAAGTGGGCATTGTGTCAAGAAGCAGTGCGGCTTGGTTGGGTTGTGTTGCGGACGACGCACGGCTCTCGACATTCACCTCTCCCGAGTCCATACGGAAGTTGCAGAGATGAGACAAGACTAACTACCAATTGGATACCACGAGATTGGGGAGAAAACAGGGTAAAAAAACTAAGAGATTCAGTCTTCTCTCTATGAAGCATTTAAGAATTTCATATTTTTTGATAGTGTAATAGAAAGCTTACGCCTGTTGTATTGCTGTTTAGATATGATGACATGTAAAGGATGATAAAGGTTGGGAAAAGCTCCAGCCCTTACCCTGATTCATGAGCTGCAGTTTGGAGGAGGAGCAGTTGGGCAGAGCCTTCCACAGGTACAGCACCTCTATGACTCCCAGAATGCACAGCTCTCTGGTGGGAGACATCTTCCTCAGTCTCTCCGCCTGCAGTAGGGTGAGGCAGAGAGGCCAAGGCAGAGAAAGGGAGAGGATTCATGGTTATTAGTTTCACAAAGAGTGGATAAAGACATGGTAAATACACTTAGATGAAAATGACCCACCCGCTTGAGGGCAAACTGCTCAATCTGGTTGTTCTTCCTCTTGAACAGTTTCTGGACATCTTTGAAGACACACTTGGCACCATCCAAGTCCCCTGCAGCTCCCTGACATACTGTACAGAAGGGGGGGGGTTTAGAGTGTGAGATAACTTTGAGAAGATGAAATGATGATGATCGATTAATGCTCCACAGGTTCCTGGGCAGTGGCTCTCTCACCTCCAGTCAGGTAGGCATAGTAACACTGTGACCACCGGGACTCATTCTTCAGCCTCTCAAATGACCTGAATGCATCCTCAAAGTTCATCTCTATCATACTGCACCAGCCTGAAATCAAGACAAGACAAATAGGTACAACAGATGGATTTGTCTCTCAGTACATGATGAGAGTTTGCATGTCTGGGTGCTCATTTGAAAGTTGGCATGCATGTATGCGAGGTTAACAAGTACCGATTTCATAGAGACACACGTGCTGGATCTCTCTTTGGTCTGATGCCAGCTCTAGTGCATCATGGAAGGACACCAGTGCACTGTTAATTTGGCACTGGAGATAGATGAGATAGAGATGAGATGGAGATAGCACACAACTCATCACTTGACACAATTACGAGCTACAACAACTTACTGTCCTGTACAACACTAAGCGGCAACATACTGTTGTTTAACCTTCAGATGACCTCATGCTCACCTCTAACCTCTGAACACGTCCTTTAAAGAACATGAAGAGGGAGGAATTGGGATAGACCACAGCCTTCCTCTGCAAAATGGCCTTGGCTTCCTCCAGGCCTGCCTGAGTGTCAGAACCATCCAGTGCAAAAAAGGGCAGCACTACTGTGTGATACCACAGGAGGGCCAACCTGGGCAGGGAAGAGAGAGACGCAAACGGTTTGTTTGAATGACAATTTAAGATGTTTTTAATAAATATTGATTACAGTATATTCAAGTTCTTAGATAGTTAACATGCAACAAGGTTTCCTTTCTTGTCAAATTAGAGCTTTGTAAAGATGCCGTATAGAACAAAACCCCACTGCAGTAATTTGGTAAAACACCATCTAAATTTCATAAATAGCAAATGGGCCATTTTTCACCACTAGACATTCTAATAAGTATGGGCATGATTATTGCTATTCTTAGATCTACTAGTCATCATGTCACCACTCAACTGCCACCGACAGCATGCAATTGTACTCAATATGTCCCCAATTCTCTATGACTTCAAATGTTACAACAAACACCTGTCCCTGGTTCCCTGTATTATACACTGAATAAATACGCTATGATTATAATATACCACTGTGATGCCCTATGAGATATGACAAAACAGATGGCCATGTATGAAACAGCAGGAACAAGAACAAGAACTATGCCAAGAGCTGGGAAAGAGATGAGCTGAAACAAATCATGCAGAGTAACAACACATCATCCCAAATCAAGCTTTTCTTTCAAATGATGACATCATATCTACAGTGCCTTCAGAAAGTATTCACCCCCTTTACTTTCCATATTATGTTGTGTTACAGCCTGATTTTTCAATTGATTACATTGAGATTTTGTGTCACTGATCTATCTACACACAATACCCCACAATGTCTAAGTGGAATTTTGTTTGTAGAAAATGTTAGAAATTAATAAATTTAAAGAAACTGTCTTGAGTCAATAAGTATTCAAAACCTTTGTTATGGCAAGCCTAAATAAGTTCAGGAGTAAAAATGTACTGAACAAATCACATAATAGGTTGCATGGACTCATTCTGTGTTCAAATTTTTTTTATGAATACCGCATCTCTGTACCCCACACATACAATTATCTGTAAGGTCCCTCAATCGAGTAGTGAATTTCAAGCACAGATTCAACCACAAAGACCAGGGAGGTTTTTCAATGGATCGCAAAAAAGGGCACCGATTGGTAGATGTGAAAAAAAATATCCCTTTGAGCATGTTGACGTTATTAATTTGGCTTTGGATGGTGTATCAATACACCCAGTTACTACAAAGATACAGGTGTCCTTTCTAACTCAGTTGCTGGAGAGGAAGGAAACCGCTCAAGGACTTCACTATGAGACCAAAGGTGATTTAAAAAAAGTTAAAGAGTTTAATGGTTGTGATATGAGAAAACTGAGGATGGATCAACAACATTTAAGTTGCTCCACAATACTAATCTAAATGACAGAGTGAAAATAAGGAAGCCTGTACAGAACAAAAAATATTCCAAAACATGCATCCTGTTTGCAACAAGGCACTTAAGTAAAACTGCAAAAATATTGGCAAAGAAATGTACTTTTTGTCCTGAATACAAAGCGTTATGTTTTGGGCAAATCCATCAATCACCTTTCAGCAGGACAATAACCTAGAGCACAAGGCCAAATCTACACTGGAGTAACTTACCAAGATGACATTAAATGTTCCTGAGTGGCCTACAGTAGTTAGTTTTGACTTAAATCATCTTGAAAATCTATGGCAAGACTTCAATGGCGGTCAAGCAATGATCAACAATTAACTTGATAGAGTTTGAAGAATTTATAAAAGAATAATGGGCAAATATTGTACAGTCCAGCTGGGTTAGAGACAAAATAACTTAGAGACTCTTAGAGAAAGGTGCTTCTACAAAGTATTGTCCCAGGGGTACGAATACTTATGTAAATGAGATATTTCTGTATTTCATTTTCAATCAATTTGCAAAAAACATGTGTTCACTTTGTCATTATTGGGTATTGTGTGTAGATGGGTGAGAGAAAAAACGTATTTTATAAATGTTTTAATTCAGGCTGCAACACAACAAAATGTGGAATAAGTCAAGGGGTATGAATACTTTCTGAAGGCACAGTACATAGATCAGCTCAATCAAGCAGTAAAAAGAACTGACAGTGACCTGAACAATATGAAAATTATCCCTTTCCTTCTCCCTTTGCTTGAATGTCATTCCCTTCTCCCTTTGCTTGAATGTCATTCCCTTCAACTACTACACCGAACAAAAATATAAACGCAACATGTAAAGTGTTGGTCCCATGTTTCATGAGCTGATATAAAAGATCCCAACATTTTTCCATACGCACAAAAAGCTTATTTCTCTCAAATGTTGGCCGCAAATTTGTTTACATCCCTGTTAGTGAGCATTTGTTCTTTGCCAAGATAATCCATCCACCTGACAGGTGTGGCATATCAAGAAGCTGATTAAACAGCATGATCACTACACAGGTGAACTTTGTGCTGGGGACAATAAAAGGCCACTCTAAAATGTGCAGTTTTGTCACACAACACCATGCCACAGATGTCTCAAGTTTTGAGGGAGCATGCAATTGGCATGCTGACTGCAGAAATGTCCACCAGAGCTGTTGGCAGATAATTTAATGTTAATTTCCCTACCATAAGCCGCCTCCATTATCGTTTTAGAGATTTTGGCAGTACGTCCAACCGGCCTCACAACCGCAGACCCCGTGTAAGCACGCCAGCTATATGCAAAGGATATGTGTCAGCAAGATGGGGCAAATGGCGCTCACACCAGATACTGACTGGTTTTCTGATCCACGCCCCTACCTTTTTTTTAAGGTATCTGTGACCAACAGATGATTATCTGTATTCCCAGTCATGTGAAATCCATGGATTAGGGCCTAATGAATTTATTTCAATCGACTGATTCCCTTATATGAAGTGTAACTCAGTAAAATCTTAGAAATTGTTGTTGGGTTTTTATTTAGTATAGTAAGTCTCTCTCTCTCTCTCGCTCTCGTCCTCTAAGAAGTACTCACGTAGCTAGTGGGGCCTTCATGTCCTTACTCTCACTGGCATACATGAGGGAGGACAAACCCTGGAGACGGTCACCAGGGAAACCCAGCAGGTTGATGATCTTGAGTAGGTGTGGTGGTACCATAGAGATGCAGAGGTGAAAGAGGCCGTAGCCGAAGCTGACGGAGCCCTTGAGCCGGTCCAGGGCCTCTTCAGTCACAGCGCCCTCCACTGGGGAGTTGTGATTGGCCTGGTCTGAGGACAGATCCTCCTCATGGGAGGAAAAGCGCCTCATACAGGTCTCCTGCAGCTGGCTGATGTCACTGTGGCACTTATTGTACATCTTCCAGGCCTTACGGAGGATCCAGCCTCCTTTGATGTACGCTGTTGAAGAGAAGATACTGTAAGAGGCAGTCCAGCGGAGATGGAAAGGTAAATCCAATTAACTCTCATGATTCCTATTTTACTTGTTTTCCAAAATCAGTAGACTGGTATTAATCATATCACATTATAGAATAGAAAATGTATCGAAAGAATTGTTAAGATACATTTTGCATTACAGTTGTTATTGAATGATTGTGGATTCAACAAATTATACATTACATGAGAGCTCCTGCTTGACGAAGGAAAGCACAGCGAGGTAGACCTGGCAGTCGGCCACAATGATCTGTCGCTGCAGGCGGTCCACAACCACGACCGCTGACCTCTGGGACTCCAACTGACAGACAGAAACACACAGCAGTCAGGTCATTCTCTGATCAACTCTCAACTAAACCATCAGCCAGCTATGTCCAGCTATGCAATGAAGAAGCCCCCTGTGTTGATCATAAACAGGTCTCCATTCTATTCCTTCATTCTATTTCAGAGAGTTACACCAATTACATTTAGTGTGGGTTTGACATGATCTCATAGTTGCCAATATCACGCTCAATATAGAAGATTGTTAACAAAGATAGTTTCCATTTTGGCTTTGATTATTGATACTGAAACAGCTGGCAACAATTATGTTGTTTAACAGCCGAAATCAAAACAGAACTATGCATGCTACATTACCAATGTTGGGATATCCTAAACATAAATGCTCCATGTAAATGAAACGTCTGCCTGCCTGCCTGCCTGTAATCAGTCGTCCACTCACGCTCTTCTTGATTTTGTTCCTGATTGTCTCTATGACGCCAGCGTTGTCACTCTCACACAGCTTCTCCGTGGTTCTCAGGTCATCACACGCCGTCTGCATCTTCTCCTCCTCAAAGGTCATCATGGCATTCTGCAACGTCACACAAACACATTGGAGCTTTTCAGCTAACGCTGGCACAGTGAAAACACTCATGCAATGAATTAAAACAATAAGGACCAGATTTGATTAATAATAAGACCAGATTGAGTTTTCATTGGGGTGTATTGGCCACAAGTGTGTTGTAATGGGACTGAAGGAGGGTTATAACACAGGGGTTACACAATGCTTTCACAAAGCAGGCTCAGTACAAAGAGCCCTTTCTAGGCCACAGCACATGGAACACAATGACATTGGCACAGACCCTGGAACTGACCCTGTATATAGCTTACTTACTTTCTCGTGTTCTACTTACTTCAATTTCCTGTGTGCTTTTGTTCCAGTTTATTTTATAGTACTATTGATATTGATTACTTTGATTACTGCATTGCTGGGAAAGAGCCTGCAAGAAAGGCATTTCACTGTACTTCTGCACCTGACAATAAAACTAGAAATTTGAACTTGAAACATCGGGACCCTATTGTGTGTGTGTGTGTGTGTGTGTGTGTGTGTGTGTGTGTGTGTGTGTGTGTGTGTGTGTGTGTGTGTGTGTATCTGTGTGTTACGTGTGAGAGCCACACTGTTTGGTCAACAATCTCTTGTTCAGTGGCCTTTTATCACACTGTCAGTCAGAGAACATTTACTTGAATACGTAACTGGAGCGTTTCCAGAATCCCAGAGAGGAAGTCATGAAATAAATCTATTGATTAGTAGATACAGTTGAAGTCGGAAGTTTACATACACCTCAGACAAATACATTCAAACTCAGTTTTTCGCAATTCCTGACATATAATCCTAGTAAAAATTCCCTATCTTAGATCAGTTAGGATCACCACTTTATTTTAAGAATGTGAAATGTCAGAATAATAGCAGAGAGAATTATTTATTTCAGCTTTTATTTCTTTCATCACATTCCCAGTGGGTCAGAAGTTTACATACACTCACTTAGTAGAAAGAAGAGGAAGGGAAGCGCTACTAAGGTACACAATAGTAAATGTTGGTAGACAGAAGGTGCTCTTTGGTAAAAGGGTTGAGTTGGTCTTCAAAAAGAAAGGAGGACCAAGGCACTCTTCATATAATTAATTAAAATGCCTTTATTAGTATGGCATGTTCAATAGAAACAATGTTTTGAAAAAAACGACGCGTTTCGGCTGCATGGCCTTCATCAGGGTGTACAAAGAAATAATACAATGTTCTCTGTTTAACAGCTTTTCCAATTAACCGTAATTTGAAGGGGGAGTGGTTAAAATTGATTGGACACACCTAGTAAGCAATAGTATACACACTTTAAAGTGAAATGCTGTAGCTATGTTATCATAAAAATGTAACTCCAAACTAGAAGTATCAGAACACTTAGAAAGGTAGTTCTAACCTTAAATATGTCTGGGCGAAGTGTCAAGAATAAGAAAGCAATACATTCCATAGTACACTAGAACACAGCAAAACATGAACAACAAGAGTCTAAACATAGCTGAGGGCAATTGAGCAAAAATATCCACTAGATGACAGAAAATGTACCCATCACAACCCTACAGGAAGGGTGAGAAATCCATATCTTCATTTAAACCCGGGTATTTAGTGGCCTGTAGTTTGTAAATCCAAAAACTTTCCATTTGGTTTAACTGTTTAAGGCGGTCCCCTTTTCTAATAGAGGCTGGGATATGATCAATACCCATAGCTTGTAGGGAGGCAGGGTTGCCATGGTGTAAGGACTTGTAGTGCCTTGCCATGGGGTAGTCTTCATTGCCTACCCGTATGGCGTACTTGTGTTCCGCTAGGCGATCTTGAAGGCGTCTCTTTGTCCGTCCAATGTAGAACACCTTGCACTGTGGACATTCCAATCTATAGATAACATGAGTGGTTATCAAGACTACCCAACCACACGGAGCAGGACCAGAACAAGGCTGTGATCAACATTTCTGGAGAACCCCTTTCTGATGATTGCCTAAGGGTATTGTCTAAAGGACTGTCCTTTGCCCCCACATACTCAACTAATGAATTTAATACAAAGATTGACCTATTTCGTTTCTACAGGAATCTACATCTGAAGGCCTGGTATAAGCAAAACATCTCTCCAACTACAGACGCCAGTGTCTCAGGTCAGGCAGTTTCTGTTCCCTCAAAAACACCTTTTAAGCCCAAGTCCACCTTTTGTCCCATTGTCCAGAATGCCACACTAAATACATTTGCCAAGAAGGTGAATTTTGATGTGGAAAATCTGTTTAAGGGTAAAATTGACTCCAACCAATCACGACGTAATCTTTCTAAGATAGAGAGGGATGCAGTTGAATCATTGTCCAAAAATGAACGGGTTGTGGTTAAAAAAGCAGACAAAGGTGGCGCTACAGTAGTGTGGAGTAAAGACAAATATGTGACAGAAGCCTACCGTCAATTAGACAATGATGAATTCTACCAATCTCTTAGCTTCAACCCTACAGAGAACCTAAAAATTGAGTTGAAAGGGATCCTCACAGAAGCTAAGGAGAATGGCTACATTTCAGACAATGAGTTCAAATTTCTTTTCAATGGCAGTCCACGTATGGCTTCTTTTTACCTTCTTCCAAAAGTCCATAAAAATCTTGAAAATCCCCCAGGCAGGCCAGTCATTAGTGGTAATGAAAGTCTGACAGAACCCATCTCTAAGTACATTGATTACTTTATTAAGCCTTTTCTGACGTCACTCCCAGCCTATCTTCAAGATACCACAGATGTGTTGAACAAAATTAAGGAATTGAATAATATAGGTACAGCTTCCTTTTTAGTCACCATGGATGTGGAGTCTCTTTACACCACCATTGAACATGAACAAGGTTTGGCAGCTATGCACCATTTCTTGAGTACCCGACCTGAAACTGAGATGCCTCCTACAGAATTCATTGTCTCACTGACTGAATGGACTCTTAATCATAACATCTTTATCTTTCAGGACCGTATTTTTAAACAGGTCAAAGGATGTGCCATGGGAGCTTGCTATAGCCCTTCCTATGCTGGTTTGTACTTGGGTAAATGGGAAAATGACTTCATTTTGGATCCTTCTAATAACCATTTCTTTGACCGGATTATATGGTGAGGACGCTATATTGATGATGTTTGCCTTTTTTGGTCCGGCTCAGAAGATGAACTTATTTCCTTCCACCAATACCTTAACAGCATTAACCCTAACATCAAACTAACTATGGAGTATAGCAAGGATAACATTCATTTTTTGGACCTCGACATCAGTAAAAATGACAAAGGTTGTTTGCACACATCAATCTTTAGGAAGCCTACAGATGGGAATACCATTCTGAGGGCAGACAGCTTTCACCCCAAAAGGCTAAAAGAGAATTTTCCATATGGCCAATTCCAAAGAGTCCGCAGAATTTGCGATCAGGAAACAGACTATGTTGTCAAATCTGCTGAATTGGAGAATCGTTTCTTGAATCGGGGCTACAGCGTCCAGGTCCTGAAAGATGCAGGTATAAGGGCTGGATGACTTGACAGAGAGAACTTGTTGCGAAGGGGAGTGCCTCGTGATGCATCAGAGAGAGTGTATTTTGTTACAAAATACAGCACTGAAGCAGAGAACATTAAAAGAATCATTAAAAATAATTGGGGAATAATAAAAAGTGATACGCTGCTACGCCAAGTCTTCCCAGAGCCACCAGTCATACACTTTAAGAGATGTCCTACCCTAAATGACAAATTACTTCACAGCTATCTTCCTGGTGACTCTCAAAAAACGTGGCTTGGCCACAAACCCAAGGGCTCTTTTAAATGTAACCAGTGCAACCATTGCAGAAATATTGCACAGAAAAAGTATTTCGTTGATACAGCTTCCAAAATGGAGTATTACGTCAAGCATTTCATTAACTGCAAAACCACTCATGTCATCTATAGATTGGAATGTCCACAGTGCAAGGTGTTCTACATTGGACGGACAAAGAGACGCCTTCAAGATCGCCTAGCGGAACACAAGTACGCCATACGGGTAGGCAATGAAGACTACCCCATGGCAAGGCACTACAAGTCCTTACACCATGGCAACCCTGCCTCCCTACAAGCTATGGGTATTGATCATATCCCAGCCTCTATTAGAAAAGGGGACCGCCTTAAACAGTTAAACCAAATGGAAAGTTTTTGGATTTACAAACTACAGGCCACTAAATACCCGGGTTTAAATGAAGATATGGATTTCTCACCCTTCCTGTAGGGTTGTGATGGGTACATTTTCTGTCATCTAGTGGATATTTTTGCTCAATTGCCCTCAGCTATGTTTAGACTCTTGTTGTTCATGTTTTGCTGTGTTCTAGTGTACTATGGAATGTATTGCTTTCTTATTCTTGACACTTCGCCCAGACATATTTAAGGTTAGAACTACCTTTCTAAGTGTTCTGATACTTCTAGTTTGGAGTTACATTTTTATGATAACATAGCTACAGCATTTCACTTTAAAGTGTGTATACTATTGCTTAGTAGGTGTGTCCAATCAATTTTAACCACGCCCCCTTCTAATTAGGGTTCATTGGAAAAGCTGTTAAACAGAGAACATTGTATTATTTCTTTGTACACCCTGATGAAGGCCATGCAGCCGAAACGCGTCGTTTTTTAAAAAACATTGTTTCTATTGAACATGCCATACTAATAAAGGCATTTTAATTAATTATATGAAGAGTGCCTTGGTCCTCCTTTCTTTTTGAATACACTCAATTAGTATTTGGTAGCATTGCCTATAAATTGTTTACCTTGAGTCAAATGTTTTGGGTAGCATTCCACAAGCTTCCCACAATATATTTGGGTGAATTTTGGCCCATTCCTCTTGACAGAGCTGGTGTAACTGAGTCAGGTTTGTAGGCCTCCTTGCTTGCACACGCTTTTTCAGTTCTGCCCACAAATGTTCTATAGGATTGAGGTCAGAGCTTTGTGATGGCCATTCCAATACCTTGACTTTGTTGTCCTGAAGCCATTTTGCCACAACGTTGGAAGTATGCTTGGGGTCATTGTCCATTTGGAAGATCCATTTGCGACCAAGCTTTAACATCCTGACTGATGTCTTGAGATGCTGCTTCAATATATCCACATAATTTTCCTGCCTCATGATACCATCTATTTTGTGATGTGCACCAGTCCTTCCTGCAGCAAAGCACCCCCACAACGTGGTGCTGCCACCCCCGTGCTTCACGGTTGGGATGGTGTTCTTCGGCTTGCAAGCCTCCCCCTTTTTCCTCCAAATTTAACGATGGTAATTATGGCCAAACAGTTCTATTTTTGTTTCATCAGACCAGAGGACATTTCTCCAAAAAGTACTATCTTTGTCCCCAAGTGCAGTTGCAAACCGTAGTCTGGCTTCTTTTTTAAGGCGGTTTTGGAGCAGAGGCTTCTTCCTTGCTGAGCGGCCTTTCAAGTTATGTCGATATAGGACACGTTTTACTCCCTTCTCTCCACTGGGATTCTCTGCCTCTAACCCTATTACAGGGGCTGAGTCACTGGCTTACTGGTGGTCTTCCATGCCGTCCCTAGGAGCGGTGCGTCACTTGAGTGGGTTGAGTCACTGAGGTGATCTTCCTGTCCGGGTTGGCGCCCCTTGGGTTGTGCCATGGCGAAGATCTATGTGGGCTATACTCGGCCTTGTCTCAGGATGGTAAGTTGGTGGTTGAAGATATCCCTCTAGTGGTGTGGGGGCTGTGCTTTGACAAAGTGGGTGGGGTTATATCCTGCCTGTTTGGCCCTGTCCGCGGGTATCGTCGGATGGGGCCACGGTGTCTCCCGACCCCTCCTGTCTCAGCCTCCAGTATTTATGCTGCAGTAGTTTATGTGGGGGGGGCTAGGGTCAGTCTGTTATATCTGGAGTATTTCTCCTGTCTTATCCGGTGTGAATTTAAGTATGCTCTCTCTTTTCCTTTCTCTCTCTTGGAGGACCTGAGTCCTAGGGCCATGCCTCAGGACTACCTGGCCTGATGACTCCTTGCTGTCCCCAGTCCACCTGGCCGTGCTGCTGCTCCAGTTTCAACTGTTCTGCCTGCGGCTATGGAACCCTAACCTGTTCACCGGACATGCTACCTGTCCCAGACCTGCTGTTTCAACTCTCTAGAGACAACAGGAGCGGTAGAGATACTCTGAATGATCGGCTATGAAAAGCCAACTGACATTTACTCCTGAGGTGCTGACCTGTTGCACCCTCGACAACCACTGTGATTATTATTATTTGACCCTGCTGGTCATCTAAGAACATTTGAACATCTTGGCCATGTTCTGTTATAATCTCCACCCGGCACAGCCAGAAGAGGACAGGCCACCCCTCATAGCCTGGTTCCTCTCTAGGTTTCTTCCTAGGTTCTGGCCTTTCTAGGGAGTTTTTCCTAGCCACCGTGCTTCTACACCTGCATTGCTTGCTGTTTGGGGTTTTAGGCTGGGTTTCTGTACATCACTTTGTGACATCAGCTGATGTAAGTAGGGCTTTATAAATACATTTGATTGATTGGATATAGATACTTTTGTACCCGTTTCCTCGAACATCTTCACAAGATCCTTTGCTGTTATTCTGGGATTGATTTGCACTTTTCGCACCAAAGTACGTTCATCTCTAGGAGACAGAAAGCGTCTCCTTCCTGAGCGGTATGATGGCTGCGTGGTCCCATGGTGTTTATACTTGAGTACCATTGTTTGTACAGATGAACGTGGTACCTTCAGGCGTTTGGAAATTGCTCCCAAGGATGAACCAGACTTGTGGAGGTCTACAATTTTTTTTCTGAGGTCTTGGCTGATTTCTTTTGATTTTCCCATGATGACAAGCAAAGAGGCACTGAGTTTGAAGGTAGGCCTTGAAATACATCGACAGGTACACCTCCAATTGACTCAAATTATGTCAATTAGCCTATCAGAAGCTTCTAAAGCCATGACATCATTTTCTGGAATGTTCCAAGCTGTTTAAAGGCACAGTCAACATAGTGTATGGAAACTTCTGACCCACTGGAATTGTGATACAGCGAATTATAAGTGCAATAATCTGTCTGTAAACAATTGTTGAAAAAATGGCTTGTGTCATGCACAAAGTAGATGTCCTAACCGACTTGTCAAAACTATAGTTTGTTAACAAGAAATTTGTGGAGTTGTTGAAAAACGAGTTTTAATGACTCCAACCTAAGTGTATGTAAACTTCCAACTTCAACTGTACATACAGAATGCAGTGTATGCCTCCACCCTTGTAAATGTTTGCTTTTCAGATTATTTAAATTATGTTTCATTAGTGCAACTATGAGGCCCTCTATGCATCAATTGTCCTTTTACTGATGCATTATCCTTCCAGGCGTTTTGTTGCATGGGAGGGCATCTCTGGCTTCATGGTGCTCCAACTCTGACATGAGGGGCAGTGACAGCGGGATTTTGTTTTGTGACCATGTTACGGAAAATCTGTCGCCTTCTCTCTCTTTTCCCCGACTGACAAATAGAGCATCAAACACATCACTACAGAGAGAGTGATAGTCTCCACAGCTGAATTATTTTGATGAGTTGAAGATGCAGCCATTATGGTAATAGTTGAAAATGAGGGGAAATGGACAATAGTGGGCGTGATGAAATCCATTCACAAATTGGGTCGAGTCAAGTCTTGACACATCTAACTCACTCAATGCACTGTGTGGTGTAATGTCACACTGTTAGGATGAGTCATTTCATTTGCCCTGTCTCTCTTAGCTTGCATGCTTGTGGTGATGTCATGAGAGAGAGAATGTCAGTAGAGGTAGGATGTGATCCATCTCCAGGAAAACAACCAAAGGGCCACGGCAACACATCTGTACTGCAGCCAAGATGCAGTCCGAGGACACTCACCAGGAAGCTGACAAAACTGGCCCCAAAGCTCATCAGTGGACTGTGAGTCCTGAAGAGAGAGGACAGAGTTAATGGAAGGGAGAGATAGACACATTAGGACGGAAAGTATGGAGAAGATGACAAAAATAAATATAACTTACGAAGTGGGTGAGCGATAGAGACAGTTACTTAGGCCTAATACCAAACGTAATTCAAGAAAACAGGGAAAAATAGTAGCCAGTGAATGTTGAGTATCGACTATGAGGAAAATGTATGTTACTAAGGAAACAAACTAAAGATCATAATTGACTATCAAAAATCATTCATCAAATTGGTATAAAAATAACCATGAACATCTTAGTCACTAGATATGTTTTCCCACATAGTGCTTTACAGCGAGGGACATTCAGTCCTTTCCTCTGTGTTTCAGCATCATCAGCGACTCATGGAGGGAGAAAGGCTTGATTATCCAGGGAGCTAAAATTAGCACAGTAAGTGGAAGTTTCTCCTGTTGCCACAAACATAGCTGGATTGCCGTGAGTGCAGTGCACTATCCTTCCATTTCTCAGTCACCATTACCCCTTCAGCTGTTTGGAATGTCAGGGCCAGCATGTAGTAGTACATAACCTACTATTTCAGTTCTTGTTTGGGGGGGGGGGGGAGGCTATGAAGGGGGATAGTTTGAAGAGACAAGGCTGGATTTAAATTTAGACTTTCATTAGCCTATATTGTATGCTCTCTGCCTGTTCCATTACAGTATGTTACACCAACTCAATAACATTCATCTCCAGCTTTAAGAGGAAATAAAGGGTAAAGCAAATAATACATAATCATAACCACAAGTGCAAACAGGCTAAACATTTAAAATAAAAACTATGCCTAACCATGGTCATGCACTGTTTGGCACCAGTGTGTTCTACCAAATAGAACAAACGGTCTTTGTGTTTTGGACTTTAGTAGGACAGTGTGTTTGGGGAATTACCGATGCAATTGGCCACTGAGATTATAATAGTTTAATGATACCAAAGCCTTGTATAAGCCTAAAATATAACACAGCCTGTATGGCTGTGATGGGTACGATCTCAAAGGAAATATGCTGAGCTCTGATGTTTAATCAATCTTTCCGTCCAACCTTCAATTTGCTGGGGGTACATTTGCATAAACTACCATGTGAATATTTATTAATGATTCAAGGTTATCTGTCATGATTAGATAGGTGCAGCATATTGCTTTATCTACATATGATCATATAATAGGCTACGTTTTATTAAATTATGAAGGCCAGGAAGAATATCTCACCTATATTTTCTGAAAAGCTCGTTGCTCTCCTTGAATCCGTTGTTGAGAAGCATGTTGATACCTTGAAGAGCGAGCTCAGCGTCGTCTATGTGCTGAGCTTTCTCCTCTACCTGCTGAGACTGCTCCGGGCCCGCCATTGTTTGTGCCTATCGTCTGCTTGATATAATGAATAAATTCAATACAGGCCAAAATGTGGTTCCAAAATGATTCTTCCCTGTAGACTATCCCACCTTGATTAGTGATGATGACACTCTGCCGGCATATCCTTACAAATGAGGTGAGAGACGCTCCTTTCAGCCAAAATTCTGAAGGTATCACACCAGAGCAGCGATAAACCTCTTCAGAAGGCGACGCAAATTGGCCACTGGTAAATTAATCCTTGGCGCGTATCCGACCTTCGTGCAAATGCACACAATGCACCATTTACATGCTATTTCTATGATTAAAATAAGTATACCTTCATTTAGATATAGCTGTTCTTCCTCGTAATTTACAATGTGCTAGCTGGTCGTCATCATATTTGCAATGCACAAAGTCAAAGTCTCCTCAGCTTGCTGTGTTTTATGCTATTACATAACAAGAAGGAAGGGCTGTTTAGCTTTTTTGTCTGCACCACGCAATGATTGTCGTCAGTCGAAAAACTGATTCTCGTCATAACGTATAGCATAGTGCATCTCTAGTAGGAGGTTTCAAAGATGAAGCCTGCTGTGGTAAATCAGCAACCTGCCATCGCACTGTGTGCTGGCTCAGCTTCCCCTGCCTGCTGGCTATTTCCTCTCATCAGTACCCTTTCTAATGTCCTGCTCTGCCCCCCCCCCTCTCAGAGCAAATTTGATGACAGCAACAACCTTTCACCTCACAGCCAGCCAATAGGCGCGAGCATCAGAACAACAGCAGTGAACTGTCACATCCAATGGTCCAAACCAATCAGTGGTCACATCAGATCAAAAGGCTACACACGCCTCACAATCCTCAGCGTTGAAAGGCAGTGGCGTGTATTCATGGATGCCAAGGGAAGCCAGGATTCCCCCCCCCCCCAAAATGAACTATATATATATATATATATATATATATATATATATATATATATATCGTCTCTCTGTGTTTCATAATTGTCCTTCAATTCGCAAGAGGCTTAATGCATCTCACAGGAGAAAAATCTAAATTCGTTTTTTTCCCCTTCCAGACCTAATTTATTTTTTCTCTCAAATTTGATGCACAAATGTGTTTACATCCCTGTTTGCCAAGATAATCCATCCACCAGACATGTGTGGCATATCAAGAAGCTGATTAAACAGCATGATCATTACACCTTGTGCTGGGGACAACAAAAGGCCACTCTAAAATGTGCAGTTTTGTCACAACACAATGCCACAGATGTCTCAAGTTTTGGGGGCATGCAATTGGTATGCTGACTGCAGAAATGTCCAGAGCTGTTGCCAGAGAATTTAATGGTAATTTCTCTACCATAAGCCACCGCCAACGTTGTTTGAGAATTTGGCAGTACGTCTAACCGGCCTCACAACAGTAAACAAAGTGTATTGCGTTGTGTGGGCAAGTGGTTTGCTGATGTCGACGTTGTGAACAGAGTGCACCACGGTGGCGGTGGGGTTATGGTATGGGCAATGAACACAATTGCAATTTATCGACGACAATTTGAATGCACAGAGATATCGTGACGAGAGCCTGAGGCCCATTGTTATGCCATTCATCTACCGTCATCAACTCATCCTTGATAATTCACAGCCCATGTAGCAAGGATCTGTACACAATTCCTGGGAGCCGAAAGTGTATCAGTTCTTCCATGGCTTGCATACTCACCAGACATGTCACCCATTGAGCATGTTTGGGATGATCTGAATTGATGTGTAAAACAGTGTTTTCCAATTCCCTCCAATATCCAGCAACTTCGCACAGCCTTTGAAGAGGAGTGGGACAACATTCCACAGGCCACAATCAACAGCCTGATAAATTCTGTGCGAAGCAGGTTTCACACTGCATGAGGCAAATGGTGGTCACACCAGATACTGACTGGTTTTCTGATCCACAACATCAAATTAACGATGGTTTAATAATCCAACAGGGGCAGGCAATAGACAGGTCAAGGCAGGCAGGGGTCAGTAAACCAAAGGTGGGGCAACGGTTCCGGACAGCAGGCAGGCTCAGGGTAGGCAGAGGTCGATAATCCAGAGGTGGGGCAAAGGTACAGGTCGGCAGGCAAGCTCAGGGGCAGGCAGAGTGGTCAGGCAGAGTGGTCAGGCAGAGTGGTCAGGCAGGTGGGCTCAGAGTCAGGACAGGCAAGGGTCAAAACCAGGAGGGCAAGAAAAAGAGAAACTGGGGAAAAGCAGGAGCTGAGACACAAAACCACTGGTTGACTTGACAAACCAGACAAACTGGCAACAGACAAACAGAGAACACAGGTATAAATACGCAGGGGATCATAGGAAAGATGGGTCGACACCTGGAGGGGGGTGGAGACAATCACAAAGACAGGTGAAACAGATCAGGGTGTGAGACTAATGAATTTATTTCAATTGACTGATTTCGTCATATGAACTGGAACTCAGTAGAATCTTTGAAATTGTTGCATGTTGCGTTTATATTTTTGCTCAGTATTGAAAAAAACCAGTTGCTCGTGACATGTGGGGAAGGCCCTTTCCTGTTTCAGCATGACAATGCTCCCGTGCAGAAAGTGAGGTCCTACAGAAATTGCTTGTTGAGATTGGTATGGAAGAACTTGATTGGCCTGCACAGAGGCCTGACCACAACCCCATCGAACACCTTTGGGATGAATAGGAAGCCGAATGCGAGCCAGGCCTAATCACCCAACACCAGTTCCCAACCTCACTAATGCTCTTGTGGCTGAGTTGAAGCAAGTCCCTGCAGCAATGTTCCGACATCTATTGGAAAGCCTTCCCAGAAGAGTGGAGGGAGGCTGTTATAGCATATTAATGCCCATGATTTTGGAATGAGATGTTCGATGAGCAGGTGTCCACATACCTTGGTCATGTAGTGTAGCTCCCATGCTAGAAAATGTTTGAGACCCCTGGTTTAGAATTAAATACTGTATTTAATAAAAAAATATATATTATGTATCCACCTCTTTGTTGTTCCTTTCTTCCTGGATTGCAAGCACAGACAGGTGCTGGTGTGATGTGCAGTGAGATATGTGACAAGGGTGGTCTCCAACTATGAGGACAATATAAACAAATCAAAAGGATCCTGCATATTGACATTAGCATTTCATTATGTTTTATTTGATGTGCAAGATTGAGATACAGAGTGGATAGGGAGAGAGAAGAAGTTGTCTGGACTCTGCAGTCCCTGGTCACAGTATGAGCTAAGTCCAGACGTGCATTAGACACACATTAGTGCACCCTGCATGAATAAATGATGTGTGCCAAGCCAGGGGGTCCTAGCTTTGTGCAGAACTAACCTCAGTAGACTACAGCAGTCAGCCTGGAAGGAGAGCCTAGAACCCCATAACATCTTCTTCCTAGTCTTAATGATGACTATATGGCATGCCAATTGGATTTCATTACTCATTAGTACATCCATTTTGACTGCAGTCCTATCATAATATTGAGAAAATTGTTCAGGCGTTAAGTTTGGAATTCCTTTTATTGGTTTTAACAAGCATTTGGTTAAACTTCAACATTTAGTATATTGTAACAGATTGTGCAATTGTAGTTTTTGATATACAGCAGCAAGTATTGTTCAGTGAGCAATGTCAGACATGGTTTTGAGATAAAATCAATTCTATTTTAGCCTCACTAGGGTTGACATTTGTGTGCCAGCTCATCTTGATGAAGATATTTTTCCTGTTAATTCATAAAATACATCAGTCACTCTCACTGTAATTGAAAACATGTTCATGTTCAATTCATAAAACATTTAGAAAACATTGCCTTGAACCCCAAAAAGAGTGTGAATGACCTCGCAAAGCCAGCAATACAGTAATGAGAGCACTGCAGTATCCTCCAGTGATGTAAATTGTTAATGCACAAAGTGCACAGAGAGAGGTGAGTGTCTTTCTATTACATATAGTGAGCTCCAAAAGTATTGGGACAGTGAAATGTTTTGTTCATTTTGGCTCTGTACTCCAGCACATTGGATTTTAAATGATACAATGTAATTAGGTTATAGTGCAGACGGTCAGCTTTAATTTGAGGATATTTTCATCCATATCGGGTGAACCGTTTTGAAATTACAGCACTTTTTGTACATAGTCCCCCCATTTTAGGGGACCAAAAGTATTGGTACAAATTCACTTATATGTGTATTAAACTAGTCAAAAATGTAGTATTTAGTCCCATATTCCTAGCATGCAATGATTACATCCAGTTTGAGATTACACACTTGTTGGATGCATTTACTGTTTGTTTTGGTTGTATTTCAGATTATTTTGTGCCCAATAGAAATGAATGGTAAATAATGTATTGTGTCATTTTTTGTCACTTTAATTGTAAATAAGAATAGAAAATGTTTATAAACATTTGTACATTAATATGGATGCTATAGTGATTACGGATAGTCCTGAATGAATCCTGAAAAATGATGAGTAAGAAAGTTACAGATGCATAGTCTATTCTTACTTAAAATAAAAGTGACTCCAAAATGTTTGTGTGTGTAGAGCAGGTTAAAGCAGGCTGGGCTGGTAGAGCTTTGTGTTTGTTCTCTGTGCCCTGCTGGGTAACTGGGTTGGTTGAGGTTTGTGTTTGTTCCCTGTGCCCTGCTGGGTAACTGGGCTGGTGGAGCTTTGTGTTTGTTCCCTGTGCCCTGCTGGGTAACTGGGCTGGTGGAGGTTTGTGTTTATTCCCTGTGTCCTGCTGGGTAACTGGGATGGTGGAGGTATGTGTTTATTCCCTGTGCCCTGCTGGGTACCTGGGCTGGTGGAGGTTTGTGTTTGTTCTCTGTCCTGCTGGGTAAGTGACCTGTTGGAGGTTTGTGTTTGTTCCCTGTGCCCTGCTGGGTAACTGACCTGTTGGAGGTTTGTGTTTGTTCTCTGTCCTGCTGGGTAACTGACCTATTGGAGGTTTGTGTTTGTTCTCTGTCCTGCTGGGTAACTGACCTGTTGGAGTTTTGTGTTTGTTCCCTGTCCTGCTGGGTAACTGACCTATTGGAGGTTTGTGTTTGTTCCCTGTCCTGCTGGGTAACTGACCTGTTTGGAGGTTTGTGTTTGTTCCCTGTCCTGCTGGGTAACTGACCTATTGGAGGTTTGTGTTTGTTCCCTGTCCTACTGGGTAACTGACCTGTTGGAGGTTTGTGTTTGTTCTCTGTGCCCGGCTGGGTAACTGGGTTGGTGGAGCTTTGTGTTTGTTCCCTGTCCTGCTGGGTAACTGGGTTGGTGGAGCTTTGTGTTTGTTCTCTGTGCCCTGCTGGGTAACTGATCTGTTGGAGGTTTGTGTTTGTTCCCTGTGCCCTGCTGGGTAACTGGGTTGGTGGAGCTTTGTGTTTGTTCTCTGTGCCCTGCTGGGTAACTGGGTTGGTGGAGCTTTGTGTTTGTTCTCTGTGCCCTGCTGGGTAACTGACCTATTGGAGGTTTGTGTCTGTTCCCTGTCCTGCTGGGTAACTGACCTGTTGGAGGTTTGTGTTTGTTCCCTGTCCTGCTGGGTAACTGACCTGTTAGAGGTTTGTGTTTGATACCTGTCCTGCTGGGTAACTGGGCTGGTGGAGCTTTGTGTTTGTTCCCTGTCCTGCTGGGTAACTGGGCTGGTGGAGCTTTGTGTTTGTTCCCTGTCCTGCTGGGTAACTGACCTGTTGGAGGTTTGTGTTTGTTCCCTGTCCTGCTGGGTAACTGGGTTGGTGGAGCTTTGTGTTTGTTCTCTGTGCCCTGCTGGGTAACTGGGTTGGTGGAGCTTTGTGTTTGTTCTCTGTGCCCTGCTGGGTAACTGGGTTGGTGGAGCTTTGTGTTTGTTCTCTGTGCCCTGCTGGGTAACTGGGTTGGTGGAGCTTTGTGTTTGTTCTCTGTGCAGCCCCTGAAGGTCTCTCCTCCCAACACAACCTACTGTTCATTGGGCTTGACTTGGGGGGGAGGATCGATGCTGGCCCAAGTTTCTGTTATCAACCCTCAACTCCAATCTGAGGAAATCACAGAAATGTTGTTATGTCTGTGGGTGTTTGGAACAAATCAACCATAACATTATACACTTTATTGCAATTTCAGAATTTCAGATAAGAAACAGCTTGACAAATGAAAATTAAAATGTCTTACCGTGTGCTATCCTTAATACAGTCAAGTTGTGCTGTCTTTCATCATTATATGTCTTGGTAGACTTCAAGGCATTGTCATCAAAGTTAAACACCACATAGCCATCAACCAGTGAGAGCTGGGATCCATGACGCTGATCAATAAAGAAATGGTGTAATGATAGTGTTTACAACGACGCATGTCTTGTATTCAAGATCCTAAATGGCCTAGCTCCCCCCCCACTCAGTATTTTTGTTAAACAGAAAATCCAAACATATGGCAGCAGATCCACAAGGTCTGCCATGAGAGGTGACTGTATAGTTCCCTTAAGGAAAAGCACCTTTAGTAAATCCGCTTTCTCTGTGAGAGCGTCCCATGTCTGGAATACACTGCCATCAGACACACATAACTGCACCACATATCACACTTTCACAAAATGCATGAAGACATGGCTAAAGGTCAATCAGATTTGTGAACATAATCCCTAGCTGTGTATTGCCGCTTTCCATGTTGTCTGTTGTCTGTAGCTTGTGAGGTGTGGAAACACCTGTTTTTATGGATTTTGTCTTGTTGCTTTTTGTTCTATGTTGCTCTGTCTGTATGCTACATCTTGCTTGTCCTATGTTGCTCTGTCTTTATGCTATGTCTTGCTTGTCCTATGTTACTCTGCGTGTGCTCACTGTTCTATGATTGTCTATATTGTAATTGTTTTTAATAACCTGCCCAGGGACTGCGGTTGAAAATTAGCCGGCTGGCTAAAACCGGCACTTTTACTGAAACGTTGATTAATGTGCACTGTCCCTGTAAAAATAAAATAAACTCAATAAACTCAATAAACAAAAAAAGTACAAATCTGAAGCAAAACTGTTAAATTCATTTTGTTAACTCCTTTTGAGGTTAAAATATGACACATCGAGAGCAGTCTTTGGATGATGCTCTATGAGAAACTTAATCCATTACTGAATAGTGGACTGACCTCTTTGACTTCACTGGTCCTGAGAAGGACACTTCTATTTTCCTTGCTCCTGTACCCCAGAGAGACCATGGCCACAAGGGTGGTCCAGAAACCCTGTGGGTCCACTGAAAGGGAGTAGCCTCAGAAACACCCTAAAAAGAAAACACATTGTACAAGAAAATTCTATAACACTGTGACTGTGTAAAATGTGTAAACTCATCCCACACATTGTGCAGTCTGAAATGCATTCACAAAATGATGTGGCAATTTATGAGAGGCAGTTTACCAAAAGAGAGGTTGGACATCCAACACTGACACCAATTGTTGTGTTAAACTCAATCTCCCAAGGTGTTAAAATCACATTATCTATACATCCTCTGAATGGAGGTGTCACGCCCTGACCGGGTGAACTCAGGTGTTTTGGGTCAGGGTGGTTTATGTTGGGTGGTTTTCCTGTGTTTGTTTTCTGTTTTGCGTTGGAGCCTTGTGTTGGCTCTATTGGGGAGTATTTCTATGTTGGTTTCTGTCTTCCCAATCAGAGACAGCTGTCGCTAGTTGTCTCTGATTGGGATCTCATTTAAGTTCATTTTCCCCCACGCTGTTCGTGGGGAATTGTATTTGCATTGCTATTCGTAGCCTGTGAAGCTGTTCGTTCATGGTATCGTTTATTGTTTTGCTGGTTCACCGTTCTAATAAAAATGATGATGAACCAAACCTCCGCTGCGCCTTGGTCCCTCTATAACGACGAACGTTACAGAATTCCCCACCGAACCAGGACCAAGCAGCGGGAGGAAAAGGAGCGCGAGAGATGGGCTCGCGAGGGAAAGGAGTTCTGGACCTGGGAGGAGATCATGTCGGGGAAAGGACCCTGGCGGACGGACTCTCAGGTCGAGGAGGAAAAGCCAGCCGGTAGACGGAGTCGCAGGCGGCGGTCGAGGAGGCCCGGAAAACAGCCCCAAGAAAATTTTGGGGGGGGGCTAATGGGGTGGTCCGGTAGGGCAGAGGAAGAGCCCAGACCACTGCTCTCGTGGGGGATGACGGCGGAGGAAGAGACGAGGATGAGGCAGTTGATTGAGGACCTGCAGAGGGAAGATCTGGAGGAGGAGCCCTGGTATGCGGAGTTGCGCGCTGTGTCGCCAGTGCGCCCGCACAGCCCAGTGCGTCCGGTGGACAGACCCAGCACATGCCGTGCTAAGATGGGAATCCAGCCGGGACGAGTGGCTAAACCAGCTCCACGCTACAGGTCACCTATACGTGTTCACAGTCCTGTCTGGCCCGTCCCTGCTCCCCGCACCAAGCCCACGGTGCGTGTCCACAGTCCTGTCCGGCCCGTCCCTGCTCCCCGCTCCAGGCCACGGGAAGCGGAGTTGCGCGGTGTGTCGCCAGTGCGCCCGCACAGCCCGGTACGTCCGGTGGACATGCCCAGCACATGCCGTGCTAGGATGGGCATCCAGCCAGGACGAGTGGCTAAACCGGCTCCACGCTTCAGGGCACCAGTACGTGTTCACAGTCCTGTCTGGCCCGTCCCTGCTCCCCGCACCAGGTTAGTGGTGCGTGTCCCCAGTCCTGTCCGGCCCGTTCCTGCTCCCCGCACCAGGTTAGTGGAGCGTGTCCCCAGTCCTGTCCGGCCCGTCCCTGCTCCCCGCACCAAGTCAGTGGTGCGTGTCCCCAGTCCTGTCCGGCCCGTCCCTGCTCCCCGCACCAGGTTAGTGGTGCGTGTCCCCAGTCCTGTCCGGCCCGTTCCTGCTCCCCGCACCAGGTTAGTGGTGCGTGTCCCCAGTCCTGTCCGGCCCGTCCCTGCTCCCCGCACCAAGTCAGTGGTGCGTGTCCCCAGTCCTGTCCGGCCCGTCCCTGCTGCCCGCACCAAACCAGTGGTGCGTGTTCCCAGTCCGGCACGGCCCGGGTCCGGTCCACCGGTGCCCAATCCTGTTCCGGGCGACGGCTCCGCTCCAGAGCCTGGGCATGCCGCTCCACAGTGGTCCAGTCCGGGCCAGAGAGGTAGGGCTAAGGTGGAGGCGGGGGGGAGAACACGCCCGGGGCCAGAGCCTCCACCGAGGGTGAGGCGCCCACCCGGATTCCCCCCCCCTAATAGACTTAAGTTTGGTGCGCCGGGAGTACGCACCGTTGAGGGGGGGGTACTGTCACGCCCTGACCGGGTGAACTCAGGTGTTTTGGGTCAGGGTGGTTTATGTTGGGTGGTTTTCCTGTGTTTGTTTTCTGTTTTGCGTTGGAGCCTTGTGTTGGCTCTATTGGGGAGTATTTCTATGTTGGTTTCTGTCTTCCCAATCAGAGACAGCTGTCGCTAGTTGTCTCTGATTGGGATCTCATTTAAGTTCATTTTCCCCCACGCTGTTCGTGGGGAATTGTATTTGCATTGCTATTCGTAGCCTGTGAAGCTGTTCGTTCGTGGTATCGTTTATTGTTTTGCTGGTTCACCGTTCTAATAAAAATGATGATGAACCAAACCTCCGCTGCGCCTTGGTCCCTCTATAACGACGAACGTTACAGGAGGGACTGTGATGTTATCTCTGAAGGAAAATGGATGACATGGATAATTGCATCATTGAGAAAACATTCCATGAAAACGCAAGTATCCCTTGCAAGAGGATATTATGGCAGAAAGCCCATTCTCAGAGTTTTGTACATTTCTCTCAATGATACCGATAGACCCCCAATGTAGAAATTCCTGAAACTTTCTTTCTTGTAGTCTATTTTGACAATCTCTCTTTCTTCTCCATGTACAACATGTACTTCAAATTGTGTATCCATTACAACTGTAAATTCACAGGGAAAAAGCAGAAGTTAACCAAAAAAGTTGATGCAGACAAACTAAGCCTTTCTGGGTGAACTGTGCACAGCGAGTCTGTGTTACAATGAGTGAAACTTTCCCAGTACACTTGGCTTTGAGGATTTAGTTGTCTGGTCTTCCCTGCAGCACAAGACAACCTCTCTCCACAATAACATTAGTGTACGAATCCTATGAAATACAACATTCATGACGACATTTACACTACACACACCAACCATAAAATCTCAATAAGGATTTAATCTATTCATGTTCAACTGTAATACCTTGAATTTCCTGTGTGTACTTGATGATATTGTATGCTTAATTGATTACACTACTTATAATGTAAACCAAGTCTTTCATTCACTTGCATGTACTAATTATTCAATGGTTTCTGCATGTGATTCAAATCAACATTTGTACCTGATATCAGATATACATACGTACGTCATTTCCTATATAAAACAGTAATGCATTCCACACCCGGCTGTTTGTGTGGAACTTGACCAGTCTTCTTCTCTGGATTTCAGGGTCTTAATGTCTGTTACCAAACCGTAACCAGTGCCGTCAAAATGATAAGGCACTGTGAGCTCAATGTGACCCTTCCCATTGGAGGTCATGCCAAATAGAGAGCTGGGGAGAAACACCAGGAGAGGAAATCAACAGATTTTTCATCTAGTCAGCTCGGAGATTCGAACCAGCAACCTTTGCTTACTGGCCCAGCTACCTGACACCCTTTTCTTCTCGGCTGATATTATTTAGAGTGTCTGTTATGTCATTGAACGTGGTATTGGCAGCAGAGACAGCTCCTTTGGCAGAGTCTATTAGCTGCCCAATGTAATCTGAAACACACAACAATAGTGTGTGTGAATAACATACCTATGTTCATGTTATGGCACAGAGTGTGTAAACTGCAGATGTTATTCTCATCCGTTCCATGTCATCATTAAAACACAAGCATAATCTTTCATCTTGTGTCCACAAACTTCTTTGAAACTGTAACTGCAAGAGCATCTTTTCTCATCATGTCTCTTTTCTTCTTTATCTGACCAACACGTTGCTTGTGGGTGTGAACTTTGGCTGAGATCTGTGTGTAAAACGTTTGCGGATAAGTGGAATATACACTGAGTATACAAAACATATACTCAGTGTATACTTCCATGGCATAGACTGACCAGGTGAATCCAGGTGAAAGCTATGATCCCTTATTGATGTCATTTGTTAATCCACCTTAATTAGGGACAGACGTTCCGCTAGCGGAACGCCTCACCAATATCCAATGGTATAGAGTGACGCGAATTACAAATACCTCAAAAATGCAAAAACTTCAATTTCTCAAACATATGACTGTTTTACACCATTTTAAAGACACGACTCTCCTTTATCTAACCACATCGTCCGATTTCAAAAAGGCTTTACAACGAAAGCAAAACATTAGATTATGTCAGGAGAGTACCCTCCCAAAAATAGTCACACAGCCATTTTCAAAGCAAGCATATATGTCACAAAAACCAAAACCAGAGCTAAATGCAGCACTAACCTTTGATGATCTTCATCAGATGACACTCCTAGGACATTATGTTATACAATACATGCATGTTTTGTTCAATCAAGTTCATATTTATATCAAAAACCAGCTTTTTACATTAGCATGTGATGTTCAGAACTAGCCTTCCCACCGCAAACTTCCGGTGAATTTACTAAATTACTCACGATAAACATTCACAAAAAACATAACAATTATTTTAATAATTATAGATACAGAACTCCTTTATGCAATCGCGGTGTCAGATTTTAAAATAGCTTTTCGGTGAAAGCACATTTTGCAATATTCTGAGTACATAGCCCGGCCATCACGGCTAGCTAATTTGACACCCACCAAGTTTGGCCCTCACCAAACTCAGATTTACTATAAGAAAAATTGGATTACCTTTGCTGTTCTTCGTCAGAATGCACTCCCAGGACTTCTACTTCAACAACAAATGTTGTTTTGGTTCGAAATAATCCATAGTTATATCCAAATAGCTCCGTTTTGTTCGTGCGTTCAAGTCACTATCCGAAGGGTGACGCGCCGGCGCATTTCGTGACAAAAAAATTGTAAATATTCCATTACCGTACTTCGAAGCATGTCAAACGCTGTTTAAAATACATTTTTATGCTATTTTTCTCGTACAATAGCGATAATATTCCAACCGGCGACGTTGTGTTCATTCACTGAAAGAAAAAAATGGAGTCGTCCCGTGCACGCACGCCTCAGTGTCATTGTTCTCAGAAGGACCACTCACAAAAACCCCTGCTGTTTTTCGCCCAGAGACTGGAGAGCTCTCATTCCACTTTCTGTCGCCTTCCTCGAGCCAATGGAAGCCTTAGAAAATGTCACGTTACAGCAGAGATGCTGTATTTTTGATAGAGATGCCCTAGAAGGAGAACAAATTGTCAGACAGGGCACTTTCTGTATAGAATCTTCTCAGGTTTTGGCCTGCCATATGAGTTCTGTTATACTCACAGACACGATTCAAACAGTTTTAGAAACGTTAGAGTGTTTTCTATCCAAATCTACTAATTATATGCATATTTTAGTTTCTGGGCAGGAGTAGTAACCAGATAAAATCGGGTACGTTTTTTATCCGGCCGTGAAAATACTGCCCCCTATCCCAAACAGGTTAATCAGTGTACAGTTGAAGTCGGAAGTTTACATACACTTAGGTCGGAGTCATTAAAACTCGTTTTTCAACCACTCCACAAATTTCTTGTTAACAAACTATAGTTTTGGCAAGTCGGTTAGGACATCTACTTTGTGCATGACACAAGTCATTTTTCCAACAATTGTTTACAAACAGATTATTTCACTAATAATTCACTGTATCACAATTCCAGTGGGTCAGACGTTTACATACACTAAGTTGACTGTGCCTTTAAACAGCTTGGAAAATTCCAGAAAATTATGTCATGGCTTTAGAAGCTTCTGATAGGCTAATTCACAAAATATGAGTCAATGTACCTGTGGATGTATTTCAAGGCCTACCTTCAAACTCAGTGCCTCTTTGCTTAACATCATGGGAAAATAAAAATAAAATCAGCCAAGACCTCAATTCTTTTTGTTGTTGAGACCTCCACAAGTCTGGTTCATCCTTGGGAGCAATTTCCAAACGCCTGAAGCTACCAGGTTCATCTGTACAAACAATAGTACGCAAGTATAAACAGCATGGGACCACGCAGCCGTCATACCGCTCAGGAAGGAGACACGTCCTGTCTCCTAGAGATGAACGTACTTTGGATCGAAAAGTGTAAATCAATCCCAGAACAACAGCAAGGGACCTTGTGAAGATGCTGGAGGAAACAGGTACAAAAGTATCTATTTCCACAGTAAAACGAGTCCTATATCGAGGAAGAAACCACTGCTCCAAAACCGCCATAAAAAAGCCATACTACGGTTTGCAACTGCACATGGGGACAAAGATCGTACTTTTTCGAGAAATGTCCTCTGGTCTGATGAAACAAAAATAGAACTGTTTGACCATAATGACCATTGTTATGTTTTGAGGAAAAAGGGGGATGCTTGCAAGCCGAAGAACACCATCCCAACCGTGAAGCATGAGGGTGGCAGCATCATGTTGTGGGGGTGCTTTGCTGCAGGAGGGACTGGTGCACTTTAGAAAATAGATGGCATCATGAGGCAGGAAAATTATGTGGATATATTGAAGCAACATCTCCAGACATCAGTCAGGAAGTTAAAGCTTGGTCGCAAATTGGTCTTCCAAATCGACAATGACCCCAAGCATACTTCCAAAGTTGTGGCAGCTTCCAAAGTTGCGCTGCAGCCCGGAGTCTTCAGCGCCGGTCGGCAGTTCAGAGCCTCTGGCGCTGATCCACGGTCGGGTTCCTCCGGCGACACAGAAGCGGGGGGGATCAGCGGGCGGTGTGGGGGCTACGCCCTGAACCAGAGCCGCCTAGTATAAATGCCCACCCGGACCCTCCCCTATAGGTTCAGGTTTGCGGCCTGGAGTCCGCACCTTTGGGGGGGGGGGGGTACTGTCACGACCTGACCTGAGAGAGAGGGTTTGTTTCTCTATGTGGTTAGGTCAGGGTGTGGGGTGGGCATTCTATGTGTTGTATTTCTTTGTGTTGGGCCGAGTATGGTTACTAACCAGAGGCAGCTGTCTATCGTTGTAGATTTGTAGTGGAAGAAAGTGCAAAGTAGAAATAGAAATAATGGGGTGCAAAGGAGCAAAATAAAGAAATAAATACATCAGGGGAAGAGGTAGTTGTTTGGGCTAAATTATAGATGGGCTATGTACAGGTGCAGAGATCTGTGAGCTGCTCTGACAGCTGATGCTTAAAGCTAGTGAGGGAGATAAGTGTTTCCAGTTTCAGAGATTTTTGTAGTTCGTTCCAGTCATTGGCAGCAGAGAACTGGAAGGAGAGACAGCCAAAGGAGGAATTGGCATTGGGGGTGACCAGAGAGATATACCTGCTGGAGCGCGTGCTACAGGTGGGTGCTGCTATGGTGACCAGTGAGCGGAGATAAGGGGGGACTTTACCTAGCAGGGTCTTGTAGATGACCTGGAGCCAGTGGGTTTGGTGACGAGTATAAAGCGAGGCGGGGAGCAGGAACAGGACGTACTGGGCTGGGCAGGCGCACTGGAGGCCTGATGCGTGGGGCTGGCTTTGGAGGCGCCAGACTAGTAACACGCACCTCAGGGCTAGTGCGGGAAGCAGGAACAGGACGTACTGGACTGGGCAGGCGCACTGGAGGTCTGCTACGTGGGACTGGTATAGGAGGTGCCAGACTAGTAACACGCACCTCAGGGCGAGTGCGGGGAGCAGGAACAGGACGGACTGGGCTATGAGGGCGCACTGGAGGAAGAGTGCGTGGAACAGGCACAGGGTACACTGGTCTTGGAGACGCACTGGAGGTCTGGAGCGCACGGCTTGCACAACCCGTCCTGGCTGGATGGTCACTGTAGCCCGGGAACGCTGCGGAGCCCGTATCGACCGCACCGGACTGTGCGTGCGGATGGGCGAGATAGTGCGCACTACCCCGTAATGCATTTCTCGCCCCTCTGTCCGCACGCTTCGTAGTGCCCTTTCCGCCAGCAACATTCTACGGAATCTCGCGTCAATCTCCTTGCTTGACTCCTTGACTGGCTCCGGTTTGCTCCACGGCTCTCTCCTGTACGCCCGGGAAGTTAGGTCAGGGCTGCCCCCTGACTTAGCCAAACTCCCCGTTTGCCCCCCCCCCAAAACAAATTTGGGGGCTGCCTCTCGTCCTTGCCTCTTGGTGGATATCGTGCTTCATAGTATCGCCGCTATGCCTTCGCTGCCTCAAGTTCCTCCTTCAGGCGCTGGTACTCCCCAACCTGCCTCCAGGGTCCCTTGCCATCCAGTATTTCCTCCCATGTCCTGCTGCTCCCTGCCACGCTGCTTGGTCCTTGGTTGGTGGGTGATTCTGTCACGGCTGTGATAAGGAGCGGACCAAAGCGCAGCGTTTTCGTAGTTCCACATCTTTATTTAGTAGTGAAACGTGATGCAATACATAAATACTTAAACTAACCAGAAAACAACAAACCGTGATGCAGAGAGGGGAAAAAACACACTACTCAAAATATAATCACCCACAAACAACATGCAGAAACACCCCTACTTAATATGACCTCCAATTAGAGTCAACGAGGACCAGCTGCCTCTAATTGAAGGTCAACCCAATAAACCTCAACCTAGAAATAGACAAACTAGAACTACAACATAGAAAGAGAAAACATAGAACAAACACAAAAACACCCCCTGTCACGCCCTGACCACTCTACCATAGAAAATAACAACTTATATTGGTCAGGACATGACACCCACTTTACTATGAAGCCCCTAAATAAGATCTGGTGCAACCAATTACCTTCAGAAGTCACATAAGCCTAGGCGTCCCACTAGCGGGACAACTTCCGGTGAAACTGGAGGGCGCGCAATTCAAATAAATAATCAGAATAAATATGGATATTAAACATTTAGGTACATATAAGTGTCTTATATCAGTTGAAAGCTTACATTTTTGTTAATCTAATTGTACTGTCCAATTACAGTAGCTATTACAGCGAAAACATGCCATGTGATTGTTTGAGAACGGCGCCCCACATCAAAATATTTTCCCACCGGCACAAGTTTCATAAATTCACAAATAGAGATTAAATATTCACTTACTTTTTGAAAATGTTCCTCTGATTTGTCATCCAAAGAGTCCCAGATATAACACGTAGTGTTGTTTTGTTAGATAAAATCCTTCTTTATATCCCAAAAAGTCTGTTTAGTTGGCGCCATCGATTTGAGCAATCCACTTGTTCAACATGCAGAGAAATGAATCCAAAAATCTACCCTTAAACTTTGTTTCAACAAGTCAAAATACATTTCTATTTACTCCTCAGATACCCTAAAATGTAATCAAACTATAATATTTCTTACGGAAAGAAGTATGTTCAATAGGAAACCAATTTTAGCAGGTGCATCCTGTCTTCATGGCGTGCGCAAACACACATTTCCAAGACTGTGTCCCTGTACTAAAACTGCTATTTCTTATTCGTTTTGGAAGTTACAAGCCTGAAACCTTGAACATAGACTGCTGACACCCTGTGGAAGCCATAGGAATTGCATGCTGGGAGCTAAGTTTCAGTATGCCCTTATACTTGCCATTGTAAGAGGATGGTCTCTCTCAAAAAAATAAATTCTGGTTGGTTGTTCTTTTGATTTTCTCCTACCATATCTATTGTGTTATATTCTCCTACATTATTTTAACATTTCTACAAACTTCAAAGTGTATTCTTTCCAATGGTACCAATTATATGCATATCCTGGCTTCAGGGCCTGAGCAACAGGCAATTTACTTTGGGAACGTCATCCAGGCAGAAATTGAGAAAAAACGGGCCTAGTCCTAAGAACTTTTTAAATAAAGTCCACCTGTGTGGAATCTAAGTGTCACATGATCTCAGTATATATACACCTGTTCTGAAAGGCCCCAGAGTTTGCAACGCCACTAAGCAAGGGGCACCACCAAGCAAGTGGCACCATGAAGACCAAGGAGCTCTCCAAACAGGTCAGGGACAAAGCTGTGGTTGAAGTACAGATCTGGGTTGGGTTATACAAAAATATCTGAAACTTTGAACATCCCAATGAGCACCATTAAATCCATTATTAAAAAATGGAAAGAATATGGCACCACAACAAACCTGCCAAGAGAGGGCCGCCCACCAAAACTCATGGACCAGGCAAGGAGGGCATTAATCAGAGGCAACAAAGAGACCAAAGATAAACCTGAAGGATCTGCAAAGCTCCACAGTGGAGATTGGAGTATCTGTCCATAGGACCACTTTAAGCCGTACACTCCACCGAGCTGGGCTGTATGGAAAAGTGGCCAGAAAAAAGCCATTGCTTAAAGAAAAAAATAAGCAAACACGTTTGGTGTTCGCCAAAAGGCATGTGGGAGAATCCCCAAACATATGGAAGAAGGTACTCTGGTCAAATGAGACTAAAATTGAGCTTTTTGGCCATCAAGGAAAACGATATGTCTGGCACAAACCCAACACCTCTCATCACCTCAAGATCACCATCCCCACAGTGAAGCATGGTGGTGGCAGCATCATGCTGTGGGGATGTTTTTCATCGGCAGGGACTGGGAAACTGGTCAGAATTGAAGGAATGATGGATGGCGCTAAATACAGGGAAAATCTTGAGGGAAACCTGTTTCAGTCTTCCAGAGATTTGAGACTGGGACAGAGGTTCACCTTCCAGCAGGACAATGACCCTAAGCATACTGCTAAAGCAACACTTGAGTGGTTTAATGGGAAACACTTAAATGTCTTGGAATGGCCTAGTCAAAGCCCAGACCTCAATCCAATTGAGAATCTGTGGTATGACTTAAAGATTGCTGTACACCAGCGGAATCCATCCGACTTGAAGGAGCTGGAGCAGTTTTGCCTTGAAGAATGGGCAAAAATCCCAGTGGCTAGATGTGCCAAGCTTATAGAGACATACCCCAAGAGACTTGCAGCTGTAATGGCTGTAAAAGGTGACTAAACAAAGTATTGACTTTGGGGGAGTGCTGCATCAGTTTACCTGGCCTCCACAATCACCCGACCTCAAACCAATTGAGATGGTTTGGGATGAGTTCGATCACAGAGTGAAGGAAAAGCATCCAACAAGTGCTCAGCATATGTGGAAACTCCTTCAAGACTGTTGGAAAAGCATTCCTCATGAAGCTGGTTGAGAGAATGCCAAGCGTGTGCAAAGCTGTCATCAAGGCAAAGGGGTGGCTACTTTGAAGAATCTCAAATATAAAATATATTTTTGGTTACTACATGATTCCATATGTGTTATTTCATAGTTTTGATGTCTTCACTATTATTCTATAATGTAGAAAATATTAAAAATAAAGAAAACCCTTGAATGAAAGGTGTGTCCAAACTTTTGACTGGTACTGTACATGAAAAAGTAACCCATTATGATATTTTGTGAGAATGTAAACCATGTTACTCCCACCTGTTTTTGGTGATCCAATATTCTTGTCCCCCTTCAGAGCCATAGCCAACCAGCAGCACCGCATGACTGAGGTTGTTGGAGTTACAGCTTGGCTCCTCATATATTCCTGTTTGACCAATAATAGCACTGGTTACAATGAGGCAAGCTCAGATAGGGAAAATGCATTTTTTTTATGGAATCAAAAAACGTTTACCTGGACTATCAAAGTTAATATTATGTACAGTCAAACGGGAAAAAAACACTACCTTTAGTTGTCAAGCTTCCAGGTATGAAGACCAACCTGAACTGTAGAACATGAAGCTTGGGTGAGCTGCATCCACAGCAATGGTGATTGGGCCAATGGTTGCCACAGCGTCAGTCAGGGCCTGCTCATCTCCAGTGGGTATGAACCTCTAATCAATGATCCTGGCAACAGACTGACTGCTTTCATAGAAACAGGGCTGGGAATCCTAGAAATACAGAAAAGTGTCTCACTCCTTGTACTTCTTAAATCATATGTTTCTATTAACATTATGTAACGTTGATCTATACGGACAGGACTGAAGCCCATTCTGAAGCACATAATCATGGGCATTAGCCTCACAGGGCTACTAATCATGGGCATTTCTCCTCACAGGGCTACTGTGGCTCCTGCTGGGCTTGGAGCAGTCCACAAGGTTCTGCTTTCACCTCAGTGACATAGCCCATGGCTCTGTAGTAGACGGTAACAGCTTCTAACTTCCGAGCACTGGCACGGAGCTTTCGAGCTGATGCATTCTTCCCTTTATGGCACCTTGCAAACGTGTGTATTCTTGCCTTGTCTACGCATGGAAGAGAGAAACTCCAACGTGATTTAGTATGAAATGTATAAAAGAATCAATGGAAAATAAATGTTTCAATACACTAAAATTAGAACAATCTCTCATAATGTATACAAATGGACAGAAATTAGAACAGAAAGAGGAATGTTGCCGTTCTCAGTGCAAATTGCTCAAAGTGGATCATGATAAGTAACTAATACAAGCAGGGGCGAAAATCTGCTATCAACTTTGGAGGGGACAATTACATGAAATTTTCTCAAGAGCAATTCCTGAGGGGGACACCAAAAGTAGTGCTGTAACACATAGCCTACATTGTAATATGGTAAATGTATATTGAGGAACCAAAGAAATAAGGTGTTTGCCGTACTCCTAACTACCGGTACCCAAAAGTACACAACAGCAATACCATTGCCTTTAACAAATCTTAGTTCAGTCACCAGTTTAAGTTGAGAGTGGGGGTATCCATGGCATTTTCCAATTATGTTCCTATTTTACAAGTCAAAAAAATTGAGAACCTTTCATAATGTTGCCAAACAAAGACTCAACAAACTTACCTGAGACTCCGTCTCTGCCAGTCTGTCCCTGCATATCTGTCCCCAACTCTGCTGTCTGTGTGCCATCTGTTGCCTGCTCTGCCTAATGACATCATTGTGAAACATTTCCATTAGAATTTCATTTCTTTCTTATGAACATTTTATCAACTAGTCTTTGAGATATTAGGCTACTAGGGTTCTTACTTTGCGTTTTGGTGTACTGAAAAATACTCTGATGTCCGTCTTTTATTTTTCTGCCATTTTTCTACCTGGCTGGCTGGCTACACACACACACAGTGTGTAGGTTATTTACAGTAGGAGATGGGCTTCTATCATCTTATCTTTTATCATTCTATTTGGGCTTCGATCTAAAAGGTAGCTTGCAAATGTGAAACGGATTAAAATGACAAGAGTTGACAGCTGTATGAGTTCACCATTTACACAACATATGCTGCAACTTGTAATTTTAATAGTTTGTTTCGTATTGGCTGGCTTCCAACAATAGCTGAATTTGCAAAGCTAGCGAGCACCAATTCCGTTTCAGTGGTGTTTGCTATAATCTTTGCTACCCGGGTTAAATAAAATGAATAAATAAAAGTTCCCTTGCGACAATTTAGCTTTTGCAACAAGACCATTAAATATATTTAAGACAATGGTAGAAGAGAGTGTAGTTCTGTTCAGTTTGGACTTCAGTTTATCGCTAACCTTATCACAGGGACTTTGAAGCACTAACTTACATCATCTGCATGCTGATTCTTGGAATAAATTGACAATAGCAAAGATTCCATCTTTGACGAGGCCACATAAATGGAATAGGTACTAGCTAGCTTAATAGTTAATATTTGCGCGCTAGCTCTGCATATTCAGCTAGTGTGTGCGCACGATTGACTGGATTAACCTCATGTCAGTTACGTTCATTGAGTGCCTTTCAGACAGTAGACACGACCTGTTACCTTGCCAACAAAGGAACTGGCAGTGGATCAAACCATTGTGAGGCAAAGGGTGGGGGGGGTCACAATCTTTTGAAACTTAAAAACGCGCTATTAAGTGTCTATAATCAGCACAATTGCTTTCATTGCGTATTATTAATATTATTTAAATTACATAGTTATGTTTCAGTGATATATTGGGGGGGACAAATCATATTTTTCCCAGGATGGGGGGGTCGTGTCCCCCCCGTCCCCCCCGGGATTTCCGCCCCTGCATACAAGTACCTTGGACTATAACATCCTGTACCAAACAAAAGTGAAGATGATCACTTACCAGGTCCCCATATTTATTCATGGCCATGGTGAACATCCTTGTCCCTCTGAGAAAACTGTTATTATTCTCATCAATCACCCTCATGTTGTCCTCCCAAATGGCCTTCCTCTCAATGTCATCCCGCTTCAGAATGAACAAACAAATAGTTGATTATTGTGAAGGTGTGTGTCTGTGTCTGGGAGGGAGAGAATGAATTCTTGAATGTTTACAATGCGTCTTCATGTAGGCCTATATGCAGTTGAGTAGCCTAATCCAACAGTAACTACTGAGGTGTGTTTGTGAATGCAGTCTGTGTCTATGAGTACGTGTATAAAATAACATCTAACCTTCTCGTCGTACGACACACCATTGCTCCTCTTCCATGTTTGCCACCCTGATGGCCCCTGCACCTCCTCATCCGAGTCTGACGCCATGTGGAGAGGATCAGACAAGAGTATAGACAGCAGCACAGCTCTCCCCATGAGGCTGTCCCATTGAACTGGAGGGATGGATGATCAGAGTATAGTATTTCACCAAATGTGTTCTGTTGTAAATGACTTTGCTGCAATTTATACCATTCTGGAGAGAGAATTCTATGGACACACTATAAATGCTCTGAGATTCTGAATGTAATGTTATAAAATCAATGCAATCAAGTTAGACTAAATGAATGTCAATAACCTGCCACCATCTGCTGGAAAGTTGGGCTGTCTTGTCTTCATGTTCTGAGACTAACTCCACACTCTGACCATGACCGGTCATCACCGCCTCTTTCATTGCCTGTGATGAAGGGTGTGCTCCCCACAAGCCTGTCTGAATCCCCATCACCTACACACAAGAGGGAGGTGCCAACAGGGGAGAAAACAACCCTTATTAGACAACCCCAGTTCACAGAGTGTAAACATGGTATGTCACTATTCAAAGTAGCCTACATCAGAGTTTTTTTTGACACTCCTCACAACAATAGCTTAGCAGTGCCAAGAAAATATGCTGGTCTACTCGAAATACAGCCCATCTCTAAAAACCTGCCAATTATCTACAATTAAACAGATAAAACAACACCTCACGGCACAACGTGAACTGTGAAGAGAGACACACACAAACACACACGCATACATACTCTAACACACACTTTACACACACACACACATTGTAGTATTGCACATTGTAATTGTTTTTATCCTGTTTGGACACCAGGAATGGTATCTGCTGCCTTGGTAGCAGGCGAGCAGCTAATGGGGATCCTAATAAATACTAAAACATTATGCACCCTGATATTTTGGTGTCAGGCTGTGCTTTTGTGTAGGCCCAGGCACCCATTGCATCGTTGAAGCTTGTGCTTATCTTCTGAATGACTAGCATAGCCTGTGAAAACAGTCATGTTTCTTCTCCCAAAGTTCATCACAAACTAATACCTTTGAAACGGTTGTGGCAGCAAAAGCTGCTTAACATGCAGGCATGCAGGTAGCATGTGTCACAGTACAGACACTACAGGTGTATGGCTGAGGACTGGATGGAGTCAAATAAGTTTATTCAACGCAATGAATGCATTAGCCATTAAGAAAACAGATAATTAGTAAGGTAAATAATTAAGTAAACACAGTTCTTTCCTCAAACACAGATTCTGCTTGTAAATGCCTTATTTTTTTTATCTTTATTTAACTAGGCAAGTCAGTTAAGAACAAATGATTATTTTCAATGACATCCTAGGAACAGTGGGTTACATTTACATTATACATTTACGTCATTTAGCAGACGCTCTTATCCAGAGTGACTTACAAATTGGTGCATTCACCTTATGATATCCAGTGGAACAGCCACTTTACAATAGTACATCTATATATATTTTTTTGGGGGGGGGGGTTAGAAGGATTACTTTATCCTATCCCAGGTATTCCTTAAAGAGGTGGGGTTTCAGGTGTCTCCGGAAGGTGGCGATTGACTCCGCTGTCCTGGCGTCGTGAGGGAGCTTGTTCCACCATTGGGGTACCAGAGCAGCGAACAGTTTTGACTGGGCTGAGCGGGAACTGTGCTTCCGCAGAGGTAGGGAGGCGAGCAGGCCAGAGGTGGATGAACGCAGTGCCCTTCTTTGGGTGTAGGGACTGATCAGAGCCTGAAGGTACGGAGGTGCCGTTCACCTCACAGCTCCGTAGGCAAGCACCATGGTCTTATAGCAGATGCGAGCTTCAATTGGAAGCCAGTGGAGTGTGGAGCGGGGTGACGTGAGAGAACTTGGGAAGGTTGAACACCAGACGGGCTGCGGCGTTCTGGATGAGTTGTAGGGGTTTAATGGCACAGGCAGGGAGCCCCGCCAGCAGCGAGTTGCAGTAATCCAGACGGGAGATGACAAGTGCCTGGATTAGGACCTGCGCCGCTTCCTGTGTAAGGCAGGGTCGTACTCTGCGAATGTTGTAGAGCATGAACCTACAAGATCGGGTCACCGCCTTGATGTTAGCGGAGAACGACAGGGTGTTGTCCAGGGTCACGCCAAGGCTCTTAGCACTCTGGGAGGAGGACACAATGGAGTTGTCAACCGTGATGGCGAGATCATGGAACGGGCAGTCCTTCCCCGGGAGGAAGAGCAGCTCCGTCTTGCCGAGGTTCAGCTTGAGGTGGTGACGCGTCATCCACACTGATATGTCTGCCAGACATGCAGAGATGCGATTCGCCACCTGGTTATCAGAAGGGGGAAAGGAGAAGATTAATTGTGTGTCGTCTGCGTAGCAATGATAGGAGAGACCATGTGAGGATATGACAGAGGCAAGTGACTTGGTGTATAGCGAGAATAGGAGATGGCCTAGAACTGAGCCCTGGGGGACACCAGTGGTGAGAGCACGTGGTGCGGAGACGGATTCTCGCCACGCCACCTGGTAGGAGCGACCTGTCAGGTAGGACGCAATCCAAGAGTGAGCCGCGCCGGAGATGCCCAACTCGGAGAGGGTGGAAAGGAGGATCTGATGGTTCACAGTATCAAAGGCAGCAGATAGGTCTAGAAGGATGAGAGCAGAGGAGAGAGAGTTAGCTTTAGCAGTGCAGAGAGCCTCCGTGACACAGAAAAGAGCAGTCTCAGTTGAATGACCAGTCTTGAAACCTGACTGATTTGGATCAAGAAGGTAATTCTGAGAGAGATAGCAAGAGAGCTGGCCAAGAACGGCACGCTCAAGAGTTTTGGAGAGAAAAGAAAGAAGGGATACTGGTCTGTAGTTGTTGACATCGGAGGGATCGAGTGTAGGTTTTTTGAGAAGGGGTGCAACTCTCGCTCTCTTGAAGACGTTACCTGCCTTGTTCAGGGGCAGAACAACAGATTTTTACCCTGTCAGCTCAGGGATTTGATCTTGCAACCTTTCGGTTACTAGCAACACATCTGCCACGCTGATCCTCAGCACTGGAGCTCCCCAGGGGTGCGTGCTCAGTCCCCTCCTGTACTCCCTGTTCACCCACGACTGCATGGCCAGGCACAACTCCAACACCATCATTAAGTTTGCTGACGACACAACAGTGGTAGGCCTGATCACCGACAACGATGAGACAGCCTATAGGGAGGATGTCAGAGACCTGGCCGGGTGGTGCCAGAATAACAACCTATCCCTCAACGTAACCAAGGCTAAGGAGATGATTGTGGACTACAGGAAAAGGAGGACCGAGCACGCCCCCATTCTCATCGACAGGGCTGTAGTGGAGCAGGTTGAGAGCTTCAAATTCCTTGGTGTCCACATCAACAACAAACTAGAATGGTCCAAACACACCAAGACAGTCGTGAAGAGGGCATGACAAAGTCTATTCCCCCTCAGGAAACTAAAAAGATTTGGCATGGGTCCTGAGATCCTCAAAAAGTTCTACAGCTGCAACATCGAGAGCATCCTGACTGGTTGCATCACTGCCTGGTACGGCAATTGCTCGGCCTCTGACCGCAAGGCACTACAGAGGGTAGTGTGTACGGCCCAGTACATCACTGGGGCTAAGCTGCAGGCCATCCAGGACCTCTACACCAGGCGGTGTCAGAAGAAGGCCATACAAATTGTCAAAGACCTCAGCCACCCCAACCATAGACTGTTCTCTCTACTACCACATGGCAAGCGGTACTGGAGTGCCAAGTCTAGGACAAAAAGGCTTCTCAACAGTTTTTACCCACAAGCCACAAGACTCCTGAACAGGTAATCAAATGGCTACCCGGACTATTTGCATTGTGTGCCCCCCAACCCCTTTTTAGCTGCTGCTATTCTCTGTTTATCATATATGCATAGTCACTTTAACTATACATTCATGTACATACTACCTCAATTGGGCCGACCAACCAGTGCTCCCGCACATTGGCTAACCGGGCTATCTGCATTGTGTCCCACCCACCACCCGCCAACCCCTCTTTTAGCTACTGCTACTCTCTGTTCATCATATATGCATAGTCACTTTAACCATATCTACATGTACATACTACCTCAATCAGCCTGACTAACCGGTGTCTGTATGTAGCCTCGCTACTTTTATAGCCTCGCTACTGTATATAGCCTCTTTTTTCTGTTGTTTTATTTCTTTACCAACCTATTGTTCACCTAATACCTTTTTTTGCACTATTGGTTAGAGCCTGTCAGTAAGCATTTCACTGTAAGGTCTACACCTGTTGTATTCGGCGCATGTGACAAATAAACTTTGATTTGATTTAGTCCAACGCTCTAACCACTAGGCTACCTGCTGCCCCTTATAGCCTATATTAAATAATTAGTCAGGAAAATAATCCTACACTAACGTTACCTTGAATAGAACAAAACCTTGTGCCATATATAAAACAATAGCCTATGTTGCCTCAGTGTAAGCCAACTACTATCCTGGTTTTAATGTCTATGACTACTACCCACAAAATTAAACTGTAACAGAATCAAACTCGATGCATTTGTTTGAAGAAACGACTTCAAGGAATTGATTCAGTGAGCAGACAGAGCGCCACACACAATTGATTCAGTGAGCAGACAGAGGGCCACACACAATTGATTCAGTGAGCAGACAGAGGGCCACACGGAATTGATTCAGTGAGCAGACAGAGGCCACACGGAATTGATTCTGTGAGCAGACAGAGGGCCACACGGAATTGATTCAGTGAGCAGACAGAGCGCCACACGGAATTGATTCTGTGAGCAGACAGAGGGCCACACGGAATTGATTCAGTGAGCAGACAGAGCGCCACACGGAATTGATTCAGTGAGCAGACAGAGCGCCACACGGAATTGATTCAGTGAGCAGACAGCGTGCCTGTCTGTGTGGCGGGAGCGGCACTGCAGAGGATATACACAGGCTGCGTGTTGTTTTTCCTTCAGCGCGCCAACACCCCGGGAGAAGCCACAACAAATAGTCAAAACAAATACGTTTTAGACAGTTATTATAGTAATATAAGGGCATCGCATTTTTTTGCATACGCAAGAAAGATGAGTCACGAATGAGGTCTGCAGGATGTCGTTCAAGGTAATCTCCACATTTTCCTGATGTTCTGCATAGGCTACTCTAACCAAGCTTGAAATGAAAAGAGAGTAGCCTAATCTACTCAATACGAATGTTAACTTTCTTTGCGGCCATCGCTACTAATGTGTGTTATGAATAGGTCTATGATGAAGAGTATGCGTGTGTAATCTGCAGGGGGCTTGCGCGCAATAATTATGTATTTATGGAAATTAGATTTGCTGCTTGACCTTCAGTCAGAGTCCTGCCCTTTTGACCTGGCTAAGATTAGGTTGTCATGTCACTAGAGTAGAGTGACAGGTGTTGAGGTAGTTGATCATCATCTGGCCATGAGCAGCCTACCGCTGCAGACCATGCCCCACCCACATGCAGTATTTGGAAATATCCACCAGAAATGAGTAAATCCCAATTTCTATACATTTTTACACTTTGAACTATTTGGCCCCATTGAATTACAGTCAAATGTACTGTCTCCATAAAGAGACCTCATTATTGCAGTAGAGTATTCCATACTTATCTTTCAAACCATTTAACTGGACTTAGTCATTATTTGATTGACACATGATAAAAATGTATTATTTTGTCTTGTCTGTGTTAGGTTTACCCAGATTTATTTGGACCAATGTTGGTGGGTGGGAGCTAGACTGTTAGAGACCACACAACCAGACCAGAGACCATACAACCACACCAGAGACCACACAACCACACCAGAGACCACACAACCAGACCAGAGACCATACAACCACACCAGAGACCACACAACCAGACCAGAGACCACACAACCAGACCAGAGCATACAACCAGACCAGAGACCATACAACCATACCAGAGACCATACAACCACACCAGAGACCACACAACCAGACCAGAGACCATACAACCACACCAGAGACCATACAACCACACCAGAGACCACACAACCAGACCAGAGACCATACAACCACACCAGAGACCATACAACCACACCAGAGACCATACAACCAGACCAGAGACCACACAACCACACCAGAGACCATACAACCACACCAGAGACCACACAACCAGACCAGAGACCACACAACCAGACCAGAGACCATACAACCACACCAGAGACCACACAACCAGACCAGAGACCACACAACCACACCAGAGACCATACAACCACACCAGAGACCACACAACCAGACCAGAGACCACACAACCAGACCAGAGACCACACAACCAGACCAGAGACCACACAACCAGACCAGAGACCACACAACCAGACCAGAGACCACACAACCAGACCAGAGACCATACAACCAGACCAGAGACCACACAACCAGACCAGAGACCACACAACCAGACCAGAGACTATACAACCACACCTGAGACCATACAACCACACCAGAGACCATACAACCACACCAGAGACCATACAACCACACCAGAGACCATACCACACCATACCCAATGCAAGAGCATAATCAATGTGTGTGCGTGTGCAAAGAGCCTCTGTCCATATTGATTCATATTGATTGTGAACAGGAATTGCCTGACTGCAACTCATTTCAAATGGTTATGTCTATAAACTCCATTGCCTGATCAATACTAAACAAATTGCAGGCCAAATTTGGAATTCTGAGATGATACTGTAGATCTGTTACCTTTTATTCTGTTTATAGGTCTGTTTTCTGACACTAATGTCTAGTCGATGTTGTATCATGTGTGTTTGTCCTGCAGAAGGAGACGCCCCTTGCTAACGCCGTGTTTTGGGCAGCTCATAAGGGGAACTTGGCCCTGCTTCAATTACTGCTCAACAGTGGTCGTGTGGATGCCGACTGCAGAGACAGTGTACGGACGCTGCATGCCCTGGTGGCTCAGCTGCACGCTTTACCCATAAACCACCTGTGGTAGGAGAGAGAGAGAGAGCTACAACCCTTCTGTCTGTCTCTGTGTGTGTGTGGATGTATACATGTCTTAATAATGTGTTGTAAGTCCACTTATGTGCTTGCAGTTTTCATGTGCGTCACATCTAAATGTTTATTGTTGCGTGGTATCTGAAATGTAATGCTTTGTCGAGTCTCCGGTGACAAGTTCAACTATGTTTCAGCAACTTTCTCTAGAGATGATGGCATGTGAATGATTGGAAAAAGCATCAGGCAAGGAGTGTTATTTTGGAGGGGTGTGTGTGCAATTAGATTGTCTTGAGGAGAACCAAAACACTTGCAAAACTTTAAAAAAAACATGTGCACCATGTTTCTTTCCTGTGCTGTTTTAATGACATGTAAACAAGGATCTGACTGGACTTAAGGACTGAGGTGTTGATTGATTGGGATGCCTTGATCTCTTTCCAGTTTGGCACCACAGCCCTGATGGTGGCGTCCTACAGCGGCCACTATGACTGTGCCAGGGAGCTGATCATGCAGGGAACTGACATTAACCTGCAGAGAGAGGTACGGTAGACGACCACTTTAGTACACTTTGCTGTCATTATAAGACTTACCTCGGTTTTAGTGTTGCTCGTTGATAAACTGCAACCTTCCACTTTTCCATAGAGTACACAGTTCGGTGGTTGAAACGGTCGGTGCATTATTGATGTTGCTTTGAGACTAATGTGGTCAAAGTAGAAATCAATAAGCAGTAAAGATGTTTTGAAGCATTGAGAAAATGTGTACAGGTATGTCCGTTGAAGGTCTTTCTGACATTGAATGCATGTTTCTACCCACAGACAGGCTCCACTGCCCTCTTCTTCGCTTCCCAGCAGGGACACAATGAAGTAGTGAAGCTCCTCTTTGAATTTGGTGGCTCAACTGAATTCCAGACAAAGGTATGCTGTGTCACCTACTTGGAGACAGAGAGGGAGAGTGAGATTACAGTGAGAGAGAGTCAGAGGACATCAGGGGGAGACGGACAGAATATACTGACAGCAGTGATCCAGAGTGTTTGATGCCTGCTGTGTTAAGTCATATTCCATGGGCCAGTCACTCCAGGATATGTGGCTAATCTGTATTCTCATGGTTTGGCAGGACGGTGGCACAGCCCTATCTGCAGCCTGTCAGTATGGCCACTCTAAGGTGGTGGACACTCTGCTGAAGAACGGAGCCAATGTCCATGATCAGCTGCATGTAAGCATCCCTAACACCTATCTCACTCACTGTCTGTTCTTTTCCACCACTCCTGCTGCCCTGCAGAACTCCACTGACAGTGTCCAATGCTGTAGTCCACAAAACAACAAAATCACACACACTCATGTTACCGCTGAGTCAGACATGAGATCCATTTTGTTTTATGCACTGTTAGGGCTGGGTGATATGGTCAAAATATCACATTACAATATTTTCTAAATGTTTGATGGTATTTGACAGTATTTGAGGTTACATTTAGCTAGCTAACAATAAGAAATAATAAAATATAAGAATAGAAACAAAGTAAATGGCAGTAGAATATAATAAACATTTTAGCTTAAGTATAATACAGGAAGGCACAATTTATAGTCATACATTGTCATATGGGGCATTCGGAAAGTATTCAGACCCCTTGACTTTTTCTACATGTTGTTACTTTACAGCCTAATGGATTAAATTAAATGTTTTCCTCATCAATCTACACACAATACCCCACAATGACAAAGTGAAAACAGGTTTTTAGAAATGTTTGTAAATGTATAAAAAATAAAACACAGAAATACCTTATTTACATAAGTATTCAGACCCTTTGCTATGAGACTACAAATTGAGCTCAGGTTCATCCTGTTTCCATTGATCATCCTTGAGATGTTTCTACAATTTGATTGGAGTCCACCTGTGGTAAATTCAATTGATTTGACATGATTTGGAAAGGCACACACCTGTCTATTTAAGGTCCCATAGTTGACAGTGCATGTTAAAGCAAAAACCAAGCCATGAGGTCAAAGGAATTGTCCGTAGAGCTCTGAGACAGGATTGTGTCAAGGCGCAGTCGTGGGGAAGGGTACAAAAAACAATATGCAGCATTGAAGGTCCCCAAGAACACAGTGGCATCCATTATTCTTAAATGTAAGATGTTTGGAACCACCAAGACTCTTCCTAGAGCTGGCCGCCCGGCTAAACTGAGCAATCGGGGGAGAAGGGACTTGGTCAGGGAGGTGACCAAGAACCCAATGCTTACTCTTACAGAGCTCCAGAGTTCCTCTGTGGAGATGAGAGAACCTTCCAGAAGGACAACTATCTTTGCAGCACTCCACCAATCAGGCCTTTATGGTAGAGTGGCCAGACAGAAGCCAATCCTCAGTAAAAGACACAGCCCGCTTGGAGTTTGCCAAAAGGCACCTAAACAAGATTCTCTGGTCTGACAAATCTAAGGTTAAACTCTTTGGCCTGAATGCCAAGCATCACATCTGGAGGAAACCTGGTACCATCCCTATGGTGAAGCATGCTGGTGGCAGCATCATGCTGTGGGGATGTTTTTCAGCGGCAGGGACTGGGAGACTAGTCAGGATCGAGGGAAAGATGAGTGGAGCAAAGTAGGCCCTCAGACTGGGGCGAAGGTTCCCCTTCCAACAGGACAACAACCCTAAGCACACAGCCAAGACAATGCAGGAGTGGCTTCTGGACATGTCTCTGAATGTTCTTGAATGGCCCAGACAGCTTCTGGACTTGAACCCAATCGAACATCTCTGGAGAGACCTGAAAATAGCTGTGCAGTGACGCTCCCCATCCAATCTGACAGCGCTTGAGAGGATCTGCAGAGTTGAATGGGGAAAAACTCCCCAAATACAGGTGTGCCAAGCTTGTAGCATCATACCCAAGAAGACTCGAGGCTGTAATCGCTGCCAAAGGTGCTTCAACAAAGTACTGAGTAAAGGGTCTGAATACTTATGTAAATGTGATATTCACGTTTTTTTATTGATGAGGAAAAAACACAATTTAATCAATTTTAGAATAAGGCTGTAACGTAACAAAATGTTGAAAAAGTCAAGGGGTCTGAATACTTTCCGAAAGCACTGTAAGGTCTGTTACTATTCATAGGACAAGCCATACAGTGCATTGCTTTGTCATCATTTACTTTGCTGATGTGACATGTTTCTAATATCATGTTTTAGGATGGTGCCACTCCACTCTTCCTTGCTTCCCAGGAGGGTCATGTGACTGTCATACGTCAACTTCTGTCATCTGGAGCCAAAGTTAACCACCCTAGGGAAGTGAGGCCACACTCCCGTACAATAATAGAGGACCTCAACAGAGGGACTGACATCTTCATCTCTCGTCTCACCCTCTTCCTCCTTTTAACTTTTCTCCCCTTCTCTTTCTCCTCACCCACCTCCCTACCGTACCCCCGTCTCCAGGATGGCACAGCCCCCCTGTGGATGGCAGCCCAGATGGGACACAGTGAAGTAGTTAAGGTTTTACTTCGGCGTGGTGCAGATCGGGATGCTGACAGAAAAGTATGTTGTCCTTTAGCAACCCAGGCGGTGCCTAGTGGGTTGACAAAGACAAGATGATATTCCTCCATCATGTGGTTGCTTTATCTTTCAAATCCTCTTTCAGGGTTTACTCGTGGAAAATACATTAAAAAATACATTAATATATTAAATCAAGTCATTTATTTAAATGACTTTCTTTGTGTACGTTTTGAAATGTTAATGTATCATGTTTCTTTTGATCTCATTGAAGGACGGGTCAACTGCATTATTCAAGGCAGCTTTCAAAGGACACAACACTGTCATTGAGGAGCTCCTGAAGTTCTCCCCTTCATTGGGCCTTCTCAAGGTAGGATAGATATCAAGATAAAGCTTGCGCTTTGGCATCTTCTGACTGGCCATGAATAGTTTTTATTCAAAAGTATATTGTGAAACATTGTATTGTAAAACACTTGCAGTATTTTAGTGATAAGAAACCGCTGTTAGTTACAAGTGTTTTAACTGTTTCATTTTTCCAGAATGGTTCCACAGCCCTCCACGCTGCTGTCATGGGTGGGAATCATAAAAGTGTAAACCTTCTGCTGGGGGCCAATGCAGACCCCACACTACCCAACAAGGTAAATCACTGTAGTGTGAGCTACGGATAAGAAGGAAAGCAGAGGAGGATGCATTTCAGGATGTCTTTCAGGTAGATCATTTTTTCATGACTGGTTATGTTTTCTTTGCAGAACAATGAACTGCCAGCAGATCTTACAAAGAGCAATCGCATCCTGAGGGCTCTGCGACCGCAAATCTTAAATGGAAGTAGTTGATGACAACCCTAGTTGTCCATGGTTAGACCATGTCTGAAAACCTTAGACTATGGTTGTTTTATGGGGAGAAATGCACTGAGGGCTCCGAACAACAGAGAACAAACCAACAGGATTCAGCCACACAACAATATTATTAATATGGTGCTTGTTTTCAATTGCAGCTTCAGAAAATGTTATTTGGAGTTACCATAACTGGATATAGCTAAAAGGATGGTTATATATGTGGCCTACTACAAAAATGCATCCGTTTGTGGCAATAGTTATTTTGCCATGTGTGCCCTTATCTTTGAGGTGTTGTTATAACTTTGCTGTATAGTTTCTGGTTATAAAACGTTTTATCCCTGGTGCTGTAATATTTCTAAATATTTAGCTTTTTTTTCTGCCATTTTAATAAATGTAAACTGTAAATTTGTTAAATAAAATAGGAATGTGAAATAACTGTCATATTTTGTCCTGTGACTCAGTCAATAACGTGTGATGTTTTGGGTCAGCCTTTGGAATCAGTTTAATTGCCCTGGGGAGTACGAACAAAGGATCCGATTCGGGAAAGCTGTATTCCTGGTCGTAATCCTGGTGAGTTACTGCCGCTCTGATATCCCAAAATTTTCCCCGGCTGTATGTAATAAAACAAAACATTTTTTTGCCTAATAATGTAAGAAATAACACCAAAAAAATGAAATACTGCAAAGTTGCCTAGGGGCTAGAAGCACGGCTGCCCTCTCGGTGCCATTTTCTTCTGGTGCCAGGAAAATAACCTCTCACTCAACGTCAACAAAACAAAGGAGATGATCGTGGACTTCAGAAAACAGCAGAGGGAGCACCCCCCTATCCATATTGACGGGATCGCAGTGGAGAAGGTGGAAAGCTTCAAGTTCCTCGGGGTACACATCACTGACAAACTGAAATGGTCCACCCACACAGACAGTGTGGTGAAGAAGGAGCAACAATGCCTCTTCAACCTCAGGAGGCTGAATAAATTTGGCTTGGTACCTATAACCCTCAAAAACGTTAACAGATGCACAATTGAGAGCATGCTGTCGGGCTGTATCACGGCCTGGTACGGCAACTGTACCGCCCACAACCTCAGGGCTCTCCAGGGGGTGGTGTGGTCTGCCCAACGCATCACCGGGGGCAAACTACCTGCCCTCCAGGACACCTACAGCACCCAATGTCACAGGAAGGCCAAAAAGATCAAGAACAACAACCACCTGAGCCACTGCCTATTCACCCCGCTATCATCCAGAAGGCGAGGTCTGTACAGGGGCATCAAAGCTGGGACCGAGAGACTGAAAAACAGCTTCTATATCAAGACCATCAGATTGTTAAATATCCATCACTAGCACATTAGAGGCTGCTGCCTACATACAGACTTGAAATCACTGGCCACTTTAATAAATAGAACACTAGTCACTTTAATAATGTTTACATATTTTGCATTACCCATCTCATTTGTATATAATGTATTCTATTCTACTGTAACTTAGTCTATGCTGCTCTGACAGTGCTCGTCCATATATTTATATATTCTTAATTCCTTTACTTTGATTTGTGTGTATTGTTGTGAAATTGTTAGATATTACTTGTTAGATATTACTGCACTGTTAAAGCTAGAAACACAAGAATTTCGCTACAACCGCAATGACATCTGCTAAACATGTGTATGTGACCAATAAAATGTGATTTGATTTGATTTATAACAAAAAAAATACTAGAGGTCACTGTACTCACCAAGAAACAGAATCATTGCAAATCTGTCTGATCTTGGTAACCTTATTGCTAGCATATACAATGCACATACATGTTTATGGATTGTTAATCAGAATTTCAAAGTACAGATAAAAATAGGCTGTGAAATTGACCGCATAAAATTGACAGTAAAGGGTCAGAAAAAGCTTTACTCGTCTCTTTTGTGTTGCTGTCACGTGTACATCCATAGGCGGAAGTGACACTCGACATCTTGATGCGGAAGAGATTCCGAACAATTGAAGAATTCACCAAAATGATATCAAAACACTAACCAGAGCTAATAACGTCGTATTGTGGCTATTGCACGTTGATCTATTGAGATTAGAGTTAAGTTTTATTTTGGCAATTGTACATATACAGCAACCATGGCTAATAACAATTTACAGGTGAGTGAGTGTCCAGCCAGGGACAACAACAAACGAAATTAGCCAGCTAGCTAGGCTTGCTAGCTAACTTTGTATTCGTCTACTGTTGTTTTGGATGTTGTTAATCCGTAGATTTGTCTAGCAAATATGACTCTTGACGCGGGTGCGTGCGTGAGAACTGTTTCATTATTTACTAATTACATTTTGACATACCTTTCTAAAATAAGGTACACCAAATGACAATAATGATATCGGGCAGATCAAGATGTCATGCTAATGCCCTTCCCTCTTTTGTTATGGCTCTTCTATAACGTTGCCCATGCATTGTGTTACAGAAAGCCATAGATCTTGCAAGCAAGGCTGCAGAGGAGGACAAAGCTAAAAACTATGAGGAAGCTCTCCGGTTGTACCAGCATTCTATTCAGTACTTCCTTCATGTTGTGAAGTGTGAGTTGTCTTATATCTCAGTTCCACTTCCTGTTTACAAGTCTTAATTTGAGAAATACACTGCAAACACAGAACATCCACATACATTGTTATTCTATTCACTTTAATTTGGTAATATACACTCACCGGCCAGTTTATTAGGTACACCCATCTAGTATTGGGTCGGACCCCCCTTTGCCTTCAGAACAGCCAGAATTCGTCCGGGAATTCTACAAGGTGTTGGAAACGTTTCACAAGAATGTTGATCCGTGCTGACGCGACGGTATCATGCAGTTGCTGTAGATTGGACTTTGCGTCAGCATGGACCAACATCCCTGTGGAACATTTCCGAAACCTTGTAGAATGCCCCGAATAATTCAGGCTGTTCTGGAGGCAAAGGGGTGTCCGACTCGGTCTAGATGGGTACATTCATGCTGCGAACAGCCCATTCCATCTCATCTTAAAGATACTCTATTGGGTTGAGGTCTGGGGACTGTGCAGGCCACTCAAGTAAACTGAACGTGATGTCATGTTTCAGGCAGTGTTTTTCCACTACTCAATGGTCGTGTTGGTGATCACATGCCCACTGGAGCCGCTTCTTCTTGTTTTTAGCTGGTAGGAGTGGAACCCGGTGTGGTGGTCTGCTGTAATACCCCATCCGTGACAAAGATCGACGAGTTGCGCGTCCCGAGATGACATTCTGCTCACCACTTTTGCACTGCGCTGTTATTTGTCTGTTTGTGGCCCTCCTGTTAGCTTGCACAATTCTTGCCATTCTCCTTCAACCTCTCTCATCAACAAGCTGTTTTAGCCCACAGTACTGCCACTGACTGGATGTTTTTTGTTTGTCGCGCCATTCTCGGTTAACCCTAGGCACTGTCGTGCGTGAAAAGCCCAGCAGGGCGGTCATTTCTGAAATGCTGGGTCCGGCGCGCCTAACACCGATGATCATACACCGATCACCACGCTCAAAGTTGCTTAGGTCACTAGTTTTGCCCATTCTAACGTTCAATCAAACTAACTGAATGCCTCAATGCGTGTCTGCCTGCTTTATATAGAAAGCCACAGTCACGTGAATCACTGTCTGTAGGAGCAAACCATTTTCGTGAATGGGGTGGTGAACCTAATAAATTGGCCAGTGTGTGTATGCGTTTACCTTTGACCTTAAAGTTTGGAATGACCACAGGAGGACCTCTGGATAAACATAAATGATTTCTTAAAGAAACTGTTTTAAAAGTTTTTTTACTTTCACATTGAATGCCCGAAGTGTGAGGTGACTTAGGGCATAATGTGATGTGACAACCTGTGGTCCATTTACTTTTCCTATAGATGAGGCCCAGGGAGACAAGGCCAAGCAAAGCATCAGGGCAAAGTGTGCAGAGTACCTGGACCGAGCAGAGAAGCTGAAGGAATACCTTAAGAAGAAGGAGAAGGCTCCTCCAGCCAAGCCTGTCAAAGAGTCTGGGTCTGATGACAAAGGGTGAATAGGGCTGTGGTGGCCATGAAATTATGTCAGCCGGTTATTGTCATGCAAAAGTCTGCCGGTCTCACGGTAATTGGCCGTTAATTAACATAGGATTAGCATTTCCAGGCCTCCATGCATACAAGCCGCAGATGCGTGCCTTTGTAACATCTACTTTAAAAAAAAGTCTAATAAATCAACTTAATATACACCATCACAATAAATCCATTATTTATTTTAGTCAGGTCTAAAGGAACAATATGACATGAAGTAAATGTATTTCAGAAGAACAGAATATGAGTTCGTCTACTGGCCTACAATGTAATCTTGTCTTTACTAATATGTAAAATTAGTTTTGATTTAGAATGGCACGTTTTCAAATGGGCAGAAAAAGACATGGCGAACAGAGGCCGCACGCTTTCCCAACGGTTTGTTTTGTAGGCTACTTTGGTTTTATAGTGGAGCATATGCTTGATATAAGCAGCTGGGAAATAAGAGAACACTTATTTCACTCCACGCATCAACCCCTGTTTCAAGTATGTGGACACCTGCTTGTCGAACATCTCATTCCAAAATCATGGGCATTAATTTGCTGCTATAACAGCCTCTACTCTTCTGGGAAGGCTTTCTACTAGATGTTGGAAAATTGCTGCGGGGACTTGCTTCCATTCAGCCATGAGCATTAGTGAGATTGGGCACTGATGTTGGGCGATTAGGCCTGGCACGCAGTCGGCGTACCAATTCATCCCGAAGGTGTTCGATGGGGTTGAGGTCAGGGCTCTGTGCAGGCCAGTCAAGTTCTTCCACACTGATTTCAACAAACCATTTCTGTATGGACCTCGCTTTGTGCACGGGGGCATTGTCATGCTAAAACAGGAAAGGGCCTTCCCCAAACTGTTGCCACAAAGTTGGAAGCACAGAATCGTCTAGAATATCATTGTGTACTGTAGCATTAAGATTTCCCTCAACTGGAACTAAGGGACCTAGCCCGAACCATGAAAAACAGCCCCAGACCATTATTCCTCCTCCACCAAACTTTAAAGTTGGCACTAAGTATTGGGACAAGTAGTGTTCTCCTGGCATCCGCCAAACCCAGATTCATCTGTCGGACTGCCAGAAGGGGAAGCTTGATTCATCACTCCAGAGAATGCGTTTCCACTGCTCCAGAGTCCAGTGGTGGCAAGCTTTACACCACTCCAGCCGACGCTTGGCATTGCGCATGGTGGTCATAGGCTTGTGTGTGGCCATGGAAGCCCATTTCATGAAGCTCCTGACGAGCAGTTATTGTGCTGATGTTTTTTTTCCAGAGGCAGTTTGGAACTCGGTAGTGAGTGTTGCAACCGAGGACAGGCATTTTTTACGTGTTACGCGCTTCATCACTCGGCGGTCCCATTGTATGAGCTTGTGTGGCCTACCACTTCGCGGCTGAGGTGTTGTTGCTCCTAGACGTTTCCACCTCACAATAACAGTACTTACAGTTGAGCGGGACAGGTCTAGCAGGGCAGAAATTGACAAACTAACTTGTTGGAAAGGTGGCATCCTATGACAGTGCAACGTTGAAAGTCACTGAGCTCTTTAGTAAGGTCAACTGCCAATGTTTTCCTATGGAGATTGCATGGCCGTGTGCTCGATTCTATACACCTGTCAGCAACGGGTGTGGTTCAAATAGCCAAATCCACTAATGTTGTATATACGGTGTAGTTAGCAAGTTGAGTACTACCAAAGCATGTCCAGAGTCATAAAATGAGATTTACTGCGGTCATGACTCATGATTGCCAGTGTGGTGTTAATATGGTCACCACAACAGCCCTAAGTGAGCATAATGAATCCTGAGATGTGTTATAATCCTCACCAATTCTTCATTTGGTTCTGATTCTTTAGTCTTTTGGACTGTTTATATACTTTTTGTGTGGCCTCCTTATCAGTAAAGTGAGGTCAGAACGACTTTGCTTTTTCTTTTGCAGGAATGAGAGTGATGAAGGGGAAGGTGACCCAGAGAAAAAGAAGTTTCAAAATCAACTCTCGGGTCAGTTATAGCATCAGCTGCTTCCCTTTTCAGCATTTTTGTGAGGCTCATACAAAGCTTTGATGTAGCCTTTTGACACTGAATCTGCATTTGATTTGTATGAAAAAAATGTATATATGGCGTACTACATTTCAACAACTTCTATCTATCTACAATCTGTCTTACAGGTGCCATCGTCATGGAAAAACCAAACATCAAGTGGAATGACGTAGCTGGGCTCGAGGGTGCAAAAGAGGCCCTTAAAGAAGCTGTCATCTTGCCAATCAAATTCCCTCACCTCTTCACAGGTATGGATTATGGAATTCAAGCAACACATAACATTCTAGATAATAACGCATGTATTGTGAATTGCAGCAATGCATCTGAACAGTAAATAGTTTTAGTTTTGGATAGTATTAACTATACCTGAGTATGTTTGTCTTTTGTGTCCAGGAAAGCGGACTCCATGGAGAGGGATCTTGCTCTTTGGCCCTCCTGGTACAGGAAAGTCTTACCTGGCCAAGGCTGTGGCCACAGAAGCCAACAACTCCACCTTCTTCTCGATCTCCTCATCTGACCTGGTGTCAAAGTGGCTGGGGGAAAGTGAAAAGTGAGTAATGGGGCAAAGAGGATGGGCTATGCAATCAAATCAAAATAATATTTGAAGGATATTGCTCATACATACCCATCTCTAGCCTCCTCTTCATTCTTCTCCCACACCATCCATTGGTCTCCTATTCACTTGCCGCCACTCTTTCTGTCATCAGGTTGGTGAAGAATCTGTTTAGCCTGGCCAGGGAGAACAAGCCCTCCATCATCTTCATCGATGAGATAGACTCTCTGTGTGGCTCCAGAAGTGAGAACGAGAGTGAAGCAGCCCGCCGCATCAAGACTGAGTTCCTGGTCCAGATGCAGGGTGAGAGTTTACGCAAAGCTTGGCCTCAGATCCTGTTTACCTCGTACCTTGAGTATTGACACAACTGCTTCGTCCACTGTGTCGTTTAGCACTGAACCTTTTTGTTTGTAAGGTATCACCAAAACAACTAAACTACTATTTTTGGGCTTTCCATTTGACTGGACCAGCTGTCTATTTAAAGCGTTTTCTCTCTCTTCTCCCAGGTGTTGGAAATGACAATGAGGGAGTCCTGGTTCTAGGAGCCACAAACATCCCCTGGACATTGGACTCTGCTATTAGGAGAAGGTCCGTGTATATTTATCTTTTGATGATCTCAAGTCCTTTATCTTATTGTAAAGATGTATTATTCCTGGGATTTTTTTACCCATTGACTCTTATTAGACAGATTGTTAAAGATTAGAAATAAAGAATGAGACTCCCTCCTGTCCCTTGCTGCATCACCATATGTCATACCCATATCAGATATCACAGCTGTCGTGTTTCTGTGCCTCAGGTTTGAGAAGCGTATCTACATCCCTCTGCCAGAGGGGCCCGCCCGCTCCTTCATGTTCAAGCTACATCTAGGCTCCACCCCCAGTGAGCTCATTGAATCAGACTATGTGACCCTTGGTAAGAAGACAGAAGGCTACTCTGGAGCTGACATCAGCGTCATTGTGAGGGACGCCCTCATGCAGCCAGTCAGGAAAGTGCAGTCGGCCACTCACTTCAAACGGGTACGTGACATTCAACAGAGGCGGGGCTCACCTAGGTGCAGCAAATCTTAATTGATTTAATTTTCATCATCTAATAGTTTTGAAGGAAGCATTGAGTCCTCTGAATGCTCTGTCAATGAGACAGTAATCAGTAATCACAAATCCAGTTCCGTCCATGTCTTCTCCTGCATACACCCAGGTCCAAGGATCGTCATGGAACCATCCCAACCTCGTGGTAGACGACCTCCTGACCCCATGCTCACCAGGAGATCCAGACGCCATAGAGATGACCTGGATGGATGTTAATGGGGAGAAACTCATGGAGCCTGTTGTTTGCATGGTGAGAAGAACCCCAAAAACATATATTTTTTGAACATGAGGGAACAAGTATGTGACGCTAACTGATTGGACCAGGACGATACCTGTATCGCGATTCTTCTTAGTATCATGGCAAGGAAACAAAAACAAAACATGAAGTGGATGTAACTTTTTTGGGTGAAAACAGCCCTAATGTTGGGAACAAACATCATGTTGTCATCCAGAGTCACATTTTAGTTATTTTCCAAGCTATATCACACTATATTTTACATACAGCAGGTTTTTAAAATCCAAAGAAAGATTGTTTGATCTGCTTCGCGTTTTCATTTTTGCCGTGGAAAAAATATTGAGATACTGGTATCGTCCCAGCCCTACAAATTGACCTTTGTGATGTGCTGTTTACAGGCTGATATGCTGAGGTCACTGCACAACACCAAGCCAACCGTGAACGAGCAGGACTTGGACAAACTCAAGAAGTTCACAGAGGACTTTGGTCAGGAAGGCTAACACTCAACCAGATAATGCAAACGCAACTTTCCTTTCTCTTGTCCTTTTCCTCCACTGGTTCTCAGGCCTGTATTTACAACTCTACTTTCTCTCCAAGTTACAAAGGGGTTTCATGTATGTTGATTTGTTTGCTTATTCTGTACATTCTTTTTTTTCTTTTTTTACGGAGCCAGATAAGTTTGACTAATGTTTAAGATGGTGATGGTCTCAAAGAATATGGATTCAAGCAATGTATTTATAATTTATGCTTTAAAACACTAAAGTGTCTGTTTTGGCCTTGATGGCATCAAACTAACAATGCATGTCATGGTGCATTACAGCAACTCTTCCAAAACGCCTTTACTCCTTGAAGTACATCTATGACTTGACAAGATAGATGAGGATTGCAGGTTTTGTTGTACTGTATGGTGTTAGGACCTAGTTAGTTTACTTAACTAGGACCTAGTTAAAAACTTGAACTTTAACTAGGACCTAGTTCAGTTTTTATTTATTTATTCATGTTGTATCCAAGAAGGGCTAAGTCTAACGTTCACTCTGTGTTGGTGGAGTAGCACTCATTGAAGAGGACCATATCATGATTAACTATCAGCAACTTTAATTTGAATTCAACTTCTTTTTTTGTAAAAAATTCATATTCTTTTGCTGTAGGCTGTTTTTGAAAGAAGGCGTTAGTCTGAGTTCCTTGCTGTTCAACAGCAAGTAAAAGTACTTTGGGATGGGTGGGGCTATGTTATAATGAAATAAAACCCAATGATTGATCTGGAAGATTAATCAGTAATTGAGTGTGCAATAATGTTTGGTCATTTTTTACCTGTACCCCTTCAATTGTACTTCATACATTTTGCCCACTTCAAATGTTTTGTATAAGTTGTGCCTTGAAAGAGAATCAATGTATATCCTCTCTCACTTACTACTAAAGCCAATGACACTTCAGACACCCTATGAAAGAGACACATATTCAGACAGTTACTTACTTGGTTATGATCGTATACAGCTCTTTCTATAATCTCTGACTTAAAAACACAAAAAATGCTATAAATCTCAATGTATAGTCATTCATTCTCATTTGAGCTGTTAACAAATATTGTCTGGTCACTGGGATGAGATTAGTGTAGCGTTGAACAATGCTGAGAAGGGAGAGATGTCTTCATAAAAGAAGAATGGTCATTATGTTTTCTTTTGAAAATACTGTTAACATCTATGGCTGTGGGGTTTCCTAGAAATATGTATTCAGGTTTTTTTTCTGGGATTTTCCAGAGGTATCCAGTTGTGTTCTAATCTTGGCGTATATGTAAATAAAAATATTACTTATTGAAATGACTGATGTTTGGTTTTACTTTACACATATTTGGATGGATGTATATGTAAATATATACATACACTACTGTTCAAAAGTTTGGGGTCATTTTTCAATTTTCTTGTTTTTGAAAGAAAAGCACGTTTTGTCCATTTAAAATAACAAATTGATCAGAAATACAGTGTAGACATTGTTAATGTTGTAAATGACTATTGTAGCTGTAAACGGCAGATTTTTTTCATGGAATATCTACATAGGTGTACAGAGGCCCATTATCAGCAACCATCACTCCTGTGTTCCAATGGCATGCTGTGTTAGCTAATCCAAGTTTATAATTTTAAAAGGCTAATTGATCATTAGAAAATCCTTTTGCAATTATGTTAGCACAGCTGAAAACTTATCTGATTAAAGAAGCAATAAAACCGGCCTTTAGACTAGTTGAGTATCTGGAGCATCAGCATTTGTGGGTTCGATTACAGGCTCAAAATGACCAGAAACAAATAACTTTCTTCTGAAACTCGTCAGTCTATTCATGTTCTGAGAAATTAAGGCTATTCCATGCAAGAAATTGCCAAGAAACTGAAGATCTCGTACAACGCTGTGTACTACTCCCTTCACAGAACAGCGCAAACTGGCTCTAACCAGAATAGAAAGAGGAGTGGGAGGCCCTGGTGCACAACTGAGCAAGAGGACAAGTACATTAGAGTGTCTAGTTTGAGAAACAGACACCTCGCAAGTCCTCAACTGGCAGCTTCATTAAATAGTACCCCAAAACACCAGTCTCAACGTCAACAGTGAAGAGGCAACTCCGGGTTGCTGGTCTTCTAATCACCAAAATGAAAGCTAGACAGTCAGAGAGCATCGAAAATGTCAAAATTATGGCAAGAGGACTATTTTTTGGCACATTTTGATGGCAAGGAAATACATCACTTTTCAATGCGTCCCTCCGGACGTCATTGGAGAGTGAATGTGGCCCACCCTGATTTGACACCCCTGATATAGCGTGTCATTCACAAAACACTGGGATGTGACCACAATGCATAAGAGAGTAATATTCTGATATTAACAGTGGTGGGAAATACAAGGGAACGGTGTTGAGACAAGCGGTTTGTCCAGAGACCCAACATACAAGGCACTGTCATGCCAAAATGTGTAAATAATCTATGGAATGTGTGTATGAAGTAGTCTACATTTCATACTAACTGGCACTGTTATTAATTTGCTCTGGACTGTGTTAAGAGGATATCATGGTTAAAAGTGATCAATTTTTCAAACACCATGTGACATCAAGCGGCTCACCTTGAGCCAAGGTGAAACTCAGAAGTTGCTAGGATTCACAAATAGTTTCCAAAGTGAATTCATGTGGATTTAATAATTTAATAAGTAAATTGTTAAAATGTCATACAATCGCTAAAGAGCAATAAACACCTCATTAATTCTGCATAACAAAATGTTTCCATTTGAAATGTAAGGTATAATGATTTTGTGATTACATGAAAGCAGTTTGCCCCATAAAGCTCTACTTCATTTGATATCAAATAAATATAATCTGTTATCAATTATTGTATACAACATTCATGTCAAAAAAGGAAACAATCTAGTATTCCAAATGTCTTTACAAGGTGGTGTAACTGAGTTAAATAAGACTTTGAAATTGAATATAAAAGGTTAAAAAGGTGAAAAACAAGTCGCTGATGTGTTCAGCGACAAATAATGAGGCCACTCAAATGTTAACTAATTAACGTATCCAGTTAACCAAAGAGCACATAATGAGTCAATAAATATCCATAAATATCAGTAACATGAAAAATAGATACATATTTAAAAATCATTTTAGGAGTGGAGTAAAGTCAAAACAATTGAAATGTCAAAGAGTATCATTCAGTTCTCTGTTGTAGCAGCTTTTAAATGTAAGATTAGCCTGATGTTTGTGCATCCTCTAGTTTACACATGCTCTCACACGAGGTGATAAAACAGAAAGACATGGTTCAACAGCTGACAATGAAGTAATAGGAAAACCAAGCAATAATGACTGTAGTAAATAAAACAAATCCTAGATTCACTTCCAAAAATATCCTTCCATGTTCAAGGAATGACAATAACCAAGTAACAACAAATGAAGGCAAGTACAATCTCAAATGCAAAGTAGATGAAAAATGAGTGAAAACCCTCAAAAGGACATTGGATTTAAGACAAATGTGTATAGTAAAGAATCAGGATTTTACAAGCTCAGGCATGTTCCAATAAACAAACCTGTCCCACTCTTAATGACCACTCTACTAAATGAGGCATCAGTTAGAAGACTTTACATTTGCTAGACCTGAAAAGGATAAAATAAGTTTCAATATATCAAAACCTTTTCTTCAAATGCGCATTAGAATATCCCATTTGTGTTTTTTCAAACAAAAAAAGGCAAGCTGCATAATAGCTACTGTGCCTAATAGAAAGTGCTACAACGTTAATATACATCAAAAGCTTTGGTAAGGACACAAAAGGAGTAATTTACTGGCACATCACAATCAAGCCTCATAGGTGAACATAGCCCAACCATCACATACATGTAACTTCTCCATCTCTGTCACATGGCTACAGAAATGCAGCTGCAGTGCTGCCAAAATGTGGGAATGGTGCGTGTCAGTTGGGGATAGGTATTGTTGGAAGCTGTTCCAAGAAGACACTAGAAGACAAAGAGAGACCCAAGAGCCAATCCAGTCGCAGCTCCAGCGAGCATGCCGAGAGCCACGTCTCCTCCATCATCACGTTGACGCTCGTGAACAATAACCTGGTCCATTCCTTGGGGATCCCTCATAGGATAGGCTCCTACAAACCATGGTGGGAAATATGAACTGCGGTTAGAATGGTGAAAACTTCTATATTGCTAAAATAGTAATTGAAAGATTACATCCATTAAAAGAATGAAGAAACATTTAATTCAATGTAATTATCAATGTAACCTTGCAGACTTAAAAGTGGGCATTCACCCTGTGCGTACCTTGGTAGTGATAGGGGTATGCAACCGCATAAGGCTGCCCATCAGCTGTATAAATGATCTGTGTGCCATGGGAAGGAGGAGCTGGGGCATAGCCTCCATAAGTGTCCGGGACATAAACCTATTGGAAAGGCAGAAATGACCTGTCACTATGGGAGAGTACCACCACCACCACCGTAACTAGAAAGCATGCATCCTAAAGCACAATATATAACAAACACTATGTTATATAGATGTATTATAAACTAAGGATTTACAATGGTTTCACTAAATCAAGGTAAGTACACTGAACAAAAATATAAAACGCAACATGGTCCTGTTTCATGAGCAGAAATAAAAGAACCCATAAACTTTCAAAATGCACAAAATTATTATTTTGCTCAAATTGAGCAGAAATGTGTTTACATCCCCGTTACTGAGCATTTCTCCTTTGCCAAGATAATCCATCCACCTGAAAGATGTAGCATATTAAGAAGCTGATTAAACAGCATGATCATTACACAGGTGCACCTTGTGCTGGGGACAAAAGGCCACTAAAATGTGCAGCTGTGTCACACAACACAATGAAACAGATGTCTGAAGTTTAGGGAGCATGCAATTGGCATGCTGACTGCAGGAATGTCCACCAGAGCATTTAATGTTCATTTTTCTAGCATAAGACACCTCTGTCGTTTTAGAGAATTTGGAAATACGTCCAACTGCCTACAACCACTGACCATGTGTAACCACGCAGCCCCAGGACCTCCAGAGCTTTTTCACCTGCGGGATTGTCTGAGACCAGCCACTCAGACAGCTGATGAAACTGTGGGTTTGCACAACCGAAAAATTCCTGCACAAACTATCAGAAACAGTCTCAGGAAAGCTCATCTGCGTGATAGTCGTCCTCACCAAGGTCTTGACCTGACTGCAGTTTGGCGTCGTAACCGACTTCAGTGGGAAAATGCTCACCGTGAATGGCCACTGGCACGCTGGAGAAGTGTGCTATTCACGGATTTATCCCGGTTTCAACTGTACCGGTCAGATGGCAGACAGCATCTATGGGGTCATGTGGGAGAGCGGTTTGCTGATGTGAACAGAGTGCCCCATGGTGGCGGTGGGGTTATGAGCAGGCATAAGCTACGGATAAACAACACAATTTAATTTTATCGATGGCAATTTCAATGCACAGAGATACCGTGATGAGATCCTAAGGCCCATTGTCGTGCCTTTCATCTGCCATTATCACCTCATGTTTCAGCATAATGCATGCCCCATGTTGCAAGGATCTGTATACAATTCCTGGAAGCTGAAAATACCCTAGCAGTGCCCCATGCATCATCTGCACTTCCATGGCCTATATACATTCACCAGACATGTCATCCGTAGAGCATGTTTAGGATGCTCTGGATCGACATGTACAACAGCGTGTTGCAGTTCCCGCCAATATCCAGGAACTTTGCACAGCCATTAAGAGGAGTCGGACAACATTCCACAGGCCAATCAACAGCCTGATCAACTTTATGCTAAGGAGATGTGTCACGCTGAATGAGGCAAATGGTGATCACACGAGATACTGACACCCCTACCTTTTTAAAAGGTATCTGTGACCAACAGATGCATATATGTATTCCCAGTCGTGAAATCCATAGATTAGGGCCTAATGAATGTATTTCAATTGACTGATTTCCTTATATGAACTGTAACTCAGTAAAATCTTTGAAATTGTTTCATGTTGCATTTATATTTTTGTTCAGTGTAAATGTCAAGACAGAATTCCAAGTGAAATAGCATAAGACACTGTGCCACACTGACTGCTCAAAGTATATTCACAAATGTAAAGGATAGGCAGCTGGCTCACATGTACTTACCGGAGGTGGAGGACCATATTCAGAATACGGAGGAGGGGCAGAAGCAACAATCGTCTGCGCAAAGTCAATCTGAGGATGAGCGACCACCTAAAATATAGATCATCTCTATGGAATGTTTTGAATGTGAATAAAAAATTATACTAATCTATTAACTAATCTAACACTGTCAATAAGAAGACTAGGATACGAAGGCTGAGGGTCTTGGCAGACCAGTAGAAACTCACAGAGCTGATTCTGGCATCCTGGAGAGCCATGGTCCATGCACTGAAACAACAATGGGAAAACAAGAATTGACATGACTTATCAGCAGGCTATCCAATATAGACACAACTAATCACAGTAATATTGATTACAAATGGGAAAGCTGTCTTACAAAGCATCATCTGCACTGTCTCCACAAATGCTGATGACCCGTCCGTCTCTGCAGACTATCTGGAGCAGGGCATTTTGACTCCTGCCCTCTGGTGGGTTCAGATCTATTGACAATGAAAATGTGGATGGAACAGGTGATTGATGGGTTGGTGCAGATAAACTATCCTAGGGCTAGTTGAGAGGATAGGATAGAAAAGTATAACAGATGTAGTCAAGTACCTTGACATGCAGTTGCACTGCGAATGTTAATGCAGTCCACTCTCATGTGGATCTCATCCTCCATATCTCGCCGGTGCTGGTCATCAAAGAAAACCAGCCGCCCATCAGACCACAGGTCAAACCAGTTTCTCTTCCACCGTCGCAGAATAGTGCCTGCATCAATTGTATTAAAATATTGTAGCACTTTGTGCAAACACAGGTCTAGGCCCTAAAGTCAAAGAGCAATGAGGTCATCGTGATATGGAAAAACTCCATAAGGAAATTCAGTGAAGTGTCAGGAAGAAACATTAAATTATAGAAATCAAACTTATTCTTGACCACGCCTAGTACCTGTTACATTGGTAGTTGGAAACATGACAAGCATGATGCATGGCTAACAGGTTTGTGACATTTGTGTGCTGTTCAGCTCCACTTACTCTGCCGATGAAGGAAGCCACTTTTCACAATCGACATCTTTAGGTCACTCTGAAAATAGAATACATAGCAACATTTGGAAACAAAAAATGCTTACTGCATATAGCGAAATCCATGTAGCTAAATTGACCTTCCCAAACCATCACTGATTCCTATCTAGTTAGCTACTGTAGCTGATTGAATCAATAAATGTACTGGTCCTTAATTAGAATGATGGGAATGAGTTTATATCAGATCTATGATTATAAACTGGGTGGTTCGAGCCTTGAATACTGATTGGCTGACAGCCGTGGTATATCAGACCGTATACCACAGGTATGACAAAACATGTATTTGTACTGCTCTAATTATGTTGGTAACCAGTTTATAATAGCAATAAGGCACCTCGGGGGTTTGTGGAATATGGCCAATATACCACGGCTAAGAGCTGTTCTTATGCACAACGCAACGCGGAGTATATACCACATCCCCTTGTGCCTTATTGCTTAATCACAACACGCACTGCCTACACCAGCGAGGAAGTGTACTATATTTACCTACACTCATTGTTTACAGTGTCGGGTATGCTAACTAGCTAAGTTAGTACTGTATGTACCTAGCTAGCGGACCTATTTACGTTGGCATTTGGCCCTTTGGAAAACTATAACGTTACTTTGAAGTTTGTGCTGACAATATTTCTGGAGATTATAATATGACTACACATTCCATACCTGTATCTAAAATATTAATTGTGGAACGCTGTTTTCAAAGCCCTGAGACGACAAACGTTAGCTAACTGCCTTGTTTTGAATGTCATAATCATTCTTCTTCTTCTGTGGTTTTTATATGGTGGTTGGCATAATCAATAAATTGACTGGTCCTTAATTAGAATGATGGGAATTGTAGTTTTAGTCAAAAGCGTGGCTTCCTTGCGTGGCAGTGTGAGAAGATGGAACGAGATGGACTTTGGCCGACATTGTGCAAATGTTCTCATCGATTAAATATTTGATCTCATTACAGTTTTCTGTTCCCAAAACTACAATATGTTATGAACAGAGTGGACTACGTTTTGTAGACTGTACCAGTTTGCGAAAGTAAAAAAAAAAATGTGTTGTGTAGAATGAGCGCAAAGGCGAATTGAGTTATTGCACACTTCATAGAGTAGACGTTCTCTAAAATAAATATGCAAATAAATGCTAGACCACGCCAATAGGATCTCGCTAGCTCGTACTTGGCTCTGCCCACTATGATTCATTTGCTCCCGGCCAGTGGGCTTCCTCTCACTACCATATTTGGTAGGGAGTTTAAACGCCAAGCGGATGCTTCACATTTATACATTCGGTGAAATATCTGTCTCATTGTTCTTTCTATCTGTGGTAAACAGCTGTCACGACGTGCTGATCTGTCTCCCTCATTTACGTGACTCAGCCAATGGTGGACTAAATTGCCTGCTGCAGTGTTCTTAATAACGCTCACCCCACTACTCACTCAGCAACAGCATGTTACAGTTAAATATTTGTATATTTTTTAAGAGAAATGGTATGGCGGCCGCAGTTCAAAGTAGCCCAATTTCGGGAAAACCGCGGACATGGCAACCCTGGCTGCATTATTTAAACGCAAACACATTAGTTAGCCAAGACAAACAAACTGATTTAACATCTCGTGTAACTTTGACGACCACCATATTTATGTGATCAAACCATACATGTATACATTTTTTTTTAAAGTCAATAAAACAATTAAGTAAAATATTTTCAAAATGTACTACCTCACGGCGTTCTGAGCTTGTGAAAAGCAAAACTAATTTTATCTAAGACAAATAGTCATATTAGTAGTTATTCGTAATGTTACAATAATAATGTGGGTATGGTCTTTACTGTTTGAAGCGTATTAAAATATGAAGGAGCCACACCTTAAAGTTATCCAATCAGAAGAACATATTCAAACCTGTATTTTAAGCCAATGAAAATTGAGGACGTCATGAATTAGAAGCGTATCTAGCGTTCGGCTAAACTAGTTAGCAAAAATAAAAATGTTTACTAGCTAGTCCTGTAAAATACAATTGAAAACATGGCGACGGCAATATACCTGGAACATTACCTCGACAGTGAGTATCTAGCTAACTTAATTTGAACAGTTGTGTTAATTGGCTACATATCCAATCGTGTTTGTTTTTCAGTCTCGAACTTCTAAACTAACGTTCGATAGCTTGGCGAGCTAGCAAGCCACACATGTTGTGTCGTTAGTGAGATTACAAGTTCTCGGCATTACTAACTAGCTAGTTAATTTACTACTTGTATTGTTAGTTTTCTAGTAACTGTCATTGAAGTTGTACGTTAGATGAAATGCTATAAATTGATTTTATCTATAGAGAACTAATGTTAGCTAGCGCACGGAGGGGCTATTTTTCCGCTGTCTTGGTTTATTTTGTAGTGGTAAACCAGCAACAGATGATGTTCTAGCTAGTTACTAAGCTAAACGGGAACCTGTACATTCATCTCAGTGGTGCATGCCAGTATCATAAAATGTGGTTGATAGTAGCCACGTTCCGAATAATGATTGTGACAACTTCCCTGAACAGGGAGCACTTTCCTCAATGTGATTTTGGCAAGTTGGCGGGGGAACTTCGTTTTCTACGGCGAGTCAGGTGTATACAGGGCGGAATGTTTGATTTCAAAGTGCGTCACGAGCACAAAGTATAACCAAATTCCAGTTCCACATCCGCCAAAATAATCCTATTTTTTTTTTTTTTAATTAACAAATCAATACAAAATGTACATATGATATATATATATATATCATATATATATATATATATACTGCTCAAAAAAATAAAGGGAACACTTAAACAACACAATGTAACTCCAAGTCAATCACACTTCTGTGAAATCAAACTGTCCACTTAGGAAGCAACACTGATTGACAATAAATTTCACATGCTGTTGTGCAAATGGAATAGACAACAGGTGGAAATTATAGGCAATTAGCAAGACACCCCCAATAAAGGAGTGGTTCGGCAGGTGGTGACCACAGACCACTTCTCAGTTCCTATGCTTCCTGGCTGATGTTTTGGTCACTTTTGAATGCTGGCGGTGCTTTCACTCTAGTGGTAGCATGAGACGGAGACTACAACCCACACAAGTGGCTCAGGTAGTGCAGCTCATCCAGGATGGCACATCAATGCGAGCTGTGGCAAGAAGGTTTGCTGTGTCTGTCAGCGTAGTGTCCAGAGCATGGAGGCACTACCAGGAGACAGGCCAGTACATCAGGAGACGTGGAGGAGGCCGTAGGAGGGCAACAACCCAGCAGCAGGACCGCTACCTCCGCCTTTGTGCAAGGAGGAGCAGGAGGAGCACTGCCAGAGCCCTGAAAAATGACCTCCAGCAGGCCACAAATGTGCATGTGTCTGCTCAAACGGTCAGAAACAGACTCCATGAGGGTGGTATGAGGGCCCGACGTCCACAGGTGGGGGTTGTGCTTACAGCCCAACACCGTGCAGGACGTTTGGCATTTGCCAGAGAACACCAAGATTGGCAAATTCGCCACTGGCGCCCTGTGCTCTACACAGATGAAAGCAGGTTCACACTGAGCACATGTGACAGATGTGACAGAGTCTGGAGATGCCGTGGAGAACGTTCTGCTGCCTGCAACATCCTCCAGCATGACCGGTTTGGCGGTGGGTCAGTCATGGTGTGGGGTGGCATTTCTTTGGGGGGTCGCACAGCCCTCCATGTGCTCGCCAGAGGTAGCCTGACTGCCATTAGGTACCGAGATGAGATCCTCAGACCCCTTGTGAGACCATATGCTGGTGCGGTTGGCCCTGGGTTCCTCCTAATGCAAGACAATGCTAGACCTCATGTGGCTGGAGTGTGTCAGCAGTTCCTGCAAGAGGAAGGCATTGATGCTATGGACTGGCCCGCCCATTCCCCAGACCTGAATCCAATTGGGCACATCTTGGACATCATGTCTCACTCCATCCACCAATGCCACGTTGAACCACAGACTGTCCAGGAGTTGGTGGATGCTTTAGTCCAGGTCTGGGAGGAGATCCCTCAGGAGACCATCCACCACCTCATCAGGAGCATGCCCAGATGTTGTAGGGAGGTCATACAGGCATGTGGAGGCCACACATACTCCTGAGCCTCATTTTGACTTGTTTTAAGGACATTTCATCAAAGTTGGATCAGCCTGTAGTGTGGTTTTCCACTTTAATTTTGAGTGTGACTCCAAATCCAGACCTCCATGGGTTGATAAATTGGATTTCCATTGATTTTTTTTTTGTGTGATTTTGTTGTCAGCACATCCAACTATGTAAAGAAAAAAGTATTTAATAAGATTATTTCATTCATTCAGATCTAGGATATGTTATTGTAGTGTTCCCTTTATTTTTTTGAGCAGTGTGTGTGTGTGTGTGTGTGTGTGTGTGTGTGTGTGTGTGTGTGTATGTATGTATATATGGTACAATATCACATTACACAAGGACCTTAAGGGGAATATACACATTAATAATTCTAACATATTTTTGTTTTTGACAGTGTTTAAGTGTCTTAAAATATAGTTACATTTCTTTTTTCAAGGTACATTTTTAGTTTGTAAATTTGAAATATTAAATTTGGTCTAAAGAATAATGAAATTAATTACATAAAATTGTTTCAACTTATTTCTATCGTAAGTAAAGAATCAAAGCAGCACATCTCTCCATAATAGTGTAACATCTTCATAAATGTGTTCAATTATAAATCTACTGATGTCTTGCCACAGATCCATTTACATGAATACAATGCCAAAAAAAATGCAGCACTGTTTCTGGGCGGTCATTACAAAAGTTACGATTTTAATTTGTTTTTATTTTTTTTACTTCTTAATATAGTGATTGGCAGGATAATATTTATGAATAATTTTAAAATCAACTTCCTTAATTTTGTTAATAAATAGGTATGTGTGTGGCAACATCCAAACTTTTTCCCAACAGACATTATCAGTAAATCCATTCCAATAATGTATAGATACAACATCCTGTTGCCACAAGGCTCGTATAGCTCTGTTGTTGTTGAATGGACTAAAAGAAAAACAAATCTTTCCTACTAATGAGTCAACCGAATTAATTGTAGGTATGTTTTGAGGGTCAGGTCTTGACACGTTCCGGAATAATAAAGCAACACCTGAGGGAATGGCTTCTAAAACAATTGCAAAATCTTTAGGTGTTACAGGGATCTTGTAAAGTCATAAAAATTCCTTATAATTAAGTAAAAGACCCTCTTCATTTACAAGTTGGCTCACCAATAGGATATTTCGGAACCAATATTCTTATAACAAAGAAGTATTTTTTACAGTATGTCCCGATTATTCCATATATAATATCTGTGTGGAGAAAATTTTTCAGCATAATTTTTCAGCATAATTTATGCTGAAAAATTAAGGACTATGACAAGAGAACCTGATGAAAAGCAGTTTCACTGGAACTTTGTCAATATTATTATTGCAAACCAACATGAAAGCTACCAAAATTAGAGAAGACATGATGAGGAATAAAGTTCCACATAGAAGTGGGTCTTAGGAATTGTTTTATCCAATTGATCTTAAAAGTATTCTTTAAGGTAGTTAAGTTCAGAAAATTCAGCCCACCATACACAAGTGTTCCATTATATCAGTTTTTTCCTAATGTAATGGGTACGGTTTCTCCACAGACCAAATGCTTTTCAACTTTCTATCTCTTTGCTTATTTTACCGTCAAGATAGCGCGGCATATGTTAGTCTAGACCTTCAGCCTTGGTTATTAGGACTCTTCCTTTTAATGATAAGTATTTTTTAAATATGAGGGTTAAAATTTAGTAAGCCTCTAGACTTCTGATCCTTGGTAATGGTTATGCCTAAATATGTAAGTTCTTCTTTCACTGGAATACCATAATATGAGGGTGTCACACAATCTTTGACAGCCATGAGTTCACATTTATTAATTTTAAGATATAGACCAAATGCTTTGGAAAAGGATTCTATCACATTGATCAAGATATGGGAATCTAACAAGCATCTTTCAGAAGAATTGTAGTATTGTCAGCCAGCTGGCTTATAATAATTTCTTTACCAGCTATGGAAATGCCTTGTACAGGACTATTATTTAAAGAATTTGTAAGAAGTTGGGTGATTGATAAAAATAGATACAGTGTGAGAGAACAACCTTGCCTAATTTCGCTCTCTAACTCAAATCTAGGTGAGGTGCCATGTTTCAGTTTGATAGAGCTGTTACCATTTGTATAGAGAGTCTTAATAGCCTTACAGAAAAAATACCCAAAGCCAAATTTCTTAAGGGAGTGGAAGATAATATGAAGCTATCCTCTACCGGAAAACAAGATTATTTTGGGGGTCACTAGTTACCACAGTCATAATAATTATGGCTAAACCCTGCCTATTTCTACAATTTCTCTTCTGATTTTAAAATGAACCTTAACCACACTTTTAACATGCCTAATCCTAACCTTAAATGAAGACCAAAAAACTCATTTGTTTTCATTAATTGTTACGATGTAGCCAAATTATTATTATTATTATTATTATTATTATTATTATTATTATTATTTTTTATTTTTTTATTTTTTTTATGGCTGTGGTTACTAGTGACAACCATGCTTTCCATGGGGGAAAACATTTAGGTTGAAGTTATTTTGGTAGTACAGCTGTTGTGATCCAGCTACCTGGCTAACATTATCCATTTTGGATGTGACCACCTGTTATCTAGTATTGTCATCAGACTGCAGTGTATTCATTGTAGAAAAGTGAACATGAACTGTCAGCTGTGTGTTACCATCAAATCCTATCTTGTTCTTAGGATGAAATATTGTAGTTACTGATGACTGCGTTTAACAATCATGATGTATTCCTCTAGGTATCGAGAATCTGCCCTGTGAACTACAGAGGAACTTTTCACTGATGCGGGACCTGGACAATAGAACTGAAGGTACAAATTGTATTTGTTTTGATCACCTGATTTACTACATGGTTTCATGCCTATCACTATTATATTGTTCAGCATATTTCCTTTTCCAGTATTTAAATTGTCCTGCAAATGTGTAGAGAAAAAAGGAGAGATCGACAAGCTGGCAGAGGAGTACATCTCTAGTGTAAGGAACTTGGCTACGGAACAGAGGGTTGAGCACCTGCAGAAGATCCAGAGTGCTTACAGCAAGTGCAAGGAGTTCAGTGATGACAAAGTGCAGCTTGCCATGCAGACATATGAAATGGTCAGTGCTCCAACACTGTCATGAGTACATAAAGATGTCAATACTTTCACTATTGGTTGTATAGTGCTCCAAACCTGTCATTTGAGTACAAATTAGTGTCATACTGTCACTATTGGTTTTGCATTATCTATTGACCAATCTAATTGTTTGCATGTCATAGGTGGACAAGCATATCCGCAGGCTGGATGCAGACCTAGCCCGATTTGAGAATGAGCTGAAGGAGAAGCTGGAAGTGAGCGGCTATGACAGTCCAGAAGGACGAGGGTTAAAGAGTAAGCAGGGAGACTGTCGGTGGGAAATACTTCTACAGCACATTTACGACATGTAACTAACTTCCATGTGCACATCTGTGAATATCTGCTTCAGAGGGTGAAGGTCGGGGACTGAGGGAGAAGCGTGGACCCAAGGGGAGAGGCAGGAAATCATCGGATGAGGATTCTCCCAAGAAGAAAAAGCTTAAAAACAGGTATAGAAAATATTGTATAAACCAAATACTATGCATGTGTGTCTGCCTGGTTTTTACTCTAACTCAATGTCATTTAACCCATTAATATCTGTAGCCCAGAATTGAGTGACGCTCTCCTGCCAATGCAACCGTCAGATGTTTTGGACATGCCAGTTGATCCAAATGAGCCAACATACTGCTTGTGCCATCAAGTTTCATATGGAGAGATGATTGGATGTGATAACCCTGATGTAAGTTTATTGGTTGTCTTGTTATTCCAAAGAATGCTTTAAAATTTGTGCCATTTTTATATAGATCCAAGAAGTTAATTTGAAAGATTACTGTAATCTGAATGTCTTCTTACCAATGTTTTCACTTTTCAAACAGTGCCCAATTGAGTGGTTTCACTTTGCTTGTGTTGATCTTGCTACGAAGCCAAAAGGAAAATGGTAGGTGAATCTTTTACAAAGTTGGTGATTACACTCATTACTTTTTTGTACATCTTGTATTTAGTCTATTCTCTTTCAGGTTTTGTCCACGATGCACCCAGGATAAGAAGAAAAAATGATATATTTCTTAAGTACTTTTCTATAAATGTGTTTTTGTCTGTAGTAAAATAGTGTAATATATTTACAAAAATATTTCCCTTTCTATTATGGCTGTGCATAAATATGATGGTCTAAATACAAAACTTTTATTCAAAGTACTTGAAATTTGTAAAGGTTTTAGTATTTGACAAACAAATTTAACTGCTGTTGATAATACATTTTCTCCATGGTTTCATTTAAAAAAAAATCTTTCCTCACTCAAGTGTTACGATCTCATTTGTGTCTGCATTTTAGTTACCTAGCTACCTCTTGGGTTCAAGTACACACATGCAGAAATGATGTATACAGCAATTTTGAATCCTGCCAAAAAATCTTAGACCAAGCAAACAAAAACGTTCACTCCATCCATTCTTGGACTAATAAGCTATCTGGTAAAAGGTGTACTATATTTTTTTTATCGACTGTCAAAAGCAGTTGCCCGCTCTTGAATGTTTGATGGTGATAATGGTCAGACATTTAGGAAGCTACTGGGATTTCTTTGCCAACAAAACCAGCAAGCATTAAAGCACTTTGAATTAAAATCAACTGCTTACCACTAATTATTAACAATGCCTAGATACAAAAAAGAAATCTGGGGAATGGTGTTCCAAAGATATCTTATTCAAACTGCTGTAAAGTACGAAAGAATGACAAGCAGTAGCTAGGTTTCCATCCAATTGGCGACTGATTTTCATGCATATATTCTAAAATCAGCATACAAACTGCATTTTCCCCTCCAGAGGGGTGTTTCCATCAAACTTCCGATGGTTGTCACAAAAGCTGTTGCGATAATGGTCTATAGACAGTTCAGACAGGGTAGGTTATATGATGAGATATGGAAAAAAGCCAGATCACTTTTAATTGATAATAAGCAGCCAAGCACTGACCAGCATCATTCAAATTATAGCCTTTGATATTTAGTGGAAATTTGCATGAAGCTCATCACCATATGCTCTTATCCAGTGACTTACAGGAGCCATTGGGGTTAAGTGCCTTGCTCAAGGGCACATCAACAGATTTTTCACCTTTTTCGGATTCTGGGATTTTTTTGGGGGGTTACTGGCCCTATGCTCTTAACCGCTAGGCTACCTGCCGTCCACTTAACCACCATAAGTTGTGAAGTTTGTGAAATAAGTTAACTTAACTGCCGATAAACTCTGCATGCTTTTTCACTTCGTGTTAGTAGAACAAAACATATCATTCATTGCATGACTTCACGTTTACTGCGGTTTTTATGTCAATATTTGCGCATAAAAACGTTTCCACCGCAATTGTGGCAATCTTTTTCACAAAAAAATAAATAAATCCCACTCTGTCTTGCGTATTTTGTTTTGGCGACATTGGGAAATGTACCGTTTCCATGAGGCCTGTCGTGAGTTTTTTTTATGTGTCAGGTAATTAATCCGCATGAAATGGTTGGATAGAAACCTGGTTATTTGAAGAAATTGAACGTTAATGATTCTGAGCTATTATCCACTGTAAAAGACCACTGCTATTGCTTTTGAATATTTTGTTGACCTAAAATTTTTAATGTAGAAAAATTCAGATGATATTTGATAGTTGTTGCATGTGCTACTTTTTATTCTAACCTTATACAAAATACTATTGTACTTGATATAGGCTACAATGTTGACAATGACATGTGACAAGAATATTACTTTCCAAAGATTGTTACTTTAGATAATTGTTCGGGATTCTTAGGGGTTTAGCATACACTTGTCTTTAGTTAACTGTGAATATATCAATATTGTACAAGTATAATGCTGTTGAAACAGGGTCAAGGAGACAAAGTATTTGTATTTTGTAAATGTAAGTTTCATATCAATAAACATGTACAACTATTCAATATTTCAATAGCATCTGTAAGGATATTAGTTAAACATTTTTTTTTTATCCATGTCCAGTTGGATATGGTTGTTGTTGATGGCTTAATTGCGCAAAGGGCCAGAATAACAACTGCCCTGTGCAAAGGAATGAGTATTGTTCAATCACTAAAGATCAGGTAGGGTGCTTTGTTAACAAACTGAAACACTCCCAGTCTGATCTGTGTTCTTTTAAAACCCATCATCAGACTCCTCTTCATCCCAGCTGCATGGTTCTCGAGCAACCTCCCCTTTAAATTCCACCTCCAGGTCATAGACAAAGTCAGGGTCATCTTTCCGCCTTCGGTTGCGCTCAAAGAGTTTGTCCATTTGGGCCTTCTTGCGCGCAAGCTCCTCATCATCCAGCTTGTTGAGGTCCTCCTCAGGGTCCAGGCGGAGGGAGGCTAGAGTGTGCTCCAGGCTGTGGCCCTGCATGTGATCTCGCAGCACTATATGAAGCCTCTCCAGTTGCCCCAATGAAACACTCTCCAGGTATTCCCTGTGCCGAATATGGTGCTTCATTCTCTCCGCAGCCATGCAGCAGTCTGTGGGTGAGAGGTGGATAGTGGGTGAAATAGAATTAGATTACCTCATGTTTTAAGTATATATGTTTTTGTGCTGGGCTTGTAATAACCTGCACACTGCAGCTCTCTGATACTAGTTGGGAAAGCATTTTCTATGATCTATTTGCCTTGTGGGTTGGCCATCTAGAATTTCAGTTGTTGCATTGGACAAGTTAATAAGTAAAGCAATGTGTTGCCATATGTATTTATCTGACACTAAAATAACTTGGGAGATCACTATGCCATCTGAAAGCTCTCCATAACAAGAGTGACCAGGGTAGTTTCCCAAACGCGGTCCTGGTTCTTGCCCTAGTATTACACAACTGATTCAAATAATCAACTAACGTTAATCAACATGCTTTTTATTATTTGAATCGGCTGTGTAGTGCTAGGGCAAGAACCAAACACCCCTTGGTGTCCCCAGGTCCGAATTTGGAAAATGCTGGACTAGGGGATGCTCCTTTCTGTGATAAGCAGTGTACTGTCTAGTTTTCCTACCTGAACATTTCGAGAAGTTCCTCACAGGTATGATTCTTTTACGCATCTTGTTTGTATCCTTAACGTTACTTTCATAAATTAAAACGATTGAAGGTGGGCAAAATTGAACACCGCATCGTTTAGCCACAAAAGGCATTGTTGAGTATTTTACTTATACGAACGTTTTATGTAGATTTATCAAAGTACCTCGCAAGGTAATTAGCTCGTAAACATGTTTGACATGCATACTATCTTGAGTTTTGAAAATAAACAAAATACAGAAAGGCAGGCACATAAAAAATTCAAACGAATCGACCCAGCTAGTTTCTCACAAACCTCGTCCAAATCCTGGGCTACACTCCAATTGCCTGTGCGCTGTGGGGTGAATACGGCTTCTACTTTTGTTCACAGTAGGTAAAAAAAAAAAAAATCTTCACCGTTTTTAAGATTTTCTATGTAGTTATCGCAATTAATTTGAATATGAGAGGAATATATTTTTGTCTGGCTTCATAATGAACCGCATATTGGAATGGGTCCTAAATGTCAGTTTGTTTCCGTAAACACATGACGTAGCTGGCTGACATTTCTAGCATCGCCCATGGTTTACGGAAGGCAATTTACTCATGTTTGTATTTTTCAGCACATGTACTGTTTACTTGGTTCTTTTTGGATCAACGCAAGCAGGTAAATGATAACGCATCAAAGCAAGCCATTGTGAATAAATCCGGCAATGTTCATTGAGGGTGATTGAAGGGTGATGGCTAGTAACGTTACGTTAAATACCTAAAGTTAGCTAGCGCAGCTTCGATATAAAGTGATTTTTCTTCGCAGGTAATTTAGCTAGGATAGCATTTCGCTAACCTTAACCTCCGTATCCTAACCCGATACGTTAATTATCCTAACCTGCTACAAAAACGTAAAGGTATCGAAGGGATGTGAAAATTGTTTCCCAGCAAGTTAACGTTACACGTCAAATGTGTCATGCCATTCGTTCAGCCAGTCTTTTTCACAGGTAGCTATGCACAGAAGCTAATCGTGATTGGCATGAATCGATTATGTATCTTCAATGTATGAAGTTATGTGCAAACAGCAGAGCCACACTGGATTGGCAAATTGTCAACCAACAATGTCCAGACAGTCAGTCACTGACCCTATGCTTTTAGATGGCTGCTAGTTTTTCATGTGACGTACAAAGCCTCTGTGACCTTTTTTTGCAGACGAGAACAGCTGTGGTTTGTCCATGACATGGCTGGAGACTGTATCAGTAACGATGAATGTCAGCAAAAATGGTTTTCACAGGTAACTAACGTGTGTAAGATGACCGTCTGGCGAATAGACATCTGCAAGGTTAACAAGAGTATAGCTAATAAATGCAATTGAAAGATGTTGACATCTGATTTCGACACCCATTCCTAATCTTTGGTTACTCTGGGGCCATACTTGCGAACATTAGAAAGAGTTACATTTAAACAGTTTCTCAGTCTCAATGTGCATCAGACAATTAAAATTATCGACATTGTAACTGGTTCCATTGGATAACTTGGCACACGTTAGACCTATGCGAACCATAGCCATGGGAAGTAGAGGTGCTGAGGGTGCTGCAGCACCCCCTGAAATGTAATTTAAAAAATAATATTAATTTAAATATATATTTGATTTTTTTTCCTCAGAGGTAGTGCACTGGGTCTTTACTAGTCCTGTATAATTTCTGTGTGTCGCCCACCAAGCGAGGATTTTTTTGTATGGAGGTCAACGAGTGTGTCGAATTCAAAAAAATGTAGTTTCGTAATGCTTAAGTTGTTATGAGTGTACTGATAAGTAGGACACGTGACATCCCGGTAACTTTGAGAAAAAACACTTTATATTGCCGTTGTCTTGATGCAAATTCTTGGCACAAGACTAGTAGCATAGCATCTCCATCGAATACAGGCGGTTGACATTAACAACCCTCATTGAATATTCAAAAAAGATGACAATAATCAGATGTATCCACCAATCCAAAGACAGGATAGGCGACGACTCCCATTGTTAGGGCGGAAAGACCTGTATCTTGCCAGTATATCCATAATCTTTGGCTGACCTCACCAGGAAATAAACACTGTCATCTGGATCAAGTAATGCATCAGCCAATTACAAATATTAACGTAGATGGACTTGAACAAACACTTTACATAAGAGCATTGTCATCCTACAGATTCCAGTAACTGTGTTTAATTATTTTAAAGAAGTTTATCGCGAGTCCGGACTCGAACCCACAGACTCAAACCCACGCAGGCGGATTCCACACCAGATCCACACTAAAGGAAAGTTTATCATTCTACAGTACACCTGCCAATCAACGCATTCTATTGCACGCTCTATGCCTAATTAAAGGACCCACCCCCAGAGGAAGATGCTGCCACTATTTTGATGTAATTTCTTGTTCTAGAGAGGAAATGCATGTTTAGGTTCCACCTCCTGAAGAATGACGAAGACCACTTAAACATTCCGAATTCCATCTGGAGTTGATAAACATCAACAAATGGGGCACTGACAGCTGTCAGTGTAGCTAGCTAGCATGCTATCCTTATCAAGCTAACTAATGTTATCTGTTTCTGTTTATTTTACGACAATGTATTCAAAAGATTAGCCAGCTGGTTCTGGAGCTGGATTTGTCATCTTCCATAATTGCGGCCGCAAATCCGCAATAGAAATAGTTAGGGGGTGCAAACTAATGTTATTCTATTTTAATTTGCTCCATGGCTCAGGTGGCCAAGTGGACACAAGGCTTTTTGGGTCATCTTTGTTGCGGTGAGAAATTACTTTGCAGCTGTTTTTGATTACTACAGGGGCGGCACGTAGCCATGGGTTAAGCATTGGGTCAGTAACAGAAAGGTCGCTGGTTTGAATCCCTTGAGCAAGGCACTTAACCCTAATTGTTCATGTGAGTCGCTAAATGACTAAAATGTAAACAATGCCATGCTGATGGGTGTTAACATTCAAATAAAACCTAGCCATGAAACTAAACGTAGGCTGAAAATAATGTGTATGCCTTAAAAAGGAAAAGACATCACATTCACACAGATTTGCACGAAGTGGGCAGTTCGAATTTGTTACTTCATCTCAAATATATCATACTTTGACTAAAATTATGACTTGTTGACTTTAAATCATTGTGCAACATCAATCGTGGGTAAGCTCTGTTAGCTCGAATAATTGTATTTGTACTGGTGTGGGCATTTTTAATAAGGTGATTACACAAGACCATTCAGTGCTTTCAGGGTGTGTTTACAACTGTAAATAATATAAAAGATGTAGCAATTCAACAGCAAATGCTGTTTAGCCTGCACATCTTTTAGAGCATGTCAAATCAAAGTTTATTGGTTACATACACAGATTTGCAGATGTTATCGCAGGTGCAGCAAAATGCTTGTGTTTCTAGCTCCAACAGTGCAATAATACCTAGCAATAAAATACACACAATCCAGAAAACATTTAAAATAAGTCTTATAGGATGAGCCATGACTAGAATACAGTATATACATATAATGTGGTTGAAACAGTATGTCAAGATTATTAAAGTGACCAGTGTTCAATGTACATAGAGCAGCAGTCTCTAAGGTGCAGGGTAGAGTACCGGCTAGTGATGATTGTTTAACAGTCTGATGGCCTGGAGATAGAAGCTGTCTCTCAGTCCCAGCTTTGATGCCCCTTCTAGATGGTAGTGGGCTGAACAGGCTGTGGTTGAGGTCCTTGATGATATTCTTGGCCTTCCTGTGACACCGTGGCCTGTAGATGTCCTGAAGGACTGGCAGTGTGCCCCTGGTGATGCATTGGGCTGACCGCACCACCCTCTGGAGAGCCCTGCGGTTGTGGATGGTGCAATGCCCGACAAGATGCTCTCAATGGTGCATCTGTAGAAGTTTGTGAGGGTCTTAGGGGCCAAGCCACATTTCTTTAGCCTCCTGAGGTTGTAGAGGCACTGTTGTGCCTTCACCACACTGTGTGTGTGAAAGGACCAACTTGATGATTGCGTTGGCGACGTGCGTGGCCACACAGTCATGGGTGAACAGGGAGTACAGGAGGGGCTGAGCACGCACCCCTGTGGGGGCCCCCGTGTTGAGGATCAGGGTGGCGGAGGTGTTGCTGCCTACCTTCCCGACTTGGGGTCGACCCGTCAGGAAGTCATTGCTTGCCTCATTGCGCAAGTGATTTCCATTTTTCAAATGGTTAATTCCTTTGGATCTTTTTTCACTGTGCTGATCTCTCTGTCCTGTGCAACTACACCGAACAAAAATATAAACGCAATATGCGACAATTTCAAAGATTTTACTGAGTTACAGTTCATATAAGGAAATCAGTCAATTGAAATACATTCATTAGGCCCTAATCTATTGATTTCACATGACTGGGGATGGAGATATGCATCTGTTGGTCACAGATACCAAAAAAGTAGGGGCGTGGATCAGAAAATCAGTTAATATCTGAAATGAACCATTTACCTCATGCAGGGCGACCTCTCCTTAGCATATAGCTGATCAGGCTGTTGATTGGCCTGTGGAATGGTGTCCCACTCCATTAATTAATCTGTGAAGAGCACACTTTTCCAGCGTGCCAGGGGCCATTGACGGTGAGCATTTGCCCACTGAAGTCTGTTGTGAAGCCAAACTGCAGTCAGGTCAAGACCCTGGTGAGGACAACAATCACACAGTTGAGACGGTGTCTGACAGTTTGTGCAGAAATTCTTCAGTTGTGCAAACCCACAGTTTCATCAGATGTCTGGGGGACTGGTCTCCGATGATCCCGCAGGTGAAGAAGCCAGATGTGGAGGTCCTGGGGTGGCGTGGTTACATGTAGTCTGCGGTTGTGAGCCCAGTTGGATGTACTGCTAAGTCCTCTAAAACGATGGAGGCGGTTTATGGTAGAGAAATTAATTTCAATCTGGCAACAGCTCTGGTGGACATTCTTGCCGTCAGCATGCCAATTGCACGATCCTTCAAAACTCGAGACATCTGTGGCATTGTGCTGTGTGACAATTGCACGTTTTAAAGTGGTCTTTTGTTGGCCCCAGCACAAGGTGCACCTGTGTAATGATCATGCTGTTTAATCAGCTTCTTGATATGCCACACCTGTCAGGTGGATGGATTATCTTGGCAAAGGAGAAATTCTCACTAACAGGGATGTAAACAAATTTGTGCACAAAATGAGAGAAATAAGCTTTTTGTACATATGGAATGTTTCTGAGATCTTTTATTTTAGCTCATGAAACATGGGACCAACACCTTAAGTGTTGCGTTTTTTATATTTTTGTTCAGTGTATTTACAAGGCATCAGTGCAACAATGTTATCATAACTGGCCAAAGTGACACCACCAATGCAGTTTCTCTCAACTTTCCTGACCGTTAATTTGGCTGATGCTGTAGGCCTGTTTTACATACAGCAATTAGCAAGAGCAAGTCTGCTTCTTTCCCCAAATAGCCTATTAAAAGCACAGTAAAACCATATTTGCTAAACAACAAATCGCTCACTTCACAATGCTTGGCGGGGTGACACACTGTAGGCTTAGGCTACCCTTTTTAAATGTAGGCCTACACTTATTGTGGTAGTGTGTTGTGAAGAGAAGTTCAGGCAAAACCCTGTAAATTTAAGATTACAAATGCATTTTATGAGGAGCTTCCTGTTGGAGTCCCTCTTGCAGACGACACAGGCTACTGGCACTGCTACATAAATAATCGGCACTACTAGACGTGTAGGCTACACTTATGCATAACGTTTTATATGCATTTTTATAATCCTCTACTTTTTCACGTGTTATTTGACTGGAGGACCAAGAGTGGAACATTTTAAAAATGTTTATTTTTCTTCTCTCAAATAAAAACCTTGCCCCGAGGGGGATTCAAACTCAAGGCTGTCGTACCTTGCTGTCTCTGGGCTTACCGTCTTAGTGGATCACACCACTAATTTAAGCCTTATTCACACTGGCAGTTTGACTCATCCTATTTTGGATTTGAATCCTATGCGATTCTACATTTTGATTTTTTTTCTGCGTTCTGAACAGCCAAAAAGCACATGGAATCGGATATTTCAAACCACCATTGATTCCTGGCCATGCGACATGTCTGAACGGTTAAATCTGATTTATTTGCCCTCAAGTGGTATTTAGACTTATTTGGCATACTGTTATTTTGACAAGAACATGTGGTAGCTAACTAGCTTGTTAGTTGTTTACAAAAAAATGACGAACGTACTAGAAAGTTTAACAGATAGCTAGTTGACTGCTGTGGTTAGCTGAAAAGGACGTGTTTTGAAAGTTGGATCTTATCCTTTGAGGCTTTGTGTTCATACTCTGATTTTGAACACTCAAAGCAACTGGGAAACGTCCATGGCAGGCATTGTCACCTTAGCTTGCTAGCTGCTACATAACTTCTAAGTGATAGGAGACACAAGCACCACCACCAATCAGCCTACACCACTGCTCACACACCCATTATTACTATGACTACTAGCGTAGCCATGTCTGCAAATGACACAACCAATCTGATTTGGTCACTTGCAACTTGCTGTTTGGACAGTCAGTAATCCAAAACGTACACAGTATTTGAGCATTTAAGGTTTGCAGTGTGAACAATACTTTAGTCATAGCAGTAAGGGTAAATTACAGGTATTTGACAAGACCATGAGTGTATGAATATAAACTTACATGTTGTATAATCAAATGTTATTTGTCACATGTGCCGAATACAATAGGTGTAGACCTTATCGTGAAATACTTAACTCCTTAACTGCATTGTTGGTAAAGATGTGAGTCAAGAAAATATTTACTAAACAAACTAAAGTAAAATGAGTAACACAATAACAAGGCTATATACAGGGGGTACCGGTACCGAGTCAATGTGCGGGGGTACAGGTTAGTCGAGGTACTATGTACATGTAGGTAGGGCTAAAGTGACTATGCATAGATAAAACAGTGAGTAGAAGCAGTATAAAAATAAGGGGGGGTCAATGCAAATAGTCCGGGTAGCCATTAATTGTTTAGTAGTCTTATGGCTTGGGGGTAGAAGGGCTTGGGGCTCTGGTAACGCCTGCCGTGCGGTAGCAGAGAGAAGTCTGTTTTAGGTGGCTGGAGTCTTTGAGAATTTCTTTGGGCCTTCCTCTGACACCACCTAGTATAGAGATCCTGGATGGCAGGAAGCTTGGCCCCAGTGATGTACTGGGCCGTACGCACTACCCTCTGGAGCACCTTATGGTTGGATGCCGAGCAGTTGCCATACCAGGCGGTGATGCAACCGGTCAAGATGATCTCTGGTGCAGCTGTAGAACTTTTTGAGGATCTGGGGATCCATGCCAAATCTTTTCAGTCTCCTGAGGGGGAAAAGGTGTTGTCGTGCCCTCTTCACGACGGTCTTGGTGTGTTTGGACTATATTAGATTTGTTGGTGATGTGGACACCAAGGAACTTGAAGCTCTCAACCCGCTTACTACAGCCCCGTCGATGAGATTAGGGGCGTGCTCGGCCCTCCTTTTCCTGTAGTCCACGATCAGCTCCTTTGTCTTGCTCATGTTGAGGGAGAGGTTGTTGTCCTGGCACACACTGCCAGGTCTCTGACCTCCTCCCTGTAGGCTGTCTCGTCGATGATCAGGCCTACCACCGTTGTGTAGTCAGCAAACGTAATAATGGTGTTGGAGTCGTGCTAGGCCACGCAGTTGTGGGTGAACAGGGAGTACAGGAGGGGACTAAGCATGCACCTCTGTGTGGCACCTGTGTTGAGGATCAGTGTGGCAGATGTTGTTGCCTACCTTTACCACCTGGGGGCGGCCCATCAGGGATCCAGGTGCAGAGGGAGATGTTTAGTCCCAGGGTCCTTAGCTTAGTGATAAGCTTTGTGGGCACTCTGGTGTTAAACGCTGAGATGTAGTCAATTAACAGCATTCTCACATAGGTGTTCCTTTTGTCCAGGTGGGAAAGGGCAGTGTGGAATGCGATTGAGATTGTGTCATCTGTTGGGGCGGTATGCAAATTGGTGTAGGGTTTCCGGGATGATGGTGTTGATGTGAGCCATTAACAGCCTTTCAAAGCACTTCATGGCAATAGAGTTGAGTGTTACGGGGCAGTAGTCATTTAGGCAGGTTACCTTTGTGTTCTTGGACACGGACTATGGTGGTCTATTTGAAACATGTAGGTGTTAGACTCGGTCAGGGAGAGGTTGAAAATATCAATGAAGACACTTGCCAGTTGGTCCGTGCATGCTTTGAGTACACGTCCTGGTAATCCATCTGGCACCTCAGCCTTTTGAATGTTGACCTGTTGAAAGGTCTTGCTCTCATCGGCTACGGAGAGAGTGATCAGTCATCCGGAACTGCTGGTGCTCTCATGCATGCTTCAGTGTTGCTTGCCTCAACGCGAGCATGAAAGGCATTTAGCCCGTCTGCTAGGCTTGCATCACTGGGCAGCTCGCGGCTGGGTTTCCGATTCTTCCTAAATCTGTATTGCTGTGAAAGCACACGTGTGAAATAGATAGGCAGAAGCCTGGGATTTTGTAATGTATGCAAAAATGCTGTCTGTTAGTACTAGTAGCTTGTAGTCTATTCAAGGATGCATCAATGCAATATTGTCACACAACATTTTGACACAGACCAATGGAACAAAAGTAAACCAGAATTTGTAGGTTTAAAATATCTCACCGGTTACCAAGGTTGACCTATTTTAAGAGATGCCATTGGTTGGTGGATATAAAGTGTAAGATATTTGATAGGCTGATGCAGAATAATCAGTTATCTGGTGAGGTTAGCATAGGGCTAACGTATGCAGGTTTATCTGATAGGACCAGGTACAATGCTGTTGGTCCTATCACGTGCAAGTAAATCGACAATTGTAATTGGGTGACGCACATTTGAGACTTGAGAAGCTGTTTACTTTCTAACTGTTTCTAATGTTAGGAAGTATGGCCTCTCTGTGTTTTTAGAGACCTGGTCACCACAGTTGATTTCGGTCCTGGTTTTCCAGATGGCCTCGAGGCTCTGCTGGTTCACAGACTACCCAGTGGGATCTACATTGATCAATACCAACTTGCATCTCTGAAAGAGGACACTGGTTTACAGGTAAAAAATGACAATGACTGTATCATTATACAACCACAGTGCAGAAAAGTACAGGATATAATTATTATACCCAACTCCATCTGCCAATTCTGAGATCTATGTTAGGTCAAACCTAATGCAAGTAACACATTTGATAATCTTTTTCTGTTAGGTGCTTTTGGGTTCGGTGGTTGACTTGGAGGCTCCAGCACACACATCTGAGGAATTCATTGTTCTTGTGTATCCTGCTCTGGACCAAGGAAGTCTCAAAGCAACACTCCCTATCCATGGCCGTTATCACAAGCCCTCTCTTGCAGGGAAGAGATTTGAACTTGTTGAAATTAAACTTCCAAAGCTAATACTCAGGACAGATACATGTGAGTTATCGTGTTTATACCTTTTACACATGACCATACTTCCCAATTTCCTTCAGGGAGATTATGCTGTGTCTGTAAATAACATTAACCTTTGGTTATTGGAAGTGGACCAACTTATTTTATGTCAAATATGCTTGTTTTTGCCATTATAACTAGTTTTTATTTTGTTTTAAGGTACACAGCTAATTTCCTTTCCTCCTTACAAAATTGTGGACGCACCCTGCACTGTCCACAACTTAAGCATATGCCAATGGCTTGAGATCCAACATCTACAGGTAAATCTATCAGCCAATGACATTGTCACATACACTACATGACCAAAAGTATGTGGACAACTGCTTGTTGAACATCTCATTCCAAAATCATGGGCATTAATATGGAGTTGGTCCCCCCTTTGCTGCTATAACAGCCTCCACTCTTCTGGGAAGGCTTTCCACTAGATGTTGGAACATTGATGCGGGTACTTGCTTCCATTCAGCCACAAGAGTATTAGAGGTTTGGCACTGATGTTCGACTGCGAGCCAGGGCTAATCGCCTGTGTTCCAATTCATCCCAAAGGTGTTCGATGGGGTTTGAGGTCAGGGCTCTGTGCAGGCCAGTCAAGTTCTTCCACACCAATCTCGACAAACCATTTCTGTATGGACCTCGCTTTATGCATGGGGGCATTGTCATACTGAAACCGGAAAGGGCCTTCCCCAAACTGATGCCACAAAGTCGGAAGCACAGAATCGTATTGAATGCCATTGTATGCTGTAGCGGTAATATTTCCCTTCACTGGAACTAAGGGGCCTAGCAAGAACCATGAAAAACCGCCCCAGACCATTATTCCTGCTCCACCAAACTTTACAGTTGGCATTATGGATTTGGGTAGGTAGCATTCTCCTGGCATCCGCCAAACCTCAATTTGTATGTCCAGACAGACAGATGGTCAAGCATGATTCATCACTCCAGAGAACGTGTTTCCACTGCTCCAGAGTCCAATGGCTGCGAGCTTTACACCAATCCATTCTTTGCTTGGCATTGCACATGGTGACGTTAGGCTGCTCGGCCATGGAAACCAATTTCATTATTGTGCTGACATTGCTTCCAGAGGCAGTTTGTTACTCAGTAATAATTGTTGCAACCGAGGACACACAATTTTTACGCCCCAAGCGCTTCATCACTCGTTGGTCCATTCTGTGAGCTTGTGTGGCCTACCACTTCGTGGCTGAACCGTTGTTGCTCCTAGACGTTGCCATTTCACAATAACAGCACTTACAGTTGACCGGGGCAGCTCTAGCAGGGCAGAAATTTGACGAACTGACTTGTTGAAAAATTGGCATCCTATGACGGTGCCACGCTGAAAATTACTGAGCTCTTCAGTAAGGCCACTCTACTGCCAATGTTTGGCTATGGAGATTGCATGGCTGTGTGCTTGATTTTATACACCAGTCAGCAATGGCAAATAGCCGAATCCACTCATTTTAGGGGCTGTCCACATACATTTGTGTGTGTGTTTTAGCTACTGTAAATGATGCTTGGAGTCCACATTTTTTTTATTTAACTAGGCAAGTCAGTTAAGAACAAATTGTTATTTACAATGACGGCCTACCCCGGCCAAACCCGGATGACGCTGGGCCAATTGTGCGCCGCCCTATGGGACTCCCAATCACGGCCGGATGTGATGCAACGTAGTGTTGAATGTATCATTACTATCATACTTAGTTACTAACTTGTTTATTTTCAATAACAATGTTTCAAAACGTACCAACTGTGAATATGAAAACGACTTGAATCCACTTACCCAATTGTATATTTATTTTTAGGAGCAGGATCCTGTGAGTTTGGAGATACCACTTGGTGATGGGTCTCTGGTGGAGCCTGTGTGTGCTGGAACTCTGCTGGTCACATTGCTGTGCTGTGTCATCCTTTCAAGAAGTATCTGGAGGCATGGTGTTTTTTAAGACAATGTTATACTGACTTAATAATGTACTGTACATTAAGAAATCTCCAGGGATTCATTTGCAACTGGACTATTTAGCTTTTTTCCCAATGACTTTTTAAAACATTTTTATTAAATAATTGGTACACTGCTTCCATATGTTTTTGTGTCATCAAAGAACCGTTGATTGGATTCTTGAAAGTAATGTACCATACATTGACTCTGCTGTAGGCCTATAGAAATGTAGAGTTGAACTACCTCAACCAAAATGCTGTTTGAACCTGGGTACCTTACCTTCACTAATAAACTATACTGCAGACAAGTTCTAATTTTTATCACCAGGAAAGTACACACAGAAACAAATAAATTACCAGACAGATCTTATCAATATGTAGTTGGTACCGTTTAATATAGTTGTTACATTAGTCGCTGGGGCGGTAGTTCCGCCTCCCCTTCGCCATAGTGGAATTATTGACGGGACGAACAGATTGAGGAAAAAGTTATGTAGGGAACTGAACTTTTGAAAACACAATGGATTACGCTGTGTAATTTATGCAAGCACTACATAATGTCATAACTCTTGTTTTACGTATGTACAAACGTTTTCATAGTGTCTAGGGATTGGACCCAAGTTATATTCATCTTTCCTGTGGAGTCTTTCTGGTAAGTTGCGAGTCGCAGAACAACGTCATTATCAGATAACGTAAAGACCGTTAGTGCTTGTCCTCGGTACCGACAATCGCTATCTAGCTAATCAATGCATTTATGTTGCTTATCAAATTAACATGTGTATTATCAAGCAGGGTTCGTTATTGTCTGGCATTCGCGCTATTGCACTTGGAGGACAAGCTTGCTAGCTAATTCACTCTCATGCACATTTCTGCTTTTCTAGCAGTGCTAGCTAACGTTAGTGTGTTAGTGTGTAATTAGACTTCTGTCTAACTGAACTCGGGTAACTGGAGAAAAAAAACTCGTAACTGTTAGCCTGGCTAACCTGCTTTAACTAGCTTAGTTGAATAGCTAAAATAATTAGCACTAATATAATCGTGGAATCAGCTAAATAGTTAGGCCTAACGTAGCTAGCAAGGTTCACTTGCAAGACGACCAAGCATCTGATCTTTCACTGTGACTTGCAAATACACAGTTGGAAGTACTGAGGTAAAGACAGTTTCAGGTTTGATATTCGCACTTTCAAACCACTTGAGCCACATAATCCAAATAAGTGTCATGATGTTGGAAAAATTGCGCACAACATTGCATAGATCTTATTTTCACGATTTGGACATTAATTCGCTTTCCAAAACGAATAAACGTGGAAATGTGAGCAGCATTTTGTATTCCTAGTTGAATTTGTTAGGGAGTGTAAACAAAGTACAAACTACTTTTTTTATCCCCAATTTCGTGTTATCGCTGCAACTCCTGTACGGACTCGAGAGGCAAAGGTCGAGAGCTGTGCTTCCTCCGAATCACAACCCAACCAAGTCACACTGCTTCTTGACACAATGCCCACTTAACCCGGTAGCCAGCCACACCAATTTGTCACCTCCATCAGCGTGCACTGCGCCCGGCCTGCCACAGGAGTCACTAGTGCACGATGGGACAAGGACATCCCTGCCAGCCAAACCCTCCTCTAACCCGGACGACACTGGGCCGATTGTGCGCCGCCCCATGGGTCTCCCAGTCGTGGCCGGCTGCGACAGAGCCTGGACTCGAACCCAGAATCTCTAGTAGCACAGCTACAGCTTAGACCACTGCGCCACTCAGGAGGCTCACAAACTTTTTTTTACATTTGAATTTCAATAGCCACTTGGCCATGTGACCTACTGACTTCAAGGTTCAGAATGTACACTCAGTGGGCCTACACAATGCACACCCTTTTTGTCCATTATCTCACATTTTTTACATTAATTTTTCAAACTTTTTCTAATTTCAAGGTCATGTGTACTACTTGACTCAAACAAGGTTGAGAATGTCCACTGACTACCCTTCTATATTGCACACCCTTTAGTTTGTCCATCTTCATCTCACATGATTTTACATGAATTTTTCAAAATGTTACATTTCAATAGCTCCTTGGTCATGTGACCTACTGACCTCAAACTACTTTCAGAATGTCCACGGACTGGCGGAGATGGGCGCTGCGAGGCGTCCAGTGTGGTAACGTGACCGATCCCGGAGAAGCTGGCGGGAGCCCCGGGGAGTGTTCTTTGAAGGGCATGGCGCCCTGGAATGGGTTCTCCCAAAGAGAGGGGCCCAAGTCCTGGAAAGCGTTGCGGTTCTGGCGGCGTCCGTTGAGCTCTCGCTGGTCCTTGAAAATCCGGAGCAGTCGCTCCATTGCCCTTCTCTCACCACCATTGTAAGTTTGTTGTAAGTTCATTGTGAGGCCCATCTCGCGGTCTCTTGTGCATGGTCTCTCAAGGGGCTGCGTGCGAGGGTTCGTCAGGGTGGTGTCTGTCGGCGGACAGATGGGGGGTTGGGTCAGGCGGTTGGTGGCGGCAACTCTGGACCCGCGCCGGACCCTTCTTGCGGATCTCCCCAGCTACAGTGCTCGCCGGCCCTGTTCGCGCTGGGTCTCCGGTGGGTCTCCAGCACCTAGCAGCTGATTTAGAGCTGGTGCGGACCAGGGGACTCCATCTGCTTTAATTAAAACAAAGCATCGCGAAGGCCAGAGGTGGGTGTTGTGATTTCTGCCCAGTGCTCTGAATGTCAAAGTGAAGAAATTCAATGAAGCGTGGGTAAACTGCGGGAGGAACAATGACTCTCTTAAGGAGTGCTTAGCCTTAGTAAGGTAGATAATGAGGTATCCCTCTAGCAGGGCTCTTCCAATCCCTCCCTGTATGTCACTTGTTTTCAGGTGTCGCTAATGATGCAAACCAAACGGGAGTTATCTCGGTAGTAGTCCGTACACAAAGAGAGTCCTGCAAATGGTGATGGCTGTCGATTGTTAATGGAAGGCAGCAGTCAGTCCTGGACTATGTGGCTTTTGGTCAAGCATGAAAATGTAAGGGCGGTTCCACCAGACTCAATGATTTGCTGCTGGGCTCTTGTAAACGAATCCTGACTTTGACAGGAAGCCAATCAGAGAATGATGGCTTTAACGCATACCTGGCTTTGGCTGGGAGGGGGAGTTGTCCTGGAAGTGTACTACTGGCATCAGTCTGATCACAGAGTGGCTGTGGTGAAACGTTTAAACACATGTCCCCCGTATACTTAGCTAGCTCTAAACCGTGAAGGTTTGAATCGAACGCTGGCTTTGGCTGGACCCGCTAACGGTGGAGCACTAAATGGAGATGGAATGTGCTTAGAGTTTATGGACACTGCCAGGTCTCAGGTCCGCCTGGGTGCGGGACTCTATACATTCTATGTGGGAGCTCTCCTCCATGCTCCTTGGAGCATGTAGTGGAGATGGCATGTGCCTTACCATTAGCTGACACTACCAAGCCTCAGGCTTGCCTCATTGCGGGACACCACACATTGTAGGTGGGGAGGTCTCTATGCTCACTAGACTCGAGATGGAGACTAAACCCATTGGCCCGCAGTGATAGGGCATTGCATGGATCTGGCTCATGCCCTACGAAGTGGGGAGAAGTATCTCCAGCTTGTCTTGGGAGGGAGGCCTACGTCTGATGTGGGTAGTACCATCCACACCCATTGATTTGCTGCGGACCCATATAACGGACAGAAGAAGCCTAGGTTCCCACTGGGCACGGATCACTGAATGTCAACTTGATGAAATTCAAAGGAGCATACCCACCTGTCGCAGTCGCACTCAAATCACCCAAGCACATTTGGTGTATGTGCTTGGCTGAGGAGCCAATGATGCAAAGCTACCATCTGTGTGAATCCCCCCTAAACGCAATGATACCGTAGCACCACGGATCTTGAGGTTGGCCCGGCATAGCCTGCCTCTTTTGGCAGGTGAGTAGAGCCGTTCGTGACGGGGTTGGGGTGCGGCTGGATGAGTTGCTGCCCCTCTCCTGATGTGCACCGCATGTTTGTGGGGAACCTGGTGCTAAATCACTCATAGATGACCTGATTCTGGGTCAGGGTTTCGTACGTAGCAGAACAGCTCACTCGCTGCGATGTATGAAGTCAGCCCTCGATCCAAACTTTTGTCGGGGACAGAAGGCGTCTTCCTCCACCATCCTCCTTCTTTACTTACAGGTTACCAGGTGCACGCAGAAGGGCCAGAGGTCAGACACAGAGTGTGAGAGAGCCCAGGCAGGTAGGTAGAAGGTGTAAGAAATTGACATGGGCCTCTGGATAGGTAGGGGGCTAGGTGGTGGTCGCTCATCTGCCTGGGCCCATCCTCTGATGGGACTGTGGAAGTCAAAGGTGCACGAGGAGGCCTTCATCAAGGTGGGGTGCACTCAGAGTCCGAGCAGGGGCGGCCGGACTCGAGGGCTGGGGGCAGCACTCCGGCCATGGAGGTTGGAGTGGGGACTTAGTCTCAGAGTGAAAAAAGCAGGCGGGTCACCAGGTGCACAGAGACTGTTTCGGATTACCAGGTGCACATGGTTCCTGACAGCGGGAATATAGATGTCTTGGTGTCCGGGAAGGGGTACTTAAGTGTGGTTGCCCCAGTTTGCCTGATGGGCAAGGTTATGGAGACGGCTGAGCCCCGGCCAGGGCGCGGTAATGGGTGACGCCCAGTGAGAGGAGCGTTGACCGGGTAGGGAGAGTAGGTGTGGAGGCCTGGAGGTCTGTAGTTCCAGGGAGTAAGTTATACACACTCAGGGGCAGGGAGGGAGTGTAGGCCTAGAGGCCTGGAGTTCAGAGGTCACCAGGTCAATGGGGGCCTGCCTGGAGGTCAGGAAGGCCCCAGGGGGAATGCCCAAGTGAATAGGTGTGTGAGTGACACTGTCCTTCAGGGGAGCAGAGCAGGCAATTAATGTAAAAACTTCTGAGATGAAAAATGGACAAACTAAGGTGTGCAATATAGAAGGGTAGTCAGTGGACATTCTGAACCTTGTTTGAGGTCAGTAGGTCACATCAAATCAAGTTGTATTTAGACCTTACAGTGAAATGCTTATTTACAAGCCCTTAACCAACAATGCAGTTTTAAGAAAATCCCTACAAAAGTAAGAGATAATAAATAATTAAAGAGCAGCAGTAAATAACAAAAACATGACCAAGGAGCTATTGAAATGAGAAAGTTTACAAAATGTATCTAAAAACATGTGAGGTGAGAATGGACAAACTAAAGAGTGTGCAATGTGTAGGCCCACTGAGTACATTCTGAACCTTGTATGAGGTCAGTAGTTCACATGACCAAGGAGCAATTGAAATGTAAAATTGTAAAAAATATATGTAAAATCACCTGAGATGAAAAGGGACAAACAAAAGGGTGTGCCATATAGAAGGGACATTCTGAACCTTGGTTGAGGTCAGTAGGTCACATGACCAAGGAGCTATTGAAATTAGAAACATTGAAAATTAATATAAAATCACATGAGATTAAAATGGGCAAACAAAAGTTTGTGCTACATGTAAGGCTACTCAGTGGAAATTCTGACAGCAGTTTGAGGGTTGTAGGTCACATGACCAGAGAGCTATTTGAATTTTATTTTTTATTTTTTTAATTGTAAAATCTCATGAGATGCAAATTGACACAAAAGGTTGTGCAGTAGGCCCACTGAGTGTACATTATGAACCTTTTTTGAGGTGTTGGTCCCATGACCAAGGCGCTATTGAATTTCAAAAATGAAAGTAAATAATTTTAAAATAGTGTGAGATATAAACCAACAAAAAAAGTGTGTGCAATGTGTGTCTATGCCACCGGGTTAGCTAGGACCAGTTTTGAAAGTTTTAGGAGTAATGGTTAAAGATCTATTGAAATTTGAAAATGTTGATTTGTCACTATGTTGACGGTCCCTAACTGCTGTTGGTGGACATAAGGAAAACTACAGGTGAATATCCGTGTAATATCCAACCTGAATCTGTCTTTACCTCTGTGTTGGGTGTCGGGGTGATCTGGAATGTAGAAATGGCTAACGTTACTATGTTGCACATTTCAGAAACCTTGGCCTAATGTTAGGTAAATGGTATTGAATGTGTGGAGTGTGGCTCAGTTGGTAGAGCATGGTGTTTGCAACGCCAGGGTTGTGGGTTTGATTCCCACGGAGGACCAGTACGAAAAAAAAAAGAAAAAAATGTATGCATTCACTACTGTAAGTCTCTCTGGATAAGAGCTAAATGACTAAAATGTAAAAACAATGGAGTGAGAGAATGTATATGTATGCCTCTATCTTCTCTAACGTTACTGATCTTGAAAGTTGATTATGATGGTCATCATACACAGTCCATTTATTGTGTTTCTCGATAGTCTGACATTGCTTCCTCTCTTCATTTACTCTCTATCATCTGCACCGATCTGAGAAGATGAATAGATGTGAGAACAATAGTGGAATCGGATGTCCTCCAATTAATTGGCTTTCCCCTTGCCACTTCTCTCATAATTAGATGGCGATAGCAAAGGATACAAATGACAGGGAGACAGTGCCACACTGGTGATGCTGCTTCTTTACTTAAGGTATTCCCTCCCTATCTCTACTACATCAATTATTAAACCTCTAAAAACCCACCACAGTCTGCACTCGCAGTGCTTTCCTTAGCTCTGTATCCCACACCTTTCTGATAAATGACTGATTGCAGTATATTCTAGACCCTACGGATCTTGTCAAGTCCCTACATATCACCTCTGCACCACAACTTATCCAGTGTTGTTGTCCCCTGCCCCCTCCTTCCATAGACACAGAATTATGTTTAGAGTGTGAATGAGTATGCTATGATGATAATATATGAAATATGGTCTATACTCAAATCTCTCCAGAATCTCAGTGGAATGCTGAAAACATGCCAGGGAGAAAATGACCTCTGCAGGACAGAGCTTCCTGTCTACATAAATGTGCTCCTCTACTGTGTAAAGTCAGTGTCACCTACAAAGATGTACTGTATAGAGACCTCTAGTGCCCATAGCCCATTTTAACATGGGCAATGCCAACTGGGTGGGAAGGATTACAATTTCATCCAGGTCACCAGGAGGGATCAGCCAACTAATTATACTTGTGAGCACACATTCCATAAGTGCAGCTGACAGTAAATTGCCAACCTTGGCTTTACACCTGTTCAAACAACACTCGTAGAAGTACTAGAAGAAGAAAATGTTCGACTTCCAAATGGAGATGGCCTCAATGGTGCTGCCCCTGCTCTCACAGGTGCCATAATCGGACAGATACAACTTTGCGATATCTACACATCTCTATGGTGTCCACAAAACTGAACTGGCCTCCAAAAGCAAAACCACCTATTATGTAATGTGCATGTGTTCTTGTTCACCTGTCATTTGTGTGGTCAAGCTGATTATGTCTCTGTTTGTCTTGCAGATATCACTCTGCGCTCTCCTATTCTGATTCCCATTCCTGATCTCTCTGCACACACCTCTGTCTATTCCACGCACTCTCACTCCCTGTCTGTCTCTTTCTGTTACCCTCTCTGTCCTCCCCCCTCCCTGTGGCCATGTGTGATAACGGTGATCCCGAGGACAAGCCCCCGGCCCCCCCGGTCCGGATGAGCAGCACCATCTTCAGCACAGGCTCCAGCAAGGACCCACTCTCAGCCAATCACAGCTCCAAGCCCCTGCCCTCGGTTCCAGAGGAGAGGAAACCCCGCAACAAGATCATCTCCATTTTCTCAGGCGCAGAGAAAGGTCAGAAGAGTCCATAGAGGTGGGGCACTGGGAGAGGCTCTAAAGCGTGGGTCGGCTGTCCTATTTTATTTTTTTAACACTAGAGAACCACTGGGCCTCGAGGGACCCCCCCTTCAAGCTAATGAATAGTCATTCTGGCTGTAACGTTCTAACAGTGTAATTAATACATTTCATAAACAAGGTTTCCATCCAACCTTTTTATGCGAGAAAAGTCGACAAAACACGCTAGACAAGGTGAGATCTTTTTATTTCGTAAAACGAATTATGCAAGAAATGTCGGTGGAAATGGTTTTATGAGCAAATATTCATGTAATAACCATCATATCGAAGTAGACCTCCCACTACAACTCGGGAAAGCATGACGTTTTTTAGGCTACAGATGAAATAAGTTATGATGAACTTCACAGGGTGGTGAAAGTGCACGATGATGAGCTTGATGCTCAGTTCCAATAAATATCAAGGGTCTTATTCTGGTGACATGATCATCGATGCTTGGCTGCCGTTTGACAAATACAAATAACTTCGCTCTTTTGTCCATAATAGTCTCATCATGTATGCTATACCCGCACTGTGTCTGCGAGCTGTTGGCTAGAGTGCACGTGCCAACACCAGAGTTGGCACACTTGCTATGTAATGCAAATTTATTTTTTAAATGTGCATTACACATAGTTGAAAATGCGATGGAAACCCATTTAACTTGTCTTTTTTATTCGGTACATGGGAATTTAACTGCAAAAGGTATTTTTATGTGCACTATGTCATCACCCACAGCCTTTTATCCACAACAAGTCACTTTGATGCAAACATATCTCCGGTGGGAAAATACGCATATCATTTTTATGCAGATTTTAGAATATTCGCATTCAGAAATCTGTCACCAATTGGATGGAAACCTAGCTATATATGCTATCACAAAAATAATAATTTGGTTGTGTTTATGAATGTCTTAGATAACATTAGAACATGAAATATATATATATATATATATATATATATATATATATATATATATATATATATATATATATATATATATATATATATATATATAGGCAAGTCAGTTAAGAACAAATTCTAATTTACAATGACGGCCTACCCCGGCCAAATCCGGACGGCGCTGGGCCAATTATGCGCTGCCCTATGGGACTCACAAACACGGCCGGATGTGATACAGCCTGGATTTGAACCAGGTACTGCAGTGACGCCTCTTGTACTGAGATGCAGTGTCTTAGACCACTGCGCCACTCGGGAATAAAATGTATTGAACACTTGAATGTGTTTTTTGTGTTTTTATATATAGCCTACAGGAGCAGAAACAAATGAAAATGCTATTGTGTTATTTGAAATATATATATATTGCAGTACCTGGTTCAAATCCAGGCTGTATCACATCCGGCCGTGTTTGTGAGTCCCATAGGGCAGCGCATAATTGGCCCAGCGCCGTCCGGATTTGGCCGGGGTAGGCCGTCATTGTAAATTAGAATTTGTTCTTAACTGACTTGCCTAGTTAAATAAAGCTAAATAAATTAAACTATTTGTTGAATGCCTTTGTGACAACTATGAAACATGAAGCATAGGCTATGTGTTGGAACATAGTAACAGCTTATTTTTATAACAACAAAAAATACCCCAAACACCAAGATGCACGGTCAGGTCAGCAAGACGCGTGTCAAATATCGGTAGCCTAAACATCATTATAAGCGCCAAGTGTGCTTAATAAATAGTGTAAATCATCAAAAAAGCAATGATGGTATTATAATGAATGTGTGTGACAGCAGTCAAATATGATCAGCTTGTGCTTACATGGCGTGCGTCTAAACGCAATGGCCTCATGTCACAAAAACAACGAAAGCTGCTGAGTGCGTTGCTGAGGTTTTTGCTTGTAGGGTCCTCTCTCTCAGTGATGACATTTTGTGCTGATAGTCCCGTAGCATTGTCACCGGCTTATTCTATCCAAACCAAACGGTGCCGTCCCTTCCTCTCTCACCGTTCCATTTGGTGGTGGCGCGGGCACCTGCTCATTGCACCATTCATTTTCATTTTTTTTACTTAGGCCTCAGAGGTGTATTTTCAGGAGAATAAGAATAAGAATCATCAGAGATTATTAATTTCTTCCCCACTATCTGAGCTGTTTGCATTCAGATTTTGCAGCAACGCTGACACAGCATGTGCATCCAATCATCTTGGTCTTCTTGCCATTGTAAATGACGCACACTTTCACTGTGTACTCCAAGTAGGCCAGAGTAGACTTATAAGACTGCTTGGATTCAATGGGCTGATAGAGGGTACATAGCATTTTGAAATGAGATAAATCAATACAATAGAATGGCCTGCCTTGTTCTTCATTCACAATTGGTGATTTACAAAATTTGCCATTGTTAGCTTCCCCTCGGTAATCAACTCACCCTTTCTCACCCATCATACTCTCATTTATTTAATTTGTTGTGTGACGTTAGTCTCTGTATAGTTTAGCTTAGGTTCAGTTTTGAGACAATTATTGGGGTGATTATCAACTGGGCACGGCACCTCCAACTGCCGGGAGAAGGAGGGGATCAGGCCCTACTGTCGCGACGGGGGGCAACGGGGGGCAACGGGGAAAACCATTCAAAAAATGACATGCCCTCCTAAAACTGGTTATAACTCCAGTTCTGCATGTGATATTAAGATTCTAGTAAAGAACAAGAAGGCCTGCAAACTGTTAAAGCTCCCAATTCACGGCTTTGTTGACAATGTTTCCATCTAACAGATTGTGCTTACATCCCAAAATATACATATTTCACCTCGCATGACCATTACGCACATGACACATGGTGGGTGTAAAAACTATTTTGATATCAATGAGATTGGCACATGTGGTAGTTACAAAAAAGTATATATATTTACAAAATGTAGTAGAGTAGGAGACCTGGAAGGCAAGACAAATCAAAGTCACATTCATGTAAGAAATGGTCTGATTTAAAACTCTTGGTTCAAACTCTTGGTTCAGACCTTTTAGGAGACATAGTACACATGGTGAATTCAATACAATAGTATTGAGATTATCAGTACCCCCCCCGGAGTCTTAACAGGTTTGATACAAATGTATCTCAGAGAGCTAATCTTGTGACGAGCCTCCATGAAATGCGCAGCCACAGGGTTTCTCTGGTCAAGGGTCCTGATATTACTCCTTGTTTTCAGAGATTCTTTCGTTTTTCCTACATAGCATAGATCACACACTTGATCAGTTATATCTCATTTTTTGTGGAACACGTAATGATGTCCTTAATCTTAACGGTCTGGCCTGTAATAGGGTGATTGAACATTGTGCATTTGTTCGTAAAGTTACACTGGTTACATTGGCCACATCTATAATTACCGTTCGGCACATTGTCTTGGAAAGTACTACGTGACACTGGTGGAAGATCCGATATCACCACCATTTGATTGATGTTAGAGGCGCGTTTGAAGACTACCTGTGGGGGTTGTTTAAACGTCTTTTCCAGTTGTGGCTCAAGATGTGGGGAGTACTGAAGGAAGCACTGAACGCATTGGTCAGGAGGGTGGTCAGGAGGGCGGGGGGGTTTGGACGTGAGGCTGTCAACCTGGGTTATATTTTTATAACGATCTCTTGCGTCATGCAGCCATTCCTCTGGGTAACCCCGCTGTCGTAGATGCTCATCCAGGTAGTCGGCTTGTTTGTCATAGTCACTCTGTGTACTACAAATCTTGCGTATGCAACTGTATTGGGGCAGCAGGTAGCCTAGTGGTTAGAGCATTGGGCCAGGGAACCAAAAGGTTGCTGGATCGAATCCCCGAGCTGACAAGGTAAAACTCTGTCGTTTTGCCCCTGAGCAAGGCAGTTAACCCACTGTTCCCCAGGTGCCGAAGACGTGGATGTTGATTAAGGCAGCCCCACGCACCTCTTTGATTCAGAGGGGTTCGGTTAAATGCGGAAGGCACATTTCAGTTGAATGCATTCAGTAGGTATACCCCTTTCCCCTATTAGCTGATGGGGAGGCTATTTTTTAGGAAAGTATTCAGATCCCTTGACTTTTTTCCACATTTTGTGTTTGGACCATGATAGTCCGTTGATGTGGACACCAAGGAACTTGAGGCTGTCTCACCATTGTCAGTGATCAGGCTGTTGTGTCGTCAGCAAACTTAATTATGGTGTTGACTGTGTGGCCAAACACGACTCCGTAGTAAGTCTAGGGTTTCCGGGATGATGGTGTTGATGTGAGCCATGACCAGTCTTTCAAAGCACTTCATGGCTACCGACCTGAGTGCTACGGGGCGGTAATCATTTAGGCAGGTTACCTTTGCTTTCTTGAGCACAGAGACTTTGGTGGTTTCCTTGAAACGTATAGGTATTACAGACTTGGTCAGGGAGAGATTGAAAATGTCAATCTGACACCCAATAGTACTCCTTACGTTTTGACAGGGAAATGGTCCATTTCACACAGTTGTCAAGATAACATTCCTGCCTCTGATCTGGCGGACTCACTAAACACAAATGCTTTGTTTGTAAATTATTTCTGAGTGTTGGAGTGTGCCCCTGGCTATTCGTCAATAAAAAAATAAAATGAAAATTGATATAAGGAAGTTGAAAAGACTTATACTTTTACTTTTGTTATTTAAGTACATTTTAGCAATTCCATGTACTTTTGATACTTAAGTATATTTAAAACCAAATACTTTTAGACTTTTACTCAAGTAGTATTTTACTGGGTGACTTTCACTTTTACTTGAGTTATTTTCTATTAAGGTATCTTTACTTTTACTCAAGTATGACAATTGAGTATGTTTTCCACCACTGCCGTCTGGTCACTGTACCATAAAGGCTTGATTGGTGGAGTGCTGCAGAGATGGTTGTCCTTCTGGAAGGTTCTCCCATATCCACAGATGAACTCTGGAGCTCTGTCAGAGTGACCATCGGGTACTTGGTCACTTCCCTGACCAAGGCCCTTCTCCCCCGATTGCTCAGTTTGGCCGGGCAGCTAGCTCTAGGAGAGTCTTGGTGGATCCAAACTTATTCCATTTAAGAATGATGGAGGCCACTGTGTTCTTGGGGACCTTCAATGCTGCAGATATTTTTTTGTACCCTTCCCCAGATCTGTGCCTCAAAATCCTGTCTCGGAGCTCTACGGTCAATTCCTTCAACCTCATGGGTTGGTTTTAGCTCTGACATGCACTGTCAAATGTGGGACCTTATATAGACAGGTGTGTGTCTTTCCAAATCATGTCCAAACAATTGAATTTACCACAGGTGGACTCCAAGTTGTAAAAATATCTCAAGGATGATCAACGTAAACAGGATGTACGTGAGCTCAGTTTGAAGTCGCATAGCAAAGTGTCTGAATACTTATGTAAAAACAGTATTTCTGTTTAGAATTTTTACTACATTTGCAAAAAAGTCTAAAAACCTGTTTTCACTTTGTCATTATGGGGTATGGTGTGTAGATTGTTAAGGAATTTTTTGATTTAATCCATTTTAGAATGAGGCTGTAACGCAAGAAAATGTAGAAAAAGTCAAGGGGTTTGAATACTTTCCGAATGCACTGTAGGGTGGAAGCTGTCTCCACGTAAAAGGGAATTCCTGTCCGTTGGCTTCCTTTATAGGTCTGTGCTAAAGCACCCCCCTTCCTCTTAATCAAAATGTCAAGAAAGATTCTAACAACTACAGTGTGTTAAATAGACTTATGTAGGAAAAGTCTCAAGGACAGAGAGGGGCATGACTTTAAAAATGGCACAGTAATAAAAAAAAATGACATTCATGAGCAGTCTTATCCAGTGGAGGTAGAGGTTGAATTTTGGTCTTTCAATTTGTCTATCCATTGTTGGATCTGATTACGTTTCAGCCCATTTATTAACAGAGGATATAATGATGGTTTCTTGATTGACTTTCAGGTGGTAGAAAGAAAGACCGGGACAAAGAACGACCAGAGATCTCTCCGCCTTCAGACTTTGAACACACCATCCACGTTGGCTTTGATGCTGTCACTGGGGAGTTCACTGTGAGTAGCCACACTTTCCTCCAACTCTTCATCTCTTACTCCAGGTATACTCAAATCCCAGCCTGGATGGATGTAGTACTGCTAGTTTTCTTAGTTGATTGACCCCCCCCCCCCCCCCCCCCCCCCAATCCTCCTTGCTGATAGGGCATGCCAGAGCAATGGGCACGACTTCTCCAGACATCAAACATCACCAAGTCCGAGCAGAAGAAGAACCCACAGGCTGTTCTCGACGTGCTCAAATTCTATGACTCTACGGGCAACGGCCGCCAGAAATACCTCAGTTTCTCCTCCTCTGGTGAACTTTCATATGGATTAGACCTGACTGTTTTCTGTTTGTTACAGACTTTTTAAAGATTGCATTTTTTTCCCCTTTCATTTTTAGAAAAGGATGGTTTCCCCACAGGACCCCAGTCTGTAAGTACTAAATTTGTTTTAGTGATGACTTACTAGCTACTTGAATAATATGGTGCTGCGATTTCTTGTTCCTTGACCTCGCTCATGGCAGCCCAGAAAATATGTGAAAGAAATATGTGTGGGCTATGTATGAAATGTGTGTTATATCTTCTATTTTGCATTAGCCGGTCAAAAATGTCACGGAACCCTCATCGACCAATATCAAGGACATTGATGATGATGATGATGATGATGAAGCTCCCCCACCCATTGTGGCACCACGTCCAGAATACACTAAGAGTGTGAGTCATTTTGAATGGAGCTCACAACCTCAACTTCTCTTTCGCTCTTGCTCTCTTTCGACCTTATTCTCTCATGCTTATTTATTGTGTGTGCCTTGTGTGTTGGCCTGCAGTTGTACACTCGCTCCGTCATTGACCCCATCCCCATCCCCGCTCCAGCCACATGTCCAGATGGAGACTCGGCCTCCAAGGCTGTAGACAGACAGAAGAAGAAGGGAAAGATGTCAGACGAGGAGATCATGGACAAACTGAGTAAACAAACTATATTTTTTACAATAGCAATGTTACAGGTAGTTATTAAGACCCGTTTGTCAGGGGAAATCAGTATTGGTCTGGTCTGTATAATCATATATTTGCCCTCAGGAACTATAGTCAGCATTGGAGATCCCAAAAAGAAGTACACGAGATATGAAAAAATTGGACAGGGGTAAGTGTACGTTTATTTAAAGGTGGTAATTGGGGTGTATTTGAGTGCAGTGTGTATGAGGCCTTATTTGTGCATGGGGAGAGTGTGTGTGACAGAGGTGTTTGTGTGTCCGAGTTATAAAAAAATATGTAAACATTGTCCACACACAGGGCTTCGGGGACGGTGTACACAGCCATTGATGTTGCCACAGGACAAGAGGTAAAGGGGAATTAAGGGTTGTCATTGGTCGACTGACCGGGGATTGATGCATAGAGGAGAATAAGTGAAAGGAAGGAAATATTGAAAGAGTAGAGGAATGACGACAAGAGCCAGAAATGGGGAAAGAGTTTGAGAACTGTTAACCTGGCAGCAGATGAGAAATTGCAGGATAACTAATCACTCACCCATTTTAGAGGCTCATGTTGAACGTTTCATTCTTTCTGGGTGTTTTTCACAGGTGGCCATTAAACAGATCAACCTACAGAAGCAGCCCAAGAAGGAGCTGATCATAAATGAAATTATGGTGATGAAAGAGTTAAAGAACCCGAATATTGTCAACTTCGTAGACAGGTAATAGAATGGTCAAATATATAATTAACCTTAACATCACTAACTTTGGTGTCAGTTCGATGTACCAAACCTAACCTCCTGGTGATGGTGAGACTCTAGAGGTCCTGGAACACATTTGGTGTACAATTTTTTACAATACAATATATCCTAATGACCTCTGGCTTTGGTGCCTGTGTGTGTTTATGTCAGTTTCCTGGTGGGAGAGGAGCTCTATGTGGTGATGGAGTACTTGGCTGGTGGCTCGCTGACTGATGTGGTGACAGAGACCTGCATGGACGAGGCTCAGATAGCTGCTGTCTGCAGAGAGGTGACCAGCTCTTATACGGCACACAGCGTTAGCCTTTACATATTTAACCTTTAACACTGGCTTGGTGAGAAACTTGTGTGTGTTTGTTGACTGTTTTTTCCTTCATAACCATCCCTCTCTCTGTGTGTCTCTCTCTCCCTCCCTCTCTCCCTCCCTCTCATTGGTTTCCCCATCTGAAGTGTTTACAAGCACTGGAGTTCCTTCATGCGAACCAGGTCATCCATCGTGACATCAAGAGTGACAACGTGCTACTGGGGATGGATGGCTCTGTCAAGCTCAGTGAGTCTCCCTCTACCCCCTAAACAACCCCAGGCTGGCCATGGTCTATGTAGAGTTGTAGAGGAAGTAAAAGCACTAATAGTTGTGGGTAGATATTTACCTTATTGACAGTGGTATTGGTGCGTGAGTCAGCTGTTTGTTCACCCGCACATGCCCACAATTGCTAATAACCCATCCTTAACTGCTCGACTATATGTGATAAAGTGAATATCTGAGGCCCACACCCGACCCTAACCCGCTAATATAGAAAATGCGCTGTAGGCTACCTGTAGTCAGAGACAGCAGATTGATTTTTTTGACAAGGGGGGCAGGATTTGTTTTTCCTGATTTAGATATGTTTCTGCTTATAATATCCTACATTTTGGTAGTCAAGCTTCTCTTCTGTCATTATAGGTTGCCCTAGAAGACTAAATAAATCCTTGTACCCCAGAATGTCATAAATAATTTGAATTAAAAAGCTGATAGTATTTCAACCACATAAAATCCAAGCTGATGTCATTTGGAAATTTTACACAGAAAATCATTCCCATTTATTTATTTGTTACTGCATTTTCTCCCAGGTCCCTAAACGTCTTTGCGCTGCAAAAATAAGCAGAGATGATAGAGAGAACTTTACCGATGTCAACTAGATTGAAGCATTGAGTCCATCGATATATTACATTTTCTGTTGAGTAAGGGTTTATTTAGTCTTCTAGGGCACCATAAAATGACAAAAGAGAAGCTACATGTATATAATTATAGACACTTGATTAACAAATAGCCTACCAAAATGTTTGAAAGTATAAGCAGAAACTTATCTAAATTGGGCACACAAAAAATATCCTGCACCCCCTGTCAAAAAATCCTTCTTTGACTGTAGCCTACAGCACATTTTCTATATTAGCGGGTTAGGGTCGGGTGCGGGCCTCAGATTTACACTTAAAGTCAGGCAGTTGAGGATGGGTTATTAGCAATTGCAGGCGGGTGAACAAATAGCTGACCCATCGAACCACTAATCTACATCCTATGAAAGAGAAGTACCATTTTAGCAAGGATAGTTAACAAATGATTATTATGCTAGTGCTGCTGTTTGTAGTGCTAACATTCTGTCTCCATCTCTCTCTGAGTTGTCCCACCTCCCTTCTCTTTGTGCAGCCGATTTTGGTTTCTGCGCCCAGATAACTCCAGAGCAGAGCAAGCGCAGCACCATGGTGGGCACGCCTTACTGGATGGCACCTGAAGTGGTGACCCGGAAGGCATATGGGCCAAAGGTTGATATCTGGTCCCTGGGCATCATGGCCATTGAGATGGTTGAGGGGGAGCCTCCATACCTCAATGAGAACCCGCTAAGAGTAAGTGAACCGTAGAGTAGCACCCTTCTAAAATGCCATTTCTTTGTTTTATTGTATCATAGTGCATCAGATGCTAGTTCCATAGTGATACAAGACTGACATGGATGTAACAGGCAGACATTTCCAGCACATTTGTAAGGTATCTCACATTTCTAGTCTTCCCCTCTGCACTCTCTCCTCTCCTCCCCAAGGCACTGTACCTGATTGCTACCAATGGCACTCCAGAGCTGCAGAACCCAGAAAAGCTGTCCCCCATCTTCAGAGACTTCCTTAACCGCTGCCTAGAAATGGATGTGGAGAAGAGAGGCGGGGGAAAAGAGCTGCTGCAGGTGATCCCCCCTTTTATCTATGGCTTCCCATGTGATTTGCTCTTCTACTCTTGTGTCAACTTGATTGGTTGGATGTGGCTGTATATGCCTCCATCATTACACCATCTGCATGTACTACAATAGAGATGAGCTCCAATGTTAACCTTACTCTCTTTTTCCTCCCTCTTTCCTGTTTGTCTAGCATCCCTTCCTGAAGCTGGCAAAGCCCCTCTCCAGTCTTACACCTCTCATCTTGGCTGCTAAGGAGGCCATGAAAGGCAACCATTAACCAAACAAACAACCATGCCTTCCCATGCTGTGCCAGATTTGAGGTTTTGTGCCAGACAATAGACTGAGTGACAACCCAACTCTATATGCTCCAGCCTGATAAGCCCTGACAAACCTCACTGTGAAGAAGTCCAAAAACATCCAGAGCACAACCCATCGCTGACCATATGAACTCTTTGATTCTCACTCAAACGTTTGAAGACAACTCAAATAAAAGTGCTTATTTTCAGATCCAGGCTTAGTTATTTGTACAAGAAAAAAAAATGTTGGGGCTAGATTAGTATTTAACATGGAATTAAGATATCTAGTTCTTACTTTTTGGAAGAAATATTACTGCCTTAAACAAATGCAAAACATAGCCTAATGTATTGTTGATTGTGTCAAATTATTTTCCCATAATTGTTTTTTTCTTTGTAATTTTTCCTTTCCAGCTTGTTAGTGTCCTCTTAAGCATTTTGATACTTGAATTTCATTTGTGTCCCCACTGTGATCACGTTAAGGGCCTCTCACTTAATGAAACTGTTATTCCCACCTGGTGCCACATTTAATCTTTGGTCTTTTCTCATTTGTTATAGGACAGACATTCCAAAACATTCCCATTATTACAGTGAATATGGTGATATTGATGATGATATAGGGTTGCCTCATTTGGTAGTGCTACCATCATTTTCCTCCTGTGTCATTAGTCCCTTGGTAGTAGATGTGCACCCTTATGGGCAAATTCAATGGAAGAATGACAGGGTTTATTCTTGCTTGGGCCAACGTTCTTTGTTCTCATTTTTTTTGCTATATTGTATATGTCAAATTCTGTACTTTTTGTGTATTTAGGACTGTAGCTTAAAAATGTGCTTGTTCATATGTATATTGTGTACCTAACTAGACGGAAAACAGTGGATATCAGGCCGGGTACCTTTTTTGTAGGCTAGAAAAGACAATGTATATTTACTGTTTCTTTTTTTCTATTTGGATTACTAACAATCTGACAATTGTCTGCAAATTCAAATAAATGCAGCTTTTTGTCCTTATTGTTGATTTAAGAATTATTATTTCTGTATACTATGACTCTAACTTCAATGGAGACTCGTGAAAGCCACACTTTGTAAGATACCGTCAAAGAGTGGGCTCAAGGAATGACACTCCAAGAGAGCATTATTTTTAAACAAGATTTGGAGCTATTACATTTTGTTAAAGTAGGCCAAGAAAAACAAACGTCCTCATGATTTTGTCTTTTCCCTTATGTATGCATCTATAATAAGTCAGATTGTTCAAAGTCAAGGGTTGTTTCATGAATTGAAAATGTTACAGAATGAATGTGTGTGTAGATAAACCTGGGTAACTCCCACTACTATAGATGGGAGTATGTCCAGGCAGACCCATTTTACTAGCAAGAACCTGGCACAGGTACTGGACCTGGACTGAGAGGGTAAGTTGTACAAGAATCTGACACACACACTCTTGATCTAAACTCAGCAAAAAAAGAAATGTCCCTTTTTCAGGACCCTGTCTTTCAAAGATAATTTGTAAAAATCCAAATAACTTCACAGATCTTCATTGTAAAGGGTTTTAACACTGTTTCCCGTGCTTGTTCAATGAACCATAAACAATTAATGAACATGCACCTGTGGAACGGTCGTTAAGACACTAACAGCTTACAGAAGGTAGGCCATTAAGGTCAGAGTTATGAAAACTTAGGACACTAAAGATGCCTTTCTACTGACTGAAAAACACCAAAAGAAAGATGCCCATGGTCCCTGCTCATCTGTGTGAACGTGCCTTAGACATGCTGCAAGGAGACATGAGGACTGCAGATGTGGCCAGGGCAATAAATTGCAATGTCCGTACTGTGAGACGCCTAAGACAGCGCTACAGGGAGACCGGACTGACAGCTGATCTGCAGTGGCAGACCACGTGTAACAACACCTGCACAGGATCGGTACATCCGAACATCACACCTGCGGGACAGGTACAGAATGGCAACAACAACTGCCTTAGTTACACCAGGAACGCACAATCCCTCCATCAGTGCTCGGACTGTCCGCAATAGGCTGTGAGAAGGCTGGACTGAGGGCTTGTAAGGCAGGTCCTCACCAGGCATCCCCTGCAACAACGTCGCTTATGGGCACACACCTACCGTCGCTGGACCAGACAGGACTGGCAAAAAGTGCTCTTCACTGACGAGTCGCGGTTTTGTCTCACCAGGGGTGATGGTCGGATTCGCGTTTATCGTTGAAGGAATGAGCGTTACACCGAGGCCTGTACTCTGGAGCGTGATCAATTTGGAGATGGAGGGTCCGTCATGGTCTGGGGTGGTGTGTCACAGCATCATCGGACTGAGCTTGTTGTCATTGCAGGCAATCTCATCGCTGTGTGTTACAGGGAAGATCCTCCTTCCTCATGTGGTACCCTTTCTGCAGGCTCATCCTTACATGACCCTCCAGCATGACAATGCCACCAGCCATACTGCTCATTCTGTGTGTGATTTCCTGCAAGACAGGAATGTTAGTGTTCTGCCATGGCCAGCGAAGAGCCCGGATCTCAATCCCATTGAGCACGTCTGGGACCTGTTGGATCAGAGGGTGAGATCTAGAGCCATTACCCCCAGAAATGTCTGGGAACTTGCAGGTGCCTTGGTGGAAGAGTGGGGTAACATCTCACAGCAAGAACTGGCAAATCTGGTGCAGTCCATGAGGAAGAGATACACTGCAGTACTTAATGCCACACCAGATACTGACTGTTACTTTTGATTTTGACCCCCCCCTCTGTTCAGGGACACATTATTACATTTCTGTTAGTCACATGTCTGTGGAACTTGTTCAGTTTATGTCTCAGTTGTTGAATCTTGTTATGTTCATACAACTATTTACACATGTTAATTTTGCTGAAAATTAACGCAGTTGACAGTGAGAGGACGTTTCTTTTTTTTCCACACGCTTTTTCTCTTTCTCACTTTTTCAATGCAATGGATAAAAAGGGGTATGCCAGGTGTACTCTCTGCCTGAAAGAGATCAATTATGCCAACAAAGGGTATATATCATGCTCTGCTGGCACATTGTAGATCTGATGTCCACAGGCAGAAAGTGTACAATGTAATAATGTGCAGTGTAGCCCAAAGATTTTGCTTTAGTTGTGTTGAACTTGATAGTAACACTTGTGTGTGAGTGAGGGGGGATTATTAAAATGTTTTACTCAGTGAACATTATTTTTGCACACATGTAGCCTTTTGCACTTGATCGATGTCTACTATAGTGGCGACTATAATAGAGCAAAAATAGAATGCCTGTTTGTTTCATTGTATTTCAACTTGAGCTGTTTTTTCCCCAAGTGCAATATTTAGATGTGTGTGGTCACAAGTGTTCTATTATAAAGGCTGTCATGGCTAACTGCAATATTAGTGTATTGTTTTTTTTATTAAGACTTGAGTGTCATTTGCAGTAAAGTCTAGGTAACAAATAAAATTGGATTGCTTCCTTTACATTTTTTTTGCTGTGAGTTAGGTTCACATTAACCACTTTTTATTTTACACACAGAGACTGTAGATCATATTCTTTGTTTTTAATTAGTTAAAACCTGCATTTCTCCCTAGCTGGGATTTTTTTGCATGTTTCAGTGCAAAAAAAAGTGTCACCTTTTTGGGCCCAGTTTGCATCCATCCCCACATGTATTCTTACCAAAACTACTGACATGCAAAAATTACTGTATTATGAAACTATTTATACACCTAGATTTTTATGTAGTATTAAGCATTGGTGGTTCAGTGGTAGAATTCTCGCCTGCCACGCGGGAGGCCCGGGTTCGATTCCCGGCCAATGCATTCACAACTTTTGCTTCGGTCACCCATGTTACTTAAGCAAGTGTGGTATATGGCCAATATATGGCCAATATACCACGGCTAAGGTCTGCTCTTCGCACGATGCAATGCGGAGTGCCTGGCCACAGCCATTAGCTGTGGTATATTGGCCATATATGTTCAGAATGTTCAGAAACTATTCAAACCCCTTGACTTAAATCCACGTTTTGTTGTTACAGCCTGAATTCTAAATGGATTAAATAGATTTTTTTTCTCAACAATTTACACCCAATACCCTATAATGACAGTGAAAACATGTTTTTAGACATTTTAGCAAAATGATTGCAAATTAAATACAGATCTCATTTACATAAGTATTCACACTAGGGATGTGACAAATGTACAATTTCTCTTAAAATTTTAACTGCAATTTTCACAATTCAGATGTGGTTCTGCATATGACCGCTAGGGGGCAATGCAATTCGATGTACCGATATAGACAATTTTGACTTTGTGGCTGTGGTAACTAGTGGATAATCTACAGTGATGTATGAAAGTGTGTTTATAGACATCCAGCAAGTCTGATTCTAGATTGGCGCAGGGGTCAAAGGCACTGCATCTCTGTGCTAGAGGTGTCACTACGACCTTGGTTCAATTCCAGGTTGTATCACAACCGGCCGTGATTGGGCGGCGCACAATTGGCCCAGTGTCGTCGGGTTTGGCCGGGGTAGGCCGTCAATGTAAATAAGAATTTGTTCTTAACTGACTTGCCTACTTAATTTAATTAATTAAAATCTAGATATGCCATTAGGGTATTGAAACCAACATAATTTACCATTGCAGTTGATTTGCAGCCATTCTCAATCATTTCAGTAATCAGTTGTGATTTTCTCACTCTGTCTTATCACACCGATGCCAGTAAAGGGTGCACCTGTACTGCCACTGTAGCTCAATTCCACCATGCAAAGTTTGCATTTCATCACTTTCTCATTTAACTTCTCAAAGTAAGTAGCCTATTGCCATATAGAAATTCGCTGCTCTCACTTCCCTTTCTCACTATCTGCCATTTTTCCAACTGTTAACGACGATGATGTGCGGATCGCTTTATATCCGTGGCAAATTAATTTGAAAGATGCAGATCTCCTACTTTACAGCATTGTTTCATTCGGTATATATTTCATTAAAATAAGTCAGTTTAAGTTGATGATCATTATCAGGCGATAATGGTAGTTTTGTGATAACTGCACTGTGATTTTAATTTTGTAAAATATATATTTTTTTAATTAAACGTTCACACCCGTAATTCACACCCCTGAGTCAATACATGTTAGATTACAGCAGTGAGTATTTCTGGCGAAGTCTAAGAGTTTTGCACACCTGGATTGTACAATATTTGCATTATTCTTTTAAAAATTCTTCAAGCTCCGTCAAGTTGGTTGTTGATCATCTCTAATCATAGAAGTACATAGAATCCCTATAATTCAGTATGAACTCTGAGCCTAGTTGTAAAGAAGTTGTTGTTTAACTTTTAAAATGTATTACTTTTTTATTGTGGCATCAACACAACCAGTCATGTTTTCATCTGATTGTCAATCACTTCAAAGGACTCCTTTGCTAGGATACATGTGCATGTTCATCCACTCACAACATACAGTATTTCCAGCCTCCAAACAGTGGTGAATGGAAAGAGACATGCAGCCTACTCAATCACTTTTTATAGCTACTGTTTACAGGCCTCCTGGGCCATATGCAGTGTTCCTTACTGAGTTCCCTGAATTCCTATCGGATCTTGTAGTCATAGCAGATAATATTCTAATTTTTGGTGACTTTAACATTCACATGGAAAAGTCCACAGACCCACTCCAAAAGGCTTTCGGAGCCATCATCGACTCAGTGGTTTTTGTCCAACATGTCTCTGGACCTACTCACTGCCACAGTCATACTCTGGACCTAGTTTTGTCCCATGGAATAAATGTTGTGGATCTTAATGTTTTTCCTCATAATCCTGGATTATCGGACCACCATTTTATTGCGTTTACAATTGCAACAAATAATCTGCTCAGACCCCAACCAAGGAAGATTAAAAGTCGTGCTATAAATTCTCAGACAACCCAAAGATTCCTTGATGCCCTTCCAGACTCCCTCTGCCTACCCAAGGACGTCAGAGGACAAAAATCAGTTAACCACCTAACCGAGGAACTCAATTTAACCTTGCGCAATACCCTAGATGCAGTTGCACCCCTAAAAATTAAAAACATCTGTCATAAGAAACTAGCTCCCTGGTATACAGAAAATACACGAGCTCTGAAGCAAGCTTCCAGAAAATTGGAACGGAAATGGCGCCACACTAAACTGGAAGTCTTCCGACTAGCTTGGAAAGACAGTACCGTGCAGTATCGAAGAGCCCTCACTGCTGCACGATCATCCTATTTTTCCAACTTAATTGAGGAAAATAAGAACAATCCGAAATTTCTTTTTGACACTGTCGCAAAGCTAACTAAAAAGCAGCATTCGCAAATGGCTTTCACTTCAGCAGTAATACATTTATGAACTTCTTTGAGGAAAAGATCATGATCATTAGAAAGCAAATTACGGACTCCTCTTTAAATCTGGGTATTCCTCCAGGGCTCCATTGTCCTGAGTCTGCACAACTCTGCCAGGACCTAGGATCAAGGGAGATACTAAAGTGTTTTAGTACTATATCTCTTGACATAATGATGAAAATAATCATGGCCTCCAAACCCTCAAGCTGCATACTGGACCCTATTCCAACTAAACTACTGAAAGAGCTGCTTCCTGTGCTTGGCCCTCCTATGTTGAACATAATAAACGGCTCTCTATCCACCGGATGTGTACCAAGCTCACTAAAAGTGGCAGTAATAAAGCCTCTCTTGAAAAAGCCGAATCTTGACCCAGAAATTATAAAAAACTATCGGCCTATATCGAATCTTCCATTCCTCTCAAAAATTTTAGAAAAAGTTGTTGCGCAGCAACTCACTGCCTTCCTGAAGACAAACAATGTATACGAAACGCTTCAGTCTGGTTTTAGACCCCATCATAGCACTGAGACTGCACTTGTGAAGGTGGTAAATGACCTTTTAATGACGTCAGACCGAGGCTCTGCATCTGTCCTCATGCTCCTAGATCTTAGTGCCGCTTTTGATACCATCGATCACCACATTCTTTTGGAGAGATTGGAAACCCAAATTGGTCTACATGGACAAGTTCTGGCCTGGTTTAGATCTTATCTGTCGGAAAGATATCAGTTTGTCTCTGTGAATGGTTCGTCCTCTGACAAATCAATTGTAAATTTCGGTGTTCCTCAAGGTTCCGTTCTAGGACCACTATTGTTTTCACTATATATTTTACCTCTTGGGGATGTCATTCGAAAACATAATGTTAAATTTCACTGCTATGCGGACGACACACAGCTGTACATTTCAATGAAACATGGTGAAGCCCCAAAATTGCCCTCGCTAGAAGCCTGTGTTTCAGACATAAGGAAGTGGATGGCTGCAAATGTTCTACTTTTAAACTCGGACAAAACAGAGATGCTTGTCCTAGGTCCCAAGAAACAAAGAGATCTTCTGCTGAATCTGACAATTAATCTGGATGGTTGTACAGTCGTCTCAAATAAAACTGTGAAGGACCTCGGCGTTACTCTGGACCCTGATCTCTCTTTTGAAGAACATATCAAGACTGCTTCAAGGACAGCTTTTTTCCATCTACGTAACATTGCAAAAATCAGAAACTTTCTGTCCAAAAATGACGCAGAAAAATTAATCCATGCTTTTGTTACTTCTAGGCTCGACTACTGCAATGCTCTACTTTCCGGCTACCCGGATAAAGCACTAAACAAACTTCAGTTAGTGCTAAATACGGCTGCTAGAATCCTGACTAGAACCAAAAAATTTGATCATATTACTCCAGTGCTAGCCTCCCTACACTGGCTTCCTGTTAAGGCAAGGGCTGATTTCAAGGTTTTACTGCTAACCTACAAAGCATTACATGGGCTTGCTCCTACCTATCTTTCCGATTTGGTCCTGCCGTACATACCTACACGTACGCTACGGTCACAAGACGCAGGCCTCCTAATTGTCCCTAGAATTTCTAAGCAAACGGCTGGAGGTAGGGCTTTCTCCTATAGAGCTCCATTTTTATGGAATGGTCTGCCTACCCATGTGAGAGACGCAGACTCAGTCTCAACCTTTAAGTCTTTACTGAAGACTTATCTCTTCAGTAGGTCCTATGATCAAGTATAGTCTGGCCCAGGAGTGTGAAGGTGAACGGAAAGGCTGGAGCAACGAACCGCCCTTGCTGTCTCTGCCTTGTCTGTTCCCCTCTTCCCACTGGGATTCTCTGCCTCTAACCCTTTTACAGGGGCTGAGTCACTGACTTACTGGTGTTCTTCCATGCCGTCCATGGGAGGGGTGCGTCACTTGAGTAGGTTGAGCCACTGACGTGGTCTTCCTGTCTGGGTTGGCGCCCCCCCCTTGGGTTGTGCCGTGGCGGAGATCTTTGTGGGCTATACTCGGCCTTGTCTTCGGACGGTAAGTTGGTGGTTGTAGATATCCCTCTAGTGGTGTGGGGGCTGTGCTTTGGCAAAGTGGGTGGGGTTATATCCTGCCTGTTTGGCCCTGTCCGGGGGTATCATCGGATGGGGCCACAGTGTCTTCTGATCCCTCCTGTCTCAGCCTCCAGTATTTATGCTGCAGTAGTTTATGTGTCGGGGGGCTAGGGTCAGTCTGTTACATCTGGAGTATTCTCTTGTCTTATCCGGTGTCCTGTGTGAATGTAAATATGCTCTCTCTAATTCTCTCTTTCTCTCTTTCTTTCTTTCTCTCGGAGGACCTGAGCCCTAGGACCATGCCTCAGGACTACCTGGCATGATGACTCCTTGCTGTCCCCAGTCCACCTGGCCATGCTGCTGCTCCAGTTTCAACTGTTCTGCCTGCGGCTACGGAACCCTGACCTGTTCACCGGACGTGCTTGTTGCACCCTCGACAATTACTATGATTATTATTATTTGACCATGCTGGTCATTTACGAACATTTTAACATCTTGACCATGTTCTGTTATAATATCCACCCGGCACAGCCAGAAGAGGACTGGCCACCCCTCATAGCCTGGTTCCTCTCTAGGTTTCTTCCTAGGTTTTTGGCCTTTCTCAGGAGTTTTTCCTAGGGAGTTTTTCCCAGCCACCGTGCTTCTTTCACATGCATTGCTTGCTGTTTGGGGTTTTAGGCTGGGTTTCTGTACAGCACTTTGAGATTTCAGCTGATGTACGAAGGGCTATATAAATAAATTTGATTTGATTTGATTTGAAAGAGACAGCTGTTATACAAAAAATTGCACTGCAGAGAATAATGTAGATTTCCAATCTGCACGTCATGGATGTGGTGGCAACAGTTTTGTGGAGAAGTTATTTTGGCCTCCCAAATGTAGACTTTTTCCCCCGAGCTAGAGCTCCACCTGGTGGTCATACTGTTGATGTATTTTGTATTTACTGATTTCTAATCTTTCTCATGACGTTTACAGTTGTCCAATTTGAGATGCAAATGATGAGTGCCGTATTTCATGTATTCTAACAAAAAAAACTAATGCCATGCATAATTGACTGTTTTATAGGTCTATTTATAGATCTAGATTTTAATGTAGTGCTAAGCATTGGTGGTTCAGTGGTAGAATTCTCGCCTGCCACGCGGGAGGCCCGGGTTCGATTCCCGGCCAATGCATTAACATGTTTTACTTCGGTCAACAATGTTATTATGGTTTTTGAAGGGTTGGTGGTTGAGCAACAAAACCGACACGTGCGCAACTATGGGGCAAAACAGACAAGGTTGACTTAGATTGTTGACATGTAAACTATATTTTGTCTCCAATGTTTATTGAAAACAAATACATTTGTGCAATGAACACTTGTTGTCTCTCAAATATATTGTTACAGTTGTTGTTTTTTAAATGTTTTATTTATTTCACCTTTATATAACCAGGTAGGCTAGTTGAGAACAAGTTCTCATTTGCAACTGCTACCTGGCCAAGACAAAGCATAGCAATTCGACACATACAACAACACAGAATTACACATGGAATAAACAAAACATACAGTCAATAATACAGTAGAACAAAATAAAATAAAAAGTCTATATACAGTGAGTGCTAGCTAGAGTGAAGTTTAGCCATATTAACATAGACGTGACATCAGTTAAAATACCTCAAAACAAGACATGGTATCAAGAACAAGATAAAACTAGCTGAAACGAGACATCTACTATTCCCTACATGACAGGTTCTTGTCATTGTTTCTAGTTTCTGACCATCCAGAATCACAACAACATACTGACTTCTGCCGCATTGAAAGACGCGCATCGTTTTCGTGACGTTGTCAGCGAAACCATGTAATTTGTTATTATCCGCTCTTCCCTCTACCACTTCTTGTAGTATGTTTGTATTTATTATGGATCCCCATTCTTCCTGGAGTCCGGCAAAATTAAGGCAATTATACAATTTTAAGAACATTACAATACATTCATAACAGATTTCACAACACACTAAGTGTGTGCCCTCAGGCCACTAATCCACTACCACGTATCTACAACACCAAATCCATTTGTACGTATGTAAATACTGCGTATGTTATCTTGTATGCGTGTGTCTGTGCCTATGTTTGTGTTGCTTCACAGTCCCCGCTGTTCTATAAGGTGTATTTTTATCCGTTTTTTCAAATCTGATTCTACTGCTTGCATCAGTTACCTGAGTTCCATGTAATCATGGCTGTATGTAGTATGGTGCGCCTCCCATAGTCTTTTCTGGACTTGAGGTCTTCGACGAGACCTCTAGTGGCATGTCTTGTGGGGTATGCTCATGTGGGGTATGCTCATGATAGGCTCATGTTTTACTGGTACTGCATATTTATTTGCGGGAAACCGTACTGGACCATATGAGCTTACTTTCACCCCTGGCTGTAACACAACATAATGGAGTGTGAATGGTTTCTGAATGCACTATACCTCAGTTTATAAATACAACCCATCACAAAATGATAATGAGTTGATCAGTTATATAAGAACTATTGTATTCATACACATGTGTAGTCCTCGTTAGTATAGTGGTCAGTATCCCCGCCTGTCACGCGGGAGACCGGGGTTCAATTCCCCGACGGGGAGACAAAACCTTTTATTTGAACCTTGATTTCTGTTTGAATGTTGATTTGTAATCGCTCTCTTGCGAAAGAGACCCTGGTCTTAATGGTGACTCCCTGTTTTTTGTATCTTCAGCATTTCTTAAAATAACCTATATCTATATGTAAATGGGAACTTGCTGTTTCGAAGCTACTGTATGCTATAGGTTAAGTTAATATGCAGTTGGTTTATTTGGAGTACTTCTGGTTAACGTGTTCAGTTTCCGTAGTGTAGTGGTTATCACGTTCGCCTAACACGCGAAAGGTCCCCGGTTCGAGACCGGGCGGAAACATATTTTCAAAAAAGTTAATAGTAGTGTTAATCTATGGCCAATGTCTGAAAATAAACAAACAAATAAATACAATATTCATGTGTTGCACAATTTTGTAACAATATTGTTTTGAACATTCTTTGGGACACTGACTCCCGACTGAACGTTATACTCAATGCATTTATCAATTGGTGTTGATTAAGATTTAGTCAAAAGTGCATTATAGTAGCTTGGAAATACAATTACATTTCTAAAGGAGGCCAAAAAATTGTAGGAAAACCTTTTGTCATTGAAGATGCAGTATAACGTTAGCCAGAAAGCTCAAATTGAGGGGAGAGCACCGGATTATAGCTAGCTAACTTTAGCATGGCTAGGTAATTTTTTTACAAACTTTGCTAGGTAATGGTAACATTGCCATCTGTCCACAGTAAAGTTGAGGACATTGTAATGATGACAGTTGTTTCTTACTAATTATTTGCGTACTTTACCATAGTATTTCTAGGCCACTGTTCATGGCTTGCACACTGTCACAATATTGTTATGAAGGTTCTCTTGAGGACTGGTGCTCAGTGTTGCCAACTAATTTTCAGGGTAAATTGCTAGAGGCAGGTTGATTTGTTGCTAGATGTTGATAAATTACGTTGTGATGTCATTGCGTGATAACGTAAAACTGCGTCATTACGTAGAATACACAATAACGTCACTCAAATTGACTGGCCATCTCTGCCATGATTTGACATTTGTTCAGGTACAGACTCCCACTCTTTTCTGTACAATTTTGATTGAGACATGTTGATTGATGTTGTACGTTCTATTCAAGATCAAACATTCGTGACCAACTATATTCATTGGGTTTGGCTCGTCGAACCCGTACTACTGCTGCTGCAGTCAGCCAACAATGATTTGCAATTTGCTGAAATTGCTTCTGCCTGTGCACAGCTGGGCGCCTGCTGCTGACGTCACTCACAATGCACTTTTGCAGCCAGGCACGTGTTTTATGACTGAGTGTGTGACAGAGAAAATTGTTTTTGCGTCATTTAGAGAGAAAATGCGTGCATTTTAGCGTTTGAGTCACTTTTCAAAAGTTGCTAAAAGTTCCAAATACATTTTTAAAAGTTGCCAGGGTAGTCTGAAAAGTAGCTAAATCTAGCAACAAAATTGCTAAATTGGCATCACTGCTGGTGCTTGACTGAAAGTTCTACCAAAGATTGTTTAGTATGAAGATGCCTAGAAACTTCTTTTCAAATAGGCGTTCCCGGAAGCATTGACCCATTTGGCCCTTTGGGTTTAAAAACGATGCTATTCTACTCAATGCATCCTCTATTGGGGCTGACAAAGATGTTTTCTATTTGTAATAAAGTCATTGAAATGTTTTTTATTTATTTATCTGGGAGTCATACTAAGACCAAGGTCTCTTTAACAGATGAGCCCTGAATTACATAAATTACAGAAAATACACACATCAAAATACAAAATGCAAACAAAGATAAACAAGGTCATAAAAACCAAACACATTCACCAGTAAAAAGGTCCTCAATCAGCTTTCTGAATTGGCTTAGAGGCACCAAAACATTAAATTTAAGAACATTTTTAAGATGTTTCCACAAATAAGGTGCAAGAAACTAAATGCTGATTTACGTATCTCCGTATAGACCAAAGGAAATTTCAGAGCTAGCCATCCCTGACACCGGGTGTGGTAACTCGTATGTCTAAAGTTTAGTAATCATGTTAGGTTACAGTGAGACTTTTTGTAAAAGGGCTTTATAAATGAAAACATAGCAATGTATCAACCTACGTGACATCAAAGTGGGCCAACCATCTTTCTGGTTGAACACATGAGAAGTACAAAAATTGTCACTTGTAATAAAGTGCAGTGCGCTATGATAAACTGCATGTAATGGCATTAATGAAGTGGCAGCTGCGTTTATTGAGATCATGTTGCATAGTCTAGGACCGATAGGAACGTAAACTGAATAATCTGCTTTACACTATTCAGCGAGGCAGGACCTAGTTCTAGGGGTGGGCGGTATACCGGTATGAATGTGAATTGGTCTCTGACGTGCCATGATATGGATTTTGCCATGTCGTGCATATTATGATACATTAATTAATTTATGAAATGAGGCGTTTTTGTTTAGTAAAAAATGTCAGTCGAGTGATACAGCCTGGTAGGATAGTTCAAATCGTTTTTTTTTCTTCAAAAAATGTAGCCTTTCTTAGCAAAGAAAAAAAAAACGCGAAGCATGGACATTACATGCAATCTGCCTGCCAATAAAAGTCAAGAAACAAGCATGCGTGTCACAAGTGTAGAGAGGAGTAGGCAGGAGGGAGTCGCAGGTTTAGAACTACTGAATTATTTATTAAAGCACCATATATAAAAGCAGGATGAAACCCAATGTGCAAAATAATAAAGTATTCAGAAAATAGTACGAGAGATTCCTGTTAGGAAAACAAGCAACATTTACAAAGACAAATGACAGGGAGTATATGTACAGTGATAGAGTGGGGATTGGAACCAGGTGTGTGTAATGATGACGAGACAAATTCGGGGTTGATGAGTAAAGGGCGTTTGCCAGCAGCAGGTTCGGCAGCAGCTAGAAGGCCGGCGAAGTCGAACGCCTGAGCTGGACAGGAGGGGGAGCCAAAGCGAAGGCTGTTGTGATCTGACTCCGGTGCCAGGGCAGTCTGATAGCCTAGAACACACTGAAAAGGTATGAGGTTAGTGGAGGAGTGACGGAGGGAGGTTTGTGCGTATTCTGCCCAAGGCAGAAACGCAGGCCGGTCCTGACAGTAACTACGAAGTTACCAACCCAGTTCCGGATTTACCATTTCCACCTGCCCATTTGATTGAGGACGGTACTCAGAGGTGAGGCTGACCGTGACCCCCAGTCGTTCCAGGAAGGCCTTCCAGACACGTGAGGTGTCTGTAAGACACAATGTCCTCCGGGATCCCGTAGTGCTGGAAGACGTGAGAGAAGAGAGCCTCCGCAGTCTGCATGGCCGAAGGGAGACCGGGCAGAGGAATCAAATGACAGACTTTGGAAAACCGGTCCACAATGACCAGGATGGTGATGTGCCCCTCCGAGGGGGAGAGGTCTATGACAAAGTCCATGGAGAGATGGGACCAGGGTCGTTGTGGAACTGGCAGCGGGTGGAGTTTTCCATAGTGCAGGTGTCTTGGTGTCTTGCTCTGTGCGCAGGTGGAGCAGGAAAATAATGTGCAAAATAATAAAGTACTCAGGAAATAGTACGAGAGATTCCTCTCAGGAAAACAAGCAACATTTACAATGATTGACAAAGACAAATGGCAGAGGGAGTATATATACAGTGATAGAGTGGGGATTAGAACCGTGTGTGTGTGTGTAATGATGACGAGACAAGTTCGGGGTTGATGAGTGAAGGGCGTTTGCCAGCAGCAGGTTCGGCAGCAGCTTGAAGGCCGGCGACGCCGAACGCCTGCGCTGGACAGGAGGGGGAGCCAATGTTAAGGCTGGTGTGACAACTGCAGAGTAAGCAAACATTTAGTGAAGTAAACTCCTTTCGTTAGCAAAAGTGTCCAAAAATAAAGCGCAAAAGTGTAAGCAAGCATTGAGGATGACCGAAGACAAGGAAAATAACGCTATTGAGGTTTGCAGGACGACGAAGAATTGGTTCGAAAAAAGGGGGCCTCCATCATTTTGAACTGGTTTGGCTTTAAGATATCCGACCTCGACCAACAAACAATACTGTGTAAGTTGTTTTGTAATGGGAATTTTAATGTTTGTGCTTTTGTTATAACTAATTTCTTTCTTCTATTCATGTGCTGTTCTAATAACCAATGTCGGTTCATGCAAGTGGCTGACTGTACAAATCCTCACTATCAGTTGCTGCAATTTGGCAGTACGCCCAGCCCGTATTTTGAGAACGAACAAAAGATATCTCAGTTTCAAGGTCTCAGCTTAATTAAATATGATTAATTAAATATGCTAAATAATGCAAATATAACTTGTCTGTGTATAGCTGTATATAAGACAACTGCTGGGTCTGCCCAGGCAGAGCTTCTGACAAACATTCGCTATGATGCATTAAGTTTGTTGAAACCTCTCCAGCGCGCTGACAAATAAAAAATGATTAATTTAAGATTGACTTTGAATGTCCCTGTGTAAGAATTTACTCCACCTGAAAACCCTGCATGTGCATGAATATGAAGAATCTACCAGAATGTGTGCAACAAACCCCCGGAGCAGTGAAGCAAGTCCCAAGATATCTTCAAGCCAGACCCGCACTCAGTTATCACTCAAGGCATCATTCGTTAGTGGTACTCCATATAACAAGAAGAGCAAGAAGTGGAATGAGATAACGAGTGCAATTACATATCACATAGCAAAAGACATGGAACCAATTCAAACTGTGGAGAAAGATGGTTTCAGAAAGTTGATCAGAACTCTAGACCCAAGATACAAGATCCCGAGCCGTAAATACTTCACCAAAACTTTTCTGCCAGAACTCTACATAGAATGTTGGCACAGAGTTGCGTACGAAATCCATAACGCTGCATTCTTCTCTATCACTGCCGACTTATGGTCAAGCCGGACCACAGGGCCATACATTAGCCTCACGATTCATTACATTGACGACAACTGGAAGCTGCAAAGTAAAGGCCTTCAGACCTCTTATTTCTCAGATGACCACACCAGAGAAATAACTGCAGCTGGGCTGAGGGAGGCACTTTCTGGGGCTTGAAAGAATCGCGTCAAGTATTTATGACTACCGACAGCGGAGCGAACATGGTCAACATGGCATTGGAGCTTAACAAATGGGCAAGAGTAGGGTATTTCAGACACCGGCTACATGTTGCTATTGGTAAGTTTCAACGTCCAAAAACATAGACCTACTGCCAAATTCTCAAAAACATTGTTGGAGGCAGGTTATGGTCGAGAAATTAACATTAAATTCTCTGTCAACAGCTCTGGTGGACATTCCTGCAGTCAACATGCCAATTGCATGCTCCCTCAAAACTTGAGACATCTGTGGCATTTTATTGTGTGACAAAACTGCAGATTTTAGTAGCCTTTTATTGTCCCCAGCACAAGGTGCACCTGTGTAATGGTCGTGCTGTTTAATCAGCTTCTTGTTATTCCACACCTGCCAGGATTATCTTGGTAAAGGAGAAATGCTCATTAACAGGGAAGTACACACATTTGAGAGAAATAAGCTTTTTGTGAGAATTGTGAGGATCAAATTTGAGGTTGGTTGTTAGCCTACAAAACGAAGAATTATCACTTTAGAGAACTGAATTTGAAAACTGCATCTGAGAAGTTGAATGTATGAAACTTTGGTAAATTTGAAATTATACTTTGTAAACTTGATACACACACAATGACTACAGTATCTACCATATTGAAACTCAGTATACACTCAGTGGCCATCTAGTACGGGTCGGACCCCCCTTCTCCTCCAGAACAGCCTGAATTCTTCGGGACTTGGAAACATTAGTTTCAAGGGATCTAACATGTGACAGCTAAACATTCCCCACACGCTCTCTACCTCTTCATTACCACTCTTTTGAATGATACAATTCTCTGACCTCTGAAGGGTGAACAACTATTTTCAAGGGATATGAAGTGTTTGCTGTGCATGTGGCCAATGACAGGCATTGCACATTTAACCCCACCCACTTGTGAAAATCGAAATGTCAAGTGTTTTATATATATATATATATATATATATATAAATATATATATATGTATATATGTTTTTCTGTTAGGGATTATTTTCAATATTTAAACGTTCACGCCCCTAATTCACACCCCTGAGTCAATACATGTTAGAATCTCCTTTGGCAGCGATTACAGCTGTGGGTATTTCTGGAGAAGTCTCTAAGAGCTTTGCACACCTGGATTGTACAATATTTGCATTATTCTTTTAAAAATTCTTCAAGCTCCATCAAATTGGTTGTTGATCATCGCTAATCATAGAATCCCTATTAATTCAATAGGATCTCTCTGGGCTTAGTTGTAAAGATTGGTCATTTAACTTTTAAAATGTATTACCTTTTTATTGTGGCATCAACACAACCAGTCATGATGTTTTCATTTGATTGTCAATCACTTCAAGGGACTCCTTTGCTAGGATACATGTGCATGTTCATGCACTCACATTAGGCAATAATTTATGCTTCCACTGTTGTCTGCGTATCTCTGTGTTGGCCACTCATCTCTGCCTTGGCAAAATTGCAGTGTTTTCTTCTAACTACATCGCATTTTTGAGCATAGGTTCCACCAGTTTTCAAATCCATTCTCTCATTTTTCATGCCTGACATGCGGTGATGATAAGTGGTGTAATAGCCTACAGTTTTCTTGACATTTTAGTTTTAAATATTGTGATACGCTCATGTTTTACCGGTACGACATACCCCCACTATTTATTTTCGCGGGACCATGGCTGTAAAACAACAGAATGTAGTCAATGTGGTGTGAATACTTTCTGAAGGCTCTGTACCTCCGTGTATAATTACAACCCATCACATGCAAAAACGATAATTAGGTTATTTTATTTAAACCATTGGATACAAAGTGACTGGGGCTAATCGCAAGTGTATTTGTTTTGTTTGGATTGAGCATTTTATGGAGACAAAAAAAATTGTTGAAATTGCATGATTGGTAAACTGCATTATTCTCTGCAGCGCAATCTGCACGTCATGGATGTGGTAGCAACAGTTTTGTGGAGAAGTTATTTTGGCCTCCCAGGTTTAGGCTTTCTCCGAGCTAGAGCGCCACCTAGTGGTCATATTATTGATGTTTTTATTGATTTCTAATCTTTCTCCAGCTGTCCAAATGAGATGCAAATGATGAGTGCTGTGTTTCATGTATTCTTACCAAAAATAATTGCTGCCATGCATAAATAACTGTTGTATAGATCTAGATTTTAATGTAGTGCTAAGCATTGGTGGTTCAGTGGTAGAATTCTCGCCTGCCACGCGGGAGGCCCGGGTTCGATTCCCGGCCAATGCATTAGTATGTTTTGCTTCGGTCAACCAATGTTATTTGTAGGTTGGTGCTTGAGCAACAAAACCGACACGTGCGCAACCATGGGGCAAAACAGACAAGGTTGGCTTTGATTGTTGACATGTAAACTATATTTTGTCTCTAAATTGTTACGCACGCCTCTTGGAGGAGGGAACGCAACACCCTGCAACACACAATTCCGTGGAGTGAGAGGCATGTGATTGTAGGTGCGGGTAAGGATGACAGAGGCAGAGAATGTTACCGTTTACTGGGAATGTATTTCCTTAACACAGTAATGTGAGGAAAATGGGCTAGATGGAATAAAACCAAAGAAAGACGTTAGAGCAGTGGTTCTTAACCTGGGTTCGATCGAACCCCAGGGGTTCGGTGAGTCAGTCTCAGGGGTTCGGCGGAGGTCAAGACACACACCCGACTCATATGATTCGTGATGACACGCCCCGCTTGGCCATCATTGGCTGCAGGTGATCACGCAACATCGCTTGGCCTATCTGTGCTGCAGGGAATTTGAGCAGAGATTACAATCTGGCCAGGCGGAAGGATCAGGACTGAGTATTTGTAGAGGTCTTGATTATGGAACGAGTTGCAGTTGATAGGGATCTGCTCTGACTCCAGCACACCTGTCTCCAACCACACAATCACACAGAGAGGGAGAGAGAGAGAGAGAGAGTGTACAGGGGGAGTAACTGCAGGTCAAGAAGACACCGATTGAACACCAGAGGGCGTAGCAGGAGCAGATGTGGCACCACTGTTGTCTGCGCGCCTCTGTGTTGGCCACTCATCTCAGTGTTTTCGTCTAACCACATCGCATTTTGGGGCTTAGGTTCAAGCCATTCGCTCATTTTTCATGCCTGACATGCGGTAATGATAAAGTGATGTTATAGCCTACAGTTTTCTTGACATTTCGTTTTAATTATTGTGATAGGCTCATGTTTTACTGGTACTGCATACCCCCACTATTTATTTTGCGGGACACCATACTGGACTGTATGAGCTTACATTTACCCCTGGCTGTAACACAACAGAATGCAGAAAAGGTCAATGTGGTGTGAATACTTTCTGAAGGCTCTGTACCTCCGTTTATAATTACAACCCATCACATCCAGGCTGTATCACAGCCGGTCGTGATTGGGAGTCCCATGGGGCGGCGCACAATTGGCCCAGCGTCGTCCGGGTTTGACTGGTGTAGGCCGTCATTGTAAATAAGTATTTGTTCTTAACTGAATAGCCTAAATAAAGGTAAATACAAATTTTAAAACGATAATTAGATGAGCAGTCTTATAAAAACCATTGTGTCGCTTAAAACTAATCCTCGTTAGTATAGTGGTCAGTATCCCCGCCTGTCACGCGGGAGACCGGGGTTCAATTCCCCGACGGGGAGACAAACTCTTTTGTTTGAACCTTTTTCAATGTTGATTTGTAATCGATATACCTGAAACCTCACCATTTTACTTGGATGGACATTTGTGTTCGTTATGCGCATCAGTAATTGGTTGTCATGGGCAAGAGAAAATGTAGAATATTATCATTAAACATAATGATTGGCTGTAAGGAGAACAGTATACATGCATTGTATACTACACAAACTTACAATTTACTTAACTTTGTTGTTAAAGTATAAAAAAAAACATGAGATACCAAATCCACTCACAGGGTTGGGTCTCCGCTGAATTAGGTGAATCCGCTTTTAGTTTTAATGCACCTCATTTCTGGAACCAACTGCAAAATACACTGCAAGTGGAGGCTTTGATGCCGCTCGGGCAATTTTTAAATATTCATTGGGGAACTATTTGCTGAGGAATGTTTCTGTTTTTCATGATTGTTGTGCTTTATTTTTGTTTGTATTTGATTTTGTGTATGAATTGTATGTGCAGGGCTCCCTTGCGAAAAAGACCCTGGTCTTAAGACATCTAGACGTTCCGCTAGCGGAACACCGCTCCAATATCCAATGATAGGCGTTGCGCGAAATACAAACTCCTCGAAAATCCGAAAACTTCAATTTTTCAAACATATGACTATTTTACACCATTTTAAAGACAAGACTCTCCTTTATCTAACCACACTGTCCGATTTCAAAAAGGCTTTACAACGAAAGCAAAACATTAGATTATGTCAGGAGAGTACCCAGCCAGAAATAATCAGACACCCATTTTTCAAGCTAGCATATAATGTCACAAAAACCAAAACCACAGCTAAATGCAGCACTAACCTTTGATGATCTTCATCAGATGACACTCCTAGGACATTATGTTATACAATACATGCATGTTTTGTTCAATCAAGTTCATATTTATATCAAAAACCAGCTTTTTACATTAGCATGTGACGTTCAGAACTAGCATTCCCACCAAACACTTCCGGTGAATTTACTAAATTACTCACGATAAACGTTCACAAAAAACACAACAATTATTTTAAGAATTATAGATACAGAACTCCTTTATGCAATCGCGGTGTCCAATTTTAAAATAGCTTTTCTGTGAAAGCACATTTTGCAATATTCTGAGTAGATAGCCCGGCCATCACAGGCTAGCTATTTTGACACCCACCAAGTTTGGTACTCACCAAACTCAGATTTACTATAAGAAAAATTGGATTACCTTTGCTGTTCTTCGTCAGAATGCACTCCCAGGACTTCTACTTCAACAACAAATGTTGGTTTGGTTCCAAATAATCCACAGTTATATCCAAATAGCGGCGTTTTGTTCGTGCGTTCAAGACACTATCCGAAGGGTAACGAAGGGTTACGCGCGGCGCGTATCGTGACAAAAAATGTCGAAATATTCCATTACCGTACTTTGAAGCATGTCAAACGCTGTTTAAAATAAATTTTTATGCGATTTTTCTCGTAAAATAGCGATAATATTTTGACCGGGAGTCGTTGTTTTCGTTCAAAGACTGAAAATGCAAAATGGACTCTTCATGTGCACGCACACACCTGTTTCATTGTTCTCAGATCGACCACTATCCAAATGCGCTACTGTTTTTCAGCCATGGACTGCAAAGTCATTATTCAACGTTCTGGCGCCTTCTGAGAGCCTATGGGAGCCGTAGAAAGTGTCACGTTACAGCAGAGATCCTCTGTTTTCAATAAAGAGGGTATAGAAGGCCAAGAAATGGTCAGAGAGGTCACTTCCTGTTTGGAATCTTCTCAGGTTTTGGCCTGCCATATGAGTTCTGTTACACTCACAGACACCATTCAAACAGTTTTAGAAACTTTAGGGTGTTTTCTATCCAAATCAAACAATTATATGCATGTTTCTGGGCAGGAGTAATAAACAGATTAAATGGGGTACGTTTTTTATCCGGCCATGAAAATACTGCCCCCTATCCATAACAGGTTAATGGTGACTCCCTTTTTTAAAAAAAGGTTTACATTTTTTATTTTAAACGTGTTCACCTCTAGGAGACAGAACGTGTCTCCTTCCTGAGTGGTATGACAGCTGCGTGGTCCCATGGAGTTTATACTTGCGTACTATTGTTTGTACAGATGAACGTGGTACCTTCAGGCGTTTGGAAATTGCTCCCACGGATGAACCAGACTTGTGGAGGTCTACAAATCTTTTTCTGAGGTCTTGGCTGATTTCTTTTGATTTTCCCATGATGTCAAGGAAAGATGCACTGAGTTTGAAGGTAGGCCTTGAAATACATCCACAGGTACACACACCTCCAATTGACTCAAATTATGTAAATTAGCCTATCAGAAGCTTCTAAAGCCATGACATAATTTTCGGGAATTTTCCAAGCTGTTTAAAGGCACAGTCAACTTAGTGTATGTAAACTTCTGACCCACTGAAATTGTGATATAGTGAATTTTAAGTGAACAAGAAATTTGTGGAGTGGTTGACAAACGAGTTTTAATGACTCCAACCTAAGTGTATGTAAACTTCCGACTTCAACTGTAAATATATACAAAACGGTTCTCAGCATTTCTTAAAATAACCTATATCTATGTGTAAATGAGAACTTGCTGTATATAAGCTACTGTATTCTATAGGTCAAGTTAATATGCAATAGGTGTATTTGGAGTACTTCTGCCTGTCATGTTCAGTTTCCGTAGTGTAGTGGTTATCACGTTCGCCTAACACGCGAAAGGTCCCCGGTTCGAGACCCGGCGGAAACACATTTTCAAAAAGTAAAAAAAAACTAGTGTTAGGCTGTGGCCAATGTCTGAAAATAAACAAACAAATAAATACAGTATTCATGTGTTGCACAATTGTAACAGTTTTGTTTTGAACATTCTTTAGGACACTGATTCCTGACTGAACATTATACTCAACGCATTGTTAACTGGTGTTGATTAAGATTTAGTCAAAAGTGCATTATAGTAGCTTGGAAATACAATTACATTTCTAATGGAGGCAAAAAATTGTGAGGAAAACCTTTTGTCTTCATTGTGATGTCGTCAGATTGACTTGAAGATGCGTTATAACGTTAGCCAGCTAGCTAAGAGTGAGAGGAGAGCACCAGATCTTTTTGCTTGGTTTTTTTTTTACAAACTTTGCTAGGGAATGGTAACATTGCCATCTGTCCACAGTAAAGTTGACAACATCGTAATGATGGCAAAGTTGTTTCCTACAATTTTTTTTGCATACTTTAGCAATGTCATTGTATTCCAGGCCAGTGTTCATGTGTTGCATGTTGTCACAATATTGTTATGAAGTTTCTCTTGAGGACTGGTGCTTGACTGAAAGTTCTACCGAAGATTGTTTAGTATTGTTAGGGCTGCGTCAATTCAATTCTGGTATCAGAACAAAATTTAACACTAGGCTACTGAATATATTTTCAGCTGTCTATTAATAGAATTAGTCAAGCAGAATAAATGGTAAATGCACTCTTCGTATATACGGGTTCACTGTAACACCTCGCAGGGCAAACAGAGAACTGAAAATTACATCATAAGTTCTTCATTAAATACTCTGACAGAGATAGTTCCAGCTCACTGCTGGCCTGTCAGAGGGAGGATGAGCGTGGTTTAAACTTACTCATCCTATCGTTGGCGTGCAGGCTGGTCCCAGCCTCTAGACGCATCTTTGTTGCCAAGCATAGTTGTCTTCTAGCTTATCTTCATGTGTGTACCCGAGAGTCAGACACCCAAGGACAGTGCCTGTTTTTATGCTACAGCCATTCTCCCCTCTATCAGTTCCTCACATACACCTGTCCATGAGCGGCCCCACAACCAGGCATTGTGTGTGTGTGTCACGAGTCTACTCAGCCTACACTCCTACTAGCCAGCAACCCTCCAGTTAGTCATGTCTATTATATGTTGCTTAATCTATGTTAATACAATATAAACCTATTAGTGCATTACAGTCCATTCATACTTAGGCCTAAATCTACTGTAAATGGTAATGCATCACATCTAATAAGTGAAATAAAACCCAAAAATCCCCCTTTTCACACCCAAAGGGTGTGAACATTCCACAATAAGAAATTTCAGAGAAATTTAGGATTCCCCCTTTTGACACCCCCTAGGGTGTCACTCAACACAATTTTAAATTCCCATTTTAATGATTAGATGATTAGTTAAAAAACCCTCAAGTCCTTCCGGCTACACCTCACTTGTACTAGGTTGACTACCAGCCACCCAGGAACTTCAAACCTTCACATAAGGAAAGACAAATAGTACACAGGATAAATTCAGAAGATATATATATATTTTTTTAAACGTAGAAAAAGAAGACCTTTTTGCGACAGTGGCTACACCTAACATGTATGGGACAGACTTTTTGTCCCAGTACTTAAAACCTTCACATCCACCTGCCACTACATTCAATACATATGAGAACATTTTGGATAAGCTTTATTCAACCACTTCCCCAACAGCAAACCAAGGATCGTCCTCAGACAGACCCGTCTTTTGCCCAGAGGTTGATTCAGTATCCACTGGGGTCACTTCCATCAAGGAAGTGGGCCAATATTTCCATCCTGGAAGTATTGGCCCATTTGGCCCTTGGGTTTAAAAACAATTACAGAAAATGCACAGATAAAAAAATAAATACTAACTGCAAACAGAAAGAAAAACACGGTCATAAAAAACAAACACATTCATCAGTAAAAAGTTCATCAATCAGCTTTCTGAAGTGGCCTCGAGGCACCAAAACATAAAATGTAAGAACAATTTTAAGATTGTTCCACAAATAAGGTGCAAAGAAACTAAAACCTGATTTACCTAACTCCGTAGAGATCAAAGGAATTTCCAGAGCTAGCCATCCCTGAGACTGGGTGTGGTAACTCGTATGTCTAAAGTTTAGTAATTGTTACGGCTTGGTAATCGTGGAGGAGGAATGAGGCGCAGGAAGCAGCGAACACAGGGTAGTGGTGTTTTTAATATACACTCACACAAAAAACAAATGTTCCCACACACAGGGGAGAAAATACATACGGCGTCAAACAACGTCGACACGAACATAAGCCGTCTGTCAAAGAAACAATCATTAATCCCGCACGAACAGGAGCGGGCCAGCTAAACTAAATAGCCCCTCTAATGGCTAATTGACCACAGGTGTCACAAAATAAAAAAGGGAAAAGCAAAAGGGAATCGGTGGCAGCTAATAGGCCGGTGACGACGACCGCCGAGCGCCACCCGAGCAGGAGGGGGCGCCACCGTCGGTGGGAATCGTGACAGTAATGTCTAAAGTTCAGTAATCATGTTAGGTACAGTGGGACTTTTTGTATAAGGGCTTTATAAATGAAAACATAGCAATGTATCAACCTACGTGACATCAAAGTGGGCCAATCAACTTTCTGGTAGAGAACACAGTGAAGTAGAAAAATTGTCGCTCATAATAAAGCGCAGTGCGCAATGATAAACTGCATCTAATGGCAGCTGCGTTTACAGAGATGATATTGTACAGTCTACGACCGATAGGCACGTCAACTGAATAATCTGTTTAATACTACACTGCTCAAAAAAATAAAGGGAACACTTAAACAACACAATGTAACTCCAAGTCAATCACACTTCTGTGAAATCAAACTGTCCACTTAGGAAGCAACACTGATTGACAATAAATTTCACATGCTGTTGTGCAAATGGAATAGACAACAGGTGGAAATTATAGGCAATTAGCAAAACACCCCCAATAAAGGAGCGGTTCTGCAGGTGGTGACCACAGACCACTTCTCAGTTCCTATGCTTCCTGGCTGATGTTTTGGTCACTTTTGAATGCTGGCGGTGCTTTCACTCTAGTGGTAGCATGAGACGGAGTCTACAACCCACACAAATGGCTCAGGTAGTGCAGCTCATCCAGGATGGCACATCAATGCGAGCTGTGGCAAGAAGGTTTGCTGTGTCTGTCAGCGTAGTGTCCAGAGCATGGAGGCGCTACCAGGAGACAAGCCAGTACATCAGGAGACGTGGAGGAGGCCGTAGGAGGGCAACAACCCAGCAGCAGGACCGCTACCTCCACCTTTGTGCAAGGAGGAGCAGGAGGAGCACTGCCAGAGCCCTGCAAAATGACCTCCAGTAGGCAACAAATGTGCATGTGTCTGCTCAAACGGTCAGATACAGACTCCATGAGGGTGGTATGAGGGCCCAACGTCCACAGGTGGGGGTTGTGCTTTACAGCCCAACACCGTGCAGGACGTTTGGCATTTGCCAGAGAATATCAAGATTGGCAAATTCGCCACTGGCGCCCTGTGCTCTTCACAGATGAAAGCAGGTTCACACTGAGCACATGTGACAGACATGACAGAGTCTGGAGACGCCGTGGAGAACGTTCTGCTGCCTGCAACATCCTCCAGCATGACCGGTTTGGCGGTGGGTCAGTCATGGTGTGGGGTGGCATTTCTTTGGGGGGCCGCACAGCCCTCCATGTGCTCTCCAGAGGTAGCCTGACTGCCATTAGGTACCGAGATGAGATCCTCAGACCCCTTGTGAGACCATATGCTGGTGCGGTTGGCCCTGGGTTCCTCTTAATGCAAGACAATGCTACACCTCATGTGGCTGGAGTGTGTCAGCAGTTCCTGCAAGAGGAAGGCATTGATGCTATGGACTGGCCCGCCCAATCCCCAGACCTGAATCCAATTGAGCACATCTGGGACATCATGTCTCGCTCCATCCACCAATGCCACGTTGCACCACAGACAGTCCAGGAGTTGGCGGATGCTTTAGTCCAGGTCTGGGAGGAGATCCCTCAGGAGACCATCCGCCACCTCATCAGGAGCATGCCCAGGCGTTGTAGGGAGGTCATACAGGCACGTGGAGGCCACACACACTACTGAGCCTCATTTTGACTTGTTTTAAGGACATTACATCAAAGTTGGATCAGCCTGTAGTGTGGTTTTCCATTTTAATTTTGAGTGTGACTCCAAATCCAGAACTCCATGGGTTGATAAATTGGATTTCCATTGATTATTTTTGTGTGATTTTGTTGTCAGCACATTCAACTATGTAAAGAAAAAAGTATTTAATAAGATGATTTCATTCATTCAGATCTAGGATGTGTTATTTTAGTGTTCCCTTTATTTTTTTGAGCAGTATATTTAGCGAGAGGCAGGAACTATTTCTATAGAAGAAGTAGGGGTGGGCGGTATACCGGTATGAACGTGAATACCGGTATGAAGTTGTGCCATGATATGGATTTTGCCATATCATGCATATCATGATAAATTAATAAATGTATGAAATAAAGCGTTTTTGTTTGGTAAAAAAATTCCGTCGAGTGATACAGCCTAGTGGGCTAGTTCAAATTGTTTATTTTACTAAAACAATTATGCTTGCTTACTCTTCTGCGCTGAGGATTACTGAAGACAAGGAAATAATGCTATTGAGGTTGATTTGCAGGACGACGAAGACTTGGTAAGAAAAATAGGGGCTTCCTCTGTCCTTTGGGACTGGTTTGGCTTTAAGATATCCGACCTCGACCAACAAACAGTACTGTGTAAGTTGTGTCGACACATTGTGCTAGCCTAAGGTGGAAACCCTGCATGTGCATGAATATGAAGAATCTACCAGAATGTGTGCAACAAACCCCCGGAGCAGTGGAGCAAGTCCCAAGATATATTCAAGCCAGACCCGCACTCAGTTATCACTCAAGGCATCATTCGTTAGTGGTACTCCCTATGACAAGAAGAGCAAGAAGTGGAATGAGATAACGAGTGCAATTACATATCACATAGCAAAAGACATGGAACCAATTCAAACTGTGGAGAAAGATGGTTTCAGAAAGTTGATCAGAACTCTAGACCCAAGATACGAGATCCCGAGCCGTAAATACATCAAAATATGTCTGCCAGAACTCTACACAGAATGTCGGGACAGAGTTGCCAATGAAATCCGTAACGCTGCATTCTTCTCTACCACTGCTGTCAAGTCGGACCACAGGACCATACATTCGCCTCACGATTCATTACATTGACAACAACTGGTATCTGCAAAGCAAAGGCCTTCATACCTCTTATTTCCCAGATGACCACACCAGAGAAATAATTGCAGCTGGGCTGAGGGAGTCACTTTCATCCTGGTGCTTGAAAGAGTCGTGTCAAGTATGTATGACTACCGACAGCGGATCGAACATGGTCAACATGGCATTGGAGCTGAAGAAATGGACAAGACTAGCTACACATTGCTATTGGTAAATTTCAATGTCCAAAACACACAGACCTACTGCCAAATTCTCTAAAACATTGTTGGAGGCAGGTTATGGTAGAGAAATTAACGTTCAATTATCTGGCAACATCTCTGTTGGACATTCCTGCAGTCAGCATGCCAATTCCACACTCACTCAAAACTTGAGACATTTGTGGCATTTTGTTGGTGACAAACTGCACATTTAAGTATACTTTTATTGTCCCCAGCACAAGGTGCTGTGTAATGATCATGCTGTTTAATCAGCTTCTTGTTATGCCACACCTGTCAGGTGGATGGATTATCTTGGTAAAGGAGAAATGTTCATTAACAGGGATGTAAACACATTTTTTTGCACAACATTTGAGAGAAATAAGCTTTTTGTGAGAATTGTGAGGATCTTTTATATCAGCTCATGAAACCTGGGACTTACACTTTACGTGTTGCATTTATATTTTAATTCAGTGTATATCTTAAATGACCGTGTTTACGTGACATTGACAATGCACATTTGAGGTTGGTTTTAGCCTACAAAACAAGGAAGTGTCACTTTAATACCATATTTAGAGAACTGAATTTGAAAACTGCATCTGAGAAGTTGAATATATGAAACTTTGGTCAATTTGAAATGATACTTTGTAAACTTGATACACAGACAATGACTACAATATCTACCATATTGAAATTCAATATACACTCAGTGGACAGTTTTTTAGGTACACCCATTTAGTACGGGGTCGAACCCCCCTTTCCTCCAGAACAGCCTGAATTATTTGGGGCTAGGATATATTAGTCAATTGGTATCAAGGGACCTAACGTGTGCCAGGAAAACGTTCCCCACACCATTACACCACCGCCACCAGCCTGTACTGTTGACAACAGGCAGGATGGGTCCATGGACTCATGCTTCTTACGCCAAATCCTGACTCTGCGATCAGCATGATGCAACAGTAACCAGTATTTGTCGGACCAGGCAATGTTTTTCCACTCCTAAATTGTGCAGTGTTGGTGATCACATGTCCACTAGAGCTACTTCTTCTTGTTTTTAGCTGATAGAAGTGGAACCTGGTGTGGTTGTCCTGCTGTAATAGACCATCTGTGACAAGGACAGACGAGTTGTACGTTCCGAGATGCCATTATGAACACCACTGTTGTACTGCACACCATTATTTGTCGATTTGTGGCTCGCCTGTTATCTTGCACGATTCTTTCCTTTCTCTTTCGACCTCTCTTCAACGAGCTGTTTTCACCCACAGGACTGCCGCTGACTGGATGTTTTTTATCGCACCATTCTCGGTAAACCCTTAACTATCATTCGTGAAAAGCCCAGGAGGCCGGCCGTTTCTGAGATACTGGAATCGGCACGCCTGGCACCGACGATCATACCACACTCAGTTGATTAGGTCAATTGTTTTGCCCATTCTAATGTAACAGTGTAGGTTCCGTCCCTCTCTTCGCCCCAACCCGGGCTCGAACCAGGGACCCTTGCACACATCAACAACTGACACCCCACGAAGCATCGTTACCCATCGCACCACAAAAGCCGCGGCCCTTGCAACGCAAGGGGAAACCCTACTTCAAGTCTCAGAGCGAGTGACGTCACCGATTGAAACGCTATTAGCGCGCACCACCGCTAACTAACTAGCCATTTCACATCGGTTACACTCACCCCCCTTTGACCTCCTCCTTTTCCGCAGCAACCAATGATCCGGGTCAACAGCATCAATGTAACAGTATAGGTTCCGTCCCTCTCTTCGCCCCAACCCGGGCTCGAACCAGGGACCCTTGCACACATCAACAACTGACACCCCACGAAGCATCGTTACCCATCGCACCACAAAAGCCGCGGCCCTTGCAACGCAAGGGGAAACCCTACTTCAAGTCTCAGAGCGAGTGACGTCACCGATTGAAACGCTATTAGCGCGCACCACTGCTAACTAACTAGCCATTTCACATCGGTTACACTAACATTCAATCAAACAGTAACTGAATGCCTCGATGCCTGTGTGCCCGCTTTATATAGCAAGCCACGGCCACGTGACTCACTGTCTTTAGGAGTGAACCATTTTCGTGGGGTGGTGTACCTAATAAACTAGCCACCAGTTGTAGGTCTGTGTACTTTTTGGGCAATTGTTCTTAGATTTCAAACAGAAAAATCAGCAACATGAAAACAGCTGTTTTTTATACATTTTATTTATTTTACAAAAAATACAAATTGCTAGATTTTTTATATATATTTTTTGCATGTAAACAAAAAATAGTGCACTGACAAAGTGCACTGACAAACACTCAAACTTTTACAGATGCACAATCGAGAGCATCCTGTCGGGCTGTATCACCGCCTGGTACGGCAGCTGCTCCGCCCATAACCGGAAGGCTCTCCAGAGGGTAGTGAGGCCTGCACAAAGCATGTGCAAACTACCTGCCCTCCAGGACACCTACACCACCTGATGTCACAGGAAGGCCAAAAAGATCATCAAGGACAACAACCACCCGAGCCACTGCTTGTTCACCCCGCTATCATCCAGAAGGCGAGGTCAGTACAGGTGCATCAAAGCGGGGACCGAGAGACTGAAAAACAGCTTCTATCTCAAGGCCATCAGACTGTTAAACAGCCATCACTAACATTGAGTGGCTGCTGCCAACATACTGACTCAACTACAGCCACTTTAATAATGGAAAAATTGATGTAATCAATTTATCACTAGCCACTTTATATATATATATATATATATATATATATATATATATATATATATATATATATATATATATATATATATAATGTTTATTTACCCTACATTACTCATCTCATATCTATATACTGTACGCTATACCATCTACTGCATCTTGCCATCTTGATGTAATTAAATGTATCACTAGCCACTTTAAACAATACCACTTTATATAATGTTTTCATACCCTACATTACTCTTCTCATATGTATATACTGTACCCTATACCATCTACTGCATCTTACCTATGCCGTTCGGCCATCACTCATTTGTATATTTTTATGTACGTATGCTTGACGATGATGGGGGCAGCAACCCTAAAGAAGAAAGGGTCTAAACCATCTGAACCAGATGGTTTTTGGGGTCAAGTTTATGGAGCTCCTTTAGCACCTCAGAGTCAGCCTGCAGGGAGAAACTTTGTAGGCGGGGCAGTGGAAAAAGGGAGGAGCATCGGGGACAGTCACATTAGAAAGGGTGGGAGATGAGGAAATGTTGGATGGGCAAGGAGGCATGGCAGAGTCATGTGCTGTGAAAGGGGCGAGGAATGGAGGAAACAAGTACGGAGGAAGCAAGGATTTGACGGCGGTGGGTGGGTAAAATGCAATGTAACCATAAAAAAGCATAGTGATACAGAAGTCTGACTGCCTCTCATTTTAATACAGTGTTTGTGTCACTCCTATTTATTTGCAATTTCAAAACTCTAAATACCAATTGGATTAAAATAGACTCCAGGGTTAATTGTTGCTCATTACTGTATCTAGTGGAATTAAGAGGCAACTACATAACATTTAATGTAATTAAATAGGCCTTTTTCTGAAATGTTGATAAGAACCCCCAAAATCATTGTTTATATCCATGAAAGCACATATCTGATTGTCAATACTAATGAGTTTTAGGTGTGCATATCTGAGATTGTTAAAAAGAGGACATTTCGAGAATAATTTTGTGCACTGTGGCACAAGAAACAGGTGTGAGGAGTCTGAATCAGGATGACAGGGTCTGGGTCCCTTGACAGGATAGAGGGGACAGACCTGTGAGCTTATCTCATTAAAACGCAGGCGTTAAATATCTTGTACAATGTGATATTGGTGCATTCGGAAAGTATTCAGACCCCTTCCCTTTTCCACATTTTGTTATGTTACAGCCTTATTCTAAAATGGATTAAAACAACAAAAAATCCTCATCAATCTACACACATTACCCCATAATGACAAAGCGAAAACAGGTTTGATTAGAATTATTTTTTAGAACGATCAGTTTCGAATTACGCAACAGTCAACAATGTTTTTACACAGAAACTTTTTGAACAAACACAGTCCTTACAAAGTTATGTCCTGAATAATACAAGTTTATTTTTGAATGTAATGTTCAGACATTCACAGAAGTAGCAACAGCATACACAATCATCCAAAACGGAAAATGTTAGCTACATTATTCCTACCGCTAACTTTACGTAACACAAGCGGTCATATTTAGATAACTCTCGGGTGACAGAAACCACAATATGAATTAGCTAATAGCAATTACTATTTATAATTCATCACATCATGGGTGAGCTCAACATTGATCTAAATAATTGAGGTAAACACTTTCTAGTGTCTACGATCATTCACTTCCGGAAGTTTACCCAAAAGATGAGTGAACCATTCCTTAATCTCATTATAACGTCTTTGGTCTGACAGACATTTCGTGACACCCAGAAAGCATTGTATAATGTCAACAAACATGGCGCCACACATAGCTGGCAAATAGCTGAGCATTAGCTCATTATAATCAGTTGAACCTTCAAAAAAGTATTTTACACACATCATAGGTGTCCATTACAATCTATGCAATAATCGGAATGCATTATTTGTCATCAGTACTTGAAAACCTGTGAATAAAACTGTAAATACATAATGCTCCATACATACATACTGTAAACATTTGCTAAAATGTCTAAAAACATGTTTTCACTTTGTCATTATTAGGTATTTTGTGTAGGTGATGAGCAAATTATATTTTTTATCAATTTTAGAAAAACTTGTTATGGACAGGAGGCAGTATTTTCATGGCCGGAAAAAAAAAACGTACCCGATTTCATCTGATTATTACTCCTGCCCAGAAACTAGAATATGCATATAATTATTATCTTTGGATAGAAAACACTCCAAAGTTTCTAAAACTGTTTGCATGGTGTCTGTGTCTGTGAGTATAACAGAACTCATTTGGCAGGCCAAAACCTGAGAAGATTCCAAACAGGAAGCGCCCTCTCTGACTATTTCTTGGCCTTCTTGATCATCTCTATCCAAAACAGGGGATCTCTGCTGTAACGTGACATTTTCTAACGCTCCCATAGGCTCTCAGAAGGTGCCAGAACGTTGAATGATGACTTTGCAGGCCATGGCTGAAAAACAGTAGCGCATTTGGATAGTGGTCGATCTGAGAACAATGAGACTGGGGGCGCGTGCACGAGACGACTCCATGTTTTTATTTTTTCAGTCTTTGAACGAAAACAGGGTTTCCCGGTCGGAATATTATCGCTTTTTTACGAGAAAAATCGCATTAAAATTGATTTTAAACAGCGTTTGACATGCTTCGAAGTACGGTAATGGAATATTTTTACATTTTTTGTCACGAAACGCGCCGGGCGCGTCACCCTTCTTTACCCTTCGGATAGTGTCTTGAACGCACAAACAAAACGCCGCTATTTGGATATAACTATGGATTATTTGGAACCAAACCAACATTTGTTATTGAAGTAGAAGTCCTGGGAGTGCATTCTGACGAAGAACAGCAAAGGTAATCCAATTTTTCTTATAGTAAATCTGAGTTTGATGAGTACCAAACTTGGTGGGTGTCAAAATAGCTAGCCATGATGGCCGGGCTATCTACTCAGAATATTGCAAAATGTGCTTTCACCGAAATGTGCTTTCACCGCGATTGCATAAAGGAGTTCTGTATCTATAATTCTTAAAATAATTGTTATGTTTTTTGTGAACGTTTATCGTGAGTAATTTAGTAAATTCACCGGAAGTGTTCGGTGGGAATGCTAGTTCTGAACGTCACATGCTAATGTAAAAAGCTGTTTTTTGATATAAATATGAACTTGATTGAACAAAACATGCATGTATTGTATAACATAATGTCCTAGGAGTGTCATCTGATGAAGATCATCAAAGGTTAGTGCTGCATTTAGCTGTGGTTTTGTTTTTTGTGACATTATATGCTAGCTTGAAAAATGGGTGTCTGATTATTTCTGGCTGGGTACTCTGCTGACATAATCTAATGTTTTGCTTTCGCTGTAAAGCCTTTTTGAAATCGGACAGTTACTGCAAACGCAGTAAAGTTTGAATGAATGCTTACGAGCCTGCTCCCACCTACCACCGCTCAGTCAGACTGCTCTATCAAATCATAAACTTAATTATAATATAATAAACACAGAGATACGAGCCGTTGGTCATTAATATGGTCAAATCCGGAAACTATTTATTCTTTCAGTGAAATACGGAACTGTTCCGTATTTTATCGAACGGGTGGCAACCTTAAGTCTAAATATTGCTGTTACATTGCACAACCTTCAATGTTATGTCATTATTATGTAAAATTCGGACAAATTAGTTCGCAACGAGCCAGGCGGCCCAAACTGTTGCATATACCCTGACTCTGTGTGCAATGAACGCAAGAGAAGTGACACAATTTTCCTAGTTAATATTGTGTGCTAAATATGCAGGTTTAAAAAAATATACTTCTGTGTATTGATTTTAAGAAAGGCATTGATGTTTATGGTTAGGTACATTCGTGCAACGATTGTGCTTTTTTCACGAATGCGCTTTTGTTAAATCATCCCCGTTTGGCGAAGTAGGCTGTGATTCGATGATAAATTAACAGGCACCCATATGGAACGCAGGACAAGCTAGTTAACCTAGTAATATCATCAACCATGTGTAGTTAACTAGTGATTATGTGAAGATTGATTGTTTTTTATAAGATAAGTTTAATGCTAGCTAGCAATTTACCTTGGCTCCTTGCTGCACTCGTGTAACAGGTGGTCAGCCTGCCACGCAGTTTCCTTGTGGAATGCAATGTAATCGGCCATAATCGGCATCCAAAAATGCAGATTACCGATTGTTATGAAAACTTGAAATCGGCCCTAATTAATCAGTCAACCTCTAAAAGAGACATCTGTTACACAAAACACCAAAAAGTGTAATGACATTTTGCGATTGTCATGAGGCCAGTAGTAATGCGTCCACTGTTGTCTGCTTATCTCTGTGTTGGCCACTCATCTCTGCCTTGGCAAAATTGTAGTGTTTTCATCTAACCACATCGCATTGTTGAGCGTAGGTTCCACCAGTTTTCAAATCCATTCGTTCATTTTTCATGCCTGACATGCTGTGATGATAACAAGTGGTGTAATAGCCTAAAGTTTTCTTGACATTTTAGTTTTAATTATTGTGATAAGCGCATGTTTTACCAGTACGGTATACCCCCACTATTTATTTCGCGGGACACCATATTGGACCATATGTGCTTACTTTCACCCCATGGCTGTAACACAACAGAATGTAGTCAATTGGTGTGAATACTTTCTGAAGGCTCTGTACCACACTGCCTCATTGTCTGCATCCGTAATGGGTCAGCGGTCAAACGACCTCCACTCATCACTGTCAAACGCTCACTGTCAAACGCTCACTGTCAAACGCTCATCACTGTCAAACGCTCATTTCAGTGAGCAAGCCTTTCTAATCGACCTGGCCCGGGTATCCTGGAAGGATATTGACCTCATCCCGTCAGTAGAGGATGCCTGGTTATTTTTTTTAAATGCCTTCCTCACCATCTTAAATAAGCATGCCCCATTCAAGAAATGTAGAACCAGGAACAGATATAGCCCTTCGTTCACTCCAGACCTGACTGCCCTTAACCAACACAAAAACATCCTGTGGCGTTCTGCATTAGCATCGAACAGCCCCCGTGATATGCAACTTTTCAGGGAAGTTAGAAACCAATATACACAGGCAGTTAGAAAAGCCAAGGCTAGCTTTTTCAAGCAGAAATTTGCTTCCTGCAACACAAACTCAAAAAGGTTCTGGGACATTGTAAAGTCCATGGAGAATAAGAACACCTCCTCCCAGCTGCCCACTGCACTGAGAATAGGAAACTCTGTCACCTCCGATAAATCCACTATAATTGAGAATTTCAATAAGCATTTTTCTACGGCTGGCCATGCTTTCCACCTGGCTACCCCTACCGCGGTCAACAGCACTGCACCCCCCACAGCTACTCGCCCAAGCCTTCCCCATTTCTCCTTCTCCCAAATCCAGATAGCTGATGTTCTGAAAGAGCTGCAAAATCTGGACCCCTACAAATCAGCCTGGCTAGACAAGCATCCTTCACTCATGCTGCCAAACATACCCTCATAAAACTGACCATACTACCGATCCTCGACTTCGGCCACGTCATTTACAAAATAGCCTCCAATACCCTACTCAATAAACTGGATGCAGTCTATCACAGTGCCATCCGTTTTTGTCACCAAAGCCCCATATACTACCCACCACTGTGACCTGTACGCTCTCGTTGGCTGACCCTCGCTTCATACTCGTCGCCAAACCCACTGGCTCCAGGTCATCTACAAGACCCTGCTAGGTAAAGCCCCCCCTTATCTCCGCTCACTGGTCACCATAGCAGCACCCACCTGTAGCACGCACTCCAGTAGGTATATCTCTCTGGTCACCCCCAAAGCCAATCCCTCCTTTGGCCGTCTCTCCTTCCAGTTCTCTGCTGCCAATGACTGGAACAAACTACAAAAATCTCTGAAACTGGAAACACTTATCTCCCTCACTAGCTTTAAGCACCAGCTATCAGAGCAGCTCACAGATCACTGCACCTGTACATAGCCCATCTATAATTTAGCCCATAGAACTACCTCTTCCCCTACTGTATTTATTTATTTTGCTCCTTTGCACCCCATTATTTCTATTTCTACTTTGCACTTTCTTCCACTGCAAATCTACCATTCCAGTGTTTTACTTTCTATATTGTATTTACTTTGCCACCATGGCCTTTTTTGTCTTTACCTCCCTTATCTCACCTCATTTGCTCACATTGAATATAGACTTATTTTTCTACTGTATTATTGACTGTATGTTTGTTTTACTCCATGTGTAACTCTGTGTTGTTGTATGTGTCGAACTGCTTTGCTTTATCTTGGCCAGGTCGCAATTGTAAATGAGAACTTGTTCTCAACCTGCCTACCTGGTTAAATAAAGGTGAAATAAAATAAATAAAAAATAATTACAACCCATCACATGCAAAAACGATAATTATTATTATTATTTTTTTACCATTGTATACAAAGTGACTGGGGCTAATCGCAAGTGTATCTATCTGTTGTTTTGTTTGGATTGAGCATTTTATGGAGATCATTTTTTTTTCGAAATTGCATTATTGGAAAGCTGCATTATTCTCTGCAGCGCAATCTGTACGTCATGGATGTGGTGTCAACAGTTTTGTGGATAAGTTATTTTGGCCTCCCAGGTTTAGGCTATTTCTCCGAGCTAGAGCGCCATCTGGTGGTCATACTATTGATGTATTTATTGATTTCTAATCTTTCTCCAGCTGTCCAATTGAGATGTAAATGATGAGTGCCGTATTTTATCTATTCATACCAAAAAAAAACGCAACCATGCATAAATCACTGTTGTTTAGATCTATTTATTGACTTAGCTTTGTCTGCACAGATAAGCATTGGTGGTTCAGTGGTAGAATTCTCGCCTGCCACGCGGGAGGCCCGGGTTCGATTCCCGGCCAATGCATTAACATGTTTTACTTCGGTCAACCAATGTTATTTTGGTTTTTGAAGGGTTGGTGGTTGAGCAACAAAACCGACACATGCGCAACTATGGGGCAAAACAGACAAGGTTGACTTAGATTATTGACATGTAAACTATATTTTGTCTCCAATGTTTATTGAAAACATAAATTAATGGCGCATAATGAGTACTTGTTGTCTCAAATATATTGTTACAGTTGTTGGTTAGCTAGCTAGTGAATTTGCCATATTAACATAGACGTGACATCAGTTAAAACACCTCAAAACAAGACATGGTATCAAGAACAAGATAAAACTAGCTGAAACGAGCCAGTTACGATTCCCTACATGGCAGCTTCTTGTCATTGTTGCTAGTTATCTGCCTATCCAGAATCACAACAACATACTGACTTCTGCCCCATTGAAGCATGTCCATCTATTTTGTTATTATCCTCTCTTCCCTCTATCACTTCTTGTAGTATGTTTACCTGCTCCGATTCCTGTGGCTGACTTATTTGTATTTGTATTTATTATGGTTCCCCATTAGCTCCTGCTGGCAAAATTAAGGCAGTTATAACATTTTAAAAACATTACAATACATTCATAACAGATTTCACAACACACTAAGTGTGTGCCCCCATACAACACTACCACATATCCACAAAACAAAATCCATGTGTACGTGTGTAAATAGTGCATATGTTATCATGTGTATGTATGTGCCTATGTTTGTTTCTTCACAGTCCCCGCTGTTGTATAAGGTATATTTTTATCAGTTTTTTCCCCAAATCTGATTCTACTGCTTGCATCAGTTACCTGATGTGGAATAGAGTTCCATGTAGTCATGGCTCCATGTAGTACTGTGCGCCTCCCATAGTCTTTTGTTGACTTTAGGGACAGTGAAAAGACCTCCTAGTGGCATGTCTTGTGTGCTAGTCGTTTAAACAGACAGCTCAGTGCTTATAATATCTCTCACAAATACAAGTAGTGATGAAGTCAATCTCTCCTCCACTTTGAACCAGGAGAGATTGACATGCATATTATTAATGTTTGCTCTTTATGTACATCCAAGGGCCAGCTGTGCTGCCCTGTTCTGAGCCAATTGCAATTTTCCCTCTTTATGGCACGACCTGACCCCACCACTGAACTGTAGTCCAGGTGCGACAAAACTAGAGCCTGTAGGACCTGCCTTGATGATTGTGCTGTTAAGAAGGTAGAGAAGCACTTTATTATGGATAGACTTGGTCAGTCAGGAAGTCATACATATCTTTTTTTAGGTAGGTAAATCATGATTTAAAGATGCACTATGCAGAAATTGCTCTGCCATTTCCTGGTTACTAAAATTTGAATAGTTCCCCTAATTTCAGTTTATGTGACAAAAAGAGCCAGTGTAGTTGCACTGTTTAATCTCTCTGCTAATATGTTCAGATTGTGCCAAACGAAAAACTTTAGCTAGCTACAGTGCCTTCCACATTTTGTTGTTACAGCCTGAATTCAAAATGGATTAAAAATATACTTTTTTCTCACCCATCAATACACACAACATAATGACAAAGTGAAAACACGTTTTTAGACATTTTAGCAAATGTATTGCAAATGGACTACAGATCTCATTTACATAAGTATTCACACTAGGGATGTGTCAAATGTAAAATAAATTTTAACGTTTAAACTGTAATTATTTTCACAATTGAGATGTGGTTTTGCGTATGACCGCTAGGGGGCAATGTAGTTCAATGTACCGATACGGCCTATTTTTTTATTTGTGATTGTGGTTACTAGTGGAAACCCTGCGGCTGGCACCCACCCACTAAGCAACGATGGTATTATTACCGTGTTAGGTTCTCTGTTGTGTGCCTCTCCATATTGTCAGTAGATACTTCATGTCCCACTTCTCATCAATGTGATGGCTCCTTGCAGTTGAGGAGCACTTGAACCGATCGACTACCGTCAGAATGACAGTGTTGCCATCAGACGAAGGGAGCCCAGTGACAAAGTCCAGAGATATGAGACCAGGGACGATGAAGGACCGGTAGTGACTGAAGGATGCCAGAAAGAGCTTGCCGTGGAGTCTTGTTCTGAGCACACATTGTGCATGCGGCGACTAAGGCAGAGACGTCAGGGACCATTGTGGGCCACCAGAAACGTTGTCGGAGGAAGGCTAGTGTACGACGAGACCCTGGATGACAGGTCAGCCTGGAGGAATGAGCCCATTCCAGGACCCGGGACCAGACTGGATTAGGGAAAAACAGCCGGTTAGCCGGGCCCCTGTCAGGTCCAGGCTGGGAGCATTGTGCCTCGCGGACCAGGTTCTCAATACCCCAACCCATAGTGGCAGGAAGGCATGAGGTAGGGAGAATGGTTTCAGAGACAGAGCGTTTGGTAGAGGAACTGTATAGGCGGGAGAGGGTGTCAGGCTTCACATTCTTTGACCCTGGGCGGTAGGAGATGGAGGTTAAATCTGCCAAACAGGAGGGCCTACCGGGCCTGCCTGGAGTTGAGGCGCTTGGCTGTACGGAGATATTCCAGGTTTTTATGGTTGGTCCAGACCAGGAATGGCTGTTCTGCTCCTTCCAGCCAGTGCTCCACTCTTCCAACGCCATCTTCACCGCGAGGAGTTCTCGGTTGCCAACATCGTAGTTCCTCTCAGCCGGATTGAGACAATGGGACAGGAAGGCACAGGGATGACGCTTTTGGTCCTGGGCAGATCGCTGGGACAGGATGGCCCCCACTCCAACATCCGAAGCATCCACTTCCACCACAAATTGACACAAGGGGTCCGGATGGATGAGGATGGGTGCTGTTGTGAACCGATGCTTCAGGTCCACGAAGGCTTTGTTGACAGCTGGAGACCATTTGAACGGTACCTTGCAGGAGGTGAGTGCCGAGAGGGGGGCTGCCAAGGTGCTGTAGTCTCGAATGAAACGGCAGTAGAAGTTTGCAAACCCAAGAAACCGTTGCAACTGCACCCTGGACGTTGTTTGAGGCCAATCCACCACCAAACAAACAAAACGATCACAGATAACACAAAAAAATACAGCAGCAGAATACATTTACACATCGGTTATTCCCCTAACAGCACACAAACTTGCATTACCCGAAACAGTTACAAGCAATACAAAAATAAAAATCCTCCAATAAATACTTAAAATGGGCAAGGGGGACAAGAGTCTCAAGTTTAAATTTAGTCTGCAGGCTATTCCATAAGCAAGGAGCGTAACAGGAAAAGGCAGCCATACCCAACTCTCTGGAAATTGCATGGGCCTCAAGTGTAATCCATGCTTGAGACCTGGTTTTGTGAATTAATATTCTAATATTGATTAGTGATTATAAATAAGAAGGTAGTTTATTCAGAAGTGCTTTAACTAAACTTGACTTAACATACGAGATGAACTGGCACAGAGACACAGGAAACACAGGGATAAATACACTGGGGAAAATAAGCGACACCTGGAGGGGGTGGAGACAATCACAGGAACAGGTGAAACAGATCAGGGCGTGTCTGGGAGTCCCATAGGGCGGCGCACAATTGGCCCAGCGTCGTCCGGGTTTGGCGGGTATAGGTCGTCATTGTAAATAAGAATTTGTTCTTAACTGACTTGCCTAGTTTAAAATAAAGGTAATTTAAAAAATTAAAATGCTTAAATGATAATTAGATGAGCAGTTTTATAAAAACCGTTGTGTTTTGCATGTGTAGTCCTCGTTAGTATAGTGGTCAGTATCCCCGCCTGTCACGCGGGAGACCGGGGTTCAATTCCCCGACGGGGAGTATTTTTTTTTTTTTTAACCTCTTTCAATGTTGATTTGTAATCGATATACCTGTAACCTCACAATTTTACTTGAATGGACATTTGTGTTCGTTATGCGCATCAGTAATTGGTTATCATGGGCAAGAGATAATGTAGAATATGATCCTTAAACATCATGATTGGCTGGAAGGAGAACAGTAACATGCATTATATACCACACAAACTTACAACTTACTTAACTTTGTTGTTAAAGTATAAAAAAAAACATGAGATACTAAACCCACTCACAGGGTTGGGTATCCTCTGAATTAGGTGAATCCGCTTTTAGTTTTAATGCACCTCATTGCTGGAACCAACCGCAAAATACACTGCAAGTGGACACTTTGATGCCGCTCGGGCATTTTAAATATTGATTGGGGAACTATTTGCTGAGGAATGTTTCTGTTTTTCTTGATTGTTGTGCTTTATTTTTGTTTGTATTTGATTTTGTTTATGAATTGTATGTGCATGGCTCCCTTGCGAAAAAAAAAAATATATATATATATATATATAAAAATAAAACGGTCTTCAACATTTCTTAAAATAACCTAAATCTATATGGAAATGAGAACTTGCTGTATAGAAACAACTATAGTCTATTCGATAAATTAATGCGCAGTAGGTGTATTTGGAGTACTTCTCCTAGTTGTGTTCAGTTTCCGTAGTGTAGTGGTTATCACGTTCGCCTAACACGCGAAAGGTCCCCGGTTCGAGACCGGGCGGAAACACATTTTCAAAAAGTAAAAAAAAACTAGTGTTAGGCTATGGCCAATATCTGAAAATAAACAAACAAATAAATACAGTATTCATGTGTTGCACAATTGTAACTGTATTGTTTTGAACATTCTTTAGGACACTGACTCCTGACTGAACATTATACTCAACGCATTGTTAACTGGTGTTGATTAAGATTTAGTCAAAAGTGCATTATAGTAGCTTGGAAATACAATTACATTTCTAAAGGAGGCAAAAAATTGTGAGGAAAACCTTTTGTCTTCATTGTGATGTCGTCAGATTGACTTGAAGATGCGTTATAACGTTAGCCAGCTAGCTAAGAGTGAGGGGAGAGCACCAGATCTTTTTGCTTGGTATTTTTTTTACACACTTTGCTAGGGAATGGTAACATTGCCATCTGTCCACAGTAAAGTTGACAACATCGTAATGATGGCAAAGTTGTTTCCTACGATTTTTTTTGTGTCACAATATTGTTATGAAGTTTCTCTTGAGGACTGGTGCTTGACTGAAAGTTCTACCGAAGATTGTTTAGTATGAAGATGCCTAGTAACTGCTTTTCAAATATGCGTTCCTGGAAGTATTGGCCCATTTGGCCCTTGGGTTTAAAAACAATTACAGAAAATGCACACATCAAAAAATAAATACTAACTGCAAACAGAAATAAAAACACGGTCATAAAAAACAAACACATTCATCAGTAAAAAGTTCACCAAAACATCAAATGTAAGAACAATTTTAAGATTGTTCCACAAATAAGGTGCAAAGAAACTAAAACCTGATTTACCTAACTCCGTAGAGATCAAAGGAATTTCCAGAGTTAGCCATCCTTGAGACCGGGTGTGGTAACTCGTATGTCTAAAGTTTAGTAATGTCTAAAGTTCAGTAATCATGTTAGGTACAGTGGGACTTTTTGTATAAGGGCTTTATAAATGAAAACATAGCAATATATCAACCTACGTGACATCAAAGTGGGCCAATCAACTTTCTGGTAGAGAACACAGTGAAGTAGAAAAATTGTCGCTCGTAATAAAGCGCAGTGCGTAATGATAAACTGCATCTAATGGCAGCTGCGTTTACAGAGATGATATTGCAGTCTCCGACCGATATGCACGTCAACTGAATAATCTGCTTTATACTATTTAGCGAGAGGCAGGAACTATTTCTATAGAAGAAGTAGGGGTGGGCGGTATACCGGTATGATGTTGTGCCATGATATGGATTTTGCCATATCATGCATATCATAATAAATTAATAAATGTATGAAATAAAGCGTTTTTGTTTCGTCAAAAATTCTGTCGAGTGATACAGCCGAGTGGGCTCGTTCAAATTGTTTATTTTACAAAAACAATTATGCTTGCTTACTCTTCTGCGCTGAGGATTACTGAAGACAAGGAAATAATGCTATTGAGGTTGATTTGCAGGATGACGAAGACTTGGTTCGAAAAAAAAGGGGCTTCCTCTGTCCTTTGGGACTGGTTTGGCTTTAAGATATCCGACCTCGACCAACAAACAGTACTGTGTAAGTTGTGTCGACACATTGTGCTAGCCAAAGGTGGAAACCCTGCATGTGCATGAATATGAAGAATCTACCAGAATGTGTGCAACAAACCCCCGGAGCAGTGGAGCAAGTCCCAAGATATATTCAAGCCAGACCCGCACTCAGTTATCACTCAAGGCATCATTTGTTAGTGGTACTCCATATAACAAGAAGAGCAAGAAGTGGAATGAGATAACGAGTGCAATTACATATCACATAGCAAAAGACATGGAACCAATTCAAACTGTGGAGAAAGATGGTTTCAGAAAGTTGATCAGAACTCTAGACCCAAGATACGAGATCCTGAGCCGTAAATACATCAGAATATGTCTGCCAGAACTCTACACAGAATGTCGGGACAGAGTTGCCAATGAAATCCGTAACGCTGCATTCTTCTCTACCACTGCTGTCAAGCCGGACCACAGGGCCATACATTAGCCTCACGATTCATTACATTGACAACAACTGGTATCTGCAAAGCAAAGGCCTTCAGACCTCTTATTTCTCAGATGACCACACCGGAGAAATAATTGCAGCTGGGCTGAGGGAGGCACTTTCATCCTGGTGCTTGAAAGAGTCGTGTCAAGTATGTATGACTACCGACAGCGGATCGAACATGGTCAACATGGCATTGGAGCTGAAGAAATGGACAAGACTTGCTACACATTGCTATTGGTAAGTTTAAATGTCCAAAACACACAGACCTACTGCCAAATTCTCTAAAACATTGTTGGAGGCAGGTTATGGTAGAGAAATTAACGTTCAATTATCTGGCAACATCTCTGTTGGACATTCCTGCAGTCAGCATGCCAATTCCACACTCACTCAAAACATGAGACATTTGTGGCATTTTGTTGGTGACAAACTGCACATTTAAGTATACTTTTATTGTCCCCAGCACAAGGTGCTGTGTAATGATCATGCTGTTTAATCAGCTTCTTGTTATGCCACACCTGTCAGGTGGATGGGTTATCTTGGTAAAGGAGAAATGTTCATTAACAGGGATGTAAACACATTTTTTTGCACAACATTTGAGAGAAATAAGCTTTTTGTGAGAATTGTGAGGATCTTTTATATCAGCTCATGAAACTTGGGACTTACACTTTACATGTTGCGTTTATATTTTTATTCAGTGTACAGTCGTGGCCAAAAGTTTTGAGAATGACACAGATATTTATTTTCACAAAGTCTGCTGCCTCAGTTTGTATGATGGCAATTTGCATATACTCCAGAATGTTATGAAGAGTGATCAGATGAATTGCAATTAATTGCAAAGTCCCTCTTTGCCATGCAAATGAACTGAATCCCCAAAAAGATTTCCACTGCATTTCAGCCCTGCCACAAAAGGACCAGCTGACATCATGTCAGTGATTCTCTCGTTAACACAGGTGTGAGTGTTGACGAGGACAAGGCTGGAGATCACTGTCATGCTGATTGAGTTCGAATAACAGACTGGAAGCTTCAAAAGGAGGGTGGTGCTTGGAATCATTGTTCTTCCTCTGTCAACCATGGTTAGCTGCAAGGAAACACGTGCCGTCATCATTGCTTTGCACAAAAAGGGCTTCACAGGCAAGGATACTGTTGCCAGTAAGATTGCACCTAAATCAACCATTTATCGGATCATCAAGAACTTCAAGGAGAGTGGTTAAATTGTTGTGAAGATGGCTTCAGGGCGCCCAAGATAGTCCAGCAAGCGCCAAGACCGTCTCCTAAAGTTGATTCAGCTGCGGGATAGGGGCACCACCAGTACAGAGCTTGCTCAGGAATGGCAGCAGGCAGGTGTGAGTGCATCTGCACGCACAGTGAGGCAAAGACTTTTGGAGGATGGCCTGGTGTCAAGAAGGGCAGCAAAGAAGCCACTTCTCTCCAGGAAAAACATCAGGGACAGACAGATATTCTGCAAAAGGTACAGGGATTGATGACTGCTGAGGACTGGGGTGAAGTCATTTTCTCTGATGAATCCCCTTTCCGATTGTTTGGGGCATCCGGAAAAAAGCTTGTCTGGAGAAGACTAGGTGAGCGCTACCATCAGTCCTGTGTCATGCCAACAGTAAAGTATCCTGAGACCATTCATGTGTGGGGTTGTTTCTCAGCCAAGGGAGTGGGCTCACTCACAATTTTGCCTAAGAACACAGCCATGAATAAAGAATGGTACCAACACATCCTCCGAGAGCAACTTCTCCCAACCATCCAGGAACAGTTTGGTGACGAACAATGCCGTTTCCAGCATGATGGACCACCTTGCCATAAGGCAAAAGTAACGTAACAAAATGTGGAAAAAGTCAAGGGGTCTGAATAATTTCAGAACACACTGTATAGTACCATACATAGTTCCATGATATTCCCTGTAATAAAATGTCATATATGGACACAGCAATTCAATAGAAAGAGAAATCATCTCCACAATAATGAAGTAATTGTGCCTTTTCCTATAATGATGACTTAATCAGTGCTTAACAGTGCTGAAATTCTGCTTGTGTGTGTGGTGGCCTGGCCAGTCATTTGCAGGTCGTCTTTGTAGCCTCAGGCCTTTGGCTCTTAATCTGAATCACTCATCCTGCTCTCTACCTCTTCATTGTCACTCTGTTGAATGATACAATTCTCTGATCCCTCCCAAGGGTGAACAACTATTTTGAAGAGTTATGAAGTGTTGGCTGTGCATTTGGCATATGACAGGCATTCCACATTTAAAACCACCCACTTGTGAAAGTTGAAATATCAAGTGTTTTTATTATTTATGTAAAACATGCAGTGTATATATAACAAAAACAAGCAATTTCTCAGATTTTATGCTTCACCGTAGGGATGGTGCCAGGTTTCCTCCAGACATGACGCTTGGCATTCAGGCCAAAGAGTTCAATCTTGGTTTCATCAGACCAGAGTCTGGCAGCCTCATGCTGTGGGGATGACCTGACCCATCTGTCTATCTCCTCATTTGAATTCCATGCTGTCACAGTTACCAGCCCTTTCAAGCTTAACATCCTTATCATTTATCGCCCTCCAGGTTCCCTTGGAGAGTTCATCAATGAGCTTGACGCCTTGATAAGTTCCTTTCCTGAGGATGGCTCACCTCTCACAGTTCTGGGTGACTTTAACCTCCCCACGTCTACCTTTGACTCATTCCTCTCTGCCTCCTTCTTTCCACTCCTCTCCTCTTTTGACCTCACCCTCTCACCTTACCCCCCTACTCACAAGGCAGGCAATACGCTTGACCTCATCTTTACTAGATGCTGTTCTTCCACTAATCTCATTGCAACTCCCCTCCAAATCTCCGACCACTACCTTGTATCCTTTTCCCTCTCGCTCTCATCCAACACTTCTCACTCTGCCCCTACTCGGATGGTATTGCGCCGTCCCAAACTTCGCTCTCTCTCTCCCGCTACTCTCTCCTCTTCCATCCTATCATCTCTTCCCTCTGCTCAAACCTTCTCCAATCTCCTGATTCTGCCTCCTCAACCCTCCTCTCCTCCCTTTCTGCATCCTTTGATTTTCTCTGTTCCATATCCTCCAGGCCGGCTCGGTCCTCCCCTCCTGCTCCGTGGCTCGACGACTCACTGCGAGCTCACAGAACAGGGCTCCGGGCAGCCGAGCAGAAATGGAGGAAAACTCGCCTCCCTGCGGACCTGGCATCCTTTCACTCCCTCCTCTCTACATTCTCCTCTTCTGTTTCTGCTGCTAAAGCCACTTTCTACCACTCTAAATTCCAAGCATCTGCCTCTAACCCTAGGAAGCTCTTTGCTACCTTCTCCTCCCTCCTGAATCCTCCTCCCCCTCCCCCCCCATACCTCTCTGCGGATGACTTCGTCAACCATTTTGAAAAGAAGGTTGACGATATCCGATCCTCGTTTGCTAAGTCAAACGACAACGCTGGTCCTGCTCACACTGCCCTACCCTGTGCTTTGACCTCTTTCTCCCCTCTCTTTCCAGATGAAATCTCGCGTCTTGTGACGGCCGGCCGACCAACAACCTGCCCACTAGACCCTATCCCGTCCTCTCTTCTCCAGACCATTTCCGGAGACCTTCTCCCCTACCTCACCTCGCTCATCAACTCATCATTGACCACTGGCTACGTCCCTTCCGTCTTCAAGAGAGCGAGAGTTGCACCCCTTCTGAAAAAACCTACACTCGATCCCTCCCATGTCAACAACTACAGACCAGTATCCCTTCTTTCTTTTCTCTCCAAAACTCTTGAACGTGCCATCCTTGGCCAGCTCTCCTGCTATCTCTCTCAGAATGACCTTCTTGATCCTAATCAGTCAGGTTTCAAGACTGGGCATTCAACTGAGACTGCTCTTCTCTGTGTCACGGAGGCTCTCCGCACTGCTAAAGCTAACTCTCTCTCCTCTGCTCTCATCCTTCTAGACCTATCTGCTGCCTTTGATACTGTGAACCATCAGATCCTCCTCTCCACCCTCTCCGAGTTGGGCATCTCCGGCGCGGCCCACGCTTGGATTGCGTCCTACCTGACAGGTCGCTCCTACCAGGTGGCGTGGCGAGAATCTGTCTCCGCATATGTGTACGCGCACCACTGGTGTCCCCCAGGGCTCTGTTCTAGGCCCTCTCCTATTCTCGCTATACACCAAGTCACTTGGCTCTGTCATATCCTCACATGGTCTCTCCTATCATTGCTATGCAGACGACACACAATTAATCTTCTCCTTTCCCCCTTCTGATAATCAGGCGGCGAATCGCATCTCTGCATGTCTGGCAGACATATCAGTGTGGATGACGGATCACCACCTCAAGCTGAACCTCGGCAAGACGGAGCTGCTCTTCCTCCCGGGGAAGGACTGCCCGTTCCATGATCTCACCATCACGGTTGACAACTCCCTTGTGTCCTCCTCCCAGAGTGCTAAGAACCTTGGCGTGATCCTGGACAACACCCTGTCGTTCTCCACTAACATCAAGGCGGTGACCCGATCCTGTAGGTTCATGCTCTACAACATTCGCAGAGTACGACCCTGCCTCACACAGGAAGCGACGCAGGTCCTAATCCAGGCACTTGTCATCTCCCGTCTGGATTACTGCAACTCGCTGTTGGCTGGGCTCCCTGCCTGTGCCATTAAACCCCTACAACTCATCCAGAACGCCGCAGGCCGTCTGGTGTTCAACCTTCCCAAGTTCTCTCACGTCACCCCGCTCCTCCGCTCTCTCCACTGGCTTCCAGTTGAAGCTCGTATCCGCTACAAGACCATGGTGCTTGCCTACGGAGCTGTGAGGGGAACGGCACCTCCATACCTTCAGGCTCTGATCAGGCCCTACACGCAAACAAGGGCACTGCGTTCATCCACCTCTGGCCTGCTGGCCCCCCTACCTCTGAGGAAGCACGGTTCCCGCTCAGCCCAGTCCAAACTGTTCGCTGCTCTGGCACCCCAATGGTGGAACAAGCTCCCTCACGATGCCAGGACAGCGGAGTCAATCACCACCTTCCGGAGACACCTGAAACCCCACCTCTTTAAGGAATACCTGGGATAGGATAAAGTAATCCTTCTAACCCCCCCCTCCCTTAAAAGATTTAGATGCACTATTGTAAAGTGGTTGTTCCACTGGATATCATAAGGTGAATGCACCAATTTGTAAGTCGCTCTGGATAAGAGCGTCTGCTAAATGACTTAAATGTAAATGTAAATGGGATGTTTTTCAGCGGCAGGGACTGGGAGACTAGTCACGATCGAGGCAAAGATGAACGGTGCAAAGTACAGAGAGATCTTTGATGAAAACCTGATCCAGAGTGCTCAGGACCTCAGACTGGGGCAAAGGTTCACCTTCCAACAGGACAACGACCCTAAGCAACACAGCCAAGAGTGCAAAGCTGTCATCAAGGCAAAGGGTGGCTACTTTGCTGAATCTCAAATGTAAAATATATTTTGATTTGTTTAACACTTCTTTGGTTACTACATGATTCCATATGTGTTATTTCATAGTTTTGATGTCTTCACTATTATTCTACAATGTTGAAAATAGTAAAAATGATAAACCCTGGAATGAGTAGGTGTGTCCTTTTGACTGGTACTGTATATATAACAAAAATATAAAACACATGTAAAGTGTTGGTCCCATGTTTCATGAGCTGAAATAAAAGATCCCAGAAATGTTCCATATGCATTAAAAGTTTATTTCTCTCTAATTTTGTGCATAATTTTTTTTACATCTCTGTTAGTGAGCATTTCTCCTTTGCCAAGATGATCCATCCACCTGAAAGTTGTGGCGTTTCAAAAAGCTGATTAAACAGCATGATCGTTACACAGATACACCTTGTGCTGTGGACAATAAAAGGCCACTCTAAAATGTGCAGTTTTGTCACACAATACAATGCCACATATGTCTCAAGTTGCAGTTGGCATGCTGACTTCAGGAATGTCCACCAGAGCTATTGTCAGATAATCTAATCTTAATTTCTCTACCATAAACCGCCTCCAACATAATTTTAATGAAGTTGGCAGTACGATCAACCGGCCTCAAATCCCCAGACTATGTGTGGGTGAGCGGTTTTCCGATGTCAACGTTGTGAACAGAGTGCCTCATGGTGGAGGTGGGGTTATGGTATGGGCAGGTATAATTTACCGACAATGAACACAATTGCATTTTATATATTGCAATTTCAATGCACAAAAATACTTTGACGAGATCCCGAGGTCCATTTGTTTTTAAGGTATCTGACTAACAGATGCATATCTGTATTCCCAGTCATGTGAAATCCATAGATTAGGGCCAAATTAATTGACTGGTTTCCTCATATGAACTGTAACTCAGTAAAATCTCAGAAAATGTTGCATGTTGCATTTATATTTTTGTTCAGTGCATGCATGCATGCATGCATGCATGCATACATACATACATACATACATACATACATACATACATACATACATACATAAACTCAACAAAAAACGAAACGTCCTCTCACTGTCAACTGCGTTCATTTTCAGCAAACTTAACATGTGTAAATATTTGTATGAACATAACAAGATTCAACAACTGAGACCTAAACTGAACAAGTTCCACAGACATGCGACTAACAGAAATTTAATAATGTGTCCCTGAACAAAGGGGGGTCAAAATCAAAAGTAACAGTTAGTATCTGGTGTGGCCACCAGCTGCATTAAGTACTGCAGTGTATCTCTTCCTCATGGACTGCACCAGATTTGCCAGTTCTTGCTGTGAGATGTTACCCCACTCTTCCACCAAGGCACCTGCAAGTTCCTGGACATTTCTGGGAGGAATGGCCCTAGCCCTTACCCTCCGATCCAACAGGTCCCAGACGTGCTCAATGGGATTGAGATCCGGGCTCTTCGCTGGCCATGGCAGAACACTGACATTCTTGTCTTGCAGGAAATCACACACAGTATGGCTGGTGGCATTGTCATGCTGGAGGGTCATGTCAGGATGAGCCTGCAGGAAGGGTACCACATGAGGGAGGAGGATCTTTCCTGTAAAGCACAGCGTCAAGATTGCCTGCAATGACAACACGCTCAGTCCGATGATGCTGTGACACACCGCAATGACGGACCCTCCACCTCTAAATCTATCCAGCTCCAGAGTACAGGCCTCGGTGTAACGCTCATGTCTTTGCCGATAAACGTGAATCCGACCATCACCCCTGGTGAGACAAAACCGTGACTTGTCAGAGAAGAGCACTTTTCGCCAGTCCTGTCTGGTCCAGCGACGGTAGGTTTGTATCCATTGGCAACGTTGTTGCCGGTGATGTCTGGTGAGGACCTGCCTTACAACAGGCCTACAAGCCCTCAGTCCAGCCTTCTCACAGTCTATTGCGGACAATTTGAGCACTGATGGAGGGATTGTGCGTTCCTGGTGTAACTCGGGCAGTTGTTGTTGCCATCCTGTACCTGTCCCGCAGGTGTGGTGTTCAGATGTACCGATCCTGTGCAGGTGTTGTTACACGTGGTCTGCCACTGTGAGGACGATCAGCTGTCCGTCCTGTCTCCCTGTAGCGCTGTCTTAGGCCTCTCACAGTACGGACATTGCAATTTATTGCCCTGGCCACTTCTGCAGTCCTCATGCCTCCTTGCAGCATTCCTAAGGCACATTCACGCAGATGAGCAGGGACCATGGGCATCTTCCTTTTGGTATTTTTCAGAGTCAGTAGAAAGGCCTCTTTAGTGTCCTAAGTTTTCATAACTCTGGCCTTAATTGCCTACCGTCTGTAAGCTGTTAGTGACTTAACAACTGTTCCACAGGTGCATGGTCATTAATTGTTTATGGTTCATTGAACTTTTTTATTTTCATTTTTTTTATTTCACCTTTATTTAACCAGGTAGGCTAGTTGAGAACAAGTTCTCATTTGCAACTGCGACCTGGCCAAGATAAAGCATAGCAATTCGACACATACAACAACACAGTTACACATGGAATAAACAAAACATACAGTCAATAATACAGTAGAACAAAAGAAAACAAAAAGTCTATATACAGTGAGTGCAAATGAGGTAAGTTAAGGCAATAAATAGGCCATGGTGGCGAAGTAATTACAATATAGCAATTAAACACTGGTATGGGAGATGTGCAGAAGATGAATGTGCAAGTAGAGATACTGGGGTGCAAAGGAGCAAGATAGATAAATTAATACAGTATGGGGATGAGGTAGGTAGATAGATGGGCTGTTTACAGATGGGCTATGTACAGGTGCAGTGATCTGTGTGCTGCTCTGACAGCTGGTGCTTAAACCTAGTAAGGGAGATATGAGTCTCCAGCTTCAGAGATTTTTGCAGTTTGTTCCAGTCATTGGCAGCAGAGAACTGGAAGGAAAGACGACCAAAGGGGGAATTGGCTTTGGGGGTGACCAGTGAGATATACCTGCTGGAGTGCATGCTACGAGTGGGTGCTGCTATGGTGACCAGTGAGCTGAGATAAGGCGGGGCTTTACCTAGCAGAGACTTGTATATAACCTGTAGCCAGTGGGTTTCGCGACGAGTATGAAGCGAGGGCCAATCAACGAGAGTGTACAGGTCGTAATGGTGGGTAGTGTATGGAGCTTTGGTGACAAAAAGGATGGCACTGTGATAGACTGCATCCAGTTTGTTGAGTAGAGTGTTGGAGGCTGTTTTATAGATGACATCGCCGAAGTCGAGGATCGGTACGATGGTCAGTTTTACGAGGGTATGTTCGGCAGCTTGAATGAAGGATGCATAGTTATGATATAGGAAGCCGATTCTAGATTTAATTTGGATTGGAGATGCTTAATGTGAGTCTGGACGGAGAGTTTACAGTCTAACCAGACACCCAGGTATTTGTAGTTGTCCACGTATTCTATGTCAGAGCCGTCCAGAGTAGTGATGCTGGACTGGCGAGCAGGTGCGGGTAGTGATTTATTGAATAGCATGCATTTAGTTTTACTTGCATTTAAGAGCAGTTGGAGGCCACGGAAGGAGAGTTGTATGGCACTGAAGCTCGTCTGGAGGTTAGTTAACACAGTGTCCAAAGAGGGGCCAGAAGTATACAGAATGGCGTCGTCTGCGTAGAGGTGGATCAGAGAATCACCAGCAGCAAGAGCAACATCATTGATGTATACAGAGAAGAGAGTCGGCCCGAGAATTGAACCCTGTGGCACACCCATAGAGACTGCCAGAGGTCCGGACAACAGGCCCTCCGATTTGACACACTGAACTCTATCAGAGTAGTAGTTGGTAAACCAGGCGAGGCAATCATTTGAGAAACCAAGGCTGTCGAGTCTGCCAATAAGAATGTGGTGATTGACAGAGTCGAAAGCCTTGGCCAGGTCGATGAATACGGCTGCACAGTAATGTCTCTTATCGATGGTGGTTATGATATCGTTTAGGACCTTGAGCGTGGCTGAGGTGCACCCATGAAAGCTCTGAAACCAGATTGCATAGCGGAGAAGGTACGGTTGGATTCGAAATGGTCGTTAATCTGCTTGTTAACTTGGCTTTCGAAGACCTTAGAAAGACAGGGTAGGATAGATATAGGTCTGTAGCAGTTTGGGTCTAGAGTGTCACCCCCTTTGAAGAGGGGGATGACCGCGGCAGCTTTCCAAGCTTTGGGAATCTCAGACGATACGAAAGAGACGTTGAACAGGCAAGTAATAGGGGTTGCAACAATTTCGGCAGATAATTTTAGAGAGGTTCCAGATTGTCTAGCCCGGCTGATTTGTATGGGTCCAGATTTGACAGCTCTTTCAGAACATCAGCTATCTGGATTTGGGTGAAGGAGAAATGGTGGGGGCTTTGGCAGGTTGCTGTGGAGGGTGCCGGGCAGTTGACCGGGGTGGGGTAGCCAGGTGGAAAGCATGGCCAGCTGTAGAGAAATGCTTATTGAAATTCTCAATTATAGTGGATTTATCGGTGGTAACAGTGTTTCCTAGCCTCAGAGCAGTGGGAAGCTGGGAGGAGGTGCTCTTATTCTCCATGGACTTTACAATGTCACAGAACTACAGGATGCAAATTTCTGTTTGAAAAAGCTAGCCTTAGCTTTTCTAACTGCCTGTGTATATTTGTTCCCAACTTCCCTGAAAAGTTGCATATCACGGGGGCTATTCGATGCTAATGCAGAACGCCCCAGGATGTTTTTGTGCTGGTCAAGGGCAGACAGGTCTGGAGTGAACCAAGGACTATATCTATTCCTAGTTCTAAATTTTTTTGAGTGGGGCATGCTTACTTAAGATGGTGAGGAAGGCACTTTTAAAGAAAAGCCAGGCATCATCTACTGACGGGATGAGGTCAATGTCATTCCAGGATACCCCGGCCAGGTCGATTAGAAAGGCCTGCTCGCAGAAGTGTTTTAGGGAGCGTTTGACAGTGATGAGGGGTGGTCGTTTGGTCGCAGACCCATTACGGATGCAGGCAATGAGGCAGTGATCGCTGAGATCTTGATTGAAAACAGCAGAGGTGTATTTGGAGGGCGAGTTAGTTAGGATGACATCTATGAGGGTGCCCATGTTTACGGATGTGGGGTTGTACCTGGTAGGTTCATTGATAATTTGTTTGAGATTGAAGGCATCAAGTTTAGATTGTAGGATGGCCGGGGTGTTAAGCATGTCCCAGTTTAGGTCACCTAGCAGCATGAGCTCAGAAGATAGATGGGGGGCAATCAATTCACATATGGTATCAAGGGCACAGCTGGGGGCAGAGGGAGGTCTATAGCAAGCGGCAACAGTGAGAGACTTGTTTCTGGAAAGGTGCATTTTTAGAAGTAGAAGCTCAAATTGTTTGGGTACAGACTTGGATAGTAATACAGAACTCTGCATGTTATCTTTGCAGTAGATTGCAACTCCGCCCCCTTTGGCAGTTCTATCTTGGCGGAAAATTTTATAGTTAGCGATGGAGATTTCAGGGTTTTTGGTGGTTTTCCTAAGCCAGGATTCAGACACGGCTAAGACATCCGGGTTGGCAGAGTGTGCTAAAGCAGTGAGTAAAACAAACATAGGAAGTAGGCTTCTAATGTTAACATCAAATTAAATGTATTTATATAGCCCTTCTTACATCAGCTGATATCTCAAAGTGCTGTACAGAAACCCAGCCCAAAACCCCAAACAGCAAGCAATGCAGGTGCAGAAGCATGGTGGCTAGGAAAAACTCCCTAGAAAGGCCAAAACCTAGGAAGAAATCTAGAGAGGAACCAGGCTATGAGGGGTGGCCAGTCCTCTTATGGCTGTGCCGGGTGGAGATTATAACAGAACATGGCCAAGATGTTCAAATGTTCATAAATGACCAGCATGGTCAAATAATAATAATCACAGTTGTCGAGGGTGTTGTTAACATGCATGAAATCAAGGCTTTTACGGTTACAGAAGTCAACAAATGAGAGCACCTGGGGAGTTGGAGTGGAGCTAGGCACTGCAGGACCTAGATTAACCTCCACATCACCAGAGGAACAGAGGAACAAGCATGGGAAACAGTGTTTAAACCTTTTGCAATTAATATCTGTGAAGTTATTTGGATTTTTACGAATTATCTTTGAAAGTCAGAGTCCTGAAAAAGGTCAGTTTCTTTTTTTGCTGAGTTTACATACATACACTGAGTGTACAAAACATTAAGGACACCTTCCTAATTTTGAGTTGTACCCACCCCTTTTGCCCACAGAACAGCCTCAATTCGTTGGCACATGGACTCTACAAGGTGTCAAAACCATTCCACAGGGATGTTGGCCCATGTTGACTCCAATGCTTCCCACAGTTTGGGTGGTGGACTATTCTTGATACACATGGGAAGCTGTTGAGCATGAAAAACCCAGCAGCGTTGCAATTGGTTAACACAAACCGGTGCGCCAGGCACCTACTACCATACCCCGTCCAAAGGCACTTAAATCTTGTGTCTTGCCCATTCACCCTCTGAATGGCACACATACACAATCCATATCTGAATTGTCTCAAGGCTTAAAAACCTGTCACCTCCCCTTCATCTACAGGTCAACATTCACAAAGCTGCGTGGGCCAGACGGATTACCAGGACGTGTACTCAAAGCATGCGTGGACCAACTGGCAAGTGGCTTCACTGACATTTTCAACCTCTCCCTGGCCGAGTCTGTAATACCTACATGTTTCAAACAGACCATGATAGTCCCTGTGGCCAAGAAAGCGAAGGTAACCAGCCTAAATGATTACAGCCCCGTAGCACTCACGTCGGTAGCCATGAAGTGCTTTGAAAAGCTGGTTACGGCTCACATCAAAACCATCATACCGGAAACCCTAGACCCAGTCCAATTCGCATACCGCCCCAACAGATCCACAGATGACGCAATCTCAATTGCACTCCACACTGCCCTTTCCCACCTGGACAAAAAGAACACCTATGTGAGAATGCTGTTCATTGACTACAGCTCAGCGTTCAACACCATAGTGCCCACGCAGCTCATCACTAAGCTAAGGACCCTGGGACTAAACACCTCCCTCTGCAACTGGATCCTGGACTTCCTGACGGGCCACCCCCAGATGGTAAGGGTAGGCAACAACCCATCTGCCACGCTGATCCTCAACACTGGGGCCTCTCAGGGGTGCGTGCTTAGTCCCCTCCTGTATTCCCTGTTCACCCACGACTGCGTGGCCAAACACGATTACAACACCATCATTAAGTTTGCTGACGACACAACAGTGGTCGGCCTGATCACCAACAATGATGAGACAGCCTATAGGGAGGAGGTCAGAGACCTAGCAGTGTGGTGCCAGGACAACAACCTCTCTCTCAGTGTGAGCAAGACAAAGGAGCTGATCATGGACTATAGGAAAAGGAGGGCTGAACAGGCCCCCATTAACATTGACAGGAATGAAGTGGAGCGAGGCGAGAGTTTCAAGTTCCTTGGTGTCCACATCACCAACAGACCATCATGGTCCAAACACACCAAGATAGTTGTGAAGAGGGCACGACAACACCTTTTCCCCCTCAGGAGACTGAAAATATTTAGCATGGATCCCCAGATCCTCAAAAAGTTCTACAGCTGCACCATCAAGAGCATGCTGACTGGTTGCATCCCCACCTGGCATGGCAACTGTTCGGCATCTGACCATAAAGCGTTACAGAGGGTAGTGCGTACGGCCCAGTACATTACTGAGGCCAAGCTTCCTGACATCCAGGACCTATATACTAGGCGGTGTCAGAGGAAGGCCCAAAAAATTGTCAAAGACTCCAGCCACCCAAGTCATAGACTGTTCTCTCTGCTACCGCACGGCAAGCGGGACCGGAGCGCCAAGTCTAGGACCAAAAGGCTCCTTAACAGCTTCTAACCCCAAGCCAAAAAACTGCTGAACAACTAATCAAATGGCCACCCGGACTATTTACATTGACCCTCCCCCCTTTGTTTTTACACTGCTGCTACTCGCTGTTTATCTATGCATAATCACTTTACAAATTACCTCGACTAACCTGTACCCCCACACATTGACTTGGTACCGTACCCCCAGTATATAGCCTCCTTATTGTTATGTACATTTATTGTGTTACTTTTAGATTTATTCGATTTTTTTTATATAGTAAATATTTTATCTCTATTTCTTGAACTGCATTGTTGGTTAAGGGCTTGTAATTAAGCATTTCACGGTACGCATGTGACAAATAGCATTTGGTTTGATTTGATTGAAGTGGATTTTAACAAGTGCCATCAATAAGGGATCATAGCTTTCACCTGGTCAGTCTTTCGTGGAAAGAGCAGGTGTCATTTATGTTTTGTACACTCAATTGATATTTATATTTGTCTATTTTCCATGCAATTTGAATGGAATTGATGGAGAGAGAGAAAGACTGACAGCGTGCTCACGTGCACACTGATTTAAAGCAACAATATGATATGCTGTTTTAAAATTCTACAGCTGATTTTTTTTGTTGAAATAATCATCTTTACAATTAAAAATAAGGTGACCCCCAAAAGCCAGATGGGGATGTGTCAATTAGACAGCGCATTTAGTCCTTATATTACTGTAGCATATGCTGTAGCAAATGTAGGGACCACAATGGAAACAAGTCCTCGACTTTACTGTGCAATCCCAGTCACTTCTAACATTATTTGTGTATATAAAATCAATCAATCAATTAAAATTAAACAAAATAAATCAATCAATCAGCCCAAACTGTGCAGCAGCAATTTGATGAATGGAATGAGTCTTCTGTTACAAAACACCAAAAAGTTTAATGACATTCAAAGATGTCAAGTCAAAGCCTTCAATACTGGGTAAATTTAGGTAGGTTTGGGATCGATGTGTTTTCTGTTTGTCGAGATTAACATAGTCTATTTATTGTGGTGTTGAAAACGCAAACCATGATATTGAAGTGCCCGAAATCGGTATGTTTTGTTTATTGGTTGTGTGGTGCATTGGCACAGAAACCTGTTGGTGGAACATTTGTTGTATATATTTTATATAATTGTAAATATGGCATCAAAATGTCGAAAGTCTGATTCCCCCTTAGCTGATCATTGTCTTCAACCGGCTCTGATTTTGAAGTAATGAAACAAGCAGGGAGAATGCGCTCGTCTGTGGTGGTTGGCGAACCTTCTGGCCTGTAGCCCTGCATAGCATCAACTGTACCACAAAAGTATGCTGAAGTGGCAAAGTCGATATCCACATTGAAAAATAAAGGGTCGCTACGGTTGTTGTTATTTGTGGGCGTAAACATTATTTTTGAGTTAATTATATGACGGCGTTTCATTTATTTTACAGGGGAGGGTCATGTGAATATATCTTTTACGTTGGGGAGGGGGTTGCATTTTTATTCTACACCTTGAGTTGGACAATTACCGATGCCTGGATGTACCTATGGTGCACCAATCTGTCCCTTGTATGTAGATATTTTGTTAACTTGTTGTAAAACTCTGATGTATTGTATTTATTTCCTTTTCTCTTTATTTTCATTTACCATAGGTACATTTGCTTTCTCTCTTTTCGTCCCATCCCACAATCTCTCTCCTCAACTACATCCTGGGTCTCTAAAGAGACCTATATTGACACCATACTTGGGGAAATTCTGAAGGGACTGGAGTACCTGCACTCAAAGGAAGAGCCACCGAGATATCAAAGGCGAACAATCGAACTTAGACAGAACAGCACCCCCCCTAACATAATTCTAGGCATTATCATACCCAAAGGATGCATCTTGCCTTTAGTTTCCGTAGTGTAGTGGTTATCACGTTCGCCTAACACGCGAAAGGTCCCCGGTTCGAGACCGGGCGGAAACACTTTTTCAAAAAGTAAATAGTAGCGTAGGCTGGGCCAATATTTGACAATAAAAAATCAAATGAATACGTTACAGTCGTCATGGGTTGTAGATTTTATAAAAAATGTTTGCATTGTCAGTTGGCGCCGGTGAAGATTTTGTCAAAAGTGCTTGGAAATACAATTACATTTCTAAAAACAATTGGTTGGAAAACCCTTTGTCATCATTGTGATGTCGTCAGATAGACTTAAGATGCAGTATAACGTTAACCAGCTAGCTATGATTGAGGGAGAGCACCAGATTTTAGCTAGCTAACGTTAGCATTGCTAGGTATTTTTACGAACTTTGCTAGCTAATAATGGTTAATGCTACCATGTACAGAAGGCACGTACATGCTCCGGAGTCTTAACTTTTGGAATGGGGTCATAAAAGCTTATAGCTAAAACAGTTCAAATGCTAAAGCCACATTTATAAGAAGAAAATGATTTCAACATGCCACATTGGCTTCAGAAACCACTCCGTTCGTACCGATAGCTTCTGTTTACCACAGAGAGCGTTTGTTTCTATGCTTTCTCTTCTATCTTTCCTAGCTGGCAAAGTACCAGGATGTTGCCTCTGGTTTTGAATATGAATACCCTGTGCAGATGATGCTTTCCTACGTCATACTTCCATGTCCATAGTCTTTTGAATGGCTTTCAAGATGATATAATAAAATTCATGAAAACGCGGTCAAGTAAGATATACAGTACCAGTCAAAAGTTTGGACACACCTACTCATTCAAAGGTTTTTCTTTATTTTTACTATTTTCTACATTGTAGAATAAGTGAATATATCAAAACTATGAAATAACACATATGGAATCACCAAAAAAGTGTTAAACAAATGGAAATATATTTGAGATTCTTCAAAGTAGCCTTTGCCTTGATGACAGCTTTGCACACGCTAGGCATTCTCTCAACCAGCTTCACCTGGAATGCTTTTCAAACAGTCTTGAAGGAGTTCCCACATATGCTGAGCACCTGTTGGCTCCTTTTTCTTCACTCTGCGGTCCAACTTATTCCAAACCATCTCAATTGGGTTGAAGTCAGGTGATTGTGGAAGCCAGGAGAGAGAGAAGGATGGTTGAATTAGAGGGGGCATACTTAAGTTCACACAGGACACCAGATAAGACAGGAGAATTTCACCAGATAGGACAGACTGACCGTAGCCCCCACGGCACATAGACTATTGCAGCATATATACTGGAGGCTGAGACAGGGGGGTTGGGAGACACTGTGGCCCTGTCCGACAATACCCCCGGACAGGGCCAAACAGGCAGGATGTAACCCCAACCACTTTGCCAAAGCACAGCCCCCACACCACTAGAGAGATAAACAGACCACCAACTTACTACCCTGAGACAAGGCTGAGTATAGCCCACAAAGATATCCTCCAGCACGAGCCCGAGGGGGCGCAAAACCGGACAGGAAGATCACGTCAGTGACTCAACCCACTCAAGTCGAGTATAGCGGAAAAAGCCTGTCACGACATGATGCACCCCTTCTAGGGACGGCATGGAAGAGCACTAGTCAGCCAGTGACTCAGCCTCCGTAATAGGGTCCCAGTGGAGAGAGGGGAGACAGCCAGGCAGAGACAGCAAGGGTGGTTTGTCACTCCAGTGCCTTGCCGTTCACTTTCGCACCCCTGGGCCAGAATACACTCAATCACAGGACCAATTGAAGAGATGAGTCTTCAGTAAAGACTTAAAGGTCGAAAACGAAGCAAGGTCGGTCACATGGACAGGATGACCCTTCCATAAAAATGAAGCCCTATAGGAGAAAGCGCTGCCTTCAGCTGTTTGCTTAGAGATTCTAGGGACAATAAGGAGGCCTACGTCTTGTGACCGTAGCGAACGTGTAGGTATGTACGGCAGGACCAAATCAGAGAGATGGGTAGGAGCAAGTCCATGCAATGCTTTATAGGTTAGCAGTAACTGGGTAGCAGACTGAAAAACAGCTTCTATCTCAAGGCCATCAGACTGTTCAACAGCCATCACTGACACAGAGAGGCTGCTGCCTACATACAGACTCGAAATCATTGGCCACTTTTATAAATGGATCATTAGTCACTTAAATAATGCCACTTTAATAATGTTCAGATATCTTGCATTACTCATCTCATATGTATATGCTGTATTCTATACCATCTATTTCATCTTGCCTATGCCGCTCGTTCATCGCTCATCCATATATTTATATGTACATATTGTTTTTCATCCCTTTACTTAGATTTGTGTGTATTATTAGGTAGTTGTTGTGGAATTGTTAGATTATTGTTAGATATTACTGCACGGTCGGAACTAGAAGCACAAGCATTTTGCTACACTCGCATTAACATCTGCTAACCATGTGTATGTGACCAATACAATTTGATTTGATTTGAAGCCAGTGTAGAGGCTAGCACTGGAGTAATATGATCCCATTTTTTGGTTCTAGTCTAGCAGCCATATTTAGCACTAACTGAAGTTTATTTAGTGCTTTATCCGGGTGCTTTATTGATATAGGCTGATTTAGTTATTATGCTTTATCGATATAGGCAGAGAGTTTTTTACATTTTCCAGGTCAAGATTCAGCTTTTTCTGGAGTGTCACAGTTTCTGTTTTATTTTGAGTGTGTTTCCTTAGGTTACCGCTGGAGGGCACGCTTACCTTGTTTCTAGTTTCCAGTTTACCCTGATTGTTTCTTATTGGTTTCACTTGTGTTTGATTGCCATCTCTGTTCACCTGGTTGCCTGGCTATTTAGGTTCCTCTGTTGGCCTGGATCCTTGCTTAGGTCGTATGTTTTGTTTAGTGCATGCTTGTGTTGCTGCCTTGTTTTTGTCAAGACTTTAAGTAAAGCTCTGGATTTACCCTTACCTCTGTGTTTCTATGCGACTGGGTTCGAGTTCGCACAAGCATCATTGTAACAGAGAGGCTTTATTACTGCCACATTTAGTGAGTTTGGTACACATCTGGAGGATAGGGAGATGTTTATTATGTTCAACAAAGCTCTTTCAGTTAGGGATGCATATCGGAATCGGCCAATATTAGCTAAAAATGCCAACATCGGTATCGGCTGATGTTAAAAACCGATGTCAAAGCTACCGTGCATACCTATATAAACGTAGGTACATGACGTAATGACGCCACGTAAAAGTTTGCACTACACGTGCAACACAGCATTCCTAACCTAGCCCACACAATGTCTGCTGTGTGGATCGAGCAGTCAACAAGTCGAGCAGTCATTTCAAAGAGTAAGAAAATTCTAGCGGGACAACTCAAAGACGAAATCCATTAATGCCAAGATAATGGAATTCATTGCCCTTGACAATCAACTGTTCTCTGTCGTGGGTGATGTTGGCTTTCGCCGACTGGTCGAGCACCGGTACACACTACCAAGTGCGCTATCTTTCAGATGTTGCCCTACCTGGAGTTACACAGTAATAGCGTCACTGCTATTAGCTTCACGACATACATACTATGGAACGCCGTTTGGGTCTTTAAGTGTCAAAAAAGATACAGTAGCACTGTCAAAGCTGTACAAAAAAGTCTGCAAACAAGCAAACACCGGCCACGAACGATGTGTTTACAATACCACGTTGGTAATAAAGCATAATATGTTTGACCACAACTTCTGGGGTACCTGGCTTTAGCTTGGTACCTAGCTAGCACCAATACAACCAGCCTGAAAACAATGACCAGTAGAAACTGCAGTCATTTTCATTATTCTTAGCAATGATTTAGGAATCCTTGTGGGTAAGTATTAGCAAGGTTGCCACTTGTTAGTTACTTTTGATGTTGAGTCGTTATACACAAATATTCCGCATGAGGGCGGTATTGAAGCCATGGAACATTTTCTTCTGCAACGTGACCCTAATGAGCTACCTTCCAGTGCCTGCATTGTATTAAAATTTTTGCATCTGAGCTCTTAGAGTGTTCTTTCCTTTATTTTCTAGTGTTCTGCTCCGCTAGCCAGCACCTCGCCTTTATAGGTGTGCGTTTCTTTTTTCTAGATTGCCACTTGTTGTTCGCCTATTGAAATTGAACTTCAGTTCATGAAAATATATAGCTAGCCAGCTACTATAAATCCAAGATGGCGTAGCAGTCAGGCATCTTTCTCTTCGTCTTGTCGTGTCCCGTGTATATATCTTTTTATATATTTTTTCTTCGCATATATTTTTGTATATTTTTCTTAACCACAACTTCAACATACTCTCCTGCAACCCGCCTCACCCAATGTGGTATGGATCTGCTATTTTCTTTACTTTAGAACTAGAACCCCCAACAAAAGCTAGCCAGCTAACTAGCTATTAGCTAGTAGTCAGCTAGCCACTGCTAACAGTCATCAGCTAACCTTTAGCCGGACAACACCTGCCAGTCTGCACAGCGTGATTCAACCCAGAGCATATCGGACTTCTCCTCTGTATCTCCGGATTCCTACCACAAGCTCCGAACCTTTTCACCTGGATCATCGCAGCTAGCTAGCTGCTATCCGAGTGACTACTCCTGGCTAATGTCTCTGTCCCGTAGCAAGCACCAATTAGCCTGGAGCTAGCCTATGCTAGGCCCATCTCCCAGCTAGCTGAAGAGGTCCATCAGTCACTCCTTGGGCTACAATACCTATTTTGCCAATTGGCCTGGACACCTTTTACTGCCGATACGGAGCCCCGCTGATTCATCACAACTGGGCTACGGACGTAATCCGCCTGAGGGTTTTTTTCAACAGGCTCCTCCGTCGCGACGTCCCCTGAATGCCCATCTGCCAGCCTGCTAGCCGCAGCCCGCTAGCTGTCTAGAGCATATCGGACTGTTAGCTGAAGAGGTCCATCAGCCAATTTCTTGGGCTACTATACCTATTTTGCCAATTGGCCTGGACCCTTTTACTACACGGAGCCCTGCTGATCCATCACGACTGGTCTCCCGACGTAACCGCACGAGGGGGCTACAACAGACTTCTTCCGTCGCGATGTCCCTCAAAGGCCCTTCTGCTAGCCTGCTATCCCCGGCCCGCTAGCTGTCTGAATCGCCGTGTCTCCAACTCGCCTAGCTACGCACTAGACACGATGATCACTCAGCTACGCATGCCTCTCCCTAATATCAATATGCCTTGTCCATTACTGTTTTGGTTAGTGATTGTCTTATTTCACTGTAGAGCCTCCAGCCCTGCTCAATATGCCTTAGCTAACCCTTTTGTTCCACCTCCCACACATGCTGTGACCTCAGCTGGTTTAAATGGTGTCTCTAGAGATAATACCTCTCTCATCGTCACTCAATGCCTAGGTTTACCTCCAATGTATTCACATCCTACCATACCTTTGTCTGTACATTATGCCTTGAATCGATTCTACCGTGCCCAGAAACCTGCTCCTTTTACTCTCTGTTCCCGAACGTACTAGACGACCAGTTCTAATAGCCTTTAGCCATACCCTTATCCTACTCCTCCTCTGTTCCTCTGGTGATATAGAGGTTAATCCAGGCCCTGCAGTGCCTAGCTCCACTCCCATTCCCCAGGCGCTCTCATTTGTTGACATCTGTAACCGTAAAAGCCTTGGTTTCATGCACGTTAACATTAGAAGCCCCCTCCCTAAGTTTGTTTTATTCACTGGTTTAGCACACTCTGCCAACCCGGATGTCCTAGCCGTGTCTGAATCCTGGCTTAGGAAGGCCACCAAAAACCATGAAATTTCCATCGCTAACTATAAAATTTTCCGCCAAGATAGAACTGCCAAGGGGGGCGGAGTTGCAATCTACTGCAGAGATAGCCTGCAGAGTTCTGTCTTGCTATCCAGGTCTGTGCCCAAACAATTTGAGATTCTACTTTTAAAAATCCACCTTTCCAGAAACAAGCCTCTCACCGTTGTCGCTGGCTATAGACCACCTTCTGCTCCCAGCTGTGCCCTGGACACCATATGTGAATTGATTGCCCCCCATCTACCTTCAGAGCTCGTGCTGTTAGGTGACCTAAACTGGGACGTTCTTAACACCCCGGCCATCCTACAATCGAAGCTTGATGCCCTCAATCTCACACAAATGATCAATGAACCTACCAGGTACAACCCCAAATCCGTAAACACTAGCACCCTCATAGATACCATCCTAACCAACCTGCCCTCCAAATACACCTCCGCTGTCTTCAACCAGGATCTCAGCGATCACTGCCTCATTGCCTGCGTCCGTAATGGGTCTGTGGTCAAACGACCACCCCTCATCACTGTCAAACGCTCCCTAAAACACCTCAGCGAGCAGACCTTTCTAATCGACCTGTGTATCCTTGAAGGATATTGACCTCCTTCCGTCAATAGAGGATGCCTGGTTATTTTTTAAAAGTGCTTTCCTCACTATCTTAAATAAGCATGCCCCATTCAAGAAATTTAGAGCCAGGAACAGATATAGCCCTGGGTTCACTCCAGACCTGACTGCCCTTGACCAGCATAAAAATATCCTGTGGCGTTCTGCATTAGGATCAAATAGCCCCCGCCATATGCAACTTTTCAGGGAAGTTAGGAACCAATATACAGAGGCAGTTAGGAAAGCAAAGGCTAGCTTTTTCAAACAGAAATTTGCATCCTGTAGCACAAACTCCAAAAAGTTCTGGGACACTGTAAAGTCCATGGAGAATAAGAGCACCTCCTCCCAGCTGCCCATTGCACTGAGGCTAGGAAACAGTGTCACCACCGATAAATCCACGATAATTGAGAATTTCAATAAGCATTTTTCTATTGCTAGCCATGCTTTCTACATGGCAACCCCTACCCTGGTCAACAGCCCTGGACCCCCCACAGCAACTTGCCCAAGCCTCCCCATTTCTCCTTCACCCAAATCCAGATAGCTGATGTTCTGAAAGAGCTGCAAAATCTGGACCCCTACAAATCAGCCGGGCTTGACAATCTGGACCCTTTCATTCTAAAATGATCTGCCAAAATTGTTGCAACCCATATTACTAGCCTGTTCAACCTCTCTTTCGTATCGTCTGAGATCCCCAAAGATTGTAAATCTGCCATGGTCATCCCCCTCTTCAAAAGGTGGAGACACTCTAGACCCAAACTGCTACAGACCTATATCTATCCTACCCTGTCTTTCTAAGGTATTCGAAAGCCAAGTTAACAAGCAGATCACCAACCATTTCGAATCCCACCGTACCTTCTCCGACATGCAATCTGGTTTTCGAGCTGGTCATGGGTGCACCTCAGCCACGCTCAAGGTCCTAAACGATATCATAACCGGCATCAATAAGAGACAATACTGTGGAGCTGTATTCATCGACCTGGCCAAGGCTTTTGACTCTGTCAATCACCACATTCTTATCGGCAGACTCAACAGCCTTGGTTTCTCAAATGGCTGCCTCGTCTGGTTCACCAACTACTTCTCAGACAGAGTTTAGTGTGTTTAATTGGAGGGCCTGTTGTCCAGACCTCTAGTCTCTATGCGGGTACGACAGGGTTCAATTCTCGGGCCGACTCTTTTCTCTGTATCCATCAATGATTTCACTCTTGCTGCTGGTGATTCTCTGATCCACCTCTATGCAGACGACACCTTTCTGTTTACTTCTGGCCCTTCTGTGGACACTGTGTTAACTAACCTCCAGACGAGCTTCAATACCATACAACTCCCCTTCCGTGGCCTCCAACTGCTCTTAAATGCAAGTAAAACTAAATGCATGCTCTTCAACCGATCGCTGCCCGCACCTGCTCGCCCGTCCAGCATCACTACTCTGGACGGTTCTGACTTAGAATATGTGAATATAAATATGTCATTTACAAAATAGCCTCCAACACTCAGCAAATTGGATGCAGTCTATCACAGTGCCATCTGTTTGTCACCAAAGCCCCATATACTACCCACCACTGCGACCTGTATGCTCTTGTTGGCTGGCCCTCGCTTCATATTCGTCGCCAAACCCACTGGCTCCAGGTCATGTATAAGTCTTTGCTTGGTAAAGCCCCGCCTTATCTCAGCTCACTGGTCACCATAGCAGCACCCACACGTAGCACGTGCTCCAGCAGGTATATTTCACTGGTCACCCCCAAAGCCAACTCGTCCTTTGGCCGCCTTTCCTTCCAGTTCTTTGCTGCCAATGACTGGAACGAATTGCATAAAATCACTGAAGCTGTAGACTCATATCTCCCTCACTAACTTTAAGCACCAGCTGTCAGAGCAGCTCACAGATCACTGCACCTGTACGTAGCCCATCTGTAAATAGCCCATCCAACTACCTCATCCCCATACTGTTATTTTTATATTTTTTAATTGCTCCTTTCTACCCCAGTATCTCTACTTGCACATTCATCTTCTGCACATCTATTAATCCAGTGTTTAATTGCTAAATTATAATTATTTCGCCACTTTGGCCTATTTATTGCCTTACCTCCCTTATCTTACCTCATTTGCACACACTGTATATAGACTTTTTCTATTGTGTTATTAACTGTATGTTTGTTTATTCCATGTGTAACTCTGTGTTGTTGTTTGTGTCGCACTGCTTTGCATTATCTTGGCCAGGTCGCAGTTGTAAATGAGAACTTGTTCTCAACTAGCCTACCTGGTTAAACCTGCTTAGCTGCCTACTGTACTGCATGATTGTAGCGGGTTTACTAATGTGTTACTTCTAGTAGCTACGACGATGTAGGTAGGCTATGTGTAGTAGTTAGCCATTATGATATGAAGGTTTGGCTTGGAAAGGTTTTTTGCCTGGTCACATACAGCTGATGTGTTGTGCACTGAAGGGAAAAGGGGAGAGGAGGAGAGCACGTAGATGCGAGAAGGAATTCTACAATGAGCAAAATGATCATGTTTGTATATGGCTGCTATGAAAGTGAACTGTGTTCGAGTGTGCTCAGGGGTGTATTCATTCTGCCAATTCTGTTGAAAAATGTTTCTTAAACATCACCACGCTTAGGACTCTGGGTCTGAACACCTCCCTCTGCAACTGGATCCTGGACTTCCTGAAGGGCCGACCCCTGGTGGTGAGGGTAGACAACATCACCTACTCCATGCTGACCCACAGGGGCCCCACAGGGGTGTGTGCTTAGTCTCATCCTATACTCCCTGTTCACCCACGACTGCGTGGCCACGTACGACTCCAACACCATCATCAAGTTCGCTGAGGACAGGACGGTGGTAGGCCTGATCATCGGTGACGATGAGTCAGCCTACAGGGAGGACCTGGCAGTGTGATGCCTCATGTTTTTTTCTAGTAATACATTGTTATTGATTATTGCATTGTTGGTTTTTGAGTTTGCAAGAAAGGCGTTTCACTGTACTTGTGCATGTGACATTAAAACTTGAAACTGGGATAAACATACCTGAATTTTGTCCAATAGAAACTCTTGTTTGCAACTGTTGGACTAATGATTACACCCTAGATCAGCTAGACGCAGGAAAGAGTGTGTAAGGCAGTATTGAATGTGTCACTGTCTTTTACCTTGAGTACTCAAATTTGTCTCTCGACCTGTGCTCCTATAGTATGTTGTAAACTTTCATTCATAGGCTAGGTTGTAGCAACCTCATTATGGGTATGGGGATAATTTGAGTATCATGAGGTAGCCTAAACCTTTCAATGTTACATTGAGCTGGGTATGAATGACAGTCATCCAATATGCTGTTATAGAATTAAGGCCATGCTCCTAAAAAAACAAGGTCACATTTTTTGTAGAATGTGTAACATTATGCCCTTGTAGATTTACCCAATATGTCATGGTTAGCTGTTGTCTTCTTAACTTCAACGGCATCTCTCCCAACTCTACCTGCCTCGCTGCTAGTGGGGAGGTCCTAAGTGCTCCACAACATATTCTTAGGGCTTGGGACTGGCTTACATCTAGCCTTTTTAAAGACATCTGAGCTGCTGATACATACGCTACACTTCCATAATCCAGTGATGACCTTGACAGCTCTATATATAGCATTTTTAACACCCTTCTATCTGCCCCCCCACTCCATTCCTGACATGCAACACATCACATTCAATATTTTCTTCCTTTTGACAACTAGGCCTTCACTACATCGAAGAAAACAGCTACCACCACCTCTTTATTTGCCTGTGCCTTCCGTATTACTGACTCAAGGCACAGTGCAGGATCCATCATTCCCCTGCCTTTCCTGAACCCACTTTGATCTGGTGACATTAGTCCTCTACTCTCCAGAAAGTAAGTCAGCCTTTCCGTTATCATCCTTTCCATATGTTTACATACATGAGATGTCAATGTTATCGGATGTCAATGTTATCGGCCTATAGCTTGAATGTGTCAAGCTATTTATTTTTTTATTTCACCTTTATTTACACTGGCGGGCTCCGGTGGCAATATATATATATATTTTTATTTTTATTATTATTATTTATTACAAAAAACACAAGGAATAATAATAAATAAAAACATATACTAATTTCCTTTAAGGACCAAAAAACTGACAGCTGTGCCATATAAATTGCAAAATAGTTGGGAAGAGATTTTCGATGTACCCATTCCATGGCACATGGTTTATGAATTGATACGCAAAACAACGCCTGATTCAAAACTTCGAATTTTTCAATTTAAATTACTATACAAAATTCTTGCAACTAATAGAATGTTATATATATGGGGGATACAATCTTCCCAGCTCTGCAGATTCTGCTGTGAGGAGGCAGAGTCATTAGATCATTTATTTTGGTATTGTCCATATGTAGCTCGTTTTTGGTCACAGGTCCAGGAATGGCTGAAGAATTGCAACATTTGCCAAGAACTAACGCTGCAGATAGCAATACTGTGTGATTTGAAAAGCCATAGTCAATCAATCAATAATATAATAATTATTTTAGCAAAAATGTTTATTTTTAATTTACAATCTGTAGAAGCTATGAGAATAGAAAGGTGCAATTGTTTTGTGAAGCATCACAGCACAGTTGAAAAATATATGGCAAATAAAAATCCCAAATGGATGATGTTGAGAGATAGATGGGAGGGGTTGAATGGAGCTGAAGGGTGGGACTAATAACAAGATAAACAATGTAAAACATACGGGGTCTGTAAAATGTATATAGGTTCAGAACTTTTGTGATACAGCAGTTACAAATAGAAATCAAAACGGATGGACATCAGAAATAGAGGAAGGACTAAAAACAAACAAAAAATAACTATTGTAAAATAGACTGTGTCTGTAAAATGTGAATAAGATGAATAAATTGAAGGTAAAAGCCGAAGTGTTTATTAGTTTACTCCAATTGGGGGATCGGTGGTAGGGTTTGCGGGGAATAATAATAAAGGTATATTCTTTAAAAAGTATGTATGTCTATATAGGTATGTGTATATATATGTATATGTATGCATGCATGTATGGATATATATATTTACCCCAAAAATATATGGGGGATTTGAAATGATGCAGACAATTACATTGATGGAAGAAATATTCTTTCCGCAATATTAAGCTGATTAAGCTAAAAAAAAAAATCAAAAAAAACACAAGGAAGGGGTAACATTAAAGTATTAGAACATGAAGGATAAACAATACAGCGTCAAGACACTATCAAACATGTATCAGTCTTTCCGCAACAGAGCCATCCTTATGTGTGAGGGTGCATGTGCATGATAGTGATATAAAATATGTCATAGTTTCCTTTTTCATGATCACAATCTTGTGAAACCCGAACCCTCCAAGATCCCCCCACAGTTCCCCAATAGCTGTCCCCAAACCATTTGAGACTCCTCCCACAGTCCCCCCCCAAGAAAAAAATTTGAAAATACAATTAATTCCATTCTCCACCCCCAGGAACCCCCCAATGCACCAGAAAAAGGAAAAGACAGAAGAAAACAGCAAACAACAATGCAAAAAAATATATATATATATAAATCAATTTAAAACAAAGGACATCAAGGACAACTGAAATCATAACAGCAATGCCAACTGTATATGTTTGTGTGCATGTCTGGCACTATTACATGTATGTGTGTGTTCTTGTATGTGTTTATTTGAATGAGAGTGTGTGTATATGCATGTGTACAAACACCGGCACGGCATCAGCCTCAGGCAAACCGACATTAGTTGTGCCACTTAGTGTCATTCAAATGTACTTTTATTATGTTTTATTTAGACTTTTTTTCCCCTTTATCTTTTGACCATCATTCTCTCTCACACACAGCAACTCCACTCCCACTTGTCTCCAAGTCCACATGCCAACCCTTAGCTTCCCTCAGCCCATCCCATCTATCTCTGCTGGCCACCCACTTCGTGTTTCTAATATCTTTCAACTATGCTATGATGTTTAACGTACAATTTCAATCTATCTAATCGAATAGAATCCACAGATTGCGTGTTGAAGATAAATACTTTTACTAAGAGTATTAGTATATTAGTAATTGAGTGACCCGGTCTCTCCAGATCTCCCAACAGTACTATTTCTAGGGTCAATTTTAGATCAATGCTATGCATTTTCAGCCATTCCTGAACCTGAGACCAGAAACAGGCTACCTGAGGGCAATACCAAAATAAATGGTCTATTGATTCTGCATCCTCACAACAAAATTTGCAGAGCTTCGATGATTTTATGCCCCAAAAATTCAACATTTTGTTGGTGGCAAGAATTCTATATAATAATTTTAGCTGAAAAGCACGAAGTCTTGAATCTTGCGTTGTTTTATATATCAACTCATACACCCTGTACCACGGAATCGGTACATCAAAAATCTCTTCCCAACTATTTTGCAATCTGTATGGCACAGTTGTCAACATCCTGGTCCTCAAATTAACTGGTATACTTTCCTATTTATGCTATTTTTATTCCTCTGCCAGTTTTGATCCTTTATATTGGGCAGACAGACCATTTCCCTACCTCCTCCCGCTGCCACCCGCCTCCTCCATTTTTGGGGCAATGCTATGATCAATTGGTGTACTCTTGGATTGAGCAGACCTTCCCGTACAATTCTGATAACTCCATGAAGGACATAACTCTACCATTACAATTTACAATATCATTTAAGAACAAAATACCCTTTTCGAACATCTTTCCCATAAATACAGGTATTTTATCAACCAGCACATTTGAGTTCAGCCATAATATTTGTTGTAATATTTGTTCTATCTTTTCAGGGGGATGAAATTGAAATTGTAGCCAGCTCTGCAATGCTTGTTTGAAAAAGACAGATACTTTGAAAAAAAGTATAACTTTCAATTAATCGAAAATGAGACATGGCAATCTGCAAAAAGGCCCTTTTTAAACAATGGATGAGCTTTTCTTAGTAATCTACTTGAGAACCATTTAGGGTTCAAATAAAACTTTTGAATGAGTGAAGCTTTTAGAGAGAGGTTTAGTGCTTTTATATTTAATAATCTCAACCCACCCAATTCATATTCATTATATAGATAGGCTCGTTTTATTTTGTCTGGTTTAGCCTCCCAGATAAAGCAAAATATTTTTTGCTCATATGATTTGAAAACCAAATCATCAGGAGTAGGCAGCGTCATAAGTAAGTGAGTAAACTGAGATATGACTAAGGAGTTAATCAGGGCAATTTTTCCATAAATAGACAGGTGGCAATAAATTAATTTAACCAAAAGCTTACCTTGACTTGGAAGAGTTCCAGTGTTGGATAGTCATAACCAGCTAGCTAACATAGCATTCCTCTGTTTGAGCCAGGTGTTTGAGTAGGCTAAACTAGCTAGTTGCATTCGCTAGCTAAGTGAAAGTGAACAAAAAATACTAAATATAGCTAGCTCTCTCTCTCGCTTCTCCTGAACTTTAAAAAAATGTTCAACTATTGTCTTTCTCTCTATTTGAGTCAACTACTCACCACATTTTATGCACTGCGGTGCTAGCTAGCTGTAGTTTATGCTTTCAGTACTAGATTCATGCTCTGATCTTTTGATTGGGTGGAATCAGTTCATGCTGCAAGAGCTCCGAAAGGTCTGATAGGTTGGAGGACGTCCTCTGGAAGCCTCCTCGGTTTTGTATTGAAGTCAATATACCCAGAGGAGGAAGGAAACCAGTTGTCCTCCGGCGCTGCACTACAGAGTGCTCTTGACGCTATTGTATATCTTCATTGCAAAACTGTGTGTTTTAATCAATTAATTGGTGACGTAAATATATTTAGTATAGTTTTAGGGATGCTTGAGAGGGTAACAACTGTTGAGGAAGAAGTATATTCAGTTGTAAGTGAACATTTAAGAACACAGTACTATGCTTTCTTGAATATATTCACTGAGGGATCTAAGGACCCTTAAACAGCGAGGACAGGTGCAGCTTTTAGCGTTCCTTAGTTTAAGGTGGCAGTGAGAAAAAGAGCAACAGATAATTTATCGGTTTACACAAGGGTGTTGCTGGCCATACTCTTGGCTGCAGAGTGTGTGGAGGAGGTGAGGCCAGACAGGGTAGTTATCTGCTCTGACTCCTGTGCATCACTGATGAGCTTAAATTAATGTGTGTCTCAGAGCAAACCGTATGTATTGTATGAGGTTTTTCAGTGCTTGTATAGGGTGAGACATGGGGGTATTTGTCATGTTCTTCTGGGTACCAGCTCATGCGGGAGTAGAGGGGAATGAAGAGATGGATGTTCTCGCCAAGCAGGCTTTTAAACATCCTAATGTTGAGATGGAATTGTCAATCAGTAAAGCAGAAGCCAAGTGGTTAATAAAAACAGTGTTTAAAAAACAAGGGCAAGAGTTGTGGAAATGAGAGGGAAAGGGAAGACACCTGTATAAGACTCAGGAAAGGTGGTGGGCAGGGAGGTCCTCAGGTCGAGAGAGAAGTGGGAAAGTTTCATCACAAGGCTGAGACTGGGTCACAAGACTCCATAGTACATTGAAATTGGTAGGAAAACATCATAAGGGGAGGTGTGATCATTGTCAGGAGGTGATGGAGACAGTGGAACATGTTATATTTCAGTGCCAGCAATATGGGAGGGAAAGGGAGAGAATGTTATTAGTTGAAGAGCCAATGTTAATTGGACTGCTGGGGAAATCTTTAGGGGATGTAGTATTTAATTATGTATTTTGTTTCCTTAGGGAGATGAGAATATTAGGTAGGATTTAGTCCTTCCCTGTCTCCGGTGCACACTCCAGTCCAGTTGGTGGCGGTAATGCACCATAAAGTTGGTTGTCAACTGCCATATAAAATCCACAAGACAGTAAAAGCACCCTGGTCCCCTGGTTCAGAGGCTGATCAGATCAGTAATCAGAGGATTTATCTAGCTAGCTAACTAACTAGAAGCTAGCTGAATCTGAGGCCACATATTTTCCTGTTGCCTGTTAGGTAGCTACTTAGCATTCTGGGGATACATATAACTAGCTAGCTAGCATAGCTACCTAGCTAGCCTACATAGTGAGAAGCTAGCAGGCTAACTTAGCATAGCAATCCACATCCATATAATGGCAGCAAACTTGAAAGACAAGGAAGCTTATCAAAGACTAAACTTTCTATATCAGGTACGTTTTATTGATTTCTAGTACTTTATATTTTGCTAACTGATTTGCACAGATAGTGGTTTCATGTGATATTGATTTCTTGCAGGCTGCACACTGTGTTTTGTCTCAAACCCCTGAGAATGTGGAATTGGCTCGTTTTTACTGCTTCACTCAGAAGACCATTGCAAAACGTTTGGTGTTGAGACAGTGAGTAGACCATAACAATACTCATCAAAACTCTTGTAAGAAAAAATAAGCGCTTACATTTGCATCAATAAAGGTTGCAACTTTCATGTCACGTTAAGAATACATGACAGAAATGATCAGTTCGAAACATGTCTGCTAAAATGATGACAACTAGAATGTTATTGACATCTTTATAGAGACCCCTCAGTGAAAAGAGCATTATGTAAGAAGTGCTGCTCTTTGCTGGTCCCAGGAGTAACTGCCACAGCCAGACAGAGAAGTAAGTATATAACTAAATAGATGGCTCATCAGCCACCTAATCAAAGCCAACACATTTTTCAAGCTATTTAATTGTCATTCTAGTCCTTCTCAATACAAACACAGATGAAAACAGAGTTATGGTTGTATCTAGCAGTTGGAGACATTTGTATCTCATGATGAGATTTTGAAAGTACTGAGTGAGACTCCATTGTCATTACATGTAACCCATGCTTTATTCTCTTAAGGGACTAAGTACAGAAACCGCATGACTGTGCTGCAATGTCTCAGCTGTGGACAGAGCAAGAGGTTCCTTAACAATCCGGAGCATCGCCTGTGGGTGGACCAGCCTGAGGCTCAGCTGGAGAACCAATCACAGCCAGGTGAGGTTACCCTGAGACAACTCAACTAGATTACAGTTATGGTTCATATTAGTGAGGCGCGGGACAACTAAGTACCGTCATGCATATGTGAATTAAGAGTTTTGAGTAGTCTGACTGCGTGTCGGATGCCTTCTCTGATTTCCGCAGATAGTCTTGTATGCATGGCACTGGTATAAATTGCATGTTGGCTATGTGGGGAAAGATAATATATTTATTTCCAACGCAGGTGTATTAAAATTCAGCTTCACATTTTGTTACATTTTCATCTCAAAAGTTAGCTTTTTCTTTATGCCACTTTTCATCCATCTCAGAGGGAGGCCATGCTGTTTAACATTTGTCCTTTCTGTTTTGTAGAACAAGGTCACTCCACTAAAGAGTTGCAGAAGGAGAAAGCTGATGGACCCGTATCTCAGAAATCCTCTACAGGGCCTTCCTCTACCCAGCACCAGGTGTCTCCATCAAAGCCCAAAACCTGAGCCCTGTGGCCTCCGTAGCCTAGTCACAACTGGACATAGCTTATTTGTGTGGTATTGACACATATTTTCAACAATTTCATAAGAATATTTTATGAGCATATTTTCTTTTTTTTGCTGTGTTTTTTTTGCTGGTGACAACCTATTAGCATTACATCAGTGTTATTTCTGTAATGGATTATAATTGGTTGAGGTTGGTAAAAATGCAAAAAAAATGGATGGATTGAGTTTTGTGTATACCTCAACTTGTTCACAATGTACAGTAATTTCAGGAACGACAACCAATGTTAAATGTTTAATACACATGATTATTTAAAATAGTTATTTTCAATTGATGTATTACTTCTGAAAGAACACAAGTTGTACATGAGATATAAAATTGTATCATACATGTACAGATCTTATTATTCTATAGCCCACCCCTTTTTGTCAGTCTAACCTAAGGAGAGAATCAGCTGTTGAATATAGTGCTCAGTGCATAATGAAACATCCCAATCAGAACAAACTTGAGCATTGCATTCCTAATGCACTCTTCGGTCCGTTATTGCCTCAGCTGAGGTGGATGATTTTTATATTCTTTCACTTTTTTTTATCTCCCTCCCCCTTTGGCACCCGGAAGCGGGTTTTCTGGGAATACAGCAGGTTCTTGGTAAAAATCCTGGGAATGTGGCCCATGTACAGGAGAAGGGCAAGGGTCATTCCTGAAAAGAGGATATCTGTATTACCAGCTTGATAAGCAATTTGCCTCATTGTCAAGGATAAAGACTTTTTTATCAGGTGCTTGTATGTAACAAAAATGTTGTTTGACTTACCAAAAATGGGCCCAAGCCAGTAGACCACTGAGTACTCCATAAAGGTGAACCCGGGACAGTAGAAGGTAAGGCCATAGGCCAGGGAGGGGTTCAGGAAAGCCATGGTATAATTACTGGCTGAAATACAAAGAAGACGAGTTCTCCGATCATGAACTTATTAATGCAGCGATCATCTGCAAAAACAGATTTTTTTTCTGACGCACAGATATAACAAAAAGAAAACAGCATATAGGCCTATGCAACTTTAATGATCTCTTTACTGAAATTTCTAAGTTAGAGGCATGATTGTCATCATGGGCTACTAACCTGAATGGGAGAAGTAGGTGAGCACAGCTGCAACGAGAGGAACCCGAATCAGCGCAGAGCGACGTTTCAGGCTGAGGTATATCAGATAAAAGATGAATGCACACACACACTCAGAAAAGACCCCCTGCACCAGGGAGACACGCAGGGCTGTGCTGCACTCCCTTGACATCAGGTTCTTGATCATGTGCATGTCATTAAGCTCCAGGGCCCAGTAGTAGCCAGCCCCAAGCAGGGCCAGGTGTGCCCCCAGGAACTGAGCAGCCAGAGCCAGCAGAGTGGGCAGAGTATGAGTCTCCAGCAGCAGGAAATTCATCAGAGTCAGGGAGGGGTTTCCAGTGACTCCGGCACAGATCACACCATGGGTCAGCAGCACTAAAAACAGTATGGTTAGAGTCACGTCCGGACCCAGTCCTCCTGCCCACTCGCCCACCTCTTTAATGGTCTGCACCTCCAACCAGCATGCCACCAGCACAAACGAGGCCGGAAACTCTGCTGCAACGCTCAAACGAGGCCATTTTCTGAAAAGGATTCTAAAGGCTGCACCAAACACCACAACAGCGAGAAAGTAACCAAGGGAGACATTGAGTCCAGACATAGTTAGGTTCACAGATGATACTACACCTTGCTGGTTCTGCTCACACAATGTATGACTTGTTGCTCAGTTTGCTGTCTGTGTGATTGTGACAACGTGGCACATGGAGAAGCGTTTTTCTTATCACAGAAACACCAGCTTTTCATCCCACACCACCTGCCAAAATCCACACTTCCCTTCTCAAGGTCAGGGAAGTGGCTTTGCCCCATTGATAAGGGCAAAGGACTACCGTGACTTAAACCAAATATGTAGTTTATTGACACCAAGAAAAAAAGTATTGTTACCTGATCTGATCCCACTAAAGAATATACCTTACTTTGATTCAGTTTCTCCTCTTCTTACCTATGTGTATTACTCTCAGGCCCAGACTCTAGGCAACTAGATCGGAACATCGAACATTTAGTAGAGACTGTATTGGTTGACTGATGAATGTACAGTATCAGTAAGCTTACTTTATTTTCTTGGACCACTGAAGCGGCATTCTCACATGAAATTGGCTTAGCTATTCCATAAAGAAGTATATTTATTGAATCTTATTTATTTAGCTATTTATTCTGCCATATGTCAATCTATGTTCATATGTCAATCTATGTTCCTAATTTAGCAGACCAATGTAGACACACCTATCCAGAGCGACTTACAATATAGTGAGTGCATACATTTTCATACTTTTCGTACTGTTCAGTCTAATCCTCCTTAACCCTTGTCTAACCCTGTACTTACAGGAACAATTGCATTTTAATATAAGGGCACCGTTAAGGTCCGTGCTATCTGGGACCCAGGGGTGGAATAAGTGCTCAATTGTCATACTTGAGTAGAAGTAAAGATACTGTAATAGAAAATGACTCAGGTAAAAGTGATAGCCACCCAGTAAATTACTACTTGAGTAAAAGTCTAAAAGTATTTGGTTTTAAATGTACTTAAGTATCAAAAGTACATGGAATTGCTAAAATGTACTTAAGTATCAACAGTAAAAGTATAAGTATAAACCGTTTCAAATGCCTTATATTAAGCAAACCAGATGGCACGGTTTTCTTGTTTTTTACATTTACGGATAGCCAGGGGCACACTGCAACACTCAGACACCATTTACAAACGAAACATTTGTGTTTAGTGAGTCCTCCAGATCAGAGGCAGTAAGGATGACCAGAGATGTTCTCTTAATAGGTGTGTGAATTGGACCATTTTCCTGTCAAAATGTAACGAGTACAAAGTACCTAATTTTCTTTAAGAATGTAGTGAAGTAAAAGTCAAAGTTGGCAAAAACAAGAATAGAAAGTAGAGATACCCCCAAAAAACTGCTTAAGTAGTACTTTAAGGTAGTTTTACTTAAGTACTTTACACCACTGCTGGGACCCTACAGTACCTATTAAAGTTGACATTTAAAATGGTTACGGTCAGTGTTATGGTTAAGGTTAGGAACCATGAACCCGGACAGCTCTGACGGTAATGTTAAGGCGTGTAACTAAAAATGACTGATTTGCCCACCTTGGGAAATAAAATTGTCCCAAATATTTGGAAGCGTTTGTAATTCAGCCCATTCCAACTTTGTAGTGGGGGAGTACAACAAACGTTCGAGCCTCGTTGGCGCAGTAGGCAGCGCGTCAGTCTCATAATCTGAAGGTCGTGAGTTCGAGCCTCACACGGGGCAGATGTTTTGCGTAGCTCTGCTACTGGCTTTATTTGAGATGTCAATTTACCTATGAATGCGAACACAAGTTAATACGTCGATGATTAAGATATCAGTCCTTGAAGTTACAGCATGGCATGACTGCTTTTACAACGCATATTCCACTTAAGACCACATGGTGGGCGCAGTGTTCCATTTTAGATAAACCCCTGCAGGCTGGACATGCATATATATATATATATATATATATATATATACAGTGCATTCGGAAACTATTCAGACTTTAAAAAAAATGTATTAAATACTTTTTTCCTTCATCACTCTACGCACAATACCCCATAATGACAAAGCAAGAACAGGTTTTTATACATTTTTGCAAAAAATATAATAAAATAACAGGTGCATCCTGTTTCCATTAATCATCCTTGAGATGTTTCTACAACTTCATTGGAGTCTACCTGTGGTAAATTCAATTGATGGATATGATTTGGAAAGGCACACATCTCTCTATATAAGGTCCCACAGTTGACAGTGCAAGTCAGAGCAAAAACCAAGCCACGAGGTTGAAGAAATTGTCCTTAGAGCTCTGAGATAGGATTGTTTTGTGGCACAGATGTGGGGAATGGTACCAACAAATTTCTGCAGCGTTGAAAGGCCCAAAGAACACAGTGGCCTCCATCATTCTTAAATGGAAGAAGTTTAGAACCACCAAGACTTCCTAGAGCTGGCCACCCGGCCAAAATGAGCAATCGGGGGAGAAGGGCCTTGATGGAAGCCACTCCCCAGTAAAAGACACATGATAGTCGCTTGGAGTTTGCCAAAAGTCACCTAAAGACTCTCATATCATGAGAAAAGAAGATTCTCTGGTCTGATGAAACCAAGATTGAACTCTTTGGCCTGAATGCCAAGCTTCACGTCTGGAGGAAACCTGGGCTCATCCCTATGGTGAAGCATGGTGGTGGCAGCCTCATGCTGTGGGGATGTTTTTCAGCGGCAGGGACTGGGAGACTAGTCAGGATTGAGGCAAAGACGAACAGAGCAAAGTACAGAGAGATCCTTGATGAAAACCTGCTCCAGTGCGCTCAGGACCTCAGACTGGGACGAAGGTTCACCTTCCAACAAGACAAAGACCCTAAGCACACAGCCAAGACAACGCAGGAGAGGCTTCGGGACAAGTGTCTGAATGTCCTTGAGTGGCCCAGCCAGAGCCCGGACTTGAACCTGATCGAACATCTCTGGAGAGACCTGAAAATAGCTGTGCAGCGAAGCTCCCCATCCAACCTGAGACAGCTTGAGAGGATCTGCAGAGAAGAATAGGAGAAACTCCCCAAATACAGGTATGCCAAGCTTGTAGCGTCATACCCAAGAAGACTTAAGGCTGTAATTGCTGCAAAAGGTGCTTCAACAAAGTACTGAGCAAAGGGTCTGAAATACTTATGTAAATGTATTATTTCAAATTTTTATTTGTAATAAATTTGTATACATTTCTAAAAACCTGGTGCTATGTGGTATTGTGTGTAGATTGACGAGGGGGAAAAAACAATTAAATACATTTTAGAATAAGGCTGTAACGTAACAAAATGTGTTAAAGTCTAGGGGTCTGAATACTTTCCGAATGCAATGTATACTGAATAAAAATATAAATGAAACATGTAAAGTGTTGGTACCACTTTGAGCTGAAATAAAAGATTCCAGAAATTTTCCAAAATTCAAAAAAACGTATTTCTCTCAAATGCACACATTTGTTTACATCCCTGTTATTGAGCATCTCCTTTGCCAAGATACCTGACAGGTGTGGCATATCAAGAAGCTGATTAAACAGCATGATCATTACACAGGTGCACCTTGTACTTGGGACAATAAAAAGCCACTTTAAAATGTGCAATTTTGCCACACAACACAATGCCACAGAATTCTCAAGTTTTGAGGTAGCATGCAATTGGCATGCTGACTGCAGGAATGTTCACCAGAGCTATTGCCAGATAATTGAATGTTAATTTCTCGACCATAAGCCACCTCCAACGTCATTTTAGAGAATTTGGCAGTACATCTAGCTGGCCTCACAACCGCAGACCACGTGTAACAACGCCAGCCCTGGACCTCCACATCTGACTTCTTCACCTGTGGGATTGTTTGAGACCAGCCACTCGGACAGCTGATGAAACTGAGGAGTATTTCTGTCTGAAATAAAGCCCTTTTGTGGGGGAAAAACTCATTCTGTTTAGCTGGACCTGGCTTCCCAGTGGGTGGGCCTGGCCCCCAATTGGGTGGGCCTTTGCCCTCCCAGCCTCTGCCCAATGCCCAATGTTATTGTTTTAAATGATCGCACAATGATTTGCCAAAACCTAAGAACAAAGAACCCAATAGGCCTACAGTGCCTTCAGAAAGTATTCACACCCCTTGACTTTTTCCACATTTTGTTGTGTTACAAAGTGGGATTAAAATCGAATAAATTGTCATTTTTTGTCAACAATCTTTTTTACATTAATGGAAAATAAAACACTAATATATTTTTATTAGGTTATTATTCAACCCCCTGAGTCACTACATGTTACAATCCCCTTTGGCAGTGATTACAGCTGTGAGTCTTTCTGGGTAAATCTCTAAGAGTTTTTCAAACCTGGATTGTACAATATTTTCAAAATTCTTCAAGCTCTATCAAGTTGGTTGTTGATCATTGCTGGACAGCCATTTTCAAGTCTTGCCATAGATCGCCAAGCCTATTTAAGTCTAAACTGTAACTAGCCCCCTCAGGAACATTCAATGTGGTCTTGGTAAGTAACTCCAGTGTGTATTTGGCGTCACGCTTTAGGTTACTGTCCTGCTGAAAGGTAGACTTGTCTCCCGGTGTCTGTTGGAAAGCAGACTGAACCAGGTTTTTCTCTAGGACTTTGGCTGTGCTTAGCTTTATTCCTTTTATTTTTATCCTAAAAAAAGTCCCTAGTCCTTGCCGATGACAAGCATACCCATAACATGATGCAGCCACTACCAATTCTTGAAAATATGAAGAGTTGTACTCAGTGATGTGTTGTACTGGATTTGTCCCAGACATAATTCATTGTATTTAGGACAAAAAGTACATTTCTTTGCCAATTGTTTTGCATTATTACTTTAGTGCCTTATTACAAACAGGATGCATGTTTTTGAATATTTTTTTCTGTACAGGCTTCCTTCTTTTCAGTCTGTCATTTAGGTTAGTATTGTGGAGTAACTACAATGTTGTTGATGCATCCTCAGTTTTCTCCTAACACAGACATTTAACTCCGTAACTGTTTTAAAGTCACCATTGGCTTCATGGTGAAATCCCTGAGCGGTTTCCTTCTTCTCCGTTAACTGGGTTAGGAAGAACTCTTGTATTTTTGTAGTGACTGGGTGTATTGATACACCGTCCAAAGTGTAATTAATAACTTCCCCATACTCAAAGGGATATTCAATGTCTGCTTTTTTATTTTTACCCATCTACCAATAGGTGCACTTCTTTTCGAAGAATTGGAAAACCTCTCTAGTCTTTGTCGTTGAATCTGTGCTTGAAATTCACTGCGCGACTGAGGGACCTTACAGATACTTTGTTTAATTAAAAAAAAAAATTAAAAAAAATGTATTTAACTTTATTTAATTGTATGTGTGGGGTACAGAGATGGGGTAGTCATTCAAAAATCATGTTAACACCATTATTGCACACAGAGTTAATCCATGCAATTTATTATGTGACTTGCTAAGCACATCTTTACTCCTAACTCTATTTAGGCTTGCCATAACAAAGGAGTTGAATTCTTATTGACTCGAGATTTCAGATTTTCATTTGTTTTTCATTTGTAACAATTTCTGAAAACAATTCACTTTGACATTATTGGTTATTGTGTGTTGATCAGTGACACAAAATCAAAATCTAATCAATATTAAATTCAGGCTGGAACACAACAAAAAGTGTGAAAAGTCAAGGGGTGTGAATACTTTCTGAAGAAACTAATATGTTTTCTTTTTGCTGTCTTGTGTGTGATGTTTCAGACCGAGCATTTCAATAGTGTAGGTTGGTTTGCACGATGTGTATGTGTGCGTGTCTGATATTCAGAGAGAGAGAGAGCGAGAGAGTGCGCAGCTGTAACCTACCAAAGAACGGTGTTGCACATTCTGAAGCGCATGGATTTTAAGTGGATAGCCTACTTAGAGTGGGTACGTCGTGAGCTCTATTGAACAGACCCAAGAATGTGACATTTTAACAGATCGATGCAGTTGATAAGGACAGCGATTTTGTTTTGGGATTGTATTTGGCTACTTTTAGCCTATTAGGCTACTTTTACAAACGGCCATACCACTGCCAGGATACCTTCATAGTCTATCTGATTGAAATGTTGCAATGGTCCGAAGGATACTCCAACGCGTTGACTTTTGGTTGATTTGGGTAACAGTTGTACTATTTGGAGCTTCTGGTGCAGGAGCGCACAGTTGCCATGAGGTTAAAACGGCTTTCCAATTGCGCCAGATCGGCTCGTTGAAATGGGTCCCCGAGGCACCTGGAACAGGTTAGTGCGCACTTGATCTAGCAGGTTCTAACACATGTTGTGTCCAGGAGCCAGATTCCCGCCGCTTGTGCACCTGTGCGCGCCCTGCAACCGTTTCCTTTCCATTCTTTCCCTTAAGGTATTGATACATCAAAATCATAGAAATGTACAAATGGTTTACATTAATGTTAAGTGTCATTTAGCCTGTTCATTTTTTAGAAAAAATGAAGTTCATACTCATGTAAAAGCTTACACATGGTTCCCTGTGCTGTGAATAGGACAAATACACATAGTGAACAATGACGTATAGGCTATCTTCATTGGTAGTGACAGCATTAATGCGCTCTTAGGATCGTTCACATTGTCAAAACTCGCACAAATGCATTGCAAGCTTACTCAAGTTTTCTGTCTGATACTGAAATTACATTTCCTTTCCACATTAGTGCATGTCATCCTCCTGATCCGAATCTCTTTTTCGGCTGGATCAGACAGAGATATGCCAATGAAAATGTTATAGGTTAGGTGATGGATGGCAAAATGAGGAAAAACTGTGACAAAGATTCAAGAGAAAGATTCAAGCAAAACTGCCTAGCAAGTAGGCCTAATAGTTAATGCTTTCTCTTTGTGTGTAGACCATAATTCCAAGAACTGGACGTGAGTCCCAAGGGTCCCAATCTCTTATTTTTTTGCTTTTCAAATTCTAAGCTTATTATATGGATGCAATGGCCATAACTGTCATAATCAATAACATTGCAGTTATATCAGCTCATAATTCGGCAAACACCAAAAAAGCATTCACACAATTTCAACCAATGTTCAATAATTGTTTATTAAAGGTGTATAAACTAAATACCTACTGAACAGATTATAAACAACTTGAAAGTTAGAAGCCCCTTCATAAATATTTTTAAGTATATCTTAATATGAAGTGTGAGTCAAAACCATTTTGCAATTTAGTTTGGAAATAGTATCATAATCAAATATCCCATTATAACCAAATAAATACACAAATGCACACACAAATGCTCCCTGTCTCTCTCTCTGTCTCTCTCTCCTCGTCTGTATTGGTCAGATCAAGTGACCTGAGCCTAGGGGCCACAATAACTGAGCTGCATGTTGTGTGTGATCATCTACAGTACATATACAGGTCATTAGGTTTAATAGACTGCTTGTCCTGCTCCAGGATCATGGCTATACTTTATACTTCGCCTTTTATGGGGTACAAACTTGTTGTTTTGCATATCTATTTCATGTTGTCTCAATGGCACACATAGATAAAAGAAAAAAAGGAAAATTGGGCCCTCTGGTTTGATTAATATAAGGAATTTGAAATTATTTTGATACTTAAGTATATTTAAAACCAAATACTTTTAGACTTTTACTTTTAGTATTTTACTGGGTGACTTTCACTTTTACTTGAGTCCTTTTCTATTAAGGTAGCTTTACTTTCACTCAAGTATGACAATTGGGTACTATTTCTACAACCAATAGAAAGTCTACACCTCCTAAAACTTTTTAAATGTTTTGTTGCGTTACAAAGTGGGATTTAAATAGATTTCATTGTAATGTTTTGTCATTGATTTATTCCATAATGTCAAAAAAATATTCAAGATAAATATTCCAAATGCACAAAATATTCCATAATGTCAAAGTGAAAAGAAAATTCTACACATTTTTACAAAGTAATAAAACTTGAATAACAAAAATATAGTAATTGCACAAGTATTCACCCCCTTTGTTTAGGCAAGCCTAAATTAGTTCAGAAGTAAAATTTGGCTTAACAAATCACATAATAAGTTATATGGATTCAGTCTGTGTGAAATAATTATTTTTTAATGACTACCTGTTCCTCTGTCCCCCGTACATGCAACATCTGTAAGGTCCCTGAGTCAAGTATTGAATTTCAAGCACAGATTCAAATACAAAAACCTGGGAGCTTTTCGAAAAAGCCTCAGTGATTGGTAGATTGGTAACAATAGCAAATCAGACATTGAATATTAGGGCTCCTGAGTGGTGCAGCTTTCTAAGGCAAAGCATCTCAATGCTAGAGGCACTACAGACCCTGGTTCAATCCTGGGCTGTATTACATCCGGCTGTGTTCGGGAGTCCCATAGGGCAGCGCACAATTGGCCAAGCATTGTCTGGGGTAGGGTTTGACCAGGCTGTCATTGAAAATAAAAATGTGTTGTTGTCTGACTTGCCTAGTTAAAAAATAATGTTGTATCTTTAAGCATGGTCAAGTTAATAATTATACTGTGGATGATGTATTAAACCACTCAGACACAAAAAAGATGCAGTTGTCCTTCTGAACTGAGCTTGAGGACAGGAAGAAAACTACTTAGAGATGTCATCATGAGGCCATTGGTGATTTTAAACAGCTACAGAGTTCAATGGCCTAAATGACAGAGTGAAAAGAAGAATACAAATATACAGAATAAGTGCAAGGCACTAAAGTAATCCTGCAAAAAACAAGGCAAAGGAATACACTTTTTGGTCTAAATGCAAATCCTTATGTTTGGGGAAATTCCAACACTCTTTATTTTCAAGCATAGGGAGTTTTTCAGGATGGAGCTAAGCACAGGCAAAATTCAGTTAAGCACCTGCTTCAGTCTACTTTACACCAGAGACTGGAGAGGAATTCACCTTTCAGCAGGACAATGACCTACAACACAAAGCAAAATCTACACTGGAGTTGCTTACCAAGAAGAGTGTTCCTGAGTGGCCAAGTTAAATTTTTTACCTAAATATGCTTGAAAATCTATGGCAAGACTTGAAAATGGTTGTCTTGCCATGATCCCTAACACTTTAACAGAGGTTGAAGAATTAAAAAAATAATAAATAGCAAATATTGCACAATACAGATGTGCAAAGCTCTTATAAGACTTACCCAAGAAGACTCACAGCTGTAATTGCTGCCAAATGGGTTTCTAACATGTATGAGGGGGAATACTTATCCAATCAAGGTATATTTGTGTTTTATTTTTCATGAATTTTTCTTCTACTTACATAGTATTTTGTGTACATCATTGACATACAATTAAGAAAATAAAATATAAAGAAATCCTATCGGGGTTGTAGACTTTATACAATGCTCAAAAAAATAAAGGGAACACTTAAACAACACAATGTAACTCCAAGTCAATCACACTTCTGTGAAATCAAACTGTCCACTTAGGAAGCAACACTGATTGACAATACATTTCACATGCTGTTGTGCAAATGGAATAGACAACAGGTGGAAATTATAGGCAATTAGCAAGACACCCCCAATAAAGGAGTGGTTCTGCAGGTGGTGACCACAGACCACTTCTCAGTTCCTATGCTTCCTGGCTGATGTTTTGGTCACTTTTGAATGCTGGCGGTGCTTTCACTCTAGTGGTAGCATGAGACGGAGTCTACAACCCACACAAGTGGCTCAGGTAGTGCAGCTCATCCAGGATGGCACATCAATGCGAGCTGTGGCAAGAAGGTTTGCTGTGTCTGTCAGCATAGTGTCCAGAGCATGGAGGCGCTACCAGGAGACAGGCCAGTACATCAGGAGACGTGGAGGAGGCCGTAGGAGGGCAACAAACCAGCAGCAAGACCGCGACCTGTGCTTACAGCCCAACACCGTGCAGGACGTTTGGCATTTGCCAGAGAATATCAAGATTGGCAAATTCGCCACTGGCGCCCTGTGCTCTTCACAGATGAAAGCAGGTTCACACTGAGCACATGTGACAGACATGACAGAGTCTGGAGACGCCGTGGAGAACGTTCTGCTGCCTGCAACATCCTCCAGCATGACCGGTTTGGCGGTGGGTCAGTCATGGTGTGGGGTGGCATTTCTTTGGGGGGCCGCACAGCCCTCCATGTGCTCTCCAGAGGTAGCCTGACTGCCATTAGGTACCGAGATGAGATCCTCAGACCCCTTGTGAGACCATATGCTGGTGCGGTTGGCCCTGGGTTCCTCTTAATGCAAGACAATGCTACACCTCATGTGGCTGGAGTGTGTCAGCAGTTCCTGCAAGAGGAAGGCATTGATGCTATGGACTGGCCCGCCCAATCCCCAGACCTGAATCCAATTGAGCACATCTGGGACATCATGTCTCGCTCCATCCACCAATGCCACGTTGCACCACAGACAGTCCAGGAGTTGGCGGATGCTTTAGTCCAGGTCTGGGAGGAGATCCCTCAGGAGACCATCCGCCACCTCATCAGGAGCATGCCCAGGCGTTGTAGGGAGGTCATACAGGCACGTGGAGGCCACACACACTACTGAGCCTCATTTTGACTTGTTTTAAGGACATTACATCAAAGTTGGATCAGCCTGTAGTGTGGTTTTCCACTTTAATTTTGAGTGTGACTCCAAATCCAGACCTCCATGGGTTGATAAATTGGATTTCCATTGATTATTTTTGTGTTATTTTGTTGTCAGCACATTCAACTATGTAAAGAAAAAAGTATTTAATAAGATTATTTCATTCATTCAGATCTAGGATGTGTTATTTTAGTGTTCCCTTTATTTTTTTGAGCAGTGTATATGCACTGTATATTCATGTGTGGTATTGTATGATCACTGTGTCTTTTGGAAAGTACCCCAGTGTTTAACTGATTTATTTCAGTCTTAATAAGCCCCCTGTTCCTGTGTCCCTCTGCAGTGTCTATCACTTGCGCTGTGGTATTTTAATGTACAGTGCATGCATAACATCTTGTCCTTTGGGGAAAGTGTCACAGACACTGAATCCAGCCACAGCAATGCATTCTGGGACAAATGAGAGCTGACTCCAACAGCTGAGAAGACACTGGGCTTTGTCTGTTAGCACCCAGAGCCCCTTTCCTTTCTCTGCAGTCTGCCCTCTGCCTTATTAAAGGTCACACACATTGTTTGCATAAGTTGGGTAGAAAGTTTAGCAGGTAGAGGAAGCACAGAAAATAGAATGAGATGCTCGTATTCATTTAGAGGGTAATCACATTGAGGGATGGGTGGATGGGTGGGTTGTGGAAGATGTTATTCACCACTGTGCTGCCGATGTCCAGTAGTGTAGGGCATGTTGTGGTGGTAGTGGGGATTGGGAAGGGGCCTGCTTTTCCCCATCTCGTGATCCCAATCAGCTGTTCTTCAGCTTGGTTTACAGTAGCTTGTCAATGTCAGATTCCTCACACAGGAGACGAGTACGGTAATCATGAATCCTCACGCTTACACTGCCTCTCAACCTCCTCTCAGGAGCTTGCTGTGAATGTGTATGACACTGTGTCCTGTCCTCCTCATCACTCAGCTCACCTCCAATTCTGTACTCATAAGTGGGATTGAAAGATATGTGAGATTTACTGTTTACTGTTTAAGACTTACTTTTAAGTAATATGAAGATGCAGTGGTTGTATTGGGGGCTACTGAGCCTGAGAAAAGCCATACTTGCGAGGGCCAGACAGACATTGCTATTTCACACAAATGTGATAACATTTTGATACTTGAACAACAGAACATCCAGTGCATGTAAGTCTACGTCACCTGTCATCAGACACATGATTGATTTGTTCACACAATGCTGCCATGATTGACACGTCCAATGATTTAGGCCTGGTTGAGTTTTTAAGCATGTTAACTCTGGTGAGTTTAAACTCAGCTGCATCGCTTCGTTTCCTTCTGCATCTTCCTCTCTCTGCACCGTTGGAGCACTTGTATATGGACTTTGATTCAGCAAGGTCTGGCCGGATAGCCAAAGTCTATTTCTGAAGCTCTTTCTCTCTCTCGTTCCTGGCTCCACTTTCACATGCTGGTGTATTAGTTTCATATGGGAGATCAAGCTGATGGTGAGCCAGCCGGGGGGGGGGGGGGGGGTGAGTGGGGAGGTGAGCGAGGACATCGGCAAGAGGGGCTAAGCGGTGCCAGGGTCACCCTGGACCTCATCCAAATGAGATTGTATTAGGGGACTCTTTGCTAACTCAAAGGGAACTTGAATACAGTATACACTGAGTGCACAAAACATTAGGAACAACTTCCTAACATTGAGTTGCATCACTTTTTGCCCTCAAAGAGCCTCAATTTGTCATGGTATGGACTCTACAAGGTGTCGAAAGCATTCCACAGGGATGCTTCCCACAGTTGTGTCAAGTTGGTTGGGCGTCCTTTGGGTGGGGGACCACTCTTGATACAGACGGGAAACTGTTCAGCATTAAAAACCAGCAGCGTTGAACTTCATGACAAACTCAAACCGGTGCGCTTGGCACCTACTACCATACCCCATCCAAAGGCATTTAAAACTTTTGCCTTGCCTAGTCACCCTCTGAATGGCACACATACACAATCCATGTCTCAATTGTCTCAAGGGTTAAAAATCCTTCTTTAAACTTTCTCCTCCCCTTCATCTACACTGATTGAAGCAGATTTAACAGGTGACATCAATAAGCGATCATAGCTTTCACCTGGTCAGTTTATGTCATGTAAAGAGTAGGTGTTCCTAATGTTTTGTACACTCAGTGTAGATGCCCATGAGAAATAAGTGTAGAGAAATAATGTGTTGGAACCATTTATTCACTATTTATTTATTAAACTATTTGAGTAAGTATTATTAATCACGTTTGGTCAAAGCTTCTAGCACACTTGAGCTATGTATTTAATTTTTACACCTCAGTTGAGGTGTGTCATGTCAAAGATAGAGTGACCGCTGTAACAATGGAAATACATTGCCTCACAGATGAGAGGCAGACGGGAGAGATGAGATCAGGTGGGACCATTCTAGCCAATGGGAGGGCAGATACTCGTGTGACCAACAGACCATAGAGATAGATAGAGGACTCATCTCTGTATCTGTGCCATTATAGCGTCTGTGACAGCGTAGGCAGTGCAATTGAGGTTATCTCGATTTTAAGGTAGTCCATTTTCTTCTTCTTCATTGGCTGATTGTTCCCAACTCATAGGAATCCCCACCCAGTTGACTACTTTAAAATGGTGAAAGACCTCAATGGCAATGTCCATGCTATCTCTATGACATCCCAACTCCGATATATAGTACATATTTTTCAAAGTTGCCGAAATGCCACGTGCGTCCACTTATATCAGTGAATTCGTAACAACCTAACCATTAAGACACTTCTATTGCAATTACATTTTTTGTTGAACAAATTTAACACTCTCTGATTGACCTCTATACAGAAATTCCGCACTATGTGGGCTTGTTTTTATGGACAGATTTTGGGCGGAGTAAAACCTCTCGCTTCGCTTCTTCCTCTCTAGTCATGCTCAGGTTTGTTGTTGTAATATGTTTCCTCTTCTTTCCCAGATGGTGAGCTGCAGATCTGCAAGCACCCAGGCCCGTCATGTTGCACACGCAAGATGGAGGAGAGTTACCAGGCAGCAGTGCGCAGAGAGACTCTCCAGAACATCCGTTCCTACAGCTTTGAGCTCAAGTACCTCATTGTGGGCCATTCCTCTGCCTTCCAGGGTAAGGATATGGGGGCCTGTGGTACAGGGCGAGGAGAGGGGCATGGGATGATGTTAGAACAGATTCAACAAAAAAATGTAATTGCTATTGAAGTTTCTTAATGGTTAGGTTGTTACGAATTCACTGATATCCCGAGAGAGCCATGATTCACTGAGAACCACTTCAGTGGCATTTGATATTGGTTTTGTACTGTTCAATATTGGCTTTCAAAGCAAATATTTAGCCAGGCCTCACATTGAGAAAATAATAACTTGACTACTGCGCTCTGTATCTCTATCTGTCTATAGCTCTCTGTCTTTCTAGATGTCTGCGCCTGTCTCTGTCTCTGCCTCTGTCTCTGCCTCTGTCTCTCTCTCTCTCTCTCTCTCTCTCTCTCTCTCTCTCTCTCTCTCTCTCTCTCTCTCTCTCTCTCTCTATTCAGCCATGTAGAGTAGAGAATACACAGCAGGTCTTGTTCTGAACCAATGAAAGACAGGGAGTGAAAAATGTTTACATTCACTGAGTATCCCTGGAGATGTGTTAACATTTGAATCAATCTGTCTCTCTAGCGAGCTGTCCTGAATGGGAGGGAAGAATAGTGGGGTTATCCTGCTCTGCTTTTCACAGAGAGGGCTGCAGGGCAGTTGCCTGGCTACCCAAACTCCTTGCTCCTGCCAAACTCTATGCCAGCCCACGGACGTTAGTTACTTCTCCGCAATGAGTCTGGATCTGAGTACCTCCCCTACTATTTCCAGAATGGAAATACATTCTAGATCGTTTGATTGGTCCCAGAAACCGATGGGTTGGGCCAAACGTTTAGAAAATTGATACTCTGATTGGTTAGAGATCCAATCGCTGATTACTTTGTTTCGTACAATATCCCTAATTTTGATGTCAACACAAACGACTTCAATGATTGCAGTCTCAGACTGAAGTATGTAGCGAATGATAGAGCAGCGGAATAATTCAGTTTGAGTCGTCAGGCAAGCTGGGTGGCTGGTCCCTGGCTTCTCAGAAAGGGAGTCTTTCTGGGCCTTTTATCTCTGCTGAAAGACAGATGATGTCAGTGAGGGATGTGGACAGTGTCCTCTGAGGATGCCTGCCGGGTCACTGCTCACTGTGCTTTCAACAGTGGGTTTGCTGAGGTAACCTGATCTAATTGGCTTCTAGAATAAGGAATCTCAGTACAACAAACATTTCACTCAAAGCATTATCATAGCAGTTTACATTTATGTGTTTATGTGTTTATATGTATTTACATTTATTTTTGTTTTGTGTCTGTTTCTGTGGATGTATGCTGTGTGTACAATGTGTTTAAGCGCCTCAAACCTTATGCAGTTGGAGTTCAGAGGAAGTACACTCGGAAATGTTAATATTTGCATATTTTGCTGTCATTCTGTATCACTTTCAGATGTGATCATTAGCCTTTTGCTGTACTTCTTAATGTGTATATAATGTTCGCAGAATTTTGTTTACCGCTGTGTTCCCTCTCTACTGAGTACTTCTTTAAACGCTACCCTCTGGTCCCCCTGACATCTGCTTCATTTCATCTTCTCCTCTGTAGCCTCTTACAAATTGGTCTCTGGGAAAAGATCTAAGGTCCTGCCATCCACTTGTGAGAAATATGTGATGGACACTAATGGTTACAAATGAGATTCATGAGTTACATCTGAACCTCATTTTGACCAGGCTCAGAATGAGCCATAACACCCAATGACCATTCAGCAGCCTAAATAAGCTTGAGTTAATTTAGGCTTTAGGCTGTTGCAGGGCCTATGCAGGTCTGTACCCCTACACTCCATGCCCACCACCAAAGACTACACATTTACTCAAGTACCTAAGCACTACTTGTTGAAACCCTCAAAGGTTAGAGTAGATTGGACAGACTGACTGACACAACCCTGCCAGGCGGTGCAGAGACATGACACTGATCTTGCCATTTAGAACCTGCCAAGCTCAAACTTATGACCAAGGTGTGTCTTGGCCCAATGTGGGTGTTGGGGGTGGGAACGGGGTCCAGGCGGGGCATATGGGGTCAGCACTGCAGAGACCTAGGATATCCCCTTCAATCTGTCCCATTAAGGAGCCTGTAGCATGACTGGACGACATGGCCAGGACAGGAGTCAGGATAGCAGTCTTGGGACTCAGTAGTCAGTTATGGTGCTTGATGACCTGCATGCCCTCCTGTCCAGGTTGCTGGTCTGACCCTATCACAGATGAGCATGGGCTCATCACATGATTCCTGAGTAATCCCTGCCCTGTCACTCGATGCCCCTGTGTTTTGGACACCGTTGCTAGGATAGGATAAGTCCACATAGGGAAAAGAGTTGGAGATCCCTGATTCAGTGCACCTGGTTTTGCCCCTCCCCCCGCCCTCTGTCCAAGATAGGGTTAAGATCCCCAGCTTCCGTCCAGGAACCTGGAGGTGCGAACCAGTATCACATTTACAGCTCGGTCGTTCCCACACCCGATTTGCTGCGCTGTGTGTGTGTGTGTATGTGTGTGTTTGTGTGAATATACAGTATATATATGTTCCTGCATTGGTGTGTCATTGAAAGCCTGTCACTCTGTCTCTGTAACTCTATATTGGTAGTTGCAGCGTGGCTTAACCTTCTTGACAGGCTCTTGTGGAACTGATTTGCACACATAATTGGAAACGCATGTGGGTGAAACTGAGAAGACTGAGGACGAGTCCGTCCTGACATGAGACTACAGTTGTAGGTTGTCGTCTGTCTGTGTAAAGGGCACCCAGAGGCACCCCATGGAAATGGTTTGTGTCCCACACATGGGAATGTATGAACCAGCCCTCTTGTAGGAAACACTCAAGAATGCAGATAGAGCATGGTCAAATTATTTATCATAGTACATTTCAAATACTGTTTTTGTGTGTCTGTAAATCAGGAAAAAAACAACCCCAATTTCACAACCTTTAAACTTTCATATGTCTGTGATGATCAGTGAATTGTTTCTTGAAGTTAGGATGATATGAGTAGCACCTCTGATCCTACCTCTGTCTCCATCTCAGTCTCCAGTTTGCTACATATCCAGGTGCTCTGGTGTCAGAGTATGGGGTATACCCGTGGCCATGAGTCCAAGCTGGTCACACAGGGATACATTTGGCCCTGGAAACTGTAGACTGCCTGCCAGTCATCTGTGTCTTGCTGGGTCCCTTTGATTCCAGTCAGCTCCTAGGTCATATGAGCCAGCAGTAGACATATTAGAGAGAGAGGCCCTCCAAAGCAGCTTGACTGGCTTTCCGGGGACAGGACAGTACCCCTGCTACACCCTGGAACCATGTTCCAGAACCTCCATTTCAGTTTTAGGCTGTGTACTCATCCCATTTAACCAAATTATCCAAAGCTGGGTTGTTGAGATGTTGGAAATGAAAAAAACTAAACAAAATCAATTTAAAAAACAGGGTTTGGGTTTAGTATGGCCAATTGTACAATAGAATAGTACAGAGTCAGTCAGGGTATGCGTATGAGCTGTAAATGGTAAAGGGCTAATTAGTGTCCCTACTGGCCTCCCTCTGTATGTACAGGATGTTTTCATTAGGGTCTCCTCTCAGTCCTCAGCCTGCAGCTGCTCTCCAGCTCTTTCTTTTCCCACAGTTTGAGTAAATACTTCCTATCAACCTGGGAAACATCACAGCCCAATAAACCTGGGCTATGCTCATAGACTGTGACTATTCTGGTCATGAGGGGACATTCTCTGACAGTGACTGGCTTTGTGCATGGAGGATTTGCCTATACATTGTAGGAGGGTGGTGCAAGTCTTCTCAAGTTTATTTTATTGACAGTAGAAAATTAGATTCCACTGAACTGCAATAGTTGTATCTTTTCCAACCCATGACATGGTACTCCTTAGTGTTGCTCACTCAACTGTCTTGTTGTGTATATCATTAAGGAAGGAGGTATTGGCACTGTTCTGTCATTGAAGACTGAGATGCAGCTGAACGGTTCACTTGATATTGATGAAAATACCCGGGGGAAAATGTAGACAGTCTGCACTTTAACTTCATAGTCATTGTTTGATTTCAAATCCAAACTTTTGTAATATAGAGCCCCAAAAAATAAAAAAGGGTTAACTGTCCCAATAATTACAGAGGGCACTGTAATTCATATCATAGGTCTAGTAGTACCGTAGAGCTCTTTTTACTTGCACACAATATAGCTGGACCACCCAATCCTGTCCCTAGGGGTCCACAGCACTGCAGCGCCCCAACCCAACACACCCCACTCAGCTTTACGATCTTAGTGAAACATTCATTATTGGTTTCAGGTGTGATAGGCCAAGGCCAGAGTGTCAACCAACAGTACAGCAGACCTCAAGGGCCAGGACTGAGCAGCCCAGCAGCTAGGGATTGCCCACAATAGATATCTCCCCTGACGTGGGCATGTTTTCAATATAGACTCCTTTTGTCATACAGTATTCCATATAAGGCATCCAGACCTTATGAAAATTGCACAGTATACCTGTAATCTTGTAATATATCAAATCTAGTGATACATAACTTGACATTTCTGCCATTCATTGTGATATTGTGGAAGGATAACCAACCTAATTAATAATTCCAAAATTAAATCTAGAATCGGCTTCCTATTTCCAACAAAGTCTCCTTCACTCATGCTGCCAAACATACCCTCGTAAAACTGACTATCCTACCGATCCTTGACTTCGGTGATGTCATTTATAAAATAGCCTCCAACACTCTAATCAGCAAATTGGATGCAGTCTATCACAGTGCAATCCGTTTTGTCACCAAAGCTCCATATTCTACCCACCACTGCGACCTGTATGCTCTTGTTGGCTGGCCCTCGCTTCATATTCGTCGCCAAACCGACTGGCTCCAGGTCATCTATAAGTCTTTGCTATTATCTCAGCTCACTAGTCACCATAGCAGCACCCACCCGTAGCACGTGCTCCAGCAGGTATATTTCACTGGTCACCCCCAAAGCCTATTCCTCATTTGGCCGCTTTTCCTTCTAGTTCTCTGCTGCCAATGACTGGAACGAATTGCAAAAATCACTGAAGCTGGAGACTCATATCTCCCTCTCTAACTTTAAGCATCAGCTGTCAGAGCAGCTCACTGATGATCACTGCACCTGTACAAAGCCCATCTGTAAATAGCCCATCCAACTACCTACTATTTCCCCCTAATCTTACCTCATTTGCACACACTGTATATAGATTTTATTTTTCCTATTGTATTATTGACTGTATGTTTGTTTAATCCATGTGGAACTCTGTGTTGTTGTTTGTGTCGCACTGCTTTGCTTTATCTTGGCCAGGTCGCAGTTGTAAATGAGAACTTGTTCTCAACTGGCCAACCTGGTTAAATAAAGGTGAAATAAAAAATAAATAAATAAACCTTCCAATTAATGGAAATGTGTTTGTTAGCCGCTATAAATGATTGGTTAAACAGTTTCTTCTGATAACAGTCTCCAGTATCAACATTCCCAAGCAAACAAAAACAGGGAGAAGGGAGAATCTGCAGACATGCTGAGATAAAATAACATACACTTTTCCAGAATTCAGCCAGCCTTCACAAGAGAATAACATATTGAAATATGTTGCCTTTTGTGTTTTATACCGCTAGCAGAGGAAGGACATTCCTGAGTGCATGATATTCAGTTTCACTGGCATATAGTACGTTCTATGGATAGTCTTAAACTGCAGTAATTTATGTCTGAGATCATATGAACATGACTGGGCATTCAAACACACACTATAAATACAAAAGTATGTGGACACCCCTTCAAATTAGTGGATTTGGCTATTTCAGCCACACCCATTGCTGACAGGTGTATAAAATCGAGCACACAGCCATGCAATCTCCTTAGACAAACATTGTCAGTAGAATGGCCTTACTGAAGAGCTTAATGACTTTCAACATGGCACCGTCATAGGATGCCACCTTTCCAACTAGTCAGTGCGTCAAATTTCTGCCCTACTAGAGCTGCCCCGGTCAACTGTAAGTGTTGTTATTGTGAAGTGTAAACGTTGAGGACCAACAACGGCTCAGCCGCAAAGTAGTAGGCCACACAAGCTCACAGAACGGAACTGCTGAATGCTGAAGTGCGTCTGTCTTCAGATGCAACACTCACTACTGAGTTCCAAACTGCCTCTGGAAGCAACGTCAGCACAATAACTGTTCGTCGGGTGCTTCATGAAATGGGTTTCCGCACACAAGCCTAAATTCACCATGTGCAATGCCAATCTTCGGCTGGAGTGGTGTAAAGCTCGCAGCCATTGGTCTCTGGAGCAGTGGAAACCTGCTCAGATAATGCATGACAAAGAAATACCTTGCTGTACATTTATACATTAAATTATCCAAGAATATAATCAATGGTTCAATAATTAAAATGACCATTATTCCCAGATTCCAGACTGTAGCATACTCATCAAATCAAGATGGAACTTTGTATCCATTCACTGATTGTTATAATATACTGCAAAATTTGTCACCATCTGATCCTTCTAAGACATGATGAGCATAGTGTTGTGTACTGACTGTGCACCATGACAGTGAAGCCTAACAGATATGTTTTTACTGTGTCAGTGTGAAAAGTAGGGAATTAGCTAGGGAAACTGACAGATCAATAATGTTACATTGCTATACTGACTGTGATTGGGGCAAAATAATATCTGAAGTTAGCCAACTTTTGGCTAGCTTTATTGGTACATCAACTGGCAAAAAACGAATCAAGTTCATTTACTTATGTTGATACGGAACAAAACAAAGGCAATTTCAGAATGTGGGATGGTCACGTCCCCCCGTCCCCAGTGAATGTTGTGCCCCTGGGGTAAAGGGTTAGGTTCAATTGTTTGGTCCCCACAAGGTTGGTAAAACCGACGTGTGTGTGTGTGTGTTGTGTGAGCGTGCGTGGATGTGTCTTTGTTTAATAGATGGGACACATACTGTTAATGTCTATAAGTGTGTGAGATGTGTAGGTGTCTAATGTCTGAGTATGTATAATGTGTCATTCTCTCCTATGAGTATGTGTGTGGGAGGGTGAAAGTCCATCAGTGAATGTAGTTCTCTCTGTGGAGCTTTTGAACATTAGAAACCCTTTTCCCTGGCTTCCCATCTGCATTCCAATTGCTCGTTACTCAATGGGAAATATCTGGCAAACGGAGCATTATAGCAGCTTTCGAAGTGGTCATCCTATTCCTGACAAGCCAGTTTTACTAACTCCATTAGTAGTAATGTATTGCATTGACAGTGTTTGCTGTTAAGCGTACTTCATCTATTTAATTGTATTTGTTGAGCTTGAGTACTTTGAGTACGTACTTGTGCATTCTAAGAAGTTAAATAACAGTGCTGATGATGACACCAAACAAACATTTTTGTGTGTGTAAATCTAAATGTCCTAGGCATCATGTCAGTACAATCTGTTAATTCAGACAAGTATTCATTCTCCGTTAACCCCCTCCCCCCCACTTCTTGCAGTTCCACCTGTTGGTCTCCCTCCTCCACCCCCTCATCCCCTAGACCCTCCCTTTTCTAAACCCCAAATCCTGGGAAGCTGGATTAGGGGTTTGGGGTCAAATGCTTTACAGGAGAAGGTTACCCTTTTCACAGTGCTGGAATGGTTTGCTTGGGCGCTGCTGTCGAGTTTGCAGTCAAGCCAGTAAAAGTGAGAATGTGACTTGGTGAAATGTAGGAAATGTAAAATGGGCTTCAGTATGACAGATAAGAACGCATGCAGCCAGACGTTCTACATTTTGATCAGTGTTGTCAAAAAAGGTTATGAAACTGTAATGACCGATGGCCTGATTAGAGGCAGTGGGTGCTGAGGGGCTAAGGGGTGGAGATGGTATGTCCTCTCTGGTCTTAAAAAAGGTTGTATAATCTGTGATCATGTCTCTGTAACGGCATACCTGGCCTGGGAACCTCACGCTTCACTGATAAACACAGGGATTAAGAGCTCTGGTTCCACTGATCTCCTGATCCCATGCGAGAGAGAGAGAGAGAGAGAGAGAGAGAGAGAGAGAGAGAGAGAGAGAGATGTCCTCAAGGACATTAGTCACTTGTCATGAATCACCATGATCTTAACCACATTTTTCAAAGCTGGGTTGTGCCATCTTTTTAAATGTATTATGTTAAAGGAAGGTTAAATAAAACATGTACAAAATAAATCACACACTTACGGTAAGGTATTTTCAGAGCGTTATTACGGACACCAATTGCTCAGCATGGGGTGCAGGAATAGTAGCAGGGTTTCTCAATTTAACCCTGACAGATCCTCCAGCCAAGAATACCCAGTCAGTCAGTCAGTCAGTAGGTTTCTGTTTCAGCTGTGGACTGCCTGCCTGTCGTTGAACCGGGATGGTTACTTCTAAGCTGTGGAAGTATATGGTGTTTGCCTAAGCACAGATCTCCTTATACAGCCCTAATAATGATTCCATTAATTGAGTTAATTGTGACATTCTCTAATTTCTGTGTCTGTTTTGGATTAAAGCCAGAAAGTCTGCTAGACTGCAGTGATTGAAGGAGTGGACTGGCCTTCTGTTGACTCACCTTCTGTAGTAAAAATAATGTAGTTCGAGAGATCAAGTGCTTTTACGATATCCTAGCTTGATTTGTTTCTCCATGTTTAAAATCAAATGTATATGTATGTGTAGGCTATGTATTTTTCTTCGAGCATGTAACTACTGAATAAGCCTAGGTACTAATGGCAGTATTACAGTTTTTCTCCATTGGTTTGGCTCATTTCTTGAAACAGAAATTACATTCTCAAAACTACATGGACAAACCTCCAAACCACTTGGCAATTGTTCACAACAGAATTGAATTTCTCATTCATTTCATCAAATTGCAAATGTCTAAGTACATGTCTCAATGTCTCAGTACATCTTTGCAAATGATTAAGTACATGTAGCCTACATTTAGCACAATTTCCAAGTGAATAGATCTTATCAATCTAAACTGATTGTTGATTCTCAGTCTAATGGTTGTTCCCTCCAAAACGTGTCAGCGTCATTTCATTGTATAAGTCATCACATGCACAATAGTCTGTTCAATTGTCAAAATTAGTCAAGAACATAATACCATGAATACCATATATGAATCCCTTGGAACATTTGATACATTTATTACAGCAATTGACAGTCAGGTGAAACTAGAACTTGACTAACGAAGGAGGAGTTTCACACATCTCAGATGACCAATCAAACAGTATGTTTAGCTACCTGACAGGTGCTGTCCATGACTGTGAATGCTGCCAAACATGTATGTAAAGAGCTTGACCATGCAGGACCAGTACAATTTCTGAACATGGAGGCACCTGGCCAAGTAAATGAACAAGGGCAACTGCCTGCTCGAGGAAGAGGAAGAGGAAGAGGAGGAGGAGGAGGAGGAGGAGGAGGAGGAGGAGGAGGAGGAGGAGGAGGAGTAAGGGTGCGTGGTGGTGGAATAGGGGGAAGAGGCCGAGGAGCACAAAGACACCATGCTGTCCCGGATGAAATTCGGGCCACAATTATAGACCATGTCATCAACCATGGCCTCACAATGGCGGAGGCAGGTCGCCGAGTGCAGCCTAATGTGCCTCGCTCAACAGTCTCCTCCATCATCCAAACCTTTCGCAGGGAAAACAGGTATGTAGTCAGTCAATGATGGAATTATATGTTGTATAGGACAGGACACTGTGCATAGAGCAAGAAATATATTTATTTACACATTTACCTATTCATTTAGTGTGTGTGTGTGTGTGTGTGTGTGTGTGTGTGTGTGTGTGTGTGTGTGTGTGTGTGTGTGTGTGTGTGTGATAGGCCTACAGTAATATCTTACCTCAATGGGATGTTATGATACTAAAAATGACAAGAAAAACATTGGAGAAAATAAACTATGGAATAGTTTATTTTCTACAGTATTGATGATACAGTTTACAGTAGTATTCCAGTCACTGTGCAGTGATGCATTAGAATTGTAGTAAAGTTACTGTAAGTAAAACAACAATACAATTACATAGGTAACTCATTCTGTAAGGAATACATAAGGTATACATTACGAATGGAGTGTTGTCCTTTGACTTCTATATCTAGGATTGGACGACAACCTTGCACGGGTGGCAGAGGAAAACTTCTCAATGAACAACAAGAACAAGAGATCTGTAACATGGTGATGGCAAATAATGCCATCACATTGAGACAGATCCGCGCTGCAATCCAACAAGACAATGCCATATTCCAAAATGTCAACTCTATAAGCAACTCCACAATAGACCGGATATTGAAGAAGCATCAGATGACAATGAAGCAAATTTACAGGCTACCATTTGAGAGGAATTCTGATAGAGTGAAAGAGCTGCGGTACCAGTATGTACATGTAAGTCAGTTACTGGTTGTCCATCATTATAACCTTTTTACAATTAAGCAGTGGTTCCCAAACTTTTTTGGCTTCAGTACCCACTTTACCTGATTTGTGTATCCAGGTAATCCAGGTATGGAAGTATTTGATTTATCTGACTTCAACATTTCGCCTAAAAACTGCAGCTTACTGTATGATGCAATTATCATTATAATCCTTATTTTGAAGAATATAACATACAATAAGAAAAGGGGTCAGAGCTGCAATTAGTGCCTCCCATGTAAATCTATCTAATACTGTGGGTTTTACTGTAACATTTCAGTAAGTATAGTCATTGATGATTTCCCCCCTCCCCTTTCTGTCAAATACCCCCTGTAGTACCTCTGCATAGGGGTACATGTACCCCAGGTTTGGAACCACTGGAGTAGTGGCCAGTAGTATATTGAACTTGTGGAGAACATAGAACATTCCTATGTAATTGTCTGTAACTGTAGTGTATGACTCTTCTGTATGACTGATTTGATGTTTTCTTTTTTTACGCTATTGTAGAGAATAATGGCATTGGAAGGAAACGAGACCCATCACACCCTCGTGTTTGTGGATGAAGCTGGCTTCAACCTGGCCAAGGGCCGAAGACGTGGCCGTAATATTGTTGGCCACCGGGCCACGGCGGATGTCCCAGGCCAGCGAGGGGGCAATATAACTATGTGTGCTGCCATATCTGAGAATGGTGTGGCCTCTCACATCCCCAGTCTTGGCCCATACAATACACAGAAGCTCCTCATCTTCTTGGACCGCCTTCATTTTGATTTGATCCCTGAAAATGAGAGAGGTCTCGTAGGGCCTCACCTACCACAATATGTCATTGTATGGGACAATGTGAATTTCCACCGTGGCCCGCTCATCAGGGCCTGGTTCACTACTCATCCAAGGATGGTCATGGTGTTCCTACCACCTTACTCTCCTTTCCTCAATCCTATTGAGGAGTATTTCTCCGCTTGGAGGTGGAGAGTGTATGAGCATCGGGCTCAAGATCAGAGGTCCCTGCTCCATGTAATGGACGCTGCGTGTGAGGATATTACAGGAGATCAGTGTAGGGGATGGTTGTGACATGCACGCCGTTTCTTCCCTCGTTGCATCACAAGGGAGAATATACGCTGTGATGTGGACGAGAATCTGTGGCCAGACAGACAGCAGCGTGTGGATGGCCAGGAGGGTGAGGATGGTGGCCAGGAGAGGGAGGGTGAGGACAGCGACCAGTGAAGAACTGTTAGTTGTGAAACTCCAGCTTTATTTACAGCACTGTAGGCTGCATATAATATTCATTGTTTTTTGTTTGTGTGTTTATATTACAGTATATTATGCTGTATACATTTTCTTTTTACTCTGATGTATGGAAGTTACTTTATGTGTGTGAATGATAATGGTTACAATTTCCTTGGCAATATGAGTGCAATGTGTGATGTCAAACCTTGGAGGCTACTCTTACCCTAAAATCCTATTTCTTTTTTTCAGTTTTATACACAATTGTATTCTGTTAGCTGGACAAAAACAGTACAGTAACCATTGTCAATGAAGTACTGGGCTAAGACTGAAAGGTGGACATGAGGGATATTTCAATGGTCCTCTGCCATAGTGACAAAACATCTAAACATTTTGACTTGCAGTGCTTACACAATGCCAAAGGGACGAAGCATTTTGGGGGCACTGACTGTTTAAATGAGAAGGAAATTTAGTTTTGGTTAAAGCACCAAGAGTGTTGAGAACGTCCGGTCTGTTTCAAGAAATGAGCCAAAGCAATTGAGTAGGATCTTTGCCATTTTCGTGGCACTGACTCTTTATATGGGAAAGGAATTTAGTTTTGAAGCATGAGTGAACAGTTTTAGGAGAGATATGAGCTTTTGCAAGTGAGCTATAGGGTTGTGCTGAACTGTAAGACTGTTTTGCCAAATGATCTTAGCGTTTTGAGAATGTAATTTCTGTTTCAAGAAATAAGCCAAACCAATGGAGAAAAACTGTAATGTATGCTCCAGTTAAAACAGCTCAGTCTGTATTGACAGGAGAGGCTGTGCTAGACAGCGTACTGTACTGAATTTCCATAATCACAAAGCAAAGGCAAGATCCCTGGTTAATGGGTCGGTATGTACAGTAGGGGGCTATAAGTCCTCATTCACTGCTGTGTTCACCTCTCCATCTGTAGATAGCCAGACACATAGAGGGGCAGACAGACAGACAGACAGACAGACAGACAGACAGACAGACAGACAGACAGACAGACAGACAGACAGACAGACAGACAGACAGACAGACAGACAGACAGACAGACAGACAGACAGACAGACAGACAGACAGACAGACAGACAGACAGACAGACTAACACACTAACACACTAACACACTGAAAACACATCATCCAACACATCATCCAACACACAGAATGTCTTCCCGACAATAAGTCAGGAACAATAGCAGGCATCTCAAACACAACAGCTGTGATGAGTAATATTACTCCTGTGGGACATTAGGGAGAACTCTGTGTGACTGTGTTGGGAGGGAGTTTGGGGGTTTGTATACTCTAAGTATATAATGGAATTTTGTAGACTTGTATGAGAGGGGTTTCTTGTGTGTCTAGTCCTGTAGAAGTGTCCCAGTTGCTGTCTCTCTTCCATCTGTCAGAATGCCATCAGACTGACATCAGAACGGGGGGGGGGGGGGGGGGGGTGATGATCCCACTGGACCCAGAACTCCCCCACCCCTCTAAAGCCATATTATGTACACACACACGAGCAGACAGGCACATGCATACAATAAGAAAAGCTTTCTCTCACTTATACCCATTGTAAGATAAATGACAAGAAAGATCATTTTTACAATGTGTTTTCACCATTCCATCTTATTCTGTATTTTTTTTCTCTCTCTCTCTCTCTCTCTCTGGCTGTGCAGACACGTTCCAGTCTCTTCTGTCGTTCACTCTGAACCTGACCAGTGCTCTGTTTGACAGTGCCTATGAGCCCCTCTCCCAGGATGCTCGCCCCCTGGTGGCAGACCTCTTCTCCGTCCTCTCTCTCTTCCTGGGAGGAGACGGCAACACCTCCATGGAGCGCTCTGTGCACCGATTCTATGACGACCTCTTCCCACTGGTGTACCGGCGACTTGTCAACCCTGGCCTGGCCTCGGCCCCGGCCTCCTCTGAGCACAGTGAGTGTCTGCGCAAGACGCGCCAGGATGTCAACCCGTTTGGGCCCCACCCTCGTGCCTTGGCCGAGGGGCTGACCCGGGCTCTGAGCGCAGGGCGGGCACTGAGCCGGGCGCTGATGATGGGGGCAGAGGTACTGAACGCCACAGAGTGGGCAGGGCTGGCCAGGGAGTGTGGGCGGGCTCTGGTGAGGATGCAGTACTGCCCCCACTGCAGGGGCCTGACCCTGATCCGGCCGTGTGGAGGACTATGTCTTAACGTAATGCGGGGCTGCCTGGTGGGGCTCTTGGAGCTAGACGGGCCCTGGAGGCACTATGTGGCCCTGCTGCAGGAGCTGACGGGGGCCCTGGCCGGGGGCCACGATCTGGAGCTGGCCCTGCTGGGCATCAGGAACCACATCAATGACGCCATCCTGCACGCACAGCTGCATGGGCCACGCATCAGCGCCATCGTGAGTCAGCGCCTCACCCATCACTCACACTTCACCGGTCTTAGGACTGTACTGACATGACACACCTCCCAAGGCCCATGATGACACATCTTGAGCACATTACCACCCCTCACAGGTCACATTGAAAATCATGGTAGGTCTCATCCGTCATATAAGACTTATCTTAAGTCTTTGTGTTCTCTATTAATGACACCCACAAAAAACCTCCCAAGACTCTTCTGTGTAACTCCGTGGTGGGCTGAGTGATGTGGCAAGGAGTTCCTTGGCTGCCTGTTAGGAGTGGGGGGCATGAGGTGGCATGGACCCTCTCTTTTGGCTTTGGACTCAACAGGCTGGGAGATGCGAGGCTGGCAGATTTCTTGGTACTTGTAAAGCAGGGGGCAAGAGAAGAGAGAAGGGAGAATTTGTCTAATTCCACCAAAGCTGAATGTATCCCAGTGAGTCAAACAAGAGACTGTTCACAGAGAAAGACAGACAGGACATGATCTCTTTGCTCACACTAAAGAGAACCTGTGGTGTAGAAAGACATACCTATGTGTATTCTAGCTGAGTGATTTAGTTTAACAAGCTTGAATATTAAGTTCTAGCTCCAATGATAAGTAGGTTATGTTAATGATTGCACCTGTCGGCCTGATTTAGATTGTGATTATGAATATGATTCTAATTGTATTTATGGTAATGAGACATGAAAGATTACACTATATAACACATACCTGTTTATGTTGTACAGAGGTGTTAGGGTGACAGGAGGGGGGGTCCGTGGGGGCCATCAGCACCCCTTCCCATCCCATCAGCACCCCTCTCTGTTACTGGCACAGTATTTGTAGTAGTGTTTTTACGGTCTCCCTGCCACCCGCAGGATCAAGTGTTACTCCCTCACTGGTTCAGCAGGGCTAGGATGGTTGGTTACCCTATGGGCCGGCATTTGAGGTCTGGACCCAGAGACGGGAATGGAACTCTCTCTCTCTCCCCCCTCTTTCTTATGACTCATTCACCTTTCACAAACGTCTGCACATTCACTCTTTTACACCTTTTACTTTTCGCCTCCTCTTCCTCCTGCTCCTTTTCCACTGTTTTACATGTATTTCCCTACCCACACAGATGTGTGTGTGCATTTTGTATGCGTGTTTATAATCCTTTATAATGTAGGGGGATTATCATTCTAGATCATTCTAGATGTCCTGCTGCATGTCTTTCCTGTGGAGATAAATCTCCTCCTACAGTAACATATATCAAACTACCAAAGATAGAGGCGATGTGGGCCTATGTAGCTACAGTAAATCATGTGTTCGTTGACAATAACATCCCCTCTTCCGCCTTTCTGACTACTGCTACATAGCCCCTCTCTTTTCCCCTCCACATTCCATTCACTACTCCTCTCTTTTCCCCTCCATATTCCCTTCACTACTCCTCTCTTTTCCCCTCCACATTCCCTTCACTACCTCTCTCTTTTCCCCTCCATATTCCCTTCACTACTCCTCTCTTTTCCCCTCCATATTCCCTTCACTACCTCTCTCTTTTCCCCTCCATATTCCCTTCACTACCTCTCTCTATTCCCCTCCATATTCCCTTCACTACCTCTCTCTATTCCCCTCCATATTCCCTTCACTACCCCTCTCTATTCCTCTCCATATTCCCTTCACTACTCCTCTCTTTTCCCCTCCACATTCCCTTCACTACCTCTCTCTTTTCCCCTCCATATTCCCTTCACTACCCCTCTCTATTCCTCTCCATATTCCCTTCACTACTCCTCTCTTTTCCCCTCCATATTCCCTTCACTACCTCTCTCTTTTCCCCTCCATATTCCCTTCACTACCCCTCTCTATTCCTCTCCATATTCCCTTCACTACTCCTCTCTATTCCTCTCCATATTCCCTTCACTACCCCTCTCTTTTCCCCTCCATATTCCCTTCACTACTCCTCTCTTTTCCCCTCCATATTCCCTTCACTACCTCTCTCTATTCCTCTCCATATTCCCTTCACTACCTCTCTCTATTCCCTCCATATTCCCTTCACTACCCCTCTCTTTTCCCCTCCATATTCCCTTCACTACCTCTCTCTTTTCCCCTCCATATTCCCTTCACTACCCCTCTCTATTCCTCTCCATATTCCCTTCACTACCTCTCTCTTTTCCCCTCCATATTCCCTTCACTTCCTCTCTCTATTCCTCTCCATATTCCCTTCACTACTCCTCTCTTTTCCCCTCCATATTCCCTTCACTACCTCTCTCTTTTCCCCTCCATATTCCCTTCACTACCTCTCTCTATTCCTCTCCATATTCCCTTCACTACTCCTCTCTATTCCTCTCCATATTCCCTTCACTACCCCTCTCTTTTCCCCTCCATATTCCCTTCACTACTCCTCTCTATTCCTCTCCATATTCCCTTCACTACCCCTCTCTTTTCCCCTCCATATTCCCTTCACTACTCCTCTCTTTTCCCCTCCACATTCCCTTCACTACCTCTCTCTTTTCCCCTCCATATTCCCTTCACTACTCCTCTCTATTCCTCTCCATATTCCCTTCACTACCCCTCTCTTTTCCCCTCCATATTCCCTTCACTACTCCTCTCTTTTCCCCTCCATATTCCCTTCACTACCCCTCTCTTTTCCCCTCCATATTCCCTTCACTACCCCTCTCTATTCCCCTCCATATTCCCTTCACTACCTCTCTCTTTTCCCCTCCATATTCCCTTCACTACCTCTCTCTATTCCCCTCCACATTCCCTTCACTACCTCTCTCTATTCCCCTCCATATTCCCTTCACTACCCCTCTCTATTCCCCTCCATATTCCCTTCACTACCCCTCTCTTTTCCCCTCCATATTCCCTTCACTACCTCTCTCTTTTCCCCTCCATATTCCCTTCACTACCTCTCTCTTTTCCCCTCCACATTCCCTTCACTTCCTCTCTCTATTCCTCTCCATATTCCCTTCACTACCCCTCTCTATTCCCCTCCATATTCCCTTCACTACCCCTCTCTATTCCTCTCCATATTCCCTTCACTACTCCTCTCTATTCCCCTCCATATTCCCTTCACTACCTCTCTCTTTTCCCCTCCATATTCCCTTCACTACCTCTCTCTTTTCCCCTCCACATTCCCTTCACTTCCTCTCTCTATTCCTCTCCATATTCCCTTCACTACCTCTCTCTATTCCTCTCCATATTCCCTTCACTACCCCTCTCTATTCCTCTCCATATTCCCTTCACTACCTCTCTCTATTCCTCTCCATATTCCCTTCACTACTCCTCTCTTTTCCCCTCCATATTCCCTTCACTACCTCTCTCTATTCCTCTCCATATTCCCTTCACTACCTCTCTCTATTCCCCTCCATATTCCCTTCACTACCCCTCTCTATTCCCCTCCATATTCCCTTCACTACCTCTCTCTATTCCCTCCATATTCCCTTCACTACTCCTCTCTTTTCCCCTCCACATTCCCTTCACTACTCCTCTCTATTCCTCTCCATATTCCCTTCACTACTCCTCTCTTTTCTCCTCCACATTCCCTTCACTACCTCTCTCTATTCCTCTCCATATTCCCTTCACTACTCCTCTCTTTTCCCCTCCATATTCCCTTCACTACCCCTCTCTTTTCCCCTCCATTTTGCCTTCACTACTCCTCTCTTTTCCCCTCCATATTCCCTTCACTACCTCTCTCTTTTCCCCTCCATATTCCCTTCACTACCCCTCTCTTTTCCCCTCCATTTTGCCTTCACTACTCCTCTCTTTTCCCCTCCATATTCCCTTCACTACTCCTCTCTTTTCCCCTCCACATTCCCTTCACTTCCTCTCTCTTTTCCCTCCATATTCCCTTCACTACTCCTCTCTTTTCCCCTCCATATTCCCTTCACTACCTCTCTCTTTTCCCCTCCATATTCCCTTCACTACCTCTCTCTTTTCCCCTCCATATTCCCTTCACTACCTCTCTCTATTCCTCTCCATATTCCCTTCACTACCCCTCTCTTTTCCCCTCCATTTTGCCTTCACTACTCCTCTCTTTTCCCCTCCATATTCCCTTCACTACCTCTCTCTATTCCTCTCCATATTCCCTTCACTACCCCTCTCTATTCCCCTCCATATTCCCTTCACTTCCTCTCTCTTTCCCCCTCCATATTCCCTTCACTTCCTCTCTCTTTTCCCCTCCATATTCCCTTCACTACCTCTTTTTTTCCCTCTCTCCTTTCCTTGTCTTACTCCTGTGACGTGGTTTGTTGGGCCAGGTTTCCAGTTGGCCAGGGGCATGGGGAGAGTTGCCTGCTCAGCACATCCATACAAACTGTCCATTAGCCTATCTAGTTAAGTGTAGGCAGATTGTTACGCGGAGTGGAACAGGGGAACCCAAGAGCAGACTCAGACGAGGAGACTGGGATGAAGTAACCAAGGTATTTATTGACATACAGGGGGAGATGGAGTGAAGGTCAGGGGAAGCTCAGACGGGTTGCTGGAACCCATGTGCGGAGGCTGAGGCTGGAGCGAGAGGGGTTGAGACAGGGTAAGCAGGTCCGGAGGGGAATCCAAGGGAGTAGTAGAGTGGGGAATCCAGGACAGAGTAGCAGGATGATGAGACGTGGGACTGGAGACAGGGACCAGAGTCAGAGCGGGCAGAACTCGAGCCGAGAGGAAAACAGCGTCAGGCGAGGAAAACAGGCACAACAGGATCTGAATAGTAACAAACGGCTAGAACCGTAGACTGACTGAGCAGAGATTACGATCTGGCAGCATGGAAGTGGCAGGGCTGAGTATTTGTAGAGGTCTTGATTATGGAACAGGTTGCAGCTGGTGGGGATCTGCTCTGACTCCAGCACACCTGTCTCCGCCCACACAATCACATACACAGAGAGAGAGAGAGGGAGAGAGTACTGGGGGAGTGGGGGCAGGTCAAGGAGACAGAGGATGAGCAGTAGAGGGCGTTGCAGGAGCAGATGTGACACAGATGCCTGACGCAGCAGAAGCAGCAGCAGGCCAGAGCAGACAGACACACCAACCTTTCCTCCCTCCCTCTCTCCCTTTGCTCCTACCCCCCCACCAGAGCCTGCCAATCACTCCCTATCTGCCAAAACACAACAAGGTAGAGAGGATAGGAGGTGTCCAAAACAGTCAGTGATGAGAGAGACTAGAATGACAATAGACTTCAGAAAAACCCACCCGACAGACAGTGCCTAACATTCTCTTACATTTCAGCATTATTTTCAACTCTTGTACCAGGTATTGCTGTAGCGTGGGAGATACTGTGCTAATTAAGAATCGTAGAATCCTAATGAATACATCCTGTTGATTTAAGTGAAAATGCTCAGCAATGCTTATTTGCATCTGCTAATTATATCATCGAGTTATAAAGGATTTATCAATCCTTAGAATCCAGACTGAAAGCTTTGGAGGAGCTAAGCCAGAATTTAGCTGAGCCACGGGGTGGCAGAGTCTCTGATGAGATCTTGATTGACGGGACAGAGGGGCACTTTGGTGATGTCACTCAAGCTCCACCAGTCTTTTGATGAGTTAAAGTCTACTTTATTAGCATGAGCATACTCTTTGTCCTGTAGAATTGTGGGTTTTAAACTGTGTATTTGTGTTCTGGTCTGGCATTGAGCTGTTTTGAGGCTTCCTAAAGGATCTGCCAGCCATTCAGTGGGTTTCCTCTGGTCCTGTCCAGCCATCTATGGCCCCAGTGAATACCCTCAGAGAGTGTCTGTAGGCAGACCGCGGCCTGCCCTCCTGAATGCAAATCCAACTCTGGACAAAGACTCCTCGCGCTGGCTGGGCAACCCCTTCCCACAATTCTTTGCAATGCAGGGCCTGGGACAGAGTGATGAGAAAGTTTCTGTGGCTAATCTCTGGACAAAAAAACTCTATAGGAACACATGCATGCACACACACACACACGCGCACACACACACACACACACACACACACACACACACACACACACACACACACACACACACACACACACACACACACACACACACACACACACACACACACACACACACTTGAGTTGGTCTTGCCTCCAGCTTACAGATAACAGTTGCTAATAGGGGTGGCAGTGGCAAGCAGATTCCCTCGCTCTTTGGGTTCCCTATTATAAAAAAGAGGAGGTTCCCCAGATGTATACAAACCCATTCTCATTATGTGCAAACAAGAGATACAGATGAATACACACCCACCCTTAATGTCAGTGAGCTGGAATGCTGTCTAATCTCTGGGGAATGCAGTTTGTGTCTCTGTTGGTCTCAGTGGTTCTGTCCCAGCTTTACGTGGCCCTGCTGCATTACTCAAGAGTCAGTAGCAGAGCTTTTCTGAAACTTCCATATTTCACTGTTTCACAGCACCCTACTTACTGTCCAGGAGCCAACTGTGCTAATTCCATTAGAGAGCCTTTAAAGCCTGTCCACAGCTGTGTGGGTGGGAGTGGTAAATGGGATCCCTGTCACACCACTCTATAACTCACTCCCAGCTACTCTCCACCCGAAAGCAGGAGGAGAGAGTGAGGGAGGGAGGAAGAGAGAGAATACACCATCTTAGCTGTTTGTTTTGGGCAGGCCACCGGTTGCTGATGTATTTAACCTTGGTTTGTACTCTCTCTCTCTCTCTCTTTCTCTCTCTCTCTCTCTCTCTCTCTCTCTCTCTCTCTCTCTCTATTGCCCCCGCCAGCATCCGTCCAATTAGTCATAAGAGGGTAGAAAAGAGAAGTGCAACACCATAGCAGCATCCACATATCCACTGGCCCTCTGTTGATATCATATCCACTGGCCCTCTGTTGATATCATATCCACTGGCCCTCTGTTGATATCATATCCACTGGCCCTCTGTTGATATCATATCCACTGGCCCTCTGTTGATATCATATCCACTGGCCCTCTGTTGATATCATATCCACTGGCCCTCTGTTGATATCATATCCACTGGCCCTCTGTTGATATCATATCCACTGGCCCTCTGTTGATATCATATCCACTGGCCCTCTGTTGATATCATATCCACTGGCCCTCTGTTGATATCATATCCACTGGTCCTCTGTTGATATCATATCCACTGGCCCTCTGTTGATATCATATCCACTGGCCCTCTGTTGATATCATATCCACTGGCCCTCTGTTGATATCAGTTATCTACACTCTCAGAAAGAAAGGTTCCAAAAGGGTTCTTCGACTGTCCCCATAGGATAACCCTTTTTGGTTTCAGGTAGAACTCTTTTGGGTTCCATGTACATAGAACCCTCTGTGGAAAGTAGGGCCTGGGACGATACCAGTATAGCAATATTTTTATCCATGGCAAAAATGAAAACATGAAGCAGACCTAATTCTTTGGTCGTTTCAAAATCTCCTGTATGTAAAATATTGTGTGCTTATAGCTTGGAAAATAAATAAATTTGACTCTGGGTGACAACATAATGTTTGTTTCCAATATTTTCCAATATTTGTTTCAAATGTTTCCTTGCCATGATACTAACGAGTATCGCGATACTGGTATCGTCCTGACCCTAGTGGAACGGGTTTTACATGGAACCCAAAAAGGTTCTACCCTGCACCAAAAGTGTTCTACCTGGAACCAAAAAGGGTTCTTCAAAGGGTTCTCTTATAGGGACAGCAGAAAAAACACTTTTGGTTCTAGATAGCACCCTTTTTCTGAGAGTGTAGTGAATGGATCATTCCTCTCTGTGCAATATCATAGTTCTGTATATGTCTGATTTTAGACAAAAATAATCTCCATTGTGTCCCTGATGATTTCCACAGCATAATCCCTGCAACACATCTGCAACACATCTGCAAAAGCTACTTATCAATGTGTTCTTACAAACTGTAGAGCATTCTCTGTTAGGGATGTAATGAGCACCCTCTTTTTTCACACAGACTCATGTGCTTCTCTACCCACCCACCCCTCTCTCCACCTCTCTCTACCTCTTCATGTCTCTGTCTCTGTACGCTCTCTTTCTCCCCCCTCCCCTCTCTATTCTGTCTGTCTCTCCCCCCTCCCCTCTCTCAAATCCCTCTCTCTTAGGTTGATAAAGTATGTGGGCCTCTCACAGACACTCCGTCAGTGACAAGTACACGTCCCACCCTGGAGGTCATGACCTCCGTGACCACCTCCCCGACCTCGGCGGCCTCAACGCCCTCCCCAGCCGAGGTCACACTGGGCCGCTTGTCGCATACCAGGAGGTGAGAGAGAGAGGCGGCCATAGTGGCTGGTCCACTGCCTTAGAGTGGTTGGTGTTGTAGCTGGTTGGCATGCTGTGTTCCACTCCTGTCCCCAACATGCCTTTACACGTTGCAATATGAGTTATTTATAAACACACTTTTGCCATATATATTTTGTTGTCAAGCAAGCTCTCTTTATCATTATTATTTATTTACCTTTTGAAGTTTGCTCTCGCTTCCCTCTCCATCGCTTTGACTTGTGTTTGATTTGCATTGGACCCCTGCTATTCCCACACCATCTCCTCCTCTCTCCTTCCTCTCTCCTTCCTCTTTCCTGGACCGTGATCCCGTCGTCCCAGGTCCTTACCTCTGAAACCATCCAAGATTGATAAGCCTAGAAGTCTGAAAAAGATCTCTAGGTAAGCATGGAGCCCAGCATCTACCCCTCTCATATTATTGTGTCCATCTGAGATGGAGTACAGGGGTTGACCACCAGCGCCACTTTATTTAATCACCTCAATAAATATAAATATACTTATGATATTGTGGTTATGATCAACAGCCTCTCTCTTTCTCCCTCTTTCTCCTCTCTCTCTCGCGTTCTCTCTCTCTCCCTCTCTCTACTCTCCCTCAGAGAGTTTATGGGCTATATTCAGCGCTACAAGTCCTTCTTCTCTGCCCTGCCGGAGACACTGTGTGAGAGTGAGATGGTGGGGGAGGACTTCACCTGCTGGAGTGGGGAGGACGTGGTGGAGAGGTAGAAATGAACTCTTTCTATTGTTCTATATCTGTGTCCATCACACTTTTGTTACGTTCTCTTTACAGGACTTGTTGCCCATTAAAAGGGAGAGGTTTTAAAACCAGGGGACATTCCTGTAGACATTTGGTTGCCATGGATTTTGGGAGCATGGCCCTGGACCTTTGGAGTATAGCGGGTTCGTTAGGAAGTTCTAGAGGTCATTCTCATGCAAATGACATTGGAAACTTCAGAGAAACACTTTCATATATTTGCCGCTCTCTCTCCCGTAACCTGCCGCTCTGTCCTATAAAAACGTTGGTCATCCTGGTTACTGTTGAGCAGGATAGAATCCCATACAGCATGGACCTCTGTGTAAACAGCTTGGTGTTAAGTGTACTTATCTGACCTCCCATTCTAACCAGCACTCTCTCCAGTGGCTCCTGAGTGTTCTGGCCCTGGTCCCCCCCTCTGGCCCTGGTGCAGAACAGCTTTCCCCCCTCTGCTGTGCAGTAGGCAGAGAGACCCCATTCACCTAGGACTCCTGGGCTGGGGCTCCCCCACTATCCCATTTATGCCTCTGTTTTGTCCCCTTTTTCTGTGAAAGAGTGTTGGACCCAGTGGAGAGTGTGCTTGAATCACTTTGGGCTGGGGGTGCTGGTGGGGGCTCCCCTAAATAGGAACCGTGGAAACCATGTTTTGTACGACAGAAGCATTCAATCCTCTCCAATATTTTGTGCTTATTAGTTTGTTTAGTGGTTGTCTATAACTAATACTGTATCAAGAGACATGTTGATTGGATGTACATGGATGTATATGGATGTATGTTTCATTGGATGTACATGGAATTTGTTCTCTTGCTCATAGTGGAATAGAATGGGGGATATATTTTGATAGAATGGTTGAATTTAAGCACTCGATCTTATTTGAACCAACGTCCATGAGGCAGAAGAACCATTAATAAGGGATTCTTATGTTTCTATGACAGTGGGTCATTATAGATGTGTGTCCATCTGAGTGCTGCTGTGCTTGTTTTGTTGTGGGCTAGGGAGAGACGGAGGGGGTTCATTGTGGCTCCTGTGGGCCCTCTGTGTGGCACTATCAAAAGCCCCAGGCCTGGTGGCCATTCAGGCTCTGTGAACCGTGCAGAAGAGCCGAGGCGGCCTCCTCCTTCCCTCCTACTGTACCTGCTGCCCCCCCCCCCCCCCCCCCCAGGGCCACTGAGAGAAGGGTCTGTTCTCTGGCCCTCTAGGGCTGCAGCCTGGAGCCTGGCGGCTGGAGCCCAGCCAAGCACTGGGGAGAGGAGGGCACCGAGACACTGGGGCACAGCCACTCTGCTGACCTCTTTACAGTTTCAATTCACTGACACCCCCACCCCCTCCGTGCGCCACCCCCCTCCGCCATTTGACCCAATTCACTTACTGACAAATGCCTTAGCTTGTGTGAGGGCTTTTGTCTCTGTATTAGCTGTTCTTGTAGGTTGGTTTAACCCTCTCATGGTACACAGGCATCACATATCACCTCACCCAGAGGGTATAAGTGAGTTTGCACATGTGAAAAACCTCTCCTCATACTGTACTAATGCTGTCTCTGCTACCCACCTCACATTATGGAGAACCACTGCCACCTAGAGGAAGTGTCTAGTATCCAAACATTCCTTCAGTTCACCAAAGGTGACAACACCCATTACTCCAAACATAGTTTACCATATTTTTACACAGTTGCACTTTGCAGTATGGATGAAACCATAGCAACATTATAAAACCATAGCAACACTGTAAAACCATAGCAACATTATAAAACCATAGCAACATTGTAAGCATCCACAGGATCTGCTTTACAGAGGTCTTCCTCACATATTACCTGAGGATGAGGCATTGCTTCTCTGCTTTATTTTGACATGTGGTGTCTAAATAATTTAGATTTGCATTGCTATGGAATAGGGTGAAATTATAAACAGTGTTAGTAATAATGTTTGTTAACACTGTATTTAGATCCACTCAACATTCAACAGCATTGAACACGGCTGACTAGTAGTCTGTGACTACTATTATCCATACTCCTTTAGGGACCACTGGAGAGCAGTGTTGTAGCAGCCAAGGTAAAGTAATTAAGTAAAAATACTTGAAAGTACTACTTAAGTCATTTTTTGGGGGGTATCTGTACTTTTCTTTACTATTTTTTATTTTTTTACTTTTACTCCACTACATTCCTAAAGAAAATATTGTACTTTTTACTCCATACATTTTCCCTGACACCCAAAAGTACTATTTTCATTTTGAAGGCTTAGCAGGACAGGAAAAGGGTCCAATTCACGCACTTGTCAAGAGAACATCCCTAGTCATCCCTACTGCCTGATCTGGCGGACTCACTAAACACAAAAGGAGTGTGCCCCTGGCTATCCATTAATTAAAATAACAACAAAATGGTTTGCTTAATATAAGGAATGTGAAATTATGTACTTTTACTTTTCCTACTTAAGTATGTTTAGCAATGACATTTACTTTTGATACCTAAGTATATTTAAAACCAAATACTTTTAGACTTTTACTCAATTAATATTTTACTGGGTGACTTTCACTTTTAGTCCTTTTCTATTAAAGTATCTTTACTTTTACTCAAGTATGACGGTTGGGTACTTTTTCCACCTCTGTGTTATTGTCCCAGCCAGCCAGGCAGATAGGATGACACCAGAAAAATGGTTTAAGAATGTCCAATGGGGTCAAGTGTCTCCGTATGGGTTTAATAGGGAACTGTTTTTGTCTGATGAACCCAAAAGGAAATAGCGAGGTTTGGCCAGTGAATGAGGTTGCTGTTGTGACGATGTATTGAATGATTTGCTTCCCGGCTCTCCGTTGTCATATTGTGTGCTGTGGCAGACATTCCACAGTAATTGAGTCCTCAATCACCACTGGTTGTGTTCCCACAGGGAGGCTGGGGCCAGGGTGGGTCCTGACAGAGTCAGGGCTGAGGTGACTTACTGCTCACTGCCTCTGTGGTTGTTGTTTTTGTTGTTGATGATGCCATCCTTGCTGCATCACTGGCAGCTGACTTTAATCAAACGGTCTTCACATGGTCCTCATGGCTGAGTCCTCTTGCATTGTGTGTCTGGGTTAGTGTGTTTGGTTTGGGGGGATGAAAGCACACAGAGGGACATAACCGTAATCAACCGAGAGCTTGATAGCTCTGTACATGGTCTCTTACATACATGCATAATTCTAGACCACATAGGTCATTGGTCAGATTCCAGATTAGTGGTAATTGTGAAATAGTTTGCGTGCCCACATGCACATACTTCCTCTGAAACCCTGTCCAGCACCTCCTCACCTTCTGTATTTACTCTCATCAGGTTCATGGCCGTCACCTTTGACCTTGATAATGGGGATGAAATGTGGATGTCAGGATCAGTTTCCTGTCTGTTTCCTTCTCCCTTATTCAGCCTACAGAGCAGCACCCTAGCAGAAAAGCTGGAATAACAAAGGCTTGGGGAGCACAAAGAGGGTAAACAGTAGTAACCTACTGACGCCACCATGGAAGCGAAGTTCTCCCAGTCACAAAAGCCTGACAAAAGACAGTTATTTGTCTCAGGTTTCAGAGTTGTTTCCCCTCTCTGTACCCTCTTGACATATGATGCTATGTAGTGTTAGAGTCATCTCACATGCATTAATTAGTCTGTAGTTCGACACTGGTCTTAACTGACATAAACGAGAGAGTATGCTGTTACAGTGCTAAGTGAAAGTCTACACACCCCTTACACAGTCTTCACATTTTGCTGATGTTAAAATGAAATCTAAAAATTGATTAAATTGCATTTGTTTCCTGCCAATGTACACAACCTACTCCACATTTCCAAGGTGAAAGAAAAATTCTAGAACATTTTGATGTCTTGATTGCATGTCTTCACACCCCACAGTTAAGACTTGGTGGAAATGACTTTGGCAGCCATGTCAGCTGTGAATCATTTTGAATAAGAATCTACCAACTTTGCACAACTCTTACGGCAACATTTATGCATTGTTTTTGTCAAAATTGCTCAAGCTCTGTAAATTTGGTTGGGATTCATTGATGGACAACAATATTCAAACCTTGTGTCTGATTTTCAAGCAAATTTAAGTCAGGAATGAGGCTGGCCCATTCAGGAATACTCAACACCTATTGCAAAGCCATTCTGGTATGTCTTTGGAATAAAAATGTGTGTAATTGTCCCTCTGAAAAATACATTTCTATCCCAGGGTTTGGAATTCAGAAGACTGAGGCAGGGTTTCCTCTAACTTTTATCCCGGCTTTGCTTCCTTCATATTTCTTTTGATCCTGACAAACTCCCCAGTCCCTGCCGGTGACAAGCATACCCATAACATGATGCTTCCACCACAATACATGAAAATACAGAGGATCAACAAGATTGCATTCACTCCACATTACTGGCATGCATGACAAAGTGAGAAGAATGAAGCCTGTGTTAAAAAATCCATTCCAAATAAACAATTCTGTTTGCAACAAGGCCGTTAAGTAATAGTGCTAGACAACATAGCAAATTAACTTTTTGGCCTAAATGAAATACTACAGGCTTGGGTCAAATCCAATACAACACAACATACTGTAGAGTGAAACCCTCGGTATTTTAAAGTATTGTGGTGGCAGAATCATGTTATAGGTATGCTTGCCACTGGACATACGCAATCGAGACAAAACATTTTTTATGAAAATGTTCTATAATTTTTCTTTCAGTTTAGATGTGGAGTAGGTTATGTAGATTGGTAGGGGAATAAATCTAATTTATTCAGTTTTGAGATTGAATTTTAAGGCAGCAAAATGTGAAGACTGTGCATGTGTAACAGTGTAGGTTCCGTCCCTCTCTTCGCCCCAACCCGGGCTCGAACCAGGGACCCTTGCACACATCAACAACTGACACCCACCGAAGCAACGTTACCCATCGCGCCACAAGAGCCACGGCCCTTGCAACGCAAGGGGAAACCCTACTTCAAGTCTCAGAGCGAGTGACGTCACCGATTGAAACACAATTAGCGCGCACCACCGCTAACTAGCTAGCCATTTCACATCGGTTACACATGGGGTGTGTAGACTTTTGCTAGCGACTGTGAGTAGTAATCAATCAATCACATTTATTTTATAAATCCATTTATACATCAGTAGTTGTCACAAAGTGCTTTACAGATACCCAGGCTAAAACCCCAAAGAACAAGCAATGTAGATGCTGAAACAAAGTGTCTAGGAAAACCTCCTTAGAAAGGCAAGAACCTAGGAAGAAACCTGGAGGGGAACCAGGCTCCAAGGGGTGGCCAGTCCTCTTCTGGCTAGGCCGGGTGAATATTTTAAGTGTACTTGGTCATTAAGGCCAGATCGTTATTCAAGATGTTCAAATGTTCATTTTCATAACCGAGCATTCAGAGGTCAAGACAGCAGGGCCAGAGATATATATATATATATATACATATTTATTTCTATTTTACCTTTATTTAACTAGGCAAGTCAGTTAAGAACACATTCTTATTTACAATGACGGCCTAGGAACAGTGGGTTAACTGCCTTGTTCAGGGGCAGAACGACAGATTTTTACCTTGTCAGCTCGGTGATTCAATCTTGCAACCTTTTGGTTACTAGTCCAACGAGAGAGAGAGAGAGATTAGACATGATGGACACTTTATTACACAAAGCTTTTACTATCTCATCCTGGAATATACAGTACAAGGCCTAAGGTCATCTGATTTGGCCTAAAGAGCAGGAACCAGGACTTCATCAAAGAAATTGGAATTTCAGACATTGTCATCCTACAAGAAACATGGTATAGAGGAGACGGACCCACTGGTTTCCCTCTAGGTTACAGAGAGCTGGTAGTCCCATCCATCAAACTACCAGGTGTGAAACAGGGAAGAAACTCAAGTGGTATGCTAATTTGATATAGAGTAGACCTAACCCACTTTATTACAGTGCATTCGGAAAGTATTCAGACCCCTTGACTTTTTTCACATTTTGTTACGTTACAGCCTTATTCTAAAATTGATTAAATATCAAAAATCCTCATCAATCTACACACAATACTCCATAATGACGAAGTGAAAACAGGTTTTTAGACATTTTTACTACTTTATATTTTTATATTAAAAAAACATAAATACCTTATTTACATAAGTATTTAGAACCTTTGCTATGAGACTCAAAATTGAGCTCAGGTGCATCCTGTTTCCATTGATCATCATTGAGCTGTTTCTACAACTTGATTGGAGTCCACCTGTGGTAAATTCAATTGATTGGACATGATTGGAAAGGCACACACCTGGCTATATAAGGTCTCTCAGTTGATAGTGCATGTCAGAGCAAAAACAAAGCCATGAGGTCGAAGGAATTGTCCGTAGATCTCCCAGACAGGATTGTGTTGAGGCACAGATCTGGGGAAGGTTACCAAAAAATGTCTGTAGCATTGAAGGTCCCCAAGAACACAGTGGCCTCCATCATTCTTAAATGGAAGAAGTTTGGAACCAACAAGACTCTTCCTAGAACTGGCTGCTCGGCCAAACTGAGCAATTGGGGCAGAAGGGCCTTGGTCATGGAGGTGATCAAGAACCCGATCGTCACTCTGACAGAGCTCCAGAGTACCTCTGTGGAGATGGGAGAATCTTCCAGAAGGACAATCATCTCTGTAGCACTCCACCAATCAGGTCTTTATGGTAGAGTGGCCAGACGGAAGCCACTCCTCAGTACATGACAACCCGCTTAGAGTTTGCCAAAAAGCACCTAAAGGACTCTCAGACCCTGAGAAACAAGATTCTCTGGTCTGATGAAACCAAGATTGAACTGGAGGAACCCTGGCACCATCCCTACGGTGAAGCATGGTAGTGGTAGCATCATGCTGTGGGGATGTTTTTCAGTGGCAGGGACTGAGAGACTAGTCAGGATCGAGGGAAAGATGAATGGACCAAAGTACAGAGAGATCCTTAATCAAAACCTGCTCCAGGGCACTCAGGACCTCTGACTGGGGTGACGGTTCACCTTCCAACAGGCCAACAACCCTAAGCACACAGCCAAGACAACGCAGGAGTGGCTTCGGGACAAGTCTCTGAATGTTCTTGAGTGGCCTAGCCAGAGCCTGGATTTGAACTCGATCAAACATCTCTGGAGAGACCTGAAAATAGCTGTGCAGCGACGCTCCCCATCCAACCTGACAGAGCTTGAGAGGATCTGTAGAGGAGAATGGGAGAAACTCCACAAATACAGGCGTGCCAAGCTTGTAGCGTCATACCCAAGAAGACTCAAAGCTGTAATCACTGCCAAAGGTGCTTCAACAAAGTACTTTGTAAAGGGTCTGAATACTTATGTAAATGTGATATTTCAGTTTTGAATTTTTTTATAAATGTATTAACATTTCTAAAAACATGTTTTTGCTTTGTCATTATGGGGTATTGTTTGTAGATTGACAAAGGAAAAAAACGAATGTAATCAATTTCAGAATAAGGCTGTAACGTAACAAAATGTGGAAAAGTTAAGGTCTGAATACTTTCCGAATGCACTGTAAATTAGTCAAAACAGAAACATTTTACATCTGGCTTGAAATTAATAAAGACATTTTCTCAAGAGAGAAACATTTCCTCATGTGTGCCACCTATATCCCCCACCAATAGAATCCCCATATTTTAACGATGATAGCTTCTCCATCCTAAAGGGGGATATCAACCATTTCCAGGCACAGGGACATGTACTAGTGTGTGGTGACCTAAATGGTAAAACTGGACAAGTACCTGACACAGGGACAAACACCTACCTGGAGATGACAGCATTTCCTCTCAAATATGCCTCCCCTAGACACAACTATGACTAAACAACCAACAAAAACTGGTCACAACTCCTGCAGCTCTGTTGCATGCTGAGTCTGTACCGGTGGAGTCTGCTTAGGGGAGGACAGCTCATAATAATGTCTGGAACGGAGAAAATGGAATGGCATCAAAAACATAGAAACCATGTGTTTGATGTATTTGATACCAATCCACCTATTCCGCTTCAGCCATTGTTACAAGCCTGTCCTCCCCAATTAATTAAGGCTAGGCATTCCGCTAGCGGGACAACTTCCGGTGAAACTGGGGGGTGCGCAATTCAAATAAATAATCATAAAAATTATGGATATTAAACATTTAGGTACATACAAGTGTCTTACATCGGTTAAAAGCTTAAATTCTTGTTAATCTAACTGCACTGCCCCATTTACAGTAGGCTTTACAGTGAAAGCATGTCATGCGATAGTTTGAGGACGGCACCCCACATCAAAATATTTTTCCACCGGCACAGGTTTCATAAATTCACAAATAGCGATTAAATATTCACTTACCTTTTGAAAATCTTCCTCTGATTTGTCATCCAAAGGGTCCCAGCTACAACATGTAGTGTCTTTTGTTAGATAAAATCCTCTTTATATCCCAAAAAGTCTGTTTAGTTGGCGCCATTGATTTGAGTAATCCACTCGTTCAACATGCAGAGAAAGGAATCCAAAAAGCTACCGCTAAACTTTGTTAAAACAAGTCAAAATACATTTATATTTTATCCACTGATACCCTAAAATGCAATTAAACTATAATATTTCATACTTAAAGAAGGATGTTCAATAGGAAAACGATATTAGCAGGTGCGTGTCCTCTTCGTCGCACGCGCATACACGAATTTCCAAGTCTGTCCCTGTACTAAAACTCATTATTCTTCCTTATTTTGGAAGAAACAAGCCTGAAATCTTGAACAAAGTCTACTGACACCCAGTGGAAGCCATAGGAATTGCATACTGGGAGCTAGATTAAAAATGTTCCCTATACGTTCCATTGGAAGAGCTCTCTCCAAAAAAAAAATCAGGTTGGTTTTTCTTTGGATTTTCTCCTACCATATCTATTGTGTTATAGTCTCCTACAGCTCATCCCTTGGCAGTAGTTCTGTAGATTACTTTATCACTGACCTCAACACAGAGTCTCTCAGAGCGTTCACAGTCAGCCCACTGACACCCCTATCAGATCACAACAAAATCACAGTCTACCTGAACAGAGCAATACTCAATCATGAGGCATCAAAGGCAAAGGAACTGCATAATATTAAGAAATACTATAGATGGAAGAAAAGTAGTGTAGAAACATACCAAAATACAATTAGGCAACAACAAATTCAATCCCTCTTTGACAACGTCCTGGACAGAACATTTCACTGTAATAGTAAAGGTGTAAATTTGGCAGTAGAAACCCTAAACAGTATATTTGACCTCTCAGCTTCCCTATCAAATAAAAAAAATTCAAGCAGACAACCTAAGAAAATTAACAAGAATGACAAATGGTTTGATGAAGAATGCAAAAACCTAAGAAAGAAATTAAGAAACCTATCCAACCAAAAACATAGAGACCCAGAAAACCTGAGGATATTCCTTCACTATGGTGAATCACTAGAACAATACTGAAATACACTATGGAAAAAGAAGTAACAGCACGTCAACAATCAGCTCAATGTAATTGAAGAATCCATAGAATCTAACCACTTCTGGGAAAATTGGAACACACTCAACAAACAACAACACAAAGAGTTATAAATCCAAAACAGAGATGTATGAATATCCTAAATGAAATAATAAAATATACAGATCACAAATTCCAATTGGCTGTAAAACTCTTTAACATCATCCTCAGCTTTGGCATCTTCCCCAAAATTAGGAACCAAGGACTGTTCACCCCAATCCACAAAAGTGGAGACAAATTTGATCCCAATATCTACTGTGGGATATGCGCCAACAGCAACCTTGGGAAAATCCTCTGCATTATCATTAACAACAGACTCGTACATTTCCTCAGTGAAAACAATATAATGAGGAAATGTCAAATTGGCTTTTTACCAAATTACCATATGACAGACCACGAATTTACCCTGCACACCCTAATTGACAAACAAACAAACCAAAACAAAGGCAAAGTCTTCTCATGCTTTGTTGATTTAAAAAAAACGTTTGACTCAATTTGGCATGAGCATATGACATTATAAAATCCATGTACACAAACAAGTGTGTGGTTAAAATTGGCAAAAAAACACACACATTACTTTCCACAAGGCCTGGGGTGAGACAAAAATGCAGCTTGAGCCCCACCCTCTTCAGTATACAGTGCCTTGCAAAAGTATTCATCCACCTTGGCGTGTTTCCTATTTTGTTGCATTACAACCTGTAATTTAAATGGATTTTTATTTGGATTTCATGTAATGGACATACACAAAATCGTCCAAATTGGTGAAGTGAAATTAAAAAATTAAAAATTAAAAAAAAATGTAAATGGAAAAGTGGTGAGTGCATATGTATTCACCCCCTTTGCTATGAAGCCTCTGAAAGGCCCCAGAGTCTGCAACACCACTAAACAAGGGGCACCACCAAGCAAGCGGCACCATGAAGACCAAGGAGCTCTCCAAACAGGTCAGGGACAAAGTTGTGGAGAAGTACAGATCAGGGTTGGGTTATAAAAAAATATCTGAAACTTTGAACATCCCACGGAGCACCATTAAATCCATTATTAAAAAAATGGAAAGAATATGGCACCACAACAAACCTGCCAAGAGAGGGCCGCCCACCAAAACTCACGGACCAGGCAAGGAGGGCATTAATCAGAGAGGCAACAAAGAGACCAAAGATAACCCTGAAGGAGCTGCAAAGCTCCACAGCGGAGATTGGAGTATCTGTCCATAGGACCACTTTAAGCCGTACACTCCACAGAGCTGGGCTTTACGGAAGAGTGGCCAGAAAAAAGCCATTGCTTAAAGAAAAAAATAAGCAAACACATTTGGTGTTCGCCAAAAGGCATGTGGGAGACTCCCCAAATATATGGAAGAAGGTACTCTGGTCAGATGAGACTAAAATTGAGCTTTTTGTCCATCAAGGAAAACGCTATGTCTGGCGCAAACCCAACACCTCTCATTACCCCGAGAACACCATCCCCATGGTGGTGGCAGCATCATGCTGTGGGGATATTTTTTCATCGGCAGGGACTGGGAAACTGGTCAGAATTGAAGGAATGATGGATAGCACTAAATACAGGGAAATTCTTGAGGGAAACCTGTTTCAGTCTTCCAGAATTTGAGACTGGGACGGAGGTTCACCTTCCAACAGGACAATGACCCTAAGCATACTGCTAAAGCAACATATGAGTGGTTTAAGGGGAAACATTTAAATGTCTTGGAATGGCCTAGTCAAAGCCCAGACCTCAATCCAATTGAGAATCTGTGGTATGACTTAAAGATTGCTGTACACCAGAGGAACCTATCCAACTTGAAGGAGCTGGAGCAGTTTTGCCTTGAGGAATGGGCAAAAATCCCAGTGGCTAGATGTGCCAAGCTTCTAGAGACATACCCCAAGAGACTTGCAGCTGTAATTGCTGCAAAAGGTGGCTATACAAAGTATTGACTTTGGGGGGGTGAATAGTTATGCACGCTTTTCAGGAAACAAATACGTTTTCAATTTTTTTGTCTTATTTCTTGTTTGTTTCACACACAAACAATATTTAGCATCTTCAAAGTGGTAGGCATGTTGTGTAAATCAAATGACACAAACCCCCCAAAAATCCATATTAATTCCAGGTTGTAAGGCAACAAATAGGAAAAATGCCAAGGGGGTGAATACTTTCACTAGCCACTGTGTATATCAACGAATTGGCAAGGGCACTAGAATAGTCTGCAGCACCTGACCTCACCTTACCAGAATCTGAAGTCAAATGTCTACTGTTTGTGGATGACCTGGTGCTTCTGTCCTCAACCAAGGAGGGCCTACAGCAGCACCTAGATCTTCTGCACAGATTCTGTCAGACCTGGGCCCTGACAGTACATCTCAGTAAGGGTTCCAAAAAAGGTCCAGTTGCCAGGACCACAAATACAAATTCCATCTACACACCGTTGCCCTAGAGCACACAAAAAAACTATACATACCTAAACATCAGCACCACAGGTAACTTCTACAAAGCTGTGAACAATCTGAGAGACAAGGCAAGAAGGGCCTTCTACACCATGAAAAGGAACATACAATTTCACATGCCATTTAGGATCTGGCAAAAAATACTTGAATCATTGCCCTTTATGGTTTTGAAGTCTTGGGTCCGCTCACCAACCAAGAATTCACAAAATGGAATATACACCAAATTAAAAAACACGTAAAACACCAAATAATACATGCAGAGCAGAATTAGGCCGATACCCGCTAATGATCAAAATCCAGAAAAGAGCTGTTCAATTCTACGACCTAAAAGGAAGTGATTCCCAAACCTTCCATCACAAAGCTATCACTTACAGAGAGATGAACCTGGAGAAGAGTCCCCTAAGCAAGCTGTCCTGGGGCTCTGTGGGGTCTGTTTGTGTTTGTGAACAGAGCCCCAGGACAGCAACACAATTAGACCCAACCAAATCATGAGAAAACAAAAAGATAATTACTTGACACATTGGAAAGAATTAATAAAAAAACAGAAAAAATGAGAATGCTATTTGGCCTAAACAGAAAGTACACATTGGCACAATACCTGACCACTGTGACTGACCCAAAATTTAGGAAAGCTTTAACTATGTGCAGACTCAGTGAGCATAGCCTTGCTATTGAGAAAGGCCACGATAGGCAGACCTGTCTCTCAAGAGAAGACAAGCTATGTGCACACAAAATGAGGTGGAAACTGAGCTGCACTTCCTAACCTCCTGCCAAATGTATGACCAGACCCACAAAGAATTCGAAAATATATCACATTTTGATAAACTCCCATGTCTATTGGGTAAAATACCAGTGTGCCATCACAGCAGCAAGATTTGTGACCTATTGCCACAAGAAAAGGGCAACCAGTGAAGAACAAACACCATTGTAAATGCAACCATATTTATGCTTATTTATTTTCCCTTTTGTACTTTAACTATTTGCACATCATTACAACACTGTATATAGCCATAATATGACATTTGAAATGTTTACTGTTTTTTATTGTTTATTTCCCTTTTGTTTATTATCTATAGTACCAGTCAAAAGTTTGGACACACCTCCTCATTCAAGGGTTTTTCTTTATTTTTACTATATTCTACATTGTAGAATAATAGTGAAGAAATCAAAACTATAAAATAACACATGGAATCATGTTGTAACCAAAAAAGTGTTAAACAAATCAAAATATATTTTATATTTCAGATTATTCAAGGTAACCACCCTTTGCCTTGATGACAACTTTGCACAAACTGGTACTGTATTTGACATGCTTTGGCAGTGTGAACATATGTTTCACATGCCAATAAATACCTTTGAATTGAATTGAGAGAGAAAGAGAGTGGGGCCGTAGTGATTTGTGATTCAATATTATCTAACATCCTGACACAGCGGATGGTCTTGTTCTTCACTGTAGTCCATTAGAAGAGACATATCTATTTCAGAGGAGGCTGCTAGGGGAGGACGGCTCATAATAATGGCTGCAATGGAATGGTATCCAACACACCAAACACGTGGTATCCATGTAGTTGATGCCATTCCATTTTCTCCATTCCAGCCTTTATTAAGACCGTCCTCCCCTCAGCAGCCTCCTCTGTTCTATTTAGATCACCCAGTCAGTCACGCAGACTGAGGCTTATCCCTGACGCTCCCTTGGGTCAGGGAAAAAGAGTCCTTAGTTAATTTCCCTGCGGTGGAGAAAGTAAATGCCAATTATGTTTTCTTAGTATTCTAAAGGAAGATCCAGTACTAATGACCCAAATGAGCTGTGAGGCTCAGGTCGTTTGGGACATCTGAGGATGACTGATGTTAAAGAGGACACCATTAGTCAGAGAAGCTAAAGTGAAAGTGTTAACCCCCCTTTCTTCCCACTCACATACATACCACCCACATACACATTCACCCCCTCAGGAACAAGCAGTTTTCCTGATTGATGGACAGAGTCAAGTTGGTGCATTTTGACCATGATAAATGCCAGGGCCTCCCCGCTCCCCGCTGCACATGCAGGTGTTCCCCCTGCCTGCCGTCTGTCATCAGGGATGTCAGGTACAGGGGTGAACTCTGACCCTCCAGGCCCCCCCACGGCCCCAGGCACCTCTGGCATGCAGTGTCTTCTGTTACATAACAACCTCATAAAACAGGAATCACAGGAGTAATTCAGCGGCGGCTTTTTCATCTAACTCTCCTCTTTGACCATAAAGAGTGCCATGTGCCTGGCTGCCTCACTGGACTGAGGTCTAGACCCAGGTTATAGCCAGATTCATCGTGGCCCTGGTTTTAAGTGGGAAGTCGTTGGCTGGCGGGTACAATTATTGTGATGCTGTCCAGTCCAGCGCTATGGAAGTAAAAACCACTGGTGTCCTGAGTGATGTTTCTCAGAACAGATAATTTCCGTCAACTAGCCAGGTGAAGTCAGTGGGTATGCGATGTAGCACCACGCCATCCCCTGTGTCTTTTTTAAATAAATTATATAAAAAATTGTTGTACTTTTTACCCCTTTTTCTCCCCAATTTCATGATATCCAATTGGTAGTTACAGTCTTGTCCCATCGCTGCAACTCCCGTACGGACTAGGGAGAGGTGAAGGTGGAGAGCCATGCGTCCTCCGAAACACAACCCTGCCAAGCCGCACTGCTTCTTGACTCAAAGCTCGCTTAACCCGGAAGGCAGTCGCACCAATGTGTCAGAGGAAACACCATACAGCTGGCGACCGAAGTTAGCGTGCATGCGCCACTCGGGAGGCCCCATGCCCTGTCTCTGCTGCTCATTCCTGGCAGGGAAACTGGATCCTGGAGTTCAGCAGCACAGAGCTGATTTGTCTCTTAGCACTAGAGGTTACAGACACTATCGCTATGAGATGCAAGCTATTGAAAAACAAGACTAAACACTGAACCAAAGCACTTCATGAACACAGCAACAACAGCAACACAGAAAGCCTCACAGGCCAGAGCCAACACAGACAACACAGAGCTCATAGCTGTGCTAGTTAATCAATCTCCTTTTTTCCCATGCTTCATCATCCCTCCGTTGCCACAAACTCCCTGTCACAAACACCCCAAGAGGGCGATGCTCTAAAATAAAATGTTTAATGTTTTGACAGAAAAAAAACAACAACGTCTGAAAGGTTAACTGCTCTTAAGCTATCCATCTTTGGCTTGGTTTTACTGCTCAATGTAGCAGACCGGCTGCACCCTTGTTATGGACTCTTGTTGTTCTCTCATATGTTTGGGAAAAGAATCCTCCTGAGTGAGACAGAAAAGTATGTTAATTACACTGCTGGATTCCAGCTGGATTTAGGACTGTGAGCGGCATGGCTCATAATTGCACATTGGCAGGCATTTAAAAAAAATCTGATTGCTGTCTGTAATAATTGAGTTTTTAATGGGAGATAATTATCGTCTGTTGGGTTGAGAGAGTTTCAGTACAATGTATTTGTGTGTCATCACTAAGAGCCTGGAGCAGATAATGAAACAGGATAAAAGTAATATGGTCTGTAGATTTGTGGCCTTCAGGGGAAAGCATAAAAAAATCCACTTAGGAAGCAACAATATAAGTGTGTTCTCAGACACACCTGTCCGTAGACCTTTCAAATATATTTTGCATCTCAGATTATCTCTGAATTATTACCCAATGTTTCTGTCTGTGACTGTTTATGTTATTGCAAATTGGACTGGCCTAAATCAAGATAGAAGGCATACATTACTACTGGTAGTCGTCATAGGGGAGGGAGGGAGAGTGGTGTGGACCGTTAGACATCACAGCAGTGCACTCAGCCAAGCCTCCCTCTTTGGCTCCCATGATCCTCGGCGGTGGAGGGGCTTTTGGGATGTGTCCCGTTACCGTGGCCACAGTCTATTTGTTTGTGTTTGGGGCGAGCACACAGTGGACTTCCATAGTGCTGGGCACACTGTGGTTTTGGGGTTGCTGGTTTGCATTTTAAATGCGTTTCACATCAGAGGAATGTACCTAAAGAGCACGGGCTGAGTCTCTATCTGTCAGCCTGCTTCTGACCACAACTCTGCGCCAGACCAGGGTCAGGCCACATCAGCTGGGCTACAAGACCAGACTAGAGCGGAGGCTCCAGGCTGTGGAGCTGGAGCAGAACTGTGTGGCCAGTACTGAGTGCTGAGTCACATACACCCTAGAATGTGCAACGGTATAATTTGATATGCTATGTGGTGTATAGGCTAATCATTTCCACCCAGTCCCTCTTAGCCGTACGGTTTTGCTCCGCATAGCTTTGAACAATAATGTCTTGTTTTTTAGGGCGTGAGTCGTTTTGAACTGCCACGGTATGACAGCCTCCGTTTCTTTGCGGTCTGTGTCTGCCCAGTCCTCCATTATGGCTCTATTAGGTTATGTGTTTCCTCAGCTGAGCAGACATACAGCTCTCTCTCTCTCTCTCTCTTTCTCTCTCTCACTCTCGCCCAGGCTGACTCACTGAGAAAGCACTCTGTTCTACTTCATAGCCTGGAGGTTCACATGAGCTGGAGGGTCACCGAGTTTAAGGCCTTGCCCAACAGGAGAGAGGCTGGAGTTAGACTCTATGCAACACATAGCCAAGTGGTCACAGTGTCACTCTCTTTTCATATCCATCCCATACAGGGAGGCATCAGCTGATAATACCTCTGATCTGGACTGAACTGATTTGCTCTCTGTCTCCAGTTCAGGAGTTGGCATAATCAGTCGAATCAAGTTATTTGGATCTTGAATAAAAGCCAGGTTTGCCTAGTGAGTGGATAGCAGTAAGTGTAGCCTAGTGTGTAATCGAGGAATAGAATATATATATATTATAAATTGCAGCTGGACCTATACCATAATGTATGTGTGTAGTTTTCAGAGGAGAGAGAAGAGATGTGTGGGAACGTCAGCTGGTCTTGGGGAGCCATTGGCTTTTTAGGGTAAACATTTGTCTCTGTGTCTCTTTATGGGCTGATTCATTTGATTGGTTAACAACTCAGATGCAAACAGATCCTGGCTAATTGACTTGGTCACTAATTACTGTGAGAAAACAGCCTCTCTCTCTCTCTAAGCTTTGTTCAGTATTCTCATTTTCACTACAGTATACTATATGTGTTTAGCATAGTCATTGTGCATAGTCATAGTCATTGTGCATAGTCATAGTGATTGTACTCTGTGTATGGTATTGGATTTTAGTGCAGTGGGTCAATACTTCAGTATAGTCGATATAATGAGCACACGATCATATTCATATTTACTCACATTGTGTGGTTGTTTTACATGTCCAGGCACATGCATAATATTTAGGATTCTCCCAATGTGATTCAGTGAGTGTGCATCACACAGAGATCCTATAAATTACTATGGTGTGCATGAGAACAATTAGCAGGATGTGTTAGAAGAGTTGAACCAATCAGAGAGCCTGATTAAAGTCACATGTGCCCCTAATGGGCTCCCAGTGTAGTTGGTACCCATCCACAGACCTATGGGTCCGTCGTCAGCACCCAACCACCCACAACAGAGAACATCTTCCCATTAACTCCCCCTGGCTTTGGAAACTAGTTAATGGAGGCCCTTTGTGGTTGTCTTTGTAGTTGATTGACCATTTGATGAATCCCTCATAATGACTCTGAATATTCACAGCCCCCTAAAGATAAATAGAGACCAGAGAGAAATACAGTGTAATGGTTAAACATTATGTTAAGTATTGTGGCCATGTTGAGCAGTGACGGGAATAAATCCTCATTAACTAACTGGGTTCTGGGTCAGGCTATGATGCATGGTTTAGCTGCTATGTGTGTGTAAGTGTGTATGTGCGTGTGTAAGTGTGTATGTGCGTGCGTGCGTGTGTCGTCATACTGCCTTGGATATAGAATTCATTATGTCCCCAAAGAAAATGAACAGTGGTAGTCCTACCCAGTAGCGGTGCATGGGTAAAATCACTGGGGACGCCAAGCCTCCCAAAATGCTATATTACAACCTACACTATATGGCACATGTATGTGGACACCTGCCCGTCGAACATCTCATTCCAAAATCAATATGGAGTTGGTCTCCCCTTTGCTATTATAACAGCCTCCACGTTTCTGGAAGTTTTTCCACTAGATGTTGGAATATTGCTGCGGGGACTTGATTTCATTCAGCCGCAAGAGCATTAGTGAGGTTGGGCACTGACGTTGGGCGATTAGGCCTGGCTAGCTACATATTGAACTTCCACCCCCTCAGTCCAGGGGCACAATGTATGAATTTATTGTTGGATCAGAATCGCCGTTATAATCATTGGCCAGTATGGAGAATTAAGTAAAACCACAAGTCCAAATCCCTATCTCCATCCATGGCTAATTTAGGAAAGGGACAATTTTTGCTAGCTAGCTAGGCACCGGAGGACAACAACGTAACGAGATGCAACAATTCAAGTTCTTTCTGTCAATGACGTATTGTTCTCGATGTGATGTGATTGGAGGGAAACCAAATCCAAACTGGCTTCCCTTGACACTTAGTTTTGGGTGCGCCAGGACCATTCACAGTTGAGCTCACTCAGTGTAGCTCAACGCTGATTGGCTATTATTTTATACATTTTTTTATCAAGGGAGGCCAAATGCTCACTGGCTTCCCTTGCTTTCAACGATAGGGTCGGCAACAATGTCATACTCTCTTTGACCAGACAGCATCAGATAGATGGCCTACACATACAGAGACAGAGGGGCGCTGTTTCCCTCGCTTGGATGCTTTCTCCGGTGAGTTACATTCAGCCTCTTGCAAATTGAAGGAACATTATGAAACAAGAATAGACAAAAGATAAATTATTATATATATATATATATATATATATATATATATTACATTTTTGGGGAAGCCTGACTTCCCTTGGTTTCAATGAATACGCACCAATGGTTCTACCTGCTATCTGTGGCTGCCTGTACTAGCTTGTTATTGAAGCAGCAGATAGGCCTACTATAATGAATTCTCCAGCAGTAGGTAGGCAGATAGACCCAGTGAGCCAGGGGTCAGAGTTCATCCTCGACACTGTGTGGAGGCTGGCTCAGATTGGATTAATTTATTTACAGTCACATGCGGCACGTCACTCCTGTGGCGCTTTCTGATTACCCCCAGTTTGATCCACCTCACACAAACATGCACCATTAAACTGGTTGCAGGGACAGTGTTAATGCGGAACTGCTGATGTTATTACAACGTTAGCTTGCTTTGCCTGTGTTTCTCTCATTGTCATTCTCTGAGACTAGGCTGGATGCCCTGAGGGATAGCACATGTATATATGCATATCTTCAGACCATCCACTGATAACACTGTTGTGACAGCAGTATTTTATATACTGAACATCAAAATTGAAAAATACATGTTTTTGAAAAATATGCCTTCACTTTCCTGGCAACACACTTGTAATGTTAACCCTGCAATGGATTTGTTTTCTACAGTGGTTGAGGTGAATTGACCTCACAATAGTGGTTCTCATGGAACACACACATTAGATGATCAACAATCCAATGGATCATCTCTCTGGAATGTCCATGTGTCTGTATCATGTCAGGTTCAGGGGTTATGTTATACATCATTGTTGTAGTCTGGGGGCTGCAGATGCAGCAGAGGGCATGTAGGTGTGGCCTCTGGAGCTCCATGATGCTCTTGGCTGGATTCGTTAGCCGTGAAACACCTACACTTTGACATCTCGGACTGTTGCAGGAGGAATCTCTGTTACCTCCTAGCCCCAGAGTTCTCTCCAGTAAGGAAATCCCATGTGTGGCTCCAGGCTCGCTCTCTCTCCAATGTGTGTGAGTGCATGCATGCGTGGGTGGGTGTGCAGCCGCATGATTGTGTATGAGTGTATTTTGTGTGTGTATTATGTGTTCTATATTTTGGGATTTGAGATTGTGGTGATGACTGTGTTCTCCTCCAAACTTCCTGGGGTAGCTCAGGGAGTTAGGGACCAGGGTCTGCTCTGTCAGAGCTGCTTCGCCCTACTTATCCATCCATCCATCCATCCAGCCATCCACCCACCTCTCTCTCTACAGAGGCTCTAATCTGTCCTGTGGAAAAAGCCTGTTCTGTGGTGCATTATACCTTCACAGTCTGCCCCTGACCTTAGTCTCTCTCTCTCCCTCACTGTCTCTGTCAGTCTTTCTATTTTGTGGTTTTGAAAGCTATGTTTAAGCTTCTCAATAGATTTTTGAGATTGACCCCAGATGGCCTTCAATAGGACTCCAATAGGTCATCTAGGGTCAATCTAATTCAGTATCTTAACCAATTTAACATTTCATCTTTAACTTGACCTATTGATCAACTGAATTGCTGAGACAAGCAGATACAAAGGACTTTACTGTAACTACCGCTCACAATACCCTCTGATTAACTCAACCATTGTCCCTCCTCTACGGAGATGAGGTGGCACAAAAATATACATGAAAGAGAGAAATGGATAAGAGAGATGGAGATAGAGAGAGAGAGAGATGCAGCCCAGACTCTTCGATCACTATGGTTGACACTGTGTCCTTTGGTGTGTCTCATCTCACCCCCTCCTCGTCGTAATTAGTGGAATCACAAAAATGCACATGCATCATTACCGAGTCCTGCAGTGTGTCTGCATCTGACGTGTTTACCCTGACACTGGGCTGTAATGAGGAGGCTACTGGTCTCCTCCTATCCTCCCCTCCTCTCATTATTCCTGATAAACAGCCATCTGCCCTTTCCTCTCCTCTCCCATCGCTGGCTGTGAGGTCGCTCAATACCTGGATTTGCAGTCATGCCTCCTATTTTCACCAATCCGCTCCAGCTGTTTGACTTCCTAATGAATCATTTATGTCAGTGAGGAAGGCCGTCTAAACTCCATTGATCCCAGTGGCGGCCTAGCTGGGTCAGACAGCACAACTCACCACTCCAGGCCAGCTTCAAGGAAGAGCTGGGCTCTGAGGCTGAATCACACAGCTCATATGCCCCGCAATTTTTATGATGAAAGAAAAATTGATGTTAAAAAGGGCATAGTTAATCACTTTATATCAGGCTAGGGCAGGGCTCTCCAACCCTGTTCCTGGAGCGCTACCAACCCCAGGTGTAACTATCCTGATTCACTTTATCAACCAGCTAATTATTAGAATCAGGTGTGCTAAATTAGGGTTGGAGTGAAAACCTACAAGACGATAGCTCTCCAGGACCAGGGTTGGAGAGTCCTGGGCTAGGGGAATGTCTGTCTGTCTGTCTGTCTGTCTGTCTGTCTGTCTGTCTGTCTGTCTGTCTAGGCAGGTTCAGGGATGGGTGGACAGAGCTCACGACATGCAGACCATGGTGCTGAGAATAAATATTTGCCATTGTTATGAATGGCTAAGGAACTAAGCTATTCAGACACGAAATTGAAAAGGTTTACTCTGCCATTACATGTGCACTCCTTACACAAATACTTTCATGTGTTACTTTCATCAACAATATATCAATATTCACAAGTCATTGTGCTACAGAAACGGTTTGTATTAAACTCCATTCTCTCTCCTCTCTCTTCCCTCCTCAGTTATGTGGGCCGTGTTGTGGGGAACGGCCTTCAGGCCCAGAAAAACAATCCAGAGATTAAGGTCCGCAGCATTGACCCCATCCTAGTGGCAGCTAGAGACAAACTAGAACAATTCCAACAGGTATGTCTCATTGCCACTGTTCCTTCTTCACTTAAATCTGACTGTAAATATGACCACTGATGACACCAACATGTCAGTCACATACTATTCTGAAACACCCTTTCCACTTAGTTGCTGTTCCCACCAATTGTGGTAAATGGCCTAGATTTGTGTGTTTTATTGCTTGGCGTTCAGTACAAACCATGCCATTGGAGTGGATTCAGACGTCGGTCTCTGGAGGCCTGAGAGGGAGAAACAGCCAGCCAGCTAGCTCACAGACATGTGGATATGCCAGACAAATCTGACTAAACTGTCCTGGTGTACCCATCACAGATACTTAGATAGTAAATCAGTCCCTCTACTGCTCAGGCATTCACTGGGACATTCACAATGAGAATGGAACACATTCACTGGGACATTCACTATGAGAATGGAACACATTCACTGGGACATTCACTATGAGAATGGAACACAATAACCCACTGATGCATCATAGATAAAGGAGCTCAATGCAAAGCATCATGGAGGAGGAGCCTGCGAGGCAGGAAGGATGGGTCACACAGTGTACTGTATGTTTTATATTCTAATCCTGTCTGGTCCCAGCCTCCTCCTCTCCTCCCCCCTCCCCTAGTGTATGTGTGTGGTAATTGGTGGTGTCTTGGAGGACTTGAGCAAACAGCCCTGTCCCTCTGATAGATGCGAACCCAGTGCTCTTAATGGCTGGGTGCCCACGGATGTGCCAGCGATTTCACAGCTGGGGAAATCTGGCCCCCGGCAATGGGAGGACAGACATTGCCTAGGAGTTGCGGTATGTCGGTTTCATAATTCGTTTTCAGGCCATCGCCTTCTGTCACTCCCTACACCTCCAAGTCTAAGAGCTCAAATAATGATGTTTTAGCTAGCTACTGGCACTTTAGGCCAAGATAAGATGCCAGGTGTGTGCTTAGAACTGGAGGTGGGTCCTTCAATCTGCTGCCTCATTCCACACATACCCGGTAGACACACTTACAGACTAACAGTGCGTCTTTTTTGAGGTCTTCAACCTCAGGAATGGTGGAGCAATTCAACAGGTCAGCAGATTCAGAGGAGACGCATTGAAGTCAGACTTTTGTCATGTAAATGTTGTTTAACCTGAACGTTCCCTCAACGAGAAGCCAAAGCTAATTTTCCCCCCAGACTCTCCTGAGAGGCTTTGTGCAGACTGCAGAGTCAGAGACGCTCAGGGAACAGTCCCTCCCTGCCTGGCTGGGCTGCTAGGAGCTCTGTTCAGACCTTTGTGGAGCTGAAAGGCTACTAGGCCCGCTGAGTCCTGTTGTGCTGTGGTGGTCTCACCCCCACACTCCACCCACTGTCTCTCTCTGTCACTCTCACTCTCTGCTACTATATTTCTATGTCTACTCTATCAGATTTTCAGTTTCTCTCTTTAGCTGTTGTCTGGTCTTTCACACAGAGTTCTGGTGTTGTCTTGCTTTGCTAGAAGTGTCCTAACAGTGTGTGCCCAAAATAAGTTATCTTCATCTAAAATGGGTCAGTGTTATACAGATTCATATTTTAATCTTTAGCCAACTTTATTCAGTCATAATTACAATTTTCTGGTTGAGACCATTGTTTATATATGTTATCTGGAGCCAGTTTGAAGCAGAGTATGCCCTGTAAAGCCATCAGATCAGACTGTCTTCCATGCTTGGTGTGAGAGTGAGGATTTCCCCTGTTATCACCCCAGCCTAATGCAATAAGCGATCATATCGGCTGTTAAAAATGGGATTATTGGTGGCCAACCCATTGTTCCAGCTGTTTCTGGTAGGGGATCGAGGAGAGAGAGAGAGGAGAGGCACACAGATCATCTGGCCCTCTGGGAGCCATTTCACTTCTGTCTCTTATTACTCCATTAAAAGCAGACGTGGCTGAGTTAGTTTCTGTGGGCCTGGCCCGAACAGAGCAGCCTGTCGGTTCAAAGCAGCCAGAGGCTGGGAAAGTCTATCAGAGAGGTGGGGAGGGGAGTAGAAACCTGAGGAGTCAATGTAAGCACTTTGGGGTGGCTAAGAGCTCAATGTGAGAAAGAACAGGGATTTACAGGATTACATGTGTTTTATGGCCACTCTACCTAAGGGGAGAGAGAATGTTCACAACGTTCACAGCCATATTGTCAGTGTGCTTGTTTTTCTAACCCTGACTGGGACCTTGCTCACCTCTATAACGAACATCTCACACGTAAGAGATAAGATTTAGGTTGTTAGACTTTTCCCAGTGTGTGATTTTGTACCAATGGTCATTTGAAAGGGAGGAATCTTCAGCCCCAAATAATGATTTCATTTGATTTCCTGAGGAAGGCATTAATCTTTTTTTTTTTGTTTATTTCAAATTTCCTCCACTGTGAAATAATAGAAAATCCTCACTGGATTTCAGAAAGCCTGGCTTTATTTGCTGTGATAGCTGCTCTGGTGAGGTTGAGGCTGAGGCCCGATCTGGCTGACATTGCTTTGGTTTCCTTTTGACCCAGTCTGAACCAGAAGGTTCTGACTATTACAGGAAATACACTATAGCTTTTCACAACATTGCAACATCGGTCTTAAAATATTATATTGGCCTAGCAATGTGTCTATCACAGTACAGTGTAAGATCCTGAGATGACAACATGTAGAGAGAGAGAGAGAGAGAGAGAGAGAGAGAGAGAAAGGATGAGAGAGAGCTTAGCAAAACAGAGCAGAAAAAATGATGTAGTTGTAATCTGTTCTTGACTGTTTATCCCAGTTGTTCGGTCATTTAATCATGTGGAATTAGCATCATGGAAAAGCATCCTCAGCAAAATGAGGTTGAGGCTCAATACTCTTTTCCTCTATGATAATTTATCCAATATGTCATGTTTTGCCTGTTTTAAATGTTACTTCAATACCCATGAGCCTTGACTAGCACCATAGGAGAACCGGCCACCACACACGCTCACACAAGTACATTAAGGTATAAGAAACTCCCCCACTGCTAGGTTTGTTCAGTCCCTCTAGGATGGTTGTAAAGAGAGCTTGTTCTGTCATTCTTCATGAAAAGACTAACAGAGGTTTCAATGAGCTAACACTGTTTTTTATGAATAGCATCAATCCTGCAAAAAAGCTCATTAAGAAGCAATCACAGACACAGGAAGTCAATTCATGGCACTGTAAAGGCTTAATGTTCTCCTGACACACACACACATATGTGTATGATCACACATGCAGGCTCTCTCACACACACTTTCAGGGGTTTCTGGTACCTACGAGGATAGTAACACACACACACACACACACACACACACACACACACACACACACACACACACACACACACACACACACACACACACACACACACACACACACACACACACACACACACACACACCAACCACACATACACAACGAGGGCAATTAAGGGCAAGGAGAGTGGGATTGGGATGCTGTCATGCAATTAAACATTAAACATTAGAATACAATGTGGGCCCCCCAAGTAGCACAGTGGTCTAAGGCACTGCATCACAGTGCTAGCTGTGCCACTAGAGATCCTGGTTCAAGTCCAGGCTCTGTTACAGCCGGCCGCGACCAGGAGACCCATGGGGAGGTGCACAATTGGCCCAGCGTCGTCCGGGTTAGGGGAGGGTGTCACGTCCTGACCAGTAAAAGGGGTTGTTTGTTATTGTAGTTTGGTCAGGGCGTGGCAGGGGGTGTTTGTTTACTGTGTTTCGGAGTTTTTGGTTGATGTTCTATGTTTTCTATTTCCATGTGGTTTTTCTAGTTTTTCTATTTTTATGTTGGGGTTTTAGAACGACCTCCAATTAGAGTCAGCTGGTTGTAGTTGACTCTAATTGGAGGCCATATTTAAGTGAGTTAGTTTTCTCTTGTGTTTGTGGGTGGTTGTTTCCGTGTATAGTCTGAGCACCTTACAGGACTGTTTTTCGTCGTTTGTTTTGTATGAGTATTTTTTCCTTTCTTTAATAAATAAGAAGATGAGCAATTTAACCGCTGCATATTGGTCCGATGATTTCTCCTCTTCATACAACAAACTTTATGACACAGGGTCTGGCCGACAGGGATATCCTTGTCCCATCGCGCTCTAGTGACTCCTGTGGCGGGCTGGGCGCATGCACGCTGACATGGTCGCCAGGTGTACGGTGTTTCCTCCGACACATTGGTGTGGCTGGCTACCGGGCTAAGCGGGCATTGTGTCAAGAAGCAGTGCGGCTTGGTTGGTTCGTGTTTCGGAGGACTCTCGACTCTCCCGAGTCCGTACGGGAGTTGCAGCGATGGGACAAGACTAACTACCAATTGGGGAGAAAAAGGGGTAAAATAAAAAATAAAAAATGTAACATTAGAATACAACCAGAAGAGGAGGAACTGGAGAGAGGAAGATTTGGAGAAAGAAAATATTAAACTACAGAAAAGAGAGCACAAATTAAGGGACAAAGAGAAATATACATGTAATAGAAAAGTGAAGAATAAATAGGTAAAGCTAGATGTGATTGGATAAGAAATTTGAAGGCCTATATTATTGCAATTACACAAGTGTTTGTCAGTCAGTGGGAGGTGGTGTCATATGGTGGGACAATAGTATAGAACGAATCAAGTATCTGATGTGGCCTAGTATTTGAACAGTGGTATCTGAGCTGTTGCCATGCTGGTATATATGTTTTTCATTGTCTCTGGGTTACTGTGTGGCTCGTTGAATAGATGTTCAGACTGCCTGAGGAGATCCAGTGTTTTTTTTCTGTCTTGCTTTTAATCCAAGTCTTTTGTGTTTCCCAGACCTTTTCAAGGACTCTATAAGAAAGTACAATATGCTCACATTTGAGATTTTCTGTGTGATTTCTAACAGAGCAATGAAATTAAATGTACTGTTAAAAAAAGACAATCACCTGGAACATGTCAGTCAGTGAAAAAATTCATGTTGCCACATAGGTAGAGGCCAATCAGTCGCAGCTACGTTGCCATGGTTCCCCTCTTACACAACATTTAATTGGTTTAATGCCATTGATAATAGGAGAGCCCTCTGAGTTGATTAGGCCAACGTCACAGCCGGGGACATTTTAATTTTCTTTTTTCAACTCCTTCACTTCTTGCCCTTATGATCCACAAACTAGCTATCTCTCCACACAACGTTAACTGCAGCCAATTACTTTTCTCCGTGAACTCATGAATAAGGCTATTAAATTAGACTTTTCATTTGTGGAAATGTAATTATGTTACGCAAGGTTAATGTGCTTGTAGCACCTCACAGGGTCTCAATGTAGTGGAACTCTGGGGGGGGGGGGGGGGGACCAGTTTAATTTGGTACACAATGAAGGACAAATAATTACATCTACTTGAATACTTTGAGATACATGTATAGGCCCCTAATCACTTAACTTATGTGTGATGTAATTATCAATCAGTAAGATTGGACCTTGAGTTATTGCAGGGTTTCCCAAACTCTGTCCTGGGGCCACCCCTGGGTGCACGATTTTTAACAAATAACTACACCGCATCATCAAGCTTTGATTATTTGAATCAGCTGTGTAGTGCTAGAAAGAAAAAAAAACGTGCACCCAGGAGGGGCCCCAGGACCGAGTTTGAGAAACCCTGAGTTAGTGGACTGTAGACCATGGGAAATGGGAAATGCAAAGCACTCTTATGAAATCAGCCTACTGTACAGTATGTGATTCCAAACTATTATTTCTATTGAACCAACAGCATTCGTTTTTAGTTTTAAAGCATATCAGATTGGAGTCCCTAGTCTGTTGGTGACATTTGGGCAGTGCAAAAAAGTGTTGTGCTGTCTCCCCAAGGGCAGCAAAATCATCTGCTCTTCTGCTACAGTAACAGCCAAAAAGGCAGCAAAATCATCTGCTCTTCTGCTACAGTAACAGCCAAAAAGGGCAGCAAAATCATCTGCTCTTCTGCTATAGTAACAGCCCCAAGGGCAACAAAATCATCTGCTCTTCTGCTATAGTAACAGCCCCAAGGGCAACAAAATCATCTGCTCTTCTGCTATAGTAACAGCCCCAATGGCAGAAACATCATCTGCTCTTCTGCTACAGTAACAGCCCCAAGGGCAACAAAATCATCTGCTCTTCTGCTATAGTAACAGCCCCAAGGGCAACAACATCATCTGCTCTTCTGCTATAGTAACAGCCCCAAGGGCAACAAAATCATCTGCTCTTCTGCTATAGTAACAGCCCCAAGGGCAACAGCATCAATAGTGAGCCCTTTTTGCTATAGAATATACACTGAACAAAAATATAAACGCAACAATTTCAAAGATTTTACTGAGTTACAGTTCATAAAAGGAAATCAGTCATTTAAAATAAATTCATTAGGTCCTAATCTATGGATTGCACATGACTTGGCAGGGGTGCACCCACTGGGGAGCCAGGCTCAACAAATTAGAATGAGTTTTTCCCCACAGACAGAAATACTCCTCAGTACCGTCACCCCCCTCAGACGATCCCGCAGGTGAAGAAGCCTGTTGTGGAGGTCCTGGGCTGGCTTGGTTACATGTGAGGCTAGTTGGACGTACTGCCAAATTCTCTAAAACTATTTATCTACCATAAGGCAGCTTATGGTAGAGAAATAAACATTACATTCCCTGGCAACAGCTCTGGTGAACATTCTTGCAGTCAGCATGCCAATTGCACTCTCACTCAAAACATGAGACATCTGTGGCGTTGTGTGACAACAATGCACATTTTAAAGTGGCCTTTTATTGTCCCCAGCACAAGGTGAACCTGTGTAATGATCATGCTGTTTCTTGCTATGCCACACCTATCAGGTGGATGGATTATCTTGGTAAAGGAGAAATGCTCACTAACAGGGATGTAAACAAATTTGTGCCCAAAATTTGAGAGAAATAAGCTTTTTGTGCATATGGAACATTAATGAGATGAAACATGGGACCAAAACTTTACATGTTGCGTTTTATATTTTTGTTCAGTATAGTACTATTGATGCTTCTTCAACCAATACATTCTTGCATGTTGGTATGGAAGATCCGTTAATCATTGTGTTTTCACCCTAACCCAAAACATTGCTGAGATAGGTACATGATAGGCCTATCTGACTGATATGATTATGATGGTCGTAATGCTTCTTGACAGTGTCATAAAGTGTATTTCCTTAGTCCAAGTAAAGTGACACAGGATGGTCAAAATGCTTCTTGGCAGTGTCATAAAGTGTGTTTTCTACAAGTTATTTAAAATATGATGAAAAAAATGACTGTAAAGGATTTAAGAAACAAACTTTTAAATGAAAGGAGACTTCTTGACAGGGAAAACTCATTTGAATAAATGTGGGTTTTGACACTAATGTAGGTGTCATAACCAGCCATAAAATAATGCAATATGTCACAACAGGTGTAAATATATCGGTTATGACAGGGTTATGACATGTTATGACACTGGGTGTCAAGTAAAATGTTACCCACTTGCCAGATGAACCAACATTTGGAACAGTGCACGCTAGGCTCTAGTTGTTTATCGTCACATTTTGTTCAACACGAAACCCCTCATTTTGTTTTCGTAACGTTGATCTGTGCTGTCTGCAAAAGCGAATCTTCCCATTCAGAGGACAAGTGTATTTTTCATACTTTATTAATTTGTGTCAAATGCATTGTTCGTAAGATCACATTATGCAGACAAGCACAGTGTTCTGTTGCAGAAGACTGGGTCATCAACATTGTTTGCAGTCAGATGTAATAATGCTGGAAAGGGAAGAACATCTAAGCTAAAATCGTAGCTCTGTCTATTGTCTACCAGTTTGCTGAAATTGTATAATTGCCGTTTTTGATTTCACATCATTTTTTGGGGGAGGGGCAATTTTATTACTGATGTATATGCACATGTGTTATGTCCATATTAACTGTCACCTGTTGTATTCGGCGCATGTGACAAATAACATTTGATTTGATTTGTAAGCAGACCACTATGTATTGTGTGCTCTAGCATTCGTCTGTCCATTTAAATCATGTTTTGATTTGAACAGTGGAACAGTACAGAATTTGATGTGGCTTATTTTCAGACAGGATTACCCCAATTGACCTCTGACTTATGTTTGTGTGTGTGTGTTGCAGGAGATGCAGGGTCAGATGGGCTGGGCGACAGAATGGGGGGCGTCGGTGGAGACGGGCAGTGGGACGAGAGGAGAGGCCAGCGGAGAGTGTGACGATGAGGACGGATGTCAGGGATCTGGAGAGGAAGACTTTACCGGTGAGTCAGAACCCCCCTCTTTAATACATTTTTATTCCCTCACCCCTCCTTTTCCTCATCTGCCTATTGATCCTCCTCTCCCTCCCCATACTCTCTCCTACCTTAGCCAACAAGACTCCTTGTAGATGAGACTGCTGCTTGTGTCAGACTAATATTTAAACCTGTCAGTGTCTCAAGTCTACTACAATACAGTATGTTGTGGTTGCGTTTGCTGCCTTTTCCTCTCTCAGATTAATCCATATCTATACTTTCCCCTTATGATGTTATCTTCTGCTATATGCAAATGGGCAGCAGAACAGGATGTCAACAGCTGTCAGTGAAATAACACATCAATAAAAAAAGTACCAGTGTCTTGTGTGGGTTTATCCTCAGTGTAGGATACTGATTGATTTGATTTGTGGCCGTCATTTTTTTTTCCAAATACTTCAAGTTGAATTGTTATTCTATGCTTTGTGGTAGAACTGGTTCATTACATTTACATTTTAGTCATTTAGCAGACGCTCTTATCCAGAGCGACTTACAGTAGTGAATGCATACATTTCATACATTTTTTTTTTTTTTTCCTGTGCTGGCCCCCCGTGGGAATCAAACCCACAACCCTGGTGTTGCAAACACCATGCTCTACCAACTGAGCTACAGGGAAGGCTATATGGTTCATGGCTGTATACCAGCACTACTGCAATACAAAGGATGAATGATTGTGTTCACAGACTCATAAACACACTCACTTTCTCTTTGTAAGAGCTGGCTTTGTGAAAGCAACTTCACCAGAATAGAGTTGTCAAAAGGTGAAAAGGTTTGAAGCTGATTGCAGATTGCTCGTTCATCCAGTCTCTTCTATTCAGATCATTAGAAAGAGCGCGCAAGAGAACAAGGGGAGAGCGAGAGGTGAGAGAGGAGAGATAAGCACTGATCCCTGGTTTAGTCAGTGGCTCTAAGATCTGTGGAGCAGGTAAATGACACTTGTCTGTCTGCTAGTAATTGCTGTGCTCCAGCAGTCTGCCTGAGCTCTTCAGAAGAGGACGGTAAAAGCTTTTTCTCAAGTCCTCCACAACACAGCTCAACCAGGGCGCATTTAAAGTGCAAGGAGAGCGACAGCGCAGGAAAGATGGGAGAGAGAAGCTAGAATATTGCTATATGAAGTATAATCTTCTATTATAGTGACTGTTACCTTCTGGTGAAGACCAAATCTGTTCAAAGTCATTTGAAGGATAAGGGAGTTTGCAGCATGCTACACACCTAGTAGGAGTAATGATGAGTGGACATGGCTATCTCTACATGCTATCTCTACTAGGCTATCTCTACAAGTGGTTACAAATCCCTTCAATAGGGAAAGCAGTGAACAAGCAGGGTAAAGGTTGCACCTTTAAATGAGATTAGCTGTGACGATGACAGTTAAATAGGAATTACATGAGTATTCATGAGTATTCATGAGTATGGTTTGTGGCTTAATGTAACTCGTACAACACACAGCGAGCACTGATCCCGCTCATTTCCCATAGCTAAGTCCCTAGAAGCTGAATTTCATAACGAGTTGTAGCTCAGTGAAGTGTGACTGCTGGAAAGCAAGAGCCTTGTTTCACTACTTTACTCTTCTGCACTCCATCAAAGCCAAAGGTTAGATTTGGATACAGCTGGTACATGCTGTTGACAGATTCTCATAAATTGTTGTCACACTCTGAATGTGTGTGTGAGCATGTAAAGGTGTGTGTACTTCTGTACGCGTGTGAGACTGTGACTCTATGGAGTTTTGCATTGATAGAATGGGTCCATTCTTCCCCATACCGTCAGCACTCCTAAAGTTCACATACAGAAGCTTAATGTAGGCCATCCTCTCTGTGCTATCATTTCACACACACACACACACACACACACACATACACACACACAAAATGGAGCCAGAAGGGGCATCCTGAGAGAGCTGAGGAGGATTTACCCATTTGCCTCTCCTCTCCTCTCTCCCCTCCTCTCTCTCTCCTCTCTCCTCTCTGTCTCGCCATCTCTCTGTCTGCTGAGGGAAGCAGATTGTGCTGTGGGATCACATGGAAGCTGAACAGGGGAGAGGCACTGTGAGATAACACTGGGGGTGGCTGAGGATGGGAGGCTATACAGGTCAGCTAGAGTAGAGAGTAATAGTTGGACAGAGAGAACAGGGTAATACGGTAGATGTACAGATAGGACTAGACTGGTAGTCCAATATGGTGGTGTGGGGGATACAAACGCTAGACTGAGAGGAGAGGTTTCGACTGAGGTTTGCATCCATCCTGTTTTGAGCTAATTCTACCCCAGCATAGGTATGTATTGTATGTATTATTGTATGTATACGTAAAGCTCCATCATAACTCAGTAACAGAATGGAAAAGGGGATATGTTGATTATTTCACAGTAAAGCTTCCATAGTGCACTATGCCTATGTCAGAGTTACTTTCCATGATCCCCAAAGAGAGATATTCAGAAAACCTCCGCTCCACTGTCTCAGGATGTTAGATAATATTGAATCACAGATCTTTCTCTTTTATTTCTCTCTCTCCTCTCTCTTTCTCACTACAGTGTATCTATCTTTGTTTCCTGAGCTAGATTAAGTTTTCTCCTAATCCTACGATACCCTGGTCAGATTGGCCTGGTCCTCCCATGATGTCATGATAGTTGTGTTATGATGAGTTATTGCTTGGTCGTGGTGAATCTGCAGTGGTGTTTGGCTGTTGTTTGATGACAATGTGGTTCCACTCTGCTGTTGCCTTAATGCTAGTGTAGTTGTGGGCAGAAGGGCAGGCGAGGCCATTATTCTGTGGGGCTTTGGCCACTGTTAATCTCTGAGTCACTGACCTCTTTGATCAGTGATGGATAATTTGCTTTAATAATGTGTTTCTCAATATCAAAGGAATGTTTTCTTTACTTAGAAAATTATTGGAGTCAAGATGGATAGCCAGCCCCTGGTCTGTTTGGATGAGGTTTTCACTCTGAGGCTGGGATCAAATCTTTCTCTTTTTCTTCTGGAATCTTTTAAGATTCTAAATTGATTTTCTCATCTCAAATAAACAAGAGTTCCTTTGCTGAGATGGATCCGCCCTTTGCAATGTCAATAATGCTAATGTAATTAGGACCAGAGACGGAAGAGGAAGCGAAACTTCCCACTCCCTAATTATTTTTGGTTCATATACAGTCAATGAACTAAGCAGACCAGACCCAGCTGCTAATGCTTTGGTGCCTCTGTTAAGCAGACCGGAACTTACTATTTTTTTTCAATGGTAAACAGGCTGAATGGGACATATTAATTTATCCACCTTCTATGATTATGACCATCCCAGAGAAATGGAACATATCCTCCCCTCCAGAATTCCCAAAATGCACCGCTCCGGGAGAGGAATGATCTGGGTTTTTCCGGGGACAATCTCTGTTGCTATGGATACAAGGTGGTCCGTGGTCTCCAGGGTCTCGTTCAAGGACAACACAACAAAGAGAACACAAACGGAAGCAAATAGTCAACCATTCTTAAACAGTCACAACTCTCTTAACCTACAATATCTGACCCAATGTCTTCACTAGCTATGTTTTAGAAAACATCTTTCACTTACAGAGGGACATCGCTTACCTCAGTGACACTGTGAGGAACAAGACCTCACTATGAGGGGAGTTGTAGGAACATATACTTTTTTTGTTTTTCATCTAGGGATTGAACAGTTCTTTTAAACGTAATGGTAAAATATTGATGAATACATTTGTAATTTATTTAGAGTTTTGATTGATTGAGAAATGATTGATGTCCTATTGATTATCAGGCAAAATGTTTATTTTAGTCTTTAAAGATATGTAGATATATTTGACATTACCTTAGTCTATCCTCTACTCTGTCACTCTCTCTCCTTGATAGAATAATGCAAGGTCAGGATACCCCACTCTAGACGAGTGCTTTCTGTCTGGTCTTTCATATTTAATGTGCGTGTGTTTCTAATGTTGTTGTCTCGGATCCCTTTCATGCAACTCCCTCTCTCAAAGTTTAAATTGAGATGGAAATGTCTGCTTATGAAGGCAGCTGAGGAAATGAACTCATTGCATGGCCTATTAGTCTCCCACGGTGATGTGAGGCTGAGGCTGGTCGGTTGCGTTAATGTGGCAGCCATAAAAAATAAAAACACGCCCAGGCAAATGTAAAATTCCTGACAAATGAGGTTCTTCGCCACGCAAAAGATGCTGATGTGTATCCCCGTTTTGATTGGCCGTTATTTGCCACCATTCACAGAAAGGATGAGGATTGAATATGCATGGAATAAAATACACATACTGTAACCGTGGTTATTACAATGGGAGGAGGAACATAGGAACTCTGCTTGACTAAACACATCAGAGCAGTCAGACATAAGCCTCACCTTGTTCGCAAAGCATGGTCGTTGACATATTTGAACCACTTCCTCATAAATACAGTACATAGAGCTGAGGTTCCCAGTAACAACGCCCCTTGTGCACAATTATTTTTCTGGTGAGCAGCGCACTGTCTGCACATTTGGCAAAGCAGATCAATCGATCAATTGTAGTTTAGAATAAACAGTAACAGTATCCCATGTCCAACTGAAGGGTGTGTTCTGGTTTAGAAAGCCAGTTTCTCTTTCTCTGTGTGTTGCCATGCATACATCTGCTACGGAGTGCAGCAGCAGCCATTTTGTGCTCCCTCTGGTCTTCCAGGCAGATCCCATGGATAAAAGGGAAGGCCAGGGGAAATTAAAGTGCTTAGCTGATAATATCCGTGGCGGTGTCGGCCAGTTGGCCCCAGGGGACAGATGGAGAGCAGCTGAGCTAGGCAGAGTAGAACATAGCAGACCCCTGGCCCAGTGCTGTGTGCTCACTGTTCACATTCAGGGTCAGTGGGGCTGGGTCTGTTTGTCACTGCCAACACCAGTGTTCCTCTGGCTCCTTTAGTCCTGTTTTAACACAGCGTAAATGTACTGGCCGGACAGTGGCTGCAGCTCTGGTTCTGTTGTCTTCCAGTGAAATCTGCATTGGATTTCAGTGTTTATGAGAGTACTTCTAATATGATTGATACTGTGATCTAAGTGCCCCTGAAGATTCACTGTGATTGGATTTAATGATATGTATGTATTGTGAACAAGCTTGTTGTATAATTCAATCAGTCCTTCCTTAAACCAGTTATTGTCTCCCTCTATTCCCTATGGGCTGATCATTGTTTATGTGGCACGGTGACAGAACAACTATTTCCACGGTGACAGAACAGGGTATTTCCTCGAATTAGATTGATCCCTATGCCATGACTACACGATCTCATTACAAATCAAATCAAAAGTTTATTTGTCACATGGTTCGTAAACAACAGGTGTAGACTAACAGTGAAATATTTACTTACGGGCCCTTATCAACAATGCAGAGAAAAAAAAGGGAAATAGTGGAAAACATTGTATATTTTAAAAATAATAAATAGAAAAATAAATCCACAATGAGTAATGATAACTTGTCTATATACATGGGTACCAGCACTGAGTCGATGTGCAGGGGTACGAGGTAATTGAGGTAGATGTGTACATATAGGTCGGGGTAAAGTGACTAAGCAACAGGATTAATAGTAACAGCAGTGAACAGTTAGCGCAAGAAGGGTCAATGAAGATATTCCGGGTAGCTATTGGTGAACTATTTAACTACCTATTTAACAGTCTTATAGCTTGGGGGGTAGAAGATGTTCAGGGTCCTTTTTGTTCCAGACTTGGTGCATTGGTACCACTTGCTGTGCGGTAGCAGAGAGAACAATCTATGACTTGGGTGGCAATGGGGTCTTTGATCATTTTTAGGGCCTTCCTCTGGCACCGCCAGGTATACGTTTATCTCTCAGTAACTATGACATTGGGCTCCTGACATACATAGGACGTAGGCTACAGTAGATGAGCTGGGAGCTTTCCTTCATCCCTGGGTGAGGCTTTAACATTCATGCCTGGTGTGAAATGCGGCCTAAACCCCCAACCTTGTTCCAACAGAAACAGTTTGCAGTTATTTGAAGTTGATCGTGAAAATGTTCCACATGTCATGTACAAGTGACAGATTACAATATGACTTGTACCGTAGTAATTATGCTACAGTATGGCAATATACCATATATAGTATCTCTTTCTGACAGATGACTGACAATATGATGTTTTTTCACAAGTCTTTGGATAGTAATAAGTTCATGAGATTGTAATTAAAAGTAATGGGGTGTGTGTGTGTGGTGGTAAACAGCTTGTCAATGGGTTGAATGTGCTAGGTGTAGTGTCTAATTGAGTGCAGTGTCAGTAATGCATTGTCTATGGCACCCCAGGGGTGGGAAATAACCCTCATTAAAGAATGAGAGATTCACTGTGCTCTCTCACTGTTACTACTCATCTAGAATGGATCCTTCTGCCCACACACTGGATAGATGCATATGATCCAAACCATATTTAAGATATACTGACACAGACATTTCAAAAGGATTTGTATCAATTGATGTACAAATTGTTTGTGCAATATATGAGTGGAAGATGGGTTGGTGGTAAGGACTTTAGATGAGATTCATGTTGAAGTTTTTAGAGATGTAAGAGTGGGTGAATATGGCTTTTCTTAATTAGGAATGATCTTAATCAGAGGAGGCTGGTGGAAGGAGCTATAGTAGGACGTGCTCATTGTAAACCATGGAACAGTATCAATTTTTTATTTTTACTTTTACCTCTTTTTCTCCCCAATTTCATGATATCCAATTGGTAGTTAGTCTTGTCCCATCGCTGCAACTCCCCTACGGACTCGGGAGAGGTGAAGGTCGAGAGCCATGCGGTCTCCAAAATACGACACTGCCAAGCCGCACTGCTTCTTGACACACTGCTCGCTTAACCCGGAAGCCAGCCGCACCAATGTGGCGACCGAAGTCAGCTTGCAGGCACCCGGCATGCTACAAGGAGTTGCTAGGGCGCGATGGGACAAGGAAATCCCGCCCGGCCAAACCCTCCCCTAACCCGGATGACGCTGGGCCAATTGAGCGCCGCCTCATGGGTCTCCCGGTCATGGCCAGCTGTGACAGCCTGGGATCGAACCCGGGTCTGTAGTGACGTCTCAAGCGCTGCAGTGCCTTAGACCGCTGTGCCTCTCGGGAGGCGGAAACAGCATGTTTAACTCCGTTCCATTCATTATATTCCAGTCATAACAATGAGCCCGTCCTCCTAAAGCTCCTCCCACCAGCCTCTTCTGATAATTGTATACTGTAGTAGTTCAGTTTTCCCATTATGGTATGGTGAATAGAGCACTGAAGGTGTTTATACAACAGCTAGTGAGGATTGTATAAATTAAGCCAGTGGCCAGTGTTTTACCTTGATGAAGGTGAATCATCAGGAGAGAAATGAATACAATTTGTTTGATAAAAATATGCTGTGGTTAGAGGCTAGAATAATAAGGCCTATATGAGTCTGGCTCCTTCCTCTGATTCCATACTCAATCTGTAACTCTATGCGATTGTTCAGCTCCGGAGCCTGATAAATAGTTGCTGAGGGTGAAATCTGCAGCTCAGTGTAACACAACCCTTCCCTGCACTGCCAGTGTGTGTGCGTGTGTGTATGTGCATGTGTCAGATGTGGTGTGAGAGAAAGATGGAGAGCAAAACAGGTTGATCCTGACCATGCAATGTACGTTTGGGTCCATACAGTATGTATGGATGAGTGTGGTTGTAGGCTATGTGGCTTCAATTTTCCTTTGTCTGTTTGTGTGGCTCTATTTCATTGCTGGGCTGTGTGAATGAATCTTCATTGTTATACAGCCAATTAAACCTAAGCACAGGCAGACATGGGAAGGGAAATTGGCTCATTTTAAGGTCAAAACCTTTCTGTGTTCACCTAGTGCGGAGGGAGGATATACACACCTTACCTCACCTGGCAGCCTTGTTTTGATATATGTTTGTCTGGTTATAGGTGTTGAAGTAAAGGTGTGATAGAGGATGTAATTGATATGGATTGATGTACTAGAGGTCGGCCTCTGTGCCAAAGCTCCATCACACTGTTGCTGACAATATTTATAACCCTACTGACGGGACAGTCAGGGAAGATGGGTAATGTACTGTCTGCCTCTACGTTTAACACAGTGACAGTGATGAACATGCCCACTCTTTTTTTTGTATTTGCATGTACCTCTACAAAACATTACATTATTTAATTCTGCCACATCGTTTTTACATCAGCATTGTGTGTGTGTGTGTGTGTGTGTGTGTGTGTGTGTGTGTGTGTGTGCGTGTGTGTGTGTGTGTTTACACCTGGACTGTGAAGAGGAATGTGTGTCAGTTACAGTTAAATTGCAAGGTTTATCCAGGGCCGTGGGCTAATATGGATTTCCTGTTCCCTGAGTTTCTCTGTCTGTCTGTGGATCATCATCATCATCATTACCAGGAAAAGCACTACTGTGCCTCTCAGCCACAGACTACTTTCCCAGCAACAACCCATACTTAGCCTATGCCATCTACAGTATACATGAGCACTCAAACAAGTTAATGTGCTATCACACAAATGTACACTTTAGCATAATCTTTTTCCATCTTAAATTGCCTCCCAAACTCCTCCAAGGTAGTTTTCCTGGCGAGACAGAGTCGTGTGATCACTAGAGAGATATACTGTTTCAGATAGAGAGAGAAAGATACTGTACTGAAAGGCTGAGAGAGAAGCAGCTCTGTAGTGTCTGCCAGTCTAGTCCAATTGTGTACAATCAGTATAGTCTCTGCCTCAGGTATTTTTGTGTGCAGCCAGTCCTCTCTAAGGGATATTGGCCAAGGTAATGAAATGCTCATTACTGATTCAGCTGGAAATACAGGGATACCTTTACCCCCCTGCCCCCCTCCAACCCCACTCAAGGTCACATCACATCAATGGGTAAGTGTGTGTGTGTGTGTTTTCGCACACGCGCGTGTGTTTTCTCTTCTACTGTCTGTATATCTGGTACAGCCTCAACTATGTAGATGGTAATAGTCGATGTAATGAGAGAATCTCTAGGACTGTACACTATGTGCAATCTGAGTGTTAGTACCGCTTGTAAGAATCTCAGGAATGCCATATCTGAATATTCCATGTGTTGAGTGGTTGAGTTATGTCTGTCTATGTCTAACAAGTCTACGGAAAACCCCTTGCTTCTCTCACACTATCTTTCATCCCTTCACAGTCCACACCTCAATCCTCCCTCCTCATATCCATCAGCAGTCTCAGACATGGCACAAAGGATGCTCCCTTACCGGTACCACACAGGTCTCTGGCAGGAGCTCAGACCACTGTTTGCATGTGTCACACAGTGAAACCCCAGCCCGTATCTTATGTCCTGGTATGTGTATGTGTGTATTGATAATTATAAGACTGGTGTTTTCCACATAAAGGGCCACAGACTGCATCAGCATGGTAAACTATAATTAAGGTGACCTCACCTCAGCCAATCTGAATTGTGCCTGTGTTCTAGCCCTGACATGCTGCATCTCCTGTTTGTTGTCACGGGGCATCTCCAAGACACACCTGTCCAGCATACAGTCACACAACACAGTGCTGAGTGAATTCCCCCACTAGCTGTCACTGAAGGTGAGAAAATGGGGTGTCCACCCCTCTCCTCCTGTGTGGGTGTTGACAGTGGGGTTTGACTGCTCCTCCCCTGGGTTGGAGCAGGCTAATGACTGACTGGCCTGATGCTTCAGGCCTTGGGGGGGGGGGGCTCAGTTCCCCATGTCTGATCTCACAACGTCCCGACCCACCCAACGACGGGATGTTGTCACGTGTTCCGACCGCCGTGGTGACTATTGCCTTGTTATAGTGTGACACTGAAGTGCCACGCTCTCGCTCAGGTGGTTAGGAGTGGCACACACACCACATGTCCTTCCTTTGTTTTAATGACATTCCTGCCCTACCAAAGGCCTTGTTTTTTGGCCATTTGCCATATTTATGATTTCCTGCTTTGTCAAAAAGCTGAGTGTTACACAACTGTTACTGTATCCAAAACAAGGGCAGTCTAGGTGAAACAGGCCTCCAGCTGATTAGAGTACATATTTCCATTCAGCCAAAGACCACAAGGAATGGCCTGTAGGTATAAAATTAGCTCATCAGTCAAGAGAAGATTGTGACAAACAGAAATCCTGATGGAGCATGGTGTTCCTCCTTTCATGAACATGTCTGTGTGAGAGAGGAAGCGATGTGCTCTGCTGAAGCCAGGCAGAGGCAGGCAGGGAGGCAAGCATCTGCAGCTGGGTCTGAGATCTCCTCCATATTTCACCCTGTCTGGCTCCACTCGCTGGGCGAATTCCTCTGGGTTGTCACGGCGATGTCTGCTGGCTGGGTGATTTATTTCCCCTCACCATGCTCGAGAGCCCCTGCTGTCGCCCATTGCAAACCCCTTGCATACGCCAACCCCCACGACGCCCAAGATGAAAGCAGGCAGAGCTGAGGGACTCTTTCCTCAGCCCAGATCTGTAGGAGCTGACGTCTCTATCAGACACGTAGTCTGGCCACAATACAGGATGCATACATCAAACCTGGCAGTGTCCCTGATTGTGTCTCACTACTAACCCTTCACACTGTGTTGTAACAGCCTTTCATAGTAACTGGGACATACTCATTCCAATACAGTACACCCTCAAATTACACACATTACAATAAAAAAATCATATTCATAGCAGGGTTTTTCCAAGAAATTATTGCTTTTTGTGTTCCTTTAATATTTTAAGTAGAAATTGTGGGCCAATATTGAATGTTATATTCAATGAAGTGCCCTTTTAATATAGACCACATTGAGAATTCAATAAATCCAGATTTTTTTTACATTAATAAAGACTTGCTAAAGTGCCAAGATTCAGCATTTTGACATCATTTTCTGGTTTTGTGGTGGACAACTGAGCGGGTCGAGTATTTAACACGTCAACCCTGTTACCCATAGATAAACAGTCTAGAATGTTTGAACAATAATACAAAATGTGTGAAGCTTGCATTCAATTGCCACTCCCTGTTGCGCACTAAAAGCTTCCATTCCCCCTGTCACAATGGGATTTATGGTCACTAGCTGGCACAGCCACAAAGTCATAAAATCTGATTTAACCCTAACCTTAACCACACTGCTAACTGTAATGCCTAACGCTAACCTTAAACCTTAAGCACATTTTTTTTTTCATTCATTTTTACGATATAGCCAATTTTGTACTTTGTAGCTGGCCCATCTAGCGGAAACCGCTCAGTTCTGCCTCCAGGGCAAGACTCATGACAATAAACGTCAACCTGCATTGCTAGGAGACAGCGGTGCTGTAGGGCATGTAGACGAGTAGACACGAGGCTCAGTGCCCCATTACCACCAGCTCTACTGCTCTACCACTATCCTATGTCATGTCCTCCTCCCTAAACTGTCTCAATTACCCCTGACCTCTAAACACACATACACGCATACACCCACACACCTTTACATATGCATGTGCGCACACAAACACACATACAAAGTTGTGTGTTTGTGCTGCTTGTCCCAGTGCAGATTGAATGAGAATGAGCCTGACTCTCCAGAGAATATAAGTTTCCTCACAGCCAGTGACTGAGATGGCATGAAATCCAGGACAGATGCAGAGTGACTAAACATTCTGGCGCTATTAAATCATCTGTTGAGGACCCACACTGATTTTCTCATGCAAAGATTTACATTCACCAAGACGTCTGTAAACATTCAGGCAAACACATTGGGATGTGCACATCCTGCCAATACAATCGCTAAAGTCAATAGGCCTATGGGGGCTGTTTGTTCATCTCCGATAATGATTTTGTAATGATCAGAAACAGCTCACCTCATTGCAATGGGAGATAGAGCTCCTTTGTCTATTGTAGTGTGAGTACAATGGCCATTGTGAGAGGACGTGTCTGTTGTGCTCCGTTTCTCCCCTCGGCTGTCCGTGATGCCTTTACTGTCTTAATCCACTCATTTAGCTCAGCCAACACTCCTGGGAGCAGGAAGAAGTTTTGTCAGGGAGTGAAATGCATGCCAGCCGACACAAGTGCATCACCACACGTATACACACACACACACACACACACACACACACACACACACACACATATAGTGCCGTTGAGCAGAAGAGGGGCACCTGGAGTGTGTTCTCCAGACATATGTTGTGTATCTGCTGGAACATCAACTCTCTTTGAGGACAAACCAAGCCTCCAGCCTGCTTCTACTAAGGACCTCGCCTGGGCAGGGAGACACACTGATTGATTAAAACTTACCTCACACTCGTGCACACCTGTGTATATGTACAGTACCAGTCAAAAGTTTGGACACACCTACTCATTCAAGGGTTTTTCTTTATTTTTACTATTTTCTACATTATAGAATAATAGTGAAGACATCAAAACTATGAAATAACACATATGGAATCATATAGTAACCAAAAAAGTGTTAAACAAATCTAAATATATTTGAGATTCTTCAAATAGCCACCCTTTGCCTTGATGACAGCATTGCACACTTGGCATTCTCTTAACCAGCTTCATGAGGTAGTCACCTGGAATGCATTTCAATTAACAGGTGTGCCTTGTTAATTTGTGGAATTTATTTCCTTCTTAATGCGTTTGAGCCAATCAGTTGTGTTGTGACAAGGTAGGGGTGGTATAAGAAGATAGCCCTATTTGGTAAAATACCAAGTCCATATTATGACAAGAACAGCTCAAATAAGTAAAGAGAAATGACAGTCCATCATTACTTTAAGACAGGAAGGTCAGTGAATGCGGAAAATTTCAAGTGCAGTCGCAAAAAACATCAAGCGCTATGATGAAACTGGCTCTCATGAGGACCGACACAGGAAAGGAAGACCCAGAGTTACTTCTGCTGCAGAGGATAAGTTCATTAGAGTTACCAGCCTCAGATATTGCAGCCCGAGTAAATGCTTCACAGAGTTCAAGTAACAGACACATCTCAACATCAACTGTTCAGAGGAGACTGCATGTATCAGGCCTTCATGGTCGAATTGCTGCAAAGAAAACACTACTAAAGGACACCAATAAGAAGAGACTTGCTTGGGCCAAGAAACACAAGCAATGGACATTTAGACCGGTGGAAATCTGTCTTTTGGTCTGATGAGTCCAACTTTGAGATTTGTTTCCAACCGCCGTGTCTTTGAGAAACGCAAAGTAGGTGAACGCATGATTTCCGCATGTTGTGGTTCCCACTGTGAAGCATGGAGGAGGTGTGATGGTGTGGGGGTGCTTTGCTGGTGAGTGTGCAAAGCTGTCATCAAGGAAAAGGGTGACTACTTTGAAGAATATCAAATATAAAATATATTTTCATTTAGCACTTTGTTGGTTACTACATGATTCCATATGTGTTATTTCATAGTTTTGGTGTCTTCACTATTATTACACAATGTAGAAAAACATTTGCATGACTGGTACAGTATGTGTATTTGTGGACGGCCATCTAACTAAAAGCAATAGGCCTATGCAAATAAATATCTAAATACTTTGTGTGTGTTCTTGCATACTATACATACACACACAGGAGCTTGTATGTCTGTGGATCATTAACTGGCTTTAGCTGTAACTGCTGTCAGGTTCATGTTGTTAACTGTCATTACATTCACTATATACCACTATCAGTCCCGTTACTGTCTCAGTGATTTACTCACCACAGCTCACCCTTGATTCAAAGCTGCGGGGTGAAAAAACCCACGAAACTCATGAAACCAAGTAGGGTTCATCTTTGACAGAGTTGTTCTCACAAATTTACTGTAAACATTCGTTTTTGTCTCCTTGTTTTGTGAGTGTATTATCTGTCAGTAGCGAGTTTCTATTGATCTAAGGTTTTGTAGATCTCCTGGAACAGGTTTGTGTGTGTCTGTGTTAGGATATCTCACTCCCTCTGTCTTAATCGTTCTGTCCTCTCTTTCTATCCCCTTCTACCTCTTTGACGTGACAGTAATAGCTCTATCTGGTATCTCTCTCTGTTTCCCTCCCCAGATGAGAATGAGAGAGTGGATGTGGCCACTGCTGGTGTTCCTCTGGGGAAGAGCCCAGGAGCCAGGGAGCCCCCACGCCAGGTCCCTACCATTCAACCCCCTCCACAGGTAGCTGTGAAAGCTGCGGGCCACACCCCAACACACCACCCAGCTATCACCATCACCCTCATCACCCTCCTGTCTGCCTTGGGGTTACCATGACACCAACTCTGAGACCCCCTTCCCCTCCGCTGATGACGCCACTGAGCACTGGAGAGAGGTGGGGAGCCTTCACAAGAAGGAAAAGCAGGAAGAGGAGGATGAGAAGGAGGACAAGAGGAGGTGCTCCCCAGCCAACCTGCGGCTTTTCCCCAGCTGCTCTCTGTTCGTTGGCGGGAGCTGGACTGCACGGCTGTGTTTGTGCGATTATAGGATGTCTGCATTTCTCTCTCTCTCTCCCTTGCTGCCTTTACCTCTGCTCTGTCCTCACTGCCTCCTCCTCTCTGGTTCTCTGGACTGCCTGGTCAGTTGACCGTCAGATGTGGTCAGCTATATGTCCCACTACTCTCTTGGTTCTCCTGTAGTCCCTAGGTTTAGGTCATGAACAGTAAAGTTCAGAAACAGCTGAACTTAAGAATGTAATCAGGCCCAACACGGACATCATCTCTCCTCACCTGTCCACACCCAAAGCCAACTGCCATGTCCTCTGGGCTCTCTCTATTTGTTACTTAGTTTGCGTTTGATTATGCCTTCTGTCAATAGTCACCGAGCACACTGTACATGTTTTATATGGTCCCATGTGGGACTTTGATTGTGTATTTGTTTGTTTGTGTGCCTTTATTTACCTATACTTATGTCTACATGTGGGTTTCTTTACCATATCATTTACTTTAATTGTAACAACTTATAATAATGGCTTGTACAGTACTAGAACTGATTTATTGGACAAATGTAAATACACATATTTATGTAAATATACAGTTTGTACTGTATAAGGATCGGATAACAAGGGCTTTATTGGAGTTGTTGCTGTGGAAATAGAGGAATAACAGGTTTTTGGATACCTTTTATATAAACTTCACCAAATTATTTTGCCCGTATGTTTTGATGGGCACCAAGCCCGACCCTCAACATATATTCCCACACACTGACATCCTAGTTAACATGCATCCATTGCACAAAGATCCCCTCTGTTATAATGGCAAGTGTATAAATGTATATATTTGAAGTCACACACAATGTTCATCTTTGGTTTAAATGTTTCATTTTCTTAGTACAGAAATGGCTAAGTTTAAAGCTGGAATCCTAAATAGTGAAACTGGCACGTCTGTTTGCGATATTACAACAACAAAGTTACTGCAAACAACCAACACAGTTTTTTCCCTCAGACATCAATGCAGCAGAATAGTACTGGATTTTTTTTATACCAGGTTACACAACGCTCCTCACCTCCGCTTCGTCAACAAAAGAAAAACAATAACAACGGCCGTAGGGGGGGGTCAGTGGTGCTGTTTCCCCTAATGCAGATTCCATCTTTAAAGGGATGCTGCAAACACCTCCGTCCTGCATGAAGTTTCAGGTTTACGATAACCAAGTGTGTTTTACCTAGCAAGGAAACAATATCTGCATATAAAAAGAGCCTTCAGCTCAATAAAGACCCCCATGAACTCCATGTCTGTCCAGGTGGCTTTGAGCTGTTGCCAGGAGACAGAGTGAGTGACAGGTCTAATATTCTGCTATACTGGATAGCAATGCACCCTATGGTTCACCTGTTAGTTCTGAATGCCAGGTCCAGTAATGTACCTCATCATTGCCGCTCCACTCCTTTGAATGTCAATGTTAATTGGCCAATCAGACCTTTTGATATGATGAGATTTTGCTTTAGCCTCGTAATTACAGTACCAGACTGATTACCTCTGCGCTGATTCCGTGGTAGTGAACCATTCATGTAAACTCGCGAGCCAGGCGGTTTGTGAGGCTAATCTTGCTTTGCAACCCCTTTAAAAGGCCAGAAATGTTCAGAGCCAGGTGAGTGATGACAGGACTGATATATTAGACTGGCCCTTTGTCTGAAACGGATGGAGACTTTGTAGACTCGCATTGGCATTTTAATAAACATATAACAGTCAACCTGACCATGATGTACCTGCCACACTGTCTTTCCTCATTTTTCTCTTTGCATTCTCTGACTGAGATTGTGTAAGTTTGCATGAACGAGTCTAATTTGTTTTCCTCAAACTGTTCAAAGTGTTTGTCGAGGCACTTAGCCAAGCTGTTCCTGAGAAAACTGTTAGTGTGGTAAGGACATGTTTTATTTCAGGTCCAGTCATGCATAGCCAAACCGTCAAGCTGTGAACATTCTTTTCTCATCTGCTATGAGACAGTGTGCTTGCGGTGTTGATATGAATACTAATAAAGGAAGTTGAATATTGTATTGGGGAAGATTTGCTTCTCAAACAAGGATTTTCTACAGTATATTTCCAGATCTGTGCTGGGGATTCTGCATGGCTTTGCCAAACAGTGCATGCCCATGTTGTTTCTGCCACTCTGTGCCTCTTGAGCTAAGCCGGGCTAGGCTAGGCAAGGCTAGGCTACGCAGGGCTAGGCTACGCAGGGCTAGACTGTGCTGGCTGCCGCTGCTCATTGCCCTCTGGCCCTTCACCGGATTACAGTGATTGGATTGGCACGGGCTGCTGCCAAACCCCACTAACTGGTGCCAAACACTACCAGTGCCCTACAGGCCCTGCTGGATGATAAATACATCTCTCACTGAATATCAAGTAACCTGTGAGGCAGAGCCCACAACCACAAGGAGAGAGAGACAGAATGCTGGTTTCACAAACTTCCACTATGTCTAAGTGCAACTGAACGTGTTCTGACAAGTCTACAAGGTACCCAAGTTGATCAAATTCACCAAATGCTACAAAGGTTAAAGGTGAAATCCAATCCGACGTACAAACGGTTTGATAAAAAAACACACAAAGGAAGAAAAATAGTAAATTGATTTATGCCAACGCTTCATCTCAAGAGGTTAACCTAACATCAGATTTCTACATACAGTAGATGAACAAAGTGCCAGAGCGTCTGTGACACTGTGGCTGGACCTGGAGCTTGGCCAGGCCAGGCCACATTATTTTGGCTCAACTCCATTAGTCTATTGAATTCAGTTTTCTATCACAAAGATTGAATAGGATTTAGCTTGGCCGATGACGGGGTTACCCTTTGTAATGCTGCTATAGTCCCATGGTGCTTTGTAATAATGTTCCATTAATAGCAGGGATTCCTCCAGTCAGGGAGAGGCAGGGATCAGCGGAGCTAGCGGACCAGCTGCTTCTCTCTGCCAGGCCAGCAGCACAGAGCAGAGCACAGAGCTATTCCAGGACCTCTCACAATCCAGACAGAGGCAGAGCAGAGCACCATCCAAGGAGCCAGACCCAGAGAGCTGTAGCCCCCTCTACCACCCAGCCCCCTCTACTCCCCAGCTGAGCCCAGCCCCCTCTGACCTAAGCCCTGTCCTCCAGCCCCAAGACTGCCATCACCACTCTGCAGGAATGCACCACACACAGAGCCACAGACACACACAAACGCATAGCCAATACAGCACATGTAGATGTGTTGAACCCATGTCTATTTTTGACCATCGTTCTAGTTCCCACTCTTTCATCCCTGTGGAGTCTTAAACCTGGGATAAGTGTGTGGGTTGTGCATGTGTACATAGTGGGTTAAGCCTCACAGTTAACCTGTTCATTCAGTTCAATTGGTGTTCATCCATCAAATGTGTGTTAATTCGGTGTTTTAGCAATGACGGGATGGACTGAGATTAGCAGCCTGCCCTGGGGGACTGTAGAGCATGAGAGGTCATCTGTCATGGAGAAATGGTAAGGAGGGCATAGAGCTTTGGTGGAGATCTCCTAGACTTCTGGGATTCCAATCTTGTCTCGGAGCATTTAGTGTGATATGTTACGTTTCGCATGGTTACATAAGACAGATGGTTACTTAAGGCAAAAACGAAAGTAGAGTGCTTGATCGGGGTGGATGGGTTGACGTATAACGTGAACGGCTAGCAACCTAAAGGTTGCTAGTTCGAATATTATCACAGACTATTTGAGCTAATTAGCAACTTTTCAACTACTTACTATTTTGCAACTACTTAGCATGTTAGCTAACCCTTTCCCTAACCTTAACCCTTAGCCTAGCTAACGTTAGCCACCTAGTTAAACTTTGTAACATACTGTATCATACGTTTAGAAAATGTTTAACATATCATACATTTTGCAAATTTGTAACATAAATCCAATATGAATTGTAATTCCTAGCATATCATATGAAATGGGTGATGGACATCCACAAATTAATTCATACAAAACTAACACTTCATACTAAATGGAGTGTCTCGGATTCACACACAGAATCATACAAAATGGACACCTAATCAGCTGTCCTAACCAGTTGAGAGTTACCAGTATTTATTTCATTTAGCATTTTAGTCATTTAGCAGACACCCTTATCCAGAGTGACTTACTGGAGCAATTAGGGTTAAGTACCTTGGTCAAGGGCACATCAACAGAATTCTATATTTTACGTAGTCTGCTCGGGAATTCGAACCAGCGACCTTTCAGTTTCTGGCCCAATTCTCTTATCCGTTGGCTACCTGCCTGCCACCTGTGTCACAAAAGGTGCCATGTTGAATTGACCAAACTGCAGCGGGTATGTGGATACTCATTCTTTTAATGGAAAAAACTAAAAGCATCCACAGGAAAAACAAAACAATAAACAGTACTCACGACTAGACAGTGTAGCAGGCTCAATAAACGCAGTGCTCACAAACAATTAACCACAAACACACCCTACTAATATAGGACTCCCAATCAAAGGCAACTCAACACACCTGCCTTCAATTGGGAGTCCAATCCCAATTAACTCTACATAGAAAACAAACCTAGAACCTATACCCACAACTAACTAACCCTAGAAATACATAAACACAGAGCAGTGCCCAAAACCCCTGGAATACATAAATAAAACAACCTACTACCTACACCACCACCCCAAACCATATAAAACAAATACCCTCTGCCACATCCTGACCAAACTCCAACAACAAATAACCCTTAACTGGTCAGGACGTGACAACCTGCTACCAGCAGGTGTTGATTATTTTTTTTAAATGCAGCGAGTCAGTGGTTCCTGCGCCACACGCAATTGCTTTGGAGTTGTTCAAATAATGTTTTGATATTTCTGTTTTGATAGGATCAATCCATAAATAATCTAAACCTACATGCAACAGTAGGCCTTATCTCTTGCACTTTTTACAATTATTTCACGAGGCCTATTTCACATAACATGGATAAATACTTATACCCACTAGGCTAATAAATAAACATGTTTTTCTTTCCATTATTTATTTACCTACATCAGGTTATTTCAATGTATATTCAGATTAACAACTCTAAATCGCTTTGGCACAGTAGGTATCAATCAAGTCACTTGCCGATAATGTTGCATACAGCGTTGCATACAATGTTTGAAAGGCCTATCGTTTTCATCGAACACAATCAAAATTAACATAAGCCCTAGAAGCCTTCAATTGCCAAATGTATAGGCATGCCCAATGTAGGCATATTTTTTAACAACGTAATGTTGCGCTCCAAAGGGATACCCAACTAGAGTTGATATCCGTGCTCCTGCTGAAATCGAATTAGCATAATATAAAAATCTGTCGGTTTAAGGAAAGGGGGAAACCTAGTCAGTTGTACAACTGAGTGCGTTCAACTGAAATGTGTCTTCTGTATTTAACCCAACCCCTCTGAATCAGAGCGGTGCAGGGGGCTGCCTTAATCAACATCCACAGCGCCCGGGGAACAGTGGGTTAACTGCCTTGCTCAGGGGCAGAAAGACAGATTTTTACCTTGTCAGCTCGGGAAGTCGATCCAGCAACCTTTCGGTTACTGGCCCAACGCTCTAACCACTAAGCTAGAGATATGTTTTTTTTGCATTGGATGCGTCTCAAATCACTGAATCCGCCGATGAGACCGACCTAGAGTTGTGTTTGTCAGACCATGACACATCCTGAAAATCAGCCTTCTCACAAAATCGTCTGTAGCGTCCGAACGGTTTGCATCCGAAAGATGAGACTCCCACGAACCCTATAGTGTTTTCATTTGCTCTACGACCCCCACAAGCATCTTGGGACTCGTCTGAAGTTGGTACAGCCGATCTGCCAACTTCTGTCTGTAGCGTCCAAACAGTTTGGGCTACACAATAATATAACACCTATGTGGAAAGGTGAGACTCAGGTACACGTACATGTGTTGCTCTAGGACTCCCACAGGCCCCACAAGACTCGTCTAGCTAGAATTTGTAACATATCATATGTTTCGCAAATTCGTAACATATTGTATGTTTCACAACTGTAAATATCAAACGAATTGTAGGGGAGAGCTGGGGCGAAAGTAACACAGGGCGAAAGTAACAAGCCCTTTTTCTCAGATAATTCAGAAGCTAGAATGAGGCAGTGAAGTTCCTAATGTGGAGGACCAACTCCCTGCAAAACAAAAAGTGGTTTTGGGCGATGTAGGTTTCAAGTATCATGCTAGCTAGTCTTGAGTGTTAGCCTGGGAGAAATTACAGAAGAGACGGGTGGAATGAAAGTAACACAATGTAAACTATTGTAAGCCAAAATATTGTGGTTGCACACCATTGTGATGTTGACACATGGTTTATTTTCATAAATGTTGAACCAATAGCATTAATTATTCAAATCGACACAAACATCAAATTATGGCTGATAGTACAAGCATTAGAAACCAGAAACATGGAGATAAGAGCGATGTTGTGCACTTCTCGCCAGCTGTTACTCCCGCCCTGTCGACAGGTACAAAAGTAATGTTGTGGTAATTCTGTTCTCGAGCCTGTTTAATTTAAACAAATATACCCTAGAAATTGAATTACAGTTGTCATGTCATTGCTACATTGGCTGGACATACTATAGAGCAAGTTTAAAGTGTACAAATATTTGGGTGTGTGGGTTGATGAAAAGCTGAGCTTCACTGTGCATGTAGAGAACTTGATAAGGAAGCTCAAGCTGAGAATAGGTTTTTATTACCGGCATAAGGCTTGTTTTTCTTTTGAGGCCAGGAAGGAGCTGGTACGATGTACATTACTGGCGGTTTTAGATTTTAGTGATGTTATATATATGCAGGCCTCAGCCACTACCCTGAGAGCACTTGATTCAGTGTATCATGCAGTCCTCAGGTTCATTACAAATCAAAAATGTCTAACACATCATTGTGATCTCTACAGCGCCGTTGCCTGGTCGTCATTGACCTTGGGTAGGCTTAAACACTGGTATACACTGATTTCTAAGGCCATATTGGGTAAAATGCCATTTTATCTGTTGTTTTTTTGTCAGGTCGGTAAATAAATATCAATTACGGTCCCATTCTCATTTGCTTCTAACAGTACCAAAAATGAAAACAGGTCATGGTAGAAATAGTTTTAGTTACTTAGCTCCGTGGTCCTGGAATTCTCTCCTGAAAACATTTTAAAATTTAATGATCTAGTTTCGTTGGTGGAGTTTAAACACTTGATTGATGTATATATCATAGAAGAGTGTAATTGTCTTTAGGACAGCTGTTTTTAGTCAAGACTTGTGTTTTTATGTAAAATGTTTTTGTTCTGTATGTGTGTTTAGAGTTTTTTTAATGTTGTGTTAGCGAATGTAAGTTGTTTTGTCTGAAACGTTGTCCCCCTGCTGCTATTGGACCAGGTCTATCTTGGAAAAGAGATGTTATCTCAACGATAAAACATAAAAAAAAAATAAAAAAAAAAAAAAAATCGATCTTTGAGTAATTAGGAAAAAAACTAAGTATTACTTCCGTCCTGGTTCTCCCACACTAAATGGAGTGTATCGGATTTACGTACAGAATAATACGAAATGCTCTGAGACCAGGTCGCAGCTCTTAAATTTAAAACCAATTTGAGATGCTTTGTGGATATGGTCCCGGGTCTCACCATGGACCTGGATGTCACGGCTGTCGTAGTGAAGAGAGGACCAAGGCGCAGCGGGTTGCATGTTCATCATATTATTTATTTGTGAACACGAGAAAAAACAAGAAAACGACAGACTGCCAGTTTCACAGGCTACAATAATAACAGCAGTGCGAAATACAACTACCAACAATTAACAACCCCAAACACATACCTATATATAGGACTCACAATCAGAGGAAAATAGAAACACCTGCCTCCAATTGAGAGTCCACACCCAAACCTAAACATAGAAAAACTAAACTAGACAGAATGTAGAACATACAACCTAGAACATACCCAACACCCAGAACTAACAAATCACACACCCCAAACACAACCAACCACCCCGAACCAACCAAAACAAATACCCTCTGCCACGTCCTGACCAAACTACAATACAAATAATACCTAAACTGGTCAGGACGTGACACTGGAACCTTCCAGCTCGATAAAGGCTTGACAGAAAAGGAGAGGAATGTTGTGAAGGAAGGGAATGTGCTGGCTGGTAGTTCAGCTCCCTCCGTCTGCATGTTCTGACGGTCAGGACTACAACTCATCCAGAACAGGTGTGCAAATGAGGTATACACTAGGATATACCGCTGTTTGCTCTCTCTGTGACCAGCTGATTCAAATGTCACATAAGATTTACTGAATTGAATTACCATGACATGCAAATCAGAATGAACACACTAAATGTAATAAACAGCATGTAACAGGATTTGTTGTATAGTAGAGTGCAGTGGCGACCCGTCATTCAGGTCAGGCGGGGCTGAGCCCCACATTTTTAGCAGGGGCTTGCCTGTTTTGCATGTTACTTTGGCATTAATATGTGTCACATATCAGTTTGCAAACAATGTAAAAAATATATATATAATTGAGTTAAGAAAGCCGCATACAAACATAGTCTCTTTTTTGTTTTCTTGAGTAAGGCAGCTCCAAAGTGCAGGTGTTTCAGCCTAACTCAGTGCTTTCTGTGGTGGTGGGGCAAGCCAGATGAAAATATTGAGCGTTGCGCCGTGATTGGCTCAATGTTCTGTCACTCATGGGGACACTACGTCACCGCCAAGTGTAAGGGTAGAGCTAGAAAATTCTAGCCCCTTGGGTGCTGCCATAGAGTTACATTAGAAGTTCCCATCCAAGAAGGCTCAAGGTCATTGGCCACAGATAAAATTACGTCAAATCACATTATATGTACAGTAGCTTTGATTGGACTGATCATGTCAACATCATACTTTCAAAATCTTAACTAGCTGTAATCATCATGATTCAAGTCGACGATCTACTGGCAAATCCCTTGTAATCCTTGTCATATAAAGATAAATAATGAAGAGAAATTATAGATAAAACATATCGGTGCTTATAGGCCTTTGGACATAAACGTTACACAACAAGTAGGAAATCGCAAATTCAACAATGAATGGTTTAGAAGGAATCAGTGACAGTGGCTAACTGCAAGCATTGCAAACCAATCACTAGCCTGCTATTCAGTGGAGTGGGTGTGTGGTTCCAAATGTGACCACACTCTTTTCCAAGTTTAAAATTATAAACATTCAGCATTGGCAATGCTGTCAATGAAGCATGATTTGTGCTGCGCTCAAAGCAACTGTTAACTCGGAACTGCGAAAACTCGATTCAGTGAGTTCAAGACAACTGGGAAGTCGGGAATAAACAAGCTCCGACTGGGAAAATATGTTTTGAACGGTCATCCAACTCGAAATTGTAAATCCGGCCTCTTTCTAGAGCTACAACCTGAAGATCAATGACATCATCATGATTCAACCTTTTCAGAGTTACCAGTTGTTTTGAAAGCACCATAAATCCAAAGAATGGCAGACTTTGATGACAAACTTTCCCATGAAGGACTGCCGTGCCACCTTCCCGTTCAAATGAGCACAGCACAACAAGGTGAGTCCAAAAATGTATTGTATGCTGCTGGCATGCATCCCACTTATTTTATTTTTCCCACCAAGATTTACATGCTAAAATCACCACTGGTAGAGTGGCACTGTATTGTTTTCAGGTTAGAGTAGATTCTTACATTCTCACCATTCAGCTCCAAACCAATCAGTCATGACTCCTGTCATTAGCCTACCCCAACAGTCCTCCCTAGCACGTCATGATCTTGTCTTGACAAATAAACACAATCAAATGGGATAGCAGACTATTTATTATGGATAGCTCTGGATTATCATCTGTAATATATTGTTGTGAATAATCTATACTTTTTTGTTTCTGCATTGACATGCAAACAGTCCTTGGCAACAAACTGTTTATTGAACATGGCGTGTGAGATGTGCATGAGTTAGATTAGAATATTGGTCAACCACAGAACCAGCTTGATGGAATAGAACACCATGAACAGCAGAATGTGGGAAATGAGTCTTAGTTTGTTTTTGGCTCAAAAGGTGCTTGTAAAATGTGGCAATGCACTTAACCACTACGAATTTCAGTATGAGTAGTACTATCATCTTGTGGCGAAGGATCTGTTTTCTCATGAGCCATTTTTTTTATAAGAGCTGAGAAAAGAGAAAAACACTCATACGCACATCAAAACCACAGCAGCAAGTCCCTTTAAAGGCAACTTTGTGTTATTTAGCATAAAATAATACATCCATGCATGTGAGATATGCTCTGTGAATGGACTCTTCTGCTCCATTAAGCAAAAAAAATGGACTATAGGGCTGATCAGCCACTGATGCTTCTCAGTCAGAGAGAGAGAGAGAGAGAGAGAGAGAGAGAGAGAGAGAGAACACTATGCCAAGAGCCTAGACAGACAGAAATCGGTGGGTGCCTTGACCTTTCTGTCTTCTAACTTTCTCGCTTTGTACGCCTACATAGGCCTGAGTTTCACACTTCTACCACACAACACATGCATACAAACCACATACACACACACACATATACATTAAACACATACACACACAAAGGGCCGTGTCTCAACCCACAACACCATGTTAATCCAGTACAGATCCTGGGAGGCTACACTGTTACTGCTACTAACAGGGATTACAGTGTGGTTAGTGAGAGACTAAATTTGTCCCCTGTACATGTAATTACACTGTCACCTCACACATGCCAGTGGCCTTTCTACAGCTTAGTGGCTGGTCAGACCTCCCATCCACTGTGATGGATAAAACTCCCCTCTCTCAGGCTTCTGAAGGCTACCTTTGTGCCCTGCAAAGAATCAGATTGGAAATTAGTGTATACAGTACAGTAGGCTTATGTCAGTAGGAATATGTGTACAGAATGAATGAAGATGCTTCGTATCACTTATTACCGCTCCAGGCATTACCACGAGCCCGTCCTCCCCAATTAAGGTGCCACCATCCTCCTGTGGTCTTTTCCATAGAGATCCTATGGTCTTGTCATTGTGTCTTGTGAGCATCTGTGCATAAAATATTGATTACGAACAGCACTCATACAGGTGAACACAGAGTATTGTCCTATTGTCATAATGTTATCCCATCCAGTAGCCTAGATGTGGATTTCAAGAGCCAATAGTAAAGGCATTTGAGTTTATCTCCATAACGCGAAATCTCCAGAGATTTTTCTAGAATGATACACGTCTTTCACCAAAATAAGTAGGAATGCTATTGGCTATTGAATCAAGATTGCTGCGATGTCTAATATAAAAGGGCTGCACTTGCAGGTAGAGGCGCACTGGCCTGCAGGTGGTGTCATCCTCTGTTCTCTGCGGGGCAGGACCTAAACAGCTGCCCCGCAGTAAAACCAGCCGGAGTATCCCAGCGCGTCTCCAATCCTACAGGCTGTGCTACGTGCTCAGCTCACAACACTCGGCTTTTCTCTCTGACACATCTCCGTTATTTGTGAAGGAGTTAACCTGATCCATTTAATTCACTTTAATCCAAGATTATTGTGAATATTCACAGACAAAAGCAGAGCCTGTATTTTCTACGTTATATTGGTGTATTTGGATTACACGTGTTACAGTAATTAATTTGATATTTATTTGTGAGCGGTTCTGTCTAGTAGACTCCACTGCGAGGACTGGCTGATCTTGACAGTCACAGCGTGCACCAATACTGCACGTCGTCACAGGACTCCGGGGAGAGCTGACAGATTGCTCAGCTGGTGTTTGCAGCTGTATCTTCGGCGCCAAAGCGAGATACACTGCCAAGGAAGGCTTTATCTACCGGTTGGATGCCATACGAGGCTTTGTAGGACTTCTTTTAATTGCCTCGACTCGTTCTCTTGGATCTACACCTGGTTGTTTGGTTGTCGGTATGGATTTCCTACAGGCTCTTCTATTCTTTTTTCTATCCGCTGTCCCGTTGTCGGCGGACAATGCGAACAGTAAAGCCCGGAGCTGTTTGGATGTCCGACAGTTCTACAGCGGGAAAGGCTTCACCCTGAACGGGGTGCCACAGACAGAGATATCTGGTAAGTAACGGTGCATTTTGTAGCCATACTGTTACCTATTTCACGCAACTAGTTCATTAAATAATTGTATACAATTTAGTATACATTTTGCTTCCGGTGTAAACGTTAAATAATGAGCACAAGACACGATTGAGGGCAATAAGGTAGTTAACGGTCAGCTAATAGGCTACTGTATCTACCTCTACAAGCACACTCTCCATGTGCAGCTAAAGCCCCGAAGTTGCGCACTTCAGCTGAAAAGAGCTTCTCAAAGTGCTCTGCTGTCTTCACATAGCATCAATATAATACTTTAAGATGTGGTACACAGAGAGAATAAAAAAAATAAACATCAGCATCATCATCCATTATAATTTTGTAGGCCTACCTGAGTGCATCACTTGTTTTCAGTCACGCGGATAAAAGAAAGCATGGTATAACCAAGAGGCAAAGTATGGTAGAACTTACATTCTATTTCAGGCACAATAGCTCAGACACACCAGTAGGATTGTCAAACATTTGTCTGCTGACAGTAGGCCTACTTAGTAACTCTGAACAGTGTCAGCAGTCAATCTCTTATGTTCACACAGCAAAGACCATGAAAGTCTTCAGCACTCAGCCTTCTTAAAATACTCCAAACCAGAAGGTGGCAGTAGCGTTGTTTGACAATGCATGTCCATGTGTGTTGCTGAAGGTCTAGATTCCAAGCTAGCTGCACTGTTGCTTTTTTGTACACTCATAGAAAAAAAGGTTCTGGATAAAACCAAAAAGGGTTATATTGCATGTGTCATATATGGCACCTACCAGTCAAAAGTTTGGACACACCTACACATTCCAGGGTTTTTCTTTATTTATTTTTACTATTTTCTACATTGTACATTGAATTCTAAATAAATCACTGACAGTGTCACCATCAAAGCATCTCCACACCTCCTCCTCCATGCTTCATGATGGGAACCACACATGCGGAGATCATCCGCTCACCGACTCTGCATCTCGCAAAGACACGGCGGTTGGAACCAAAAATCTCGAAGTTGGACTCATATTTTGATTTGTTTAACACTTTTTTTTCTTTAAGAGTGAAGAAAGCCCTTGATGATACTAGCCAGATGACCACAGCTAGATACTACCTAGCAAGATTACGAAGAAACAATTTAATTCACTCTCCATAAACCCACACTGCCAGTGCCAGCCCATAGCCAAATGCTTAGCTAGCTAGCATTAGCATATTCACTAGCTAGCACAACATAGCTAGCTAAGCACTGCACTAACTCGGCAGCCAACATAGGCAGATGTTTCATTGGAACTAGGGGTGCGTTCGTAAATTCAATCTGGAGTGCCAGAGTGCGCTCAGTGTGCCCTCTGGGCGTTCTTAAATTCAGAGCGTTTCTCTCTCGAAGCGTTCATAGCGCACACTGCACACTCTGGCCAGAATAAGGGTTGACCCGAGTGTTCTCGCTGCACAACGGCACTCAAGCACCCATGCTAACTGGCTAATACTGGCTAGTTTACTCGCTACTTTCAGACATAAATGTGAGAACACCTCACTCTGACCATTTTACTCGCCCTAGCAGAGCTGGTCAGGCTGTTTTTCTGTTATCCAGAGCATTGGTGACTTGCTGCTGGCAACAATTTAATTTTGTAAAAATAAATTTGCCGACATTTACTGTCACAGGCCATATTCAACGGGTGTTGAGTGTTTGTAAGTTCGTCAGTTATTCTGCGCTCTGGCACACTCAGGCGAGAGTGCTCTGAAATCAGAGTAGATAGCCAGAGTGAATTTACGAACGCGCCCTAGCTAATCCATTAAGATGTAATTATGTCAATACTAGCTACAGTGGTTAGCTAGTTTGGAGGAAGTATTTAGTGTTGTGTGCATTGCGTCTGTGCACTTAGCTAGCTACCATCCCATAGCCCACATTCCATATGAGGGATGGCAGGTTGCCTAGTGGTTAGAACATTGGGCCAATAACCGAAAGGTTGCTGGATGGAATCCCTGAGCTGACAAGGTAAAAATCTGTCGTTCTGCCCCTGAACAAGGCAGTTAACCCACTGTTCCCCGGTAGGACGTCATTGTAAATAAGAATTTGTTCTTAACTGACTTGCCTAGTTAAATAAAATATGAATCGGGACGGGCTCACCTGTGGAAGTATGGAGAAAATACCCTATTTTTATTTTTATATTTGATGGCTCCCCACGTGGGGTTTCGTGCTCTCTGATTGGCTCAAAGTCAAGTTGTCAGCCATTGACAAGCATTGCGATTCTACTAGTAGAAACGATAGGCTCGTCGCTACCGGGTCGGCATGCAGCAGGTACAGCTTTTCTTCTAACAAGAGAAGGAACGGCAGTCTATCGGCTGTGAGATTCACTGTGTGTTTCATGTTTAACCTTTGGACTTCTCTCCCTAATGCTACTCTACATTAGACAAGGCCTCCCTCTATACTGCCTCATCTGAACGTTAGTCCATCAGCAAAAATGGTGTCATCATATTGACTGTGTTCTGGTGTGATGTCATGGCTTGATGACCATAACCAAACTTTCCTTTAAAATATATAGTGATTTATATGGATAACTGAGAAATACAGACACACACGCATACACACACAGCAATATTCAAAATTACTGTGAGTAGACAGTTAATATTCCAGGATGAATGATCAAAACAGCCATGCAGATGAAGAGGCATTAACAGAACAGTGTAGGAGGTGGGCTGCCAGTCTTCACATCCAGCATCACGCAAAGCAACATGTTCTATCACAGTGATTAGTAGGCAATGTCAGCCTCTGAAGCAGTCACCCTTTATATTAGACGCTTTGTTGTGCCATCCTCCATAACTAATAACTCATACACACACATGCATGTAGCACACACGCACGCACGCACGTACACACACATGCACCTCTGCAATTATTGCAGAGTTGCAATAGGTTTCTGAGTCTCCTGTTGGCTGTGTATTATGTACACAGAGCTAAGAGGGTAGTAGAGGGGAAATTGCCAGTGGGCTCTGCAGGGAATTTGAAGGTCACTTCATTCAGTCTCAATGACATTTTGAAAGCAAGGGGAAAACATTGAATATGCCCAGTGAGAATCATTCAGGGTCTGTCATCTTTTATTTATCTGCAAAACAAAGTAGCGGCCGCAGCTCAGGAATGGATTGTCGTTTTTCATGATGTCCAGGAGATGTGATTCTTTATATCTGCCATTAAATTCTCCCATTTTCCCTTTAACACCACATCAGCATCATGCCCTGGGGCTTCAATATCACTCAGTTGAGGCCCAGATTGAAACATGAAATCGTTTTACACCTTCCCTGTATGTGACAGTGTGCCAGACAAAAAGCAAATGTGTTCTGTAGATACTGATCTACGTTTTGAAAAATGTAAATTAAGTTTGCTGTGTGTACTTTTGCCTTATCTATGTATTTAGTCTTACTAACATCTGAGATGATTGTCGCAAAACCCCATAAGCAGACAATAATCCCTCATTGTTCACTGTTGCCCTTAACAAAGAAAGTTTCTTATTTCCTCCATTCAGGTGGAAGCTATATGAGTGTGTGTGTAGGGCTGGCACAATTACCGTGTAACCGACGGTTATGGATAAGACCATCATAACAATTTTTTTTGTGGAACCAACAGCTGACTGAAGACAGGACAGCCGGGCATTTGTGTGGTTGGGTCTGTTTTGGCCTTAACATTGACTCTTAACAACCTGATGAAACTTTAGCCCTGTTTCCATTGGCACTTTGAAGTCAATCCAGGTTGGGCTGGCTCAAATTGCGTTTCCACTGCCTCCAGAAATGAGAAATTATGTCATGTTGCTAGGTAGCCAATATGCGACTGCAGCTGGCTTCGCTAATGTTGCTAACTAGCAAGATAGTGAATAATGTATTTCATCCTCACCACGCTGTAACTAACGTTACCCATACTCCTGTAAGTGCCAGCCAGACTCAGAGCCATATATTTAGCTTGCTGACGTTGGCTAGCCAGCTAAAGGTTAGCGTCATCGTTAGCCAACTAAAATTCATGCTAGCTCACTTTAGCTAGCTAGCTTGTTTCAACTTTGATTTGCTAGCTAAATTAGGTAGCTAGCATTTGAGTGCTGACTGTTCTCATAAAAGTTGATTGTGTAGTGAAAACATTTATGAAGGATCCAGCTATGGTGGTAATTCGTGTCATGTCTGACTATGCACGCTAACAGCAACAAGCCCAGATGAGCGAGCTAAACGTTTTATTTATAAAAAATATTATATTTATATATATATATATATATATTATATATATATATATATTTAAAAAAATTGCTAAACGTTGTGTCAGCAGTGATTAGCTTGGTGGTTATATAGTAATGGCGTCACCAGCCCGAATTGTAATCGAGCTGGCACCAGCTGTGTAACTGGGCTGCGCTGGCCAAGGTTTCCCTCGATCTAGCTCGAATTTGGTCCTAATGTTAAGTGGCAGTGGAAACGGGGCTTTTGTTGCTCATTGCTGAAACAAGCAAACCAGTCTTCGGTTGCCTAGGCAACGCCCCCCACTATGGAGCAGCAGCACACAGAAATATAATTATTAGAATGGGTGTGGAGCCTCTAACTCAGGCAATTGCACTGGTATACTTATGGGTACACTCACAATGGCTGCCTGGTATTGTGATATAATAATTTCCATAGTAATGTAAAATGTTCATTCAATTGATGTTAACTGATGTGGCTCATGCAATGGCATGTCTTTTTTTGTAATGTCAGTTGAGTTGATTCAATAAATCACAGCACATACAGTATTTTAATGTCCATGCTATCAGGGATCCTTGGGACATCTGTACACCATTTAAGTTGTCATTTTAAATGGTTAAGTGTTATTGTTAGGGTAAGGTTAGGGTTTAGGGTACTGGCACATATTTTACTTGCTGATTGGCTCCTATGGGTACACTCGCAATCGCCACCAGACCACCCATTATGCCATCGTTGACTTGAATGGGGATGCCCGTTTTATTAATTATTTCAATTCCAGCACATGCAGGAGAGGAGGAAATGTGAGTTTAAAAAAAACATCTATATATAGACTACTTCATATTTTTTTGCTATTTGAACGGTCATTACGGTTACTTGGCTGGCGAATTACCGTCATCAAAATTCTATGACCATCACAGCCCTATGTGCGTGTGTGAGTTTAAAGCAGAACTGAACTTGAACTTGAGAACCAACTTCTTCTCTCGTTGAAAACGGCATATGTGACATCAGTATTAGTCAGAAACATTTATTCCAGTGCCAGAATTGACAAAAAAATGCAAGTAGGTTAATTTGATCATAATGCAAAAAAAACAGGTTTGTGAGATTTGTGTACAAGAGTCCATCAGGACTTACTTGAGGTTTGGGTTTTGATTTAGACAGTGCCCACTAACAGGGTATAAACAGAGATTGCGGTCTAGTCAATGGTATGACCGAACACAAAGACAGTGAGACTGACCTGTCCAGCAGCTGAGCAGATTAGACTTTGTTTACATAAGACAACACGTTGCACATTTTTAAACTTGAGAAATACTGGACCAAACACCTTAGCTAGTGTACAATTGTGTGACTGAAACCTCATCTGCAAAAACTAAAAAATGAATTACAGATAACTCAAGTAATCTCAAATCAAAGTATATTGGGCACTTACACATTTTAGCAGATGTTATAGCTGGTGCAGCGAAATGCCTGTGTTACTAGCTCCTAACAGTGCAGCAAAAATGTTACAAGTACACAAATAATAATCAAAAACTAGAAACAAAAAATCGCAAATGTCAGCACGAATCCAGTTAAAAACCCAAATAACACTTTATCGGTAATCCAAATGCAATCTAGCTGTATCTTAGAATAATTCTGACTATTTTGAGGAAGTAATACTGACTTTGTTCCTATGGCGTCTCATGAGGGACAAACATCATTAACTGTCACGTCGAACCACACTCCCAAGACTGAAATCAACATTTTCTTAATAAGCAACAGAGAAACACATGCGGAATTGGTGCTTTCAGTCACTCTTTAAAGCGTACTGAAAGGTAACACCTCTTCCAGGGAGGACATTTTATTCATGAAGTGTCAGAATTGAAGTGCTGCGTTGTTGGGGCGGCAGGGTAGCCTAGTGGTTAGAGCGTTGGGCTAGTAACCAAAAGGTTGCCAGTTTAAATCCCCGAGCTGACAAGGTACAAATCTGTCGTTCTGCCCCTGAACAAGACAGTTAACCCACTGTTCCTAGGCTGTCATTGAAAATAAGATTTTGTTCTTAACTGACTTGCCTGGTTAAATAAAGGTAAAATGAACATGGGTTCCCTGTTCCATTTACTGTGGATGCACTCATATGGCAGACGCCGAATTGTACAGAAGCAGGTTAATGACTCCATGACCTGTTTTTTATTTTTATTTTTTTATTTTATTTTATTTTAATTAAAAGAAAAAAATGTCATGCCTCACCTGCGTCGGGTCATATTGTATGTTGTGCCACTGATGTGAAAACGAACTCATAAAACATGAATAACACAAGATAAGCTACATAAAATATGGAAGTGTTCCAGCGTGGGCCTTCAGACTGCTGCCTCCCTTCCTGAGAACACGAGGAATCATCAGACGACCGCTGAAGTCAGACTCCAGATACATACCTGATATTATAATGAAAAGGTAGGACAGTCCCATGTTTTTAGATGTTTCTTTACATTGTTGACTTTCATCGACTTCAGTTGCATTCATTGAGGAAGACATCTGAAAGCTGTTACAGTACCACTGTGTTAATCAAGCTGCTATGAGTTTCCTCTTCCCCAACTGCTACACAAACCTGATCAGCCTTGTAGCCTGGCCTGACTCCCAGCAGCTTCTTTTTCCTGAGGAAATCAATAGACTTAATCACTGGTGTGATAAAGAGAGGCGGTTCTCAGGCCCCTGAGCTCTGACGAGGAACCATGAAAGCTGCTTTTCACATAGAAATAGTTGGGTTGGCTGACGTCACGAAAATGATGCGCTCGCATCGATGGGGCCCAAAGCCGTGCTTTGTTATGATTCTGGACAGTCAGATGGATAGCAACAATGACAAGAAGATTCCATGTGGGGAATCGTAGGTGGCTTGTTTCAGCACGTTTATCTTGTTCTTGATACCTTGTTTTGACTTATTTCATGTCAACGCTAATATGGCAAAAAATTCACTAGCTAGCTAACCAACAACTGTAATGATGTATTTGAGATCCAACAAGTGGGGTGGCAGGTAGCATAGCGGTTAAAACTTGTTGAGGACAGACGTTCCGCTAGCGGAACACCTAGCCAATATCCAATGGAACAGCATGGCATGAAATACGAAAACCTCAAAAATCCAATAATTTAAATTTCTCAAACATACGACTATTTTACACCATTTTAAAGATACACTTCTCCTTAATCCAACCACATTGTCCGATTTCAAAAAGGCTTTACAGCGAAAGCCAAACATTAGATTATGTTAGGAGAGTACATAGACCAAAATAACCACACAGCCATTTTCCAAGCAAGTATATATGTCACAAAACCCCCAAATAAAGCTAAATGAAGCACTAACCTTTGACGATCTTCATCAGATGACACTCCTAGGACATTATGTTACACAATACATGTATGTTTTGTTCAATCAAGTTTATATTTATATCCAAAAACAGCATTTTACATTGGCGCGTGATGTTCAGAAAATGTATTCCCACCAAAAACTTCCGGTGAATTTACAAAAATACTCATCATAAACGTTGACAAAATACATAATTATTTTAAGAATTATAGATACAGAACTCCTTTATGCAACCGCTGTGTCAGATTTTAAAATAGCTTTACGGGGAAAGCACATTTTTCAATATTCTGAGTACATAGCTCGCCATCACAGCGAGCTATTCAGACACCCGCCAAGTTTGGGGCAACCTACACTCAGAATTAGTATTAGAAATATGCTCTTACCTTTGCTGATCTTCATCAGAATGCACTCCCAGGACTGCTACTTCCACAAGAAATGTTGTTTTTGTTCGAAATAATCCATAGTTATGTCCAAATACCTCCATTTTGTTCGTGCGTTCAGGTCACTATCCAAAGGGTAACGCGCGAGCGCAATTCGAGACACACCGTACTTAGAAGCATGTCAAACGCTGTTTAAAATACATTTTTATGGTATTTTTAATGTAAAATTGCGATAATATTCCAACCGGACAATAGCGTATTCATTCAAGGAGAAAAAGAAAAAACAGCGTGCTCGCGGGACCGCGCATATCCAATCCCTTTGTTGCCAGGCAGACCACTCAGTAACTGAGCTCCTATACTCTGCCCAGTGACAGGAGAAGGCTCAAAGCACTTTCTGAAGGCTTTAGACAGCCAATGGAAGCCTTAGAAAGTGCAACGTAACACCACAGATACTGTAGTTTCGAAAGGGACTAGAAAGAACTACAATTCTCAGATCCTCCACTTCCTGGTTGACTTTTTCTCAGGTTTTTGCCTGCCATATGAGTTCTGTTATACACAGACACCATTCAAACAGTTTTAGAAACTTCAGAGTGTTTTCTATCCAAATCTACTAATAATATGCATATTCTCGTTTCTGGGCAAGAGTAGTAACCAGTTTAAATCGGGTATGTTTTTTTCATCCGGCCGTGAAAATAATGCCCCCTATCCATATCAGGTTTTAAGAACATTGGGCCAGTAACCGAAAGGTCGATGTGACCTTGAGCAAGGCACTTAATCCTAATTGTTTCTGGATAAGAGTGTCTGCTAATGGTATACAAGTGCTCATTGTGAAAATCAATTTGTTTTCAATAAATATTTGGAGATAAAATATATTTTACATGTTGCCAACAATCTAAGCCAAACCTGTCTTTTGCCCCATAGTTGCGCACTTGTCAGTTTTGTTGCTAAACAACTGCTTTTCACTGCTACTGAGAAGAACTACTGGCCATAAACATCTAATACCTGTGGTTTCCTTTAGTTGGTCCTCAACTCCTACAGTATGTAATATATACTGAGCATTAAATAAACTGAGCGAGAGTGTTGTTGTCAGTGCTCATGAGGTGGTGCTGGCTTCAGGCCTGGTTCTGTTTGTGCTTCTTGGTTCAGTTGAAGTTGGGCAGATACTCTTGTTTGGCTGTGCTCTTTTGGCAGCATAGTCACTGACCAACATTCGCTGTACCACGTGTGTTTATCGCAGTCAATTGCTGCACTGAAATTTAGCAAATTTCCAAGCTTTTGAATAATTTACAGGGAAACTTGGCCACAGTCCTGTCGTTTGGGCTCTGTCAATATTGAGTTTCCCTCCTCACCAAATTTGCAGGCAGATTAGTTTAGCATTGAAAGTGAAGCCTGGGAGGGGAAGGGAATTGAAGGGGAGGGAAGTGACAGGGATCGACGATCGTACTCTGTCAGTGCCAAGATGGCACCCCTCACTCATCGTAATGCTCTTAGAGCCGTTGCCTGCCTTCACATCCACTGTGAGAAACATGAGAGAGCAGAACACCTTGTGCTGAATGTTAATGGCTTTCGTTTGGCCAATTATTGCCCTAAATGAACCATTCTCCTCCAACATCCGTGGTGTCTCCTGAGTTCCTGCTGCTTCACACTCTAACTCCAGACAGAGCTAGAATGCATCATATTTCAGTGATAAGTAGGACATCTGTGGAAACTAATAAATAATAATGTCTCCAATTTCCGACTTAGTTTTTGTCTCCTCTTTACTCTCTTGCACACTCTCCCTTAAAAAAAAACATGAAAAAATCACGGAAAAACCCAATAAAGAAACATGTTTTTTCGGCACAGGTGTCTTCTTTTTTGTAAGCCCGTAACCATGTGTGTGAGCTGTATACTTTTGTTTCTAAGTAGATTCGTTTAAGACTACCAAGAAACCCTGTGTAAACCTGATTTAGCCCACTGCAGTAAAAGGTTAATGTCAACTAGGGCTGTCAAACGAGTTCATCGCAGGATTTGTTGTAATTAATCATGATTAATCGCAAATTCATAATTTGCTCAAATTATGCTGTAATTTTCGATATTTTTTTACAAAAAGCATTACAAGAAATTTTCAAACTAACGGTTAGAAAAATCAGGTAAATTGATTAACACATTTTCTTTAACTTCGAAGTCAACTTGTTTTGTCAACGCATTGTTGTTTTTAGCTGTATAGATTATGTAATTTGGATGTTTTCAGTGTATTTTGAACACTTTCAGACAATGCGCCCCCAAACATTATTGCACTAAAATTACAAAAAGTTTACTTGAGTTAACTGATAAACTCTTACAGCGCTAATTTTAAAATGTTAAAAAGGAGACACAGAGCTCTAGCTTCTCTATTTTAGCTGGGCTTCTTCCAATGGTCACTGACCAACATATGCAGAAGAGAGGCGTGCGCTTGCAGCAGTAACACTCCGAATGGATGGCTCAGAAATAAGAAATCATTATTTGTAACACTAGGGTAGGCTAAGTTACCTTTTTACAGATCGGCATTATTTAATTTGCAATTCCATATTTGGAAACATTGCTACTGCAACATTTTAACACCACCTTTTCACATGCAAGGAGAATAAACACTATTTCACCACCACATGTGAACTTGCAATTCCACATGTAAATGTGAGATTTTCACATGAGAAAGCTTTTTACAGGTGAAACACCAAATTTCACATTTGCAACTGCAATTCACATGAGTTGAAAACATGTTTTTCTTCTCAAATGTGAAAACGTAGTGATAACACGAACTCTAAATGTAATACATGTGAAAATATGGTTTCACGAGAAATTTAAGCTCAACGTGAAAAATGTAAGCTCTCCTTTTTAGAGCATTGGTATTTTCCCTTGGTCTACAGTTTTTCCTCTCTCCCTGTATGTCTGTATACTGAGAAAGTGAGTGGCCTTTAGTGTTCCTGATATTGTCATTGAGGGTTTAAATATAGGGCCTAAGTCTAGGCTTGTACCACTGTAACGTTCTATTGAACTGACTCAAGCTGGAGCGCTCCCCACCTTGACATGGAAATAGGATTTATTCTGAACAAAATACTGTAACAATGCCTGATACACGGTACTATAAGGAAAACAATATGAAAGAGCATTGTATTGATTACAGCTAGAAACTGTCATTGATACATTCCTAACATAGATGTGTGTAGTCCTAGAGCAGCGTCTGTGTACACTTTAAGCACACATACAGTAGTGTTTCCTATTGTAGCTGCTTTGTATGGTGGAGGATCTTCCATGTGTCAGGGAGGACATTGATGCTGTCCAAAGTCTCTAGCAGAAGAACACCCATCAGCGATCAGCTGCTCACTCAACCGTTCAAACAGTGCAGCAGCGCATAGAAAACCTTATCACAACATTGTTTCTTGCTGCAGAGCTACTCAGGTGGCTTTTTAAAAGAATTGTTTATCTGTGCCGTGCAGGTGAATTATAATCTGAGCTCACCTGCCACAATGAGAGACCTCAGGGTGATTCCTCACGAAACTAGAACCATACAGAGCAATGGAACAGTCATTTGGAGGAAGGATTGTTGACATGCAGTACCAGTCAAAAGTTTGGACACCTACTCATTCAAGGGTTTTTCTTTATTTTTACTTTTTTGGTTACTACATGATTCCATATGTGTTATTTCATAGTTTTGATGTCTTCACTATCATTCTACAATGTAGAAAATAGTAAAAATAAAGAAAAACCCTGGAATGAGTAGAAAATGAGTACAAACCCTGGAATGATGTGTTCAAACTTTTGACTGGTACTGCATATTTGACATGTGTATCTGAAAGCATAATTGAGAAATAATTAATTGAAGTTTAAAACATTTACCAAATATTTTTTTAAATATTTTCAATATTCATATTCATGAATTAATATAAGAAAATTGTTATTGAAATCACTAATTTGAAATGACTAATTAGTGACCTTAATTCATCAATCAAGAATAAGGGTGGAGTGAAAACCCGCAGACACTCGGCCCTCTGTGGAATGAGTTTGACACGTGACATAGACTGACCAGGTGAATCCAGGTGAAAGCTGTGGTCCCTTATTGAGGTCACCTGTTAAATTCACTTCAATCGGTGTAAATGAAGGGGAGGAGACAGGTTAAATAAGGATTTTTAAGCCTTGAGACAATTGAGACATGGATTGTGTATGTGTACCATTCAGAGGGTGAATCGGCAAAACAAAAGATTTAAGTGCCTTTGAACGGGGTATTGTAGTAGGGGCCAGGCGCACCAGTTTGAGTGTGTCAAGAACTGCAACGCTGCTGTGTATTTCACACTCAGCAGTTTCCCGTGTGTATCAAGAATGGTCCATCACCCAAAGGATATCCAGCCAACTTGACACAACTGTGGGAAGCATTGGAGTCAACATGGGCCAGCATCCCTGTGGAAAGTTTTTGACACCTTGTAGAGTCCCTGCCCCAACAAATTGAGGCTGTTTTGACTGCAAAAAAATATGTTCCTAATGTTTTGTACACTCAGTGTGTATCAGCAATCTTTCCTCCAAAGGACCCTTCTATAGATATATTTTTTTATAAAATCTCCCAAATCATGGTTTTGTTTTGTTATGTTTCGTGTAGAATCACCCCTCTGTTTATCAGTACAGCCAAAGTTTTCCCTCACTACATGTGCTATGTATTCCACTTGGGCTGTGCAGTTTTTGAATTAGTATGCTTGTTATGGGTGTATTCACATGACTGTGTTTAGTTTGTCTTTTGGTTTTGTGTCCTTCTCTTGGTTCTGGTGCCAAGGTTGTTTTATAGATTGTACTTTGTGGGTGAAGTATTCTGTTGTGTGTTTGGGACTGGGAGTGGCTGTGTTGTGCTTTTGAGGTGTGTGAGTGTGTATTTGGTAGGGTCTTAGGGCAGGCTTGTTAAAAGCCTTTGGCTGTAAATTTTTCATGATGTTTGAAGTCTTCCTCCGGTGGGAGGAGAAGCTCCTATGTATTTTAAAGGTAGCAGGACGGAGGACGGCGCTCTCCATCTCCTTGACAGCCTTTGCAGCTTGCGCTCTGTCTTTTTCATCCCTCCCTCCATATTCCTCTTCTTCTTGGATCCCATCCCTGTCTCCTCCTCTCTTCCCTTGTCTTGGTTGCCAGTTGTGTTTCTTCTTGCCCCTCTCTCTCTTTGTTCTTCCTATTCTCGCCCTCTCGTTATCTTTTCCCTTCCTCTCCAACTCCTTTGTTCCTCCTCTAATCTCGCTTCGCAGTTTTCATGCTCCCTCTTGCTCCTGTGTTCCATTTTACTTCTCTCTTCATCTGTAATGTTGGATGCTATTATTAGTCTGTTTCTTCCTCCTTTCTTCCTCAGTTCATCTGCTGATGTTTGATGTGGTCCTCTTGATTGGTGCTAGTCTGTTAAATTAATGAAGCCACATGATCTGTGATTCATGCTAGGGATGAAATAAAGTACACATGCTTTCCTTTGCGGTTGTATTGAAGAGGCAGTGAGTGGCTGGCAAATGTTGAATGGTCTATAAAAGTATGTAATAAAGAATTTCATGCAGCTCCCATGCGTTCCGCTGTGCAGCTCAGAAATCACGTATTTAGAAATATAAGATCTTTCAATATAATTTATGGATCATAACAGTTAAAGCTGCAAAAATGGAAATTAAGCAAACTATTCTAATTTTTGCAACCAGGAAATGGCGGAGTGATTTCTGCATATTGCACCTTTAATACAGTAGGACGATAATGCCTTTACTGCTGACACTCATCATGGATGACAATCTGGAATTATGATGTTTTCTGTCTTTGCATAGGTTCACAGTTATCCAAGTTCAGTATGCCCTTGAGATATCAACAGGTAATGTATAGTACAATAGGGTGTAACAGGATAAGCTTCCTTATACATGTCTACAGGTGCAGGCTATAGTCAAAATAGCCTGAGGGAGAGGTTAGCTAAGTAGCGTTGCTCAGTGTAGCATGCAGTGTCCTCACAGAGGCTACAGGATGGCCTTCGTCCTCACCATGAGGTCACGAGCCACAGATGTAATCAGTGAGACTGCTTATCTCAGAGCCTCCTGTTCGTACACTTGATTGGATTAGCCCTTTACAGGTTTCAGATTGGAAGAACTAGCTGGTTAGTCCAAACCCTGTCTTCCGATCTCATTGACTCTTTTAGGTGGCTGTATCCCCCTCACACAGACACTTACAAACTTCAACAAGATCAACAACATCATTTACAGTAAACAAACTTCCACATAGTTAGACAAACACACATAATTCATAAGCGTCCGTTGCTATGCTTCCTTGAAAACGAAGCAGTGTTCTAGCTGAGTCTAAACTGGTTAAGGGAAGTCCTCGTTTACATGTCTGGGGTTTGGACTCAAAGATGTATTCTGAGAGAGACCTATAATTACCCATGTTTCAGTAGAAAGCTTAGCTATTCCAGAGTTTATATTCAAGTCTGGCTAGTTCATGCTACTTCAGTGAGAGCTGTTTTGCTGGTACAAGCATGTGCCAGTGTGTGTTATGGGATTTAATACCTCCTACTTTCACTCACTCAACTTCATACTTCTTACTCATCTATTTTCCTCTTCTTCTCATGTACACTTCTCCTCTTTCTTCTCCATAACTCATATGTTTACTCACTGCTCACATGCTCGACTGTCTCTCTCTCTACCTCTCTCGTGCGCTTCCTTTCTCTCTCTCTCTCTCTCTCTCTCTCTCTCTCTCTCTCTCTCTCTCTCTCTCTCTCTCTCTCTCTCTCTCTCTCTCTCTCTCTCTCTCTCTCTCTCTCTCTCTCTCTCTCTCTCTCTCTCTCTCTCTCTCTCTCTCTCTCTCTCTCTCTCTCTCTCTCTCTCTCTCTCTCTCTCTCTCTCTCTCTCTCTCTCTCTCTCTCTCTCGTCGAAAATGTGCCCTCAACCAACCATATTTAGGCCTGCAAAGGGTTTTCCTCTGTCTTATTATGGAGGGATTAGGATGTCTTTAAGACATTAATAATCTCGCCACAATCTCAGAACTATAATCCAGTGTTTATAAGCATTGAGCATGGCAGTTTAAGACCGTCTCCATGACCTGTGGGATTTAATCCCTCTTTTTCTCTTTGTTGCTCCAGTATCTACAACAGTACAATGCATCAGATCATCTGTGAAATGCATGTCATGAACGTCTTTGTACAGCTGTCATTCCGGCCAGATAATATATAGCTTGGATGCTGTGCAGTTGTGATGTCCTCTAATAAAGATCTTGATCTTGTGATCAGAGAAGGAACATCTTCAAAGTCTTTTGGTCTCTCATCCTTCTCCCACTCCCGCTCTTCTTTCAGGGACATGTGGAACTGATAGTTTGCTAACAGTTTTAACATCCACGCATCATTTGCAGGGGATGATCCAAATAAAGTGTTACATTTCTCTCCTATCATTTCTACCCACACAGTTGGTTTTTACCAGTATACTGTAGCTGGCCATCTGTATTCAGCTCTGGAGTAGTGGGTCACTATCTCTCTTACCCAAGTTAACTGTCAACGGTTTCATAGCATGAAGTCGCCTCCCTTATAGCATGACATTGGGAAGCCCTTATTCTAAAATTGATTTAAAATGTTTTTTCCCCCTCAAATCTACACACAATACCCCATAATGACAAAGCAAAAACAGGATGTTAGAATTTTTTGCAAATTTATTAAACATTCAAAACTAAAATTTTACATTTACATAAGTATTCAGACCCTTTACTCAGTACTTTGTTGAAGCACCTTTGGCAGCGATTACAGCCTTGAGTCTTCTTTGGTGTGACGCTACAAGCTTGGCACACCTGTATTTGGGGAGTTTCTCCCATTCTTCTCTGCAGATCCTCTCAAGCTTTGTCAGGTTTTAATGGGGAGCGTTGCTGCACAGCTCTTTTTAGGTCTTTCCAGAGATGTTCGATCGGGTTCAAGTCCAGGCTCTGGCTGAGCCACTCTAGAATATTCAGTGACTTGTCCCGAAGCCACTCCTGCGTTGTCTTGGCTGTGTGTTTCTCATGGTCTGAGAGAGTCTTTAGGTGCTTTTTGGCAAACTCCAACCGGGTTGTCATGTGCCTTTTACTGAGGAGTAGCTTCCGTCTGGCCACTCTACCACAAAGGCCTGATTGGTGAAGTGCTGCAGAGATGGTTGTCCTTCTGGAAGGTTCTCCCATCTCCACAGAAGAACTCTGGAGCTCTGTCAGAGTGACCATCGGGTTCTTGGTCACCTCTCTAACCAAGGCCCTTCTCCCCCGATCGCTCAGTTTGGCCGGGCAGCCAACTCGAGGAAGAGTCTTGGCGGTTACAAACTTAATAATGGAGGACACTGTGTTCTTGGGGACCTTCAACGCTGCATAACGGTTTTTGGTACACTTTCCAAGAATTGTGCCTCGACACAATCCTGTCTCGGAGCTCTACGGACAATTCCTTCAACCTCATGGCTTGGTTTTTGCTCTGACTTGCACTGTAAAATGGGTTAACCTTATATAGACAGGTGTGTGCCTTTCCAAATCATGCCCAAGTAATTTAATTTACCACAGGTGAACTACAATCAAGTTGTAGAAACATCTCAAGGATGATCAATGGAAACAGGATGCACCTGAGCTCAATTTCGAGTCTCATTGCAAAGGGTCTGAATACTTATGTAAGTAAGGTATTTCTGTTTTAATATTTTTGCAAAAATGTCAAAAAATGTGTTTTTGTTTTGTCATTATAGGGTATTGTGTGTAGATTGAGGAATAAATTGAATTTAATACATTTTAGAATAAGGCTGTAACGTAACAAAATGTGGAAAAAGTAAAGTGGTCTGAATACTTTCTGAAGATACTGTATATCTAAAGCCTTGGCAAACTCATTCTGCTTTCTGGTAAACATTCTTACCACCAGTATGTAACTGCTCATTGAGAAACCAACAGCAGTAATTGACTGAATACAACACCCTGAAGTAGAATGATATAAAAATGCTTCTTAGAAGACACCCATAACCACACAGCATGACACAAGTTGCTTATATTTACAGCCTCAGAGGGATGAGGAATAAAATACTAGCTTGCTTAAGAAATGGCTTTAAGGGCTTGATACAATTACATAGAATTACATTATTATTATACCCTCAACTTGCTGTGTACACATGCACACGCGCGCACACACACACGCATGCACGCGCGCACACACACACACACGGTGTGCAGACAGGCCAGGGTTGATGCCGAGCAGTGATGTATTTTTGGACTTATAAACGTATAAACCCAGGAATGTTTCACCCAAAGTGTTGTTTTTCCCATTAAGTTTTTTGTGCATATCTATATTACACTTAAAGGGAAAGTCCACTCAAACTGTATTTTGGTATTTTTTTCATTAGTCCACTGTTGGTACCGTCCCAAATAGTTGTCAAGATATTGGACTCTCAAGATGCAAAGTTTCGCCGGTCATGTCATCATGCTAATGACACTGAATCTTTTTTTAATTAGAATCTTTAACCCAAATACAATGCACCTTCACAGGTCCGTTCAACCATTTATACGAGCCCTTAGTTTTCTCTGTTTCTTCTCATTTATTAAAGTCAGAGAGACTATTTCGGGATGCTTGAAAATACATGATAGAAAACTACAGGGCACTCAGGAGTCCTTACTTAATGTGAAGTGATGTAGAGGGAAAACCACTCCCGTCTGCAACCACTGATTCTCCAGCCCTAATAGGATCATGAGGCCTCATTAGACACCTCCATTACAAGTTTATCGTTCTTTCCTCCTCCTAAGGTAATAAAAATATATTCGGAGGCTGGCCATGTGCATACTTAATCAGATACAGGTGCTTTTTTTAAGAACAGGGTAGAGTCAGACCTCAGTGTTCCATAGCGCTGGAAACTCACATACACAGTCCTTCCACCCCTCATTATGCCGTCTGTAACAAGCATGATATAAAAAACTTGCACTTGACTAATATGTTCATTTATAAAGGAAGGAAGGGAGGGAATACAAAACTACTGAAGAAATACATTAAATTGCACTTATTGGCATTTTATAGAGCGCACCAGACCTGCTTTGATGTCATCTCTTGTGGCACACAAAGAGGCGAGCCACAGGGCGGCCGTCAATCCCGTTTATTGTGCGAGTGTGACGGCTTTATGAGCCCACAGGTCAAAGGGCACCAGCGCTTAAAATGAAGGTGAGATGCTGCAGACTCAAAATACTTCCTGTGGCTTACTTTCAACTCCAGCAGACTCTGCAGGGGGCATCCAACCTGGAGGCATGAGGCGGATGTCACGACTGGCAAATAGGGAGAAGAGGTGGAGTGATGGAGGGAAAGAGGTGATAATGAACAAGGGCAGAAATAAAGGAAAGGTTAGAGGGGATGTGGAGGTTAGGAAAAAGATGCTGTGAGGAAAGGTGCTCTGAAAGGTGTTCTGAAAGGTACTCTGAATTGGGAAGGTTGAGACAGTAGAGAGATCAGAACTGACTGAATGGTGAAAGCAAGCCATTACAGTAAATCTCTTGTATTCAATTCAAACATGCTGTAATGCCAATAAGTTAAAGGATTTCTAGCTGATTTTAACATGAGGAACTTTGACATGTTGCCTTCTTTTACATTGATATTGTAGTGTGTGTGTGTCTGTGTACTTGCTCACCCCTCTGACACTGGGTGGGCTTATCCTCTGTGTCCATCCGCTGTGGCTCATAAGGCTGATGGGTATTATGTCTGTGTTGTGTTTGTTAAATGCACTGAACCGCTTAATTGAGACCAATTGTTTCTGTAAACCTCAGATCCCCTGTGACCCCAAATCTGAAAACAAGGTCAGACTTAACGAAGGCGCTTATCTCCGTGTGACTCTGACCATGAGACACCCATCTGGAATGATCTGTGTTTCAACACTAGCTTTTCAAATGGCCGTATGTGGATGTAGCCTAGCCTACGTACATCAGGTATTTATCCCATCACTTTGGTCAACTTCAGCCATTGCAGAATGTCCTGCCTTTAACCTGCAGTATTATCACCTTGGTTCTTGCCTTTTGGAGTGCGAATGACTATTTGTGCCTGTTTAGGCCCGAGTTGATGAACTAAGTTGATAGCCTATCTCAGTCTTACTGTAGATCCTATCTAACCGTCTAACTTCATTCTATTGTTTGTATTTAGCGTTATATAGCTTGTTTGGCTGCCATTCAGACGCATCCATTTATCTTTGAAGACTTGGCTGGAGGCTGAACAGAGCTCAAACAAATTTGCAGCCTGACATTTTTCCGGCTCTGCGTCTGAATGCCTCTCTTTCACAAAATGAGATGGGCTAGCATGACGACGTGGTTTTCTCGCCATTACCAAGGGGGATTTGGAACCACGCCCTGTGCTCTTGTTCAGGCTCGAACTGTGTTCAGGCTCGCTGTGGTATTTAGTCCGAGCCCCACGGAGGGCATTTAAGAATACAGGGAGGAATGAGAAGGAGGAATTGTAGTTGGTTAACAGAGGGATCTGTAGCAGAAAAGGATGGGACATGTAGGTTAACAACACTAGATTGGGATATTCATTATGTACATGTTTTATAATTAAAGTGCTTATGTCTGAGAAAATGGCTCAATACTGTTTTAAAAGGTTTCTACTGTCCAATGTGCTCTGTATTCTTAAGACACAGGTTGGTATTTCTCTCTGAAGTTTTGATAATAGTCCGCTCACAGTAGAAGTCTTTTTGGAACCGTTCTGAAATGGACCTGGTGCTTTCCCACCCGGACCCGATATGCATAAATAATTTTTTAAAATATAGACACCCATTCTGAACGGACCCGAGGACAATTAGACCCGTTCCTTATAGACCAGGTTGGATCCAGACACGATCCAATCTGAGTGAGGGAAGCAGTAGAACATAATTTTTTAAAGCTACTAGCAGGTGGAGGGGCCATACTGTGAGTGAGTAACACAGGGAGGAGGGAGGGAGAGATGAAAAACAGCAACCAACCAACCAACTTAATGCAGCTGGTGGCCACAGCAGATACTGACTGTTACTTTTGATTTTGAACCCCCCTTTGTTCAGGGACACATTATTCCATTTCTGTTAGTCACATGTCTGTGGAACTTGTTCAGTTTAGGTCTCAGTTGTTGACTGTTATGTTCATACAAATATTTACACATTAGGTTTGCTGAAATAAACGCAGTTGACTGTGAGAGGACCTTTCTCTTTTGATGAGTTTATATATATATATATATATATATATAGCCATTGATTCTTGAAGAATATAATTTATAAATGCTTCATGAGCTTAGTTCAACTGCCACACTCCATGAGAACCCAAAATATAAGCTTGTTTTTCTCCAATGTTTGTAAACATTGTAAATGTAAACAAACACTGTATAGCCTCATAACATGGTTAAAACAATGTTGATATCATGGATGGTCAGTCCTTGTTTCCATAGCTCTGTCTATTAATCTGAGTGGTTACGTCTCCAGGCCCATCCCTCAGCTTTTTACCAAAATAGGCGGACATTTTGTTATTGTTTCATCTGTGGATTTTCCCTTTGAACAGCTGCATATTATCAGTGTCTCACCAGCAAAAAGGTAAACAATAGGCCTATAGCAAATGCAGCATATGGCATTCATTTTTCACATGTAAATATCACTTTTCAGTAGTGCTCAAAGCATGCCATTCCATGAGCGCAGCATTTATTTATCGAATCAATGAGCCCAATCAGTCCTCCATGACAACAAAATCTTAAACAACAGAGTAGGGCTGGCTAATAAGTCCTTAGTTTTAGGGTTATGCTCAGGTAAAACAATTTGGCTAATCTATACTTCCATATTTCCAAGTCCTATTCTTGAAGATCAAGGGTTATAACATTTATTGGAATGACTGGAATTCTGATTGACTTTGGTTTTTAATGTGAAGATATAATTTAATTGTATTATTATATGTAGTAGAAAGCGATGGGTTAGAAGAAGCCAACATAACCAACCCATAAAATGTAACATCCATATATGGCCAGCTATGTAAACTTTAACATTGATTTATCCTGCAATAGATGTCGTTCAATTGGTAACAAACATTTTTGTCTTCTTCTATTGCCTCTTAAGAGCGAAGTAATCTGAATGTAATCAGATTACGTTACTGAGTTTGAGTAATCCAAAAGTTACATTACTGATTACAATTTGACAGATAACTAGTAACTGTAACGGATTACATTTAGAAAGTAATATACCCAACCCTGGTTATTTATCATCAAATATGATTATTTAGTAGCTGTCTTGATTGCATCAAACCGGGAGAAACTAGTTAAGCTAGCTAACGTTAGCTAGCTAGGCTAATTGAGGCAGTACTGCATGCGCTTTCTCATTCTACAGTTACAAATGACAACAAATCCATTCAGAATATTAAGTAGCAGCTTACCTGCTATCTTCCAAATCAAATTTTATTGGTCACGTACACATGGTTAGCAGATGTTAATGTGAGTGTAGCGAAATGCTTGTGCTTCTAGTTCCAACAGTGCAGCAATATCCAACAAGTAATCTAACAATTCCACAACAACTACCTAATACACACAAATCTAAGTAAAGGAATGGAAAAGAATATATACATATAAATATGTGGATGATTAATGACCGAGCGGCATAGGCAAGATGCAATAGATGGTATAACATACAGTATATACAATGAGATGAGTAATGCAAGATATGTAAACATTATTGAAGTGGCATTATTAAAGTGACTAGTGATCAATTTATTAAAGTGGCCAATGATTTCAAGTCTGTATGTAGGCAGCAGCGTCACTGTGTTAGTAATGGTTGTTTAACAGTCTGATGGCCTTGAGATAGAAGCTGTTTTTCAGTCTCTCGGTCCCAGCTTTGTAAAAAAGCTAACGTTTAAGTTCCTTGCTCAGAACATGAGAACATATGAAAGCTGGTGGTTCAATATTCCCAGTTGAGAAGTTTTAGGTTGTAGTTATTCTAGGAATTATGACGTGTCGACTATTTCTCTCTCTACCATTTGTATTTCATATACGTTTGACTATTGGATGTTCTAATAGGCACTTTAGTATTGCCAGCCTAATCTCAGTAGTTGATAGGCTTGAAGTCATAAACAGCGCTGTGATTCAAGCATTGCTAAGAGCTGCTGGCAAACTCAGTAAAGTTTGAATGAATGCTTACGAGCCTGCTGTCGCCTACCACCGCTAAGTCAGACTGCTCTATCAAATCAGACTTAATTATAATATAATAAACACAGAAATACGAGCCTTTGGTCATTAATTTGGTCAAATCCGGAAACTATCATTTCGAAAACAAAACGTTTATTCTTTCAGTGAAATACGGAACCGTTCCGAATTTTATCGAATGGGTGGCAACCCTAAGTCTAAATATTGCTGTTACATTGCACAACCTTCAATGTTATGTCATTATTATGTAAAATTCCACTGCTGTCCCGTCGATGTGGATAAGGGGGTTCTCCCTCTGCTGTTTCCTGAAGTCCACGATCATCTCCTTTGTTTTGTGGATGTTGAGTGAAAGGTTGTTTTCCTGACACCACACTCTGAGTTGTTGGTAATCAATCCTACTACTGTTGTGTTGTCTGCAAACTTGATGAAGTTGGAGCATGTTCACCCATGTAGTCATGGGTGAACAGGGAGTACAGGAGGGAGCTGAGCATGCACCCATGTGGGGCCCCAGTGTTGAGGATCCGCGAAGTGGAGATGTTGTTTCTTACCTTCACCACCTGGGGGCGGCCCGTCAGAAGTCCAGGACCCAATTGTACAGGGCTGGGTTGAGACCCTGGACCTCAAGCTTAATGATGAGCTTGGAGGGTACTATGGTGTTGAATGCTGAGCTGTAGTCAATGAACATTCTTACGAATGCATCATCTGTGGTTCTATTGGGGCGGTACACAAATTGAGGGGGTGGTGGCCATCTTGAAGCATGTGGGGACAGCAGACTGGGATAGGGAGAGATTGAATATGTCTGTAAACACACCAGCCAGCTGGTCTGCACATGCCCTGAGGCAGCCGTATTTATGTAGTCCATGATTTTCTGTAGACCCTGCCACATACGTCTCGTGTCTGAGCCGTTGAATTGCGACTCCACTTTGTGTCTATACGGACATTTCGCTTGTTTGATTGCCTTATGGAGGGAATAACTACTCTGTTTGTTTTCGGCCATATTCCCAGTCACCATTCCATGGTTAAATGCGGTGGTTCGCGCTTTCAGTTTTGTGCAAATGCCGCCCTCTATCCACAGTTTCTGGTTAGGGTAGGTTTTAATAGTCACAGTGGGTACAGCATCTCCTATGCACTTCCTTATAAACTCACTCACCGAATCAGCGTAAAAATCAATGAATCCCGGTGGCTGTACAGACTCCGACAGTATATCTCGAGCGAGCCATGTTTCCGTGAAACAGAGTATGTTACAATCCCTGCTATATCTCTGGAAAGCAACCCGTGCCCTAATTTCGTCTACCTTGTTATCTAAAGACTGGACATTAGCGAGTAATATACTCGGAAGCGGTGGGTGGTGTGCGTGCCTCCAAAGTCTGACCAGAAGGCCGCTACGTCTTCCTCTTTTGGGTCAGCCTCTGGGATCAGTTTAAATGCCCTGGGTGGTTCAGACAAAGGATCCGCTTTGGTAAAGTTGTATTCCTGGTTGTAGTGCTTGTAAGTTGACATCGCTCTGATATCCAATAGTTCTTCCCGGCTGTATGTAATAACGCTTAAGATTTTCTGGGATAACAATGTAAGAAATAATACAGAAAAAAACAAAGTACTGCATAAAAAAACAAAGTTTCCTGAGGACTAGAAGCGAGGCGGCCCTCTCTGTCGGCACCATCTTGTCCCCATCTTGTTCCATTGATTAGTTATCTCCTAACTTTTTCCACACAGAGGCTCTATGACTGTAGCCTATTGCCACTTTGATGAATTCTGATTGGCCAACAACAAGCTACACACTCCACTCTCGTGAAAAGCAAGAGCAACATAAATTATAAAATGACTCTCTACTGCAGCAGTCGCGATCGGATCTGTATGGTCCCTTCCAGACAAGTCAGTTAAAATTACACATACCCGTGACAATCATATCAGATCTGACCCAGACCCGTGACATTGTTTAGAATTCTGGATCCGGACCCGCCCGGATCCGTGAAGACCTCTACCTCACAGTCTTTCGTTTTTAAGGTGTGGATTTAGTGTTTCACTGACTGGTGGGTTTGTGCCCACCGGAGGCATAAACATGCAGAATGTTGGCTAGGACTGAATACAGATGAGCATTGACAGCAATCAGCAGTGCCAACAAATTGCTGTGTTTTACCCAGAAGCCTGCAGGACACGAATTATATTTACTTATTCTCAACATTCTATCATTTATTTAGGGTATTTCTCACTGCAGTGCTCGCCTCTCACTGTGGCCGCCTGAAGGAGCAAATCCAATCAGAGTTAACTCCTGGATAAATGTATATGTATTAGCCCTTGGGAAGTCTAAATTTATGCTGTGGCCTAGAGGCAAGTGGAGAAGAAGAGGAACCACTTCAGTTGGAATTGTCTTTGTGTTCCTCAGACAAGGGCTTAGGGAGAGAACAGGGTCAAAGGTCATGGGCAGGCACATAGCTCTCTTTTAGTTACCTACTTTATGGAGGCCCTGAGATCTGTATCTGATCCGTGGTGTGTGTGTGTGTGTGTCATGGTACATATGTCTGATTTTTAGGCTACTGTTAACTATTTTCTGTACTCTGTCTAACTATAATAATTATTAACTTGTATTTTCGAGGCAAAACAGGACAGATTTAATTGGGTAACCATGAAGAATAGTTTGGTTTACCAGCCAAGAGTCTGACACATTGAAGTGTAATGAAAAAGCCTAGATGCCCCATATGCAAGGCTATAGAGATGATTGATGATTTCAGATGGAGATATAGGATAGATAGACACAGCATAAACCTGTATATATTCAAATTGGCTAAGATGTTGAATAATTTATGTATAATGAACATTGAATATAGATCATTGAGGAATCAGAGGAAAATACATTTGCATTTCAGATTATCCCAAATCCTCATTGTCAGTCACCGCAGACTGGTAGTAATAGTGTAATGGCCCACTTCAACATTCAAAATCCGGACCAAAACTAAATTAATTTTTCATGAATAGTTGACCAGAGAGGGATTAAGCACTCAAATAGAAATTATTGGCCATGGTGATGCACTTTAATGTCATTTCTGAGAAGGTTGTAACAGACTACCAATGTTTAATTCTACAAATTAGCAAATGATTCTTACACCATATCAGGCACTTTACATATTTCATCTCAGACAAATATTATCTCAATGTCATCCCTTATTTCGTTGTCAGTGTAAATTAACTCTCCTCTCTGTCTCAACATTGTGGCGTTGTTGACATCAGATTTGTCACACATGGGCCTCAGATCACACAGTCTCCACTTTGTGCTGCATCAGGACTCTCTCCAGCCAGGTCTGAGAGCTGTCAAGGACCAAAAGCAAGCAAGCAGGCAGGCATGGATGCATAGATGTTCCCCTGCCAGCATCCCAGTAGATGCATGTGACCATTTATGAGATTAAAGCATGGGATGGCTGTGGTGGGATTATGCCAGGTGGGCCAGAAGAGACGCAGTGCTCTGCTTAAGATGCACAGCAATTCAGTCATGATCAACTGGCACGACAAGGTGTGTGTGTGTGCGGTTCTCAGGAGAGGGTGGGAAAGAGTTGATGGTTGTATAGGGTATTGATGCTCTCAATCTACACTCTTAGAAAAAAGGGTTCCAAAAGGGTCCTTCGGCTGTCCCCGTAGGAGAACCCTTTTTGGTTTTAGGAAGAACCCTTTTTGGTTCCAGGTAGAACCCATTTGGATTCCATGTAGAACTCTTTGTGGGTAGTAGTTTGGTTTCAGGGGTGCCCGTAGATCCTTAGTTACCATGACAAACTAGATTAGTGAGTATGTGCTCTCTTCCTCTGTGCTGTAGCGTGTAAATGTAGCGTATAAATAATTCCTTACCAGTTGCTTTGCATTCTCTATCCTACAATACCCTTGGGTGGTGGCCTGCAGGCTATGTGTAAACCTCATGTGTGTCTGTTCTGTGTCTGTGTACAGTATCTTTGTGCGCACGCGTCTGTGTGTCTCTGTGCACATGGCTGAGAAAGGAGATGGAGTAGATGTCTAATATCAGGTGACGGCTCAGCCTTTCTCTGAATACAGATGGCTGGCGTTAGTGCACCGGGCGCGTCTGGCGACCTTTCACTGAGTCGGCCCCGGTGTCTACCCTGTCAACACCTGGCTTAGGAGCAGTGTTACTCCCCACACTGCGCCCCGGCCCTGGCGGTGATGTCACACTTTCCAAAATGTAAACTATCAAAATAAAGAAAGTCGCACACTCCATGTATAATCTCCCAGCAATTTAATGGGTTTTTACCAACGTTTCGGCATCACAGACCATGGCAGACCCCGAGGAAAGCACAGTGATGCCGAAACGTTGGTTAAAAACCCATTAAATTGCTGGGAGATTATAAATGGAGTGTGCGACTTTCTTTATTTTGATAGTTTGTAGTTTATTTGCCATTAGTCAGCACCTCCACACAAACTATTATTCTGGGTGTGCGCCAGCTCATGTTTTTTTATCTACACTTACCAAAATGGACACACCATCACTGAATGGCCCCTCCCAGAGCCAAGGTGCCCGTAAAATGATGCAGCATTTAGAAATGACTCATGTCCTTTCCAGATGAAACTGTAGGCAGGGAGTAATGGGAGTGACGGTGTGTCTGGTGAGTGGAGATGTGGGGAGGAAGGCAAAAGAGTGGCTGCCATGTTAAAACAGTAGGCCACATCCCAGATACATGCTCAACAATCTCATTGAAATGATCTATGAGATGAGTCACATCAGATGGATTTTTATTGTTCATTTTTTTTTTATGTAACCTTTATTTAACTAGGAAAATGCAGTGGTTTAAATTGAATCATTAATGCTGTGTTAGAGCTAATCTAATGTATATGTGTGGGCTGTAGAATGAGCTGCCTGTACCGGTGATTATGGGTCTAGATCTGCTATTCTCAGATGGCTTTCCAATACAGCTGTGAATAATGTTCATGGGATGTAAAGTAGTGTATGGTTGTAAACTGGATCATTTTACACTATGGTGCACACAGAGCAATAGAGAGAAAGAAAGATGGGGAACAGAGAAAGAATAGGTCAACTTGAACACATTGGTAGTGTCTGTGGATGGAGAGGGAGAAGTAGCAGTCTGGTAGAGACAGATGCAGAGTGACTGAGCATCATTCATTATCCCTGTTACAGTATGATAGGGTGCAGAGAAACCTATATCATTGTGTTCATTGTCATTATGTACTGTAACATTATGGAACAAACTGCCTATATGGGACTGTGATCCACTGAATGGGCTGCAGTTTATTTGTTTGTCACTCTAAGTGAATTAACTTTATAGCTCCTGCAGGATAACCAGTTTCCATTACGAAGCAACGCTGGAACATTAAGGCCCTTTACTGTAGTAAACATACTTCAGTCTAGGGACAACAAACATCTCTGTCTGTGGTGGAAATGTGTTTCCTCCATCCACAGATCAGTGGTTAAACCAAACACAATTAAATATATTAAAGTGGAACGGCAAATCCTCCATTTGGATTTTTTTGCATCTTCTAACCAAAGTTTCCAGTTAGTTAAGGTTACACATTCTGAAAGTCTTTTCAAGCCTTTAATTTCCCCTTCCAAGCATCTGACATGGCTTTCTTTTTGATCTCTTTTGCATGGTTCCATTTAGGTAGTTTGTCACCAACAGACATTTGTAGGCTGGCCACAATCATCTGTCCAGACATTAACTTCTGATTGCAGAAATGACAGCCATTAGAGATAGATGTGATATGGGATGGAGAGTGCAGGTTCCTGGACAAATAGTCAAAGTCAATATTATCTTTCAACGGCTGTCCAATCAAGATTTGCTAGCTACATTTTCTGTGAAAGTCTTGCATATTCTATTAGCCTGTATTACGTGTATGTTGTGCCTTTGACTGTGGCTGGCAGAGCTCTAATTGGCTATGAATGGGCTTTGATTCGATTAGTGTGACACAGGGGGCAAGGTTGGCCACCCCTCATCTCCCTCAGCAGTAATCTGCCTCTTGAATAAACGCTGTAAGTGGGCTGGACTCTCTCCCCGCACCTGCTCCCTCACACAGCCAGCCAGAGCCAGACCTGTTCTGTCTGTCTGTCGAACACTAAGCAGCAAACAGGATATAGCCCACTAGCCACTATAGCCAGGAACTACATACCCATTTTCAATCATACCCATCACAGATAATACATTGATAGGCCTAGAGCTTCTCTATATGGAGTGCCGAATGTTACATATATAGCATTTTAAGGGATCTACATAATGTAGGCATAGGTCTCAGGAACCTTGCTGTCTTACTGGTCCAATGAAAGATGTGATCCTATCTGCATACTGATGATGACTTGCTAGTTGTTATTCTGTGTGTCTGTCTTTGCATGTCTATGGATTAGGGAGGTGTGTCTGGGTGCTCAGGCGTGTGTGTCCCTGTGTCCCTGGCTTGTATGAATGTGTGTGCACACGACAAATCTGATTTATCAGTCTTGTCTCTCCTTGTTCGCTGTCAGCAGTCATTGAAATGCAGGCCACACGCCTGCCCCCTGCTCGCTGACTAAAATGGACGAGCGCTCACGAGCTGGCCAGGAGATTAGATGTTTAATGGGATTTAAGCCTTTTCTTCTCTGCAAGACGCTCGGCCTACCAGAGACACACAATATGATTTCTACTGGAATCCCTCCATTGTGTTTTTACTGGTTCACACTTTGCGCTGCATATCAAATCACCTCAGCACAACCTGTTTGAAGTTTCGCTTCAGAAGCTATGCGCTGTTTCAAAGTAAAGAGATTTTAACACTTTGACACATGAGAGAGAGGCACGAGGAAGGAGTTTATGATAGGATAATGCACAGTAAAAATGTCTGTCAAGTTAACAGAGTTCTGCCCTTCTCATCTCTTTACACAGCGTGATCACGATCAGGCTCAATCATCCCTTTTTTATCTCCTCTCAAAGTTGTTTGATTTGATATAAAGGATTGCAAATGACAGTGTCACATGCTGTGCAAAAGATGACAGAAAAACAGACAGAACACTGCTTGACTACCACACAACTAGTGAGCTTCCTGGCACACAGATCCTATTTCCCTTCTCTAGAATTTTAAGATAAAAGAAGTGAGGAAATAAATAAATAAGTGAATAGAGATTTCTCTGCACTTTTCCCTCCTGCTGTAGTCAGGATTCATAAAAGATGCATCTCTCACTCCAGTTCCCGGGGCAGACAGCCAGGGCCAGGCAGAGACAGGGCTTTAGCAGGGAACCCGTTTGTGAAGTGGCAGAGAGGGCTGGGGGGCAGACCACTCACCCCCATCCCCTCTACGCCTAACCCCCTCCTCAGGCTCACCCCTGCCTGCTTGGGGACTGGGGCTGCAGACTGCACTCTAAGCTGTCTGGCTCTTTCTCTCTCTCTCGTGTGTGTGTGTGTGTGTGTGTGTGTGTGTGTGTGTGTGTGTGTGTGTGTGTGTGTGTGTGTGTGTGTGTGTGTGTGTGTGTGTGTGTGTGTGTGTGTGTGTGTGTGTGTGTGTGTGTGTGGAAAAGGCATAGAAGAATTTAACAAGATTGTTATTTGTTCTACCTGGAACTTGTCAGTAATACATATGGCAGTAAATACACTTCATAGAAGATTCTTGTAATATCTGACTTATATTGGGGGTTAACATTTAGACATAACAGAAATGTTGTATGTATTATATAAAAAACATACAAGAGACATGTAAGCTAAGCCTTCTAAGGCACATGGGACATACATGTTTCAAAGCACTTGCATACCACTGTCTGACATCATTGATACATGCAATGTGATACTTACTGAAAAAAGAAGCAAAGTCTGCTATGAGGAGAGAGGAGGACAGGAGGGGGGAGGAGGAGAGAGGAGGACAGGAGAGGGAGGAGAAGGGTGGAGTGGAAGAGGAGGGGGAGAAGTAGAGAAGAGGACAGGAGGGGAGGAGAATAGCAGGAGGGGAGGAGGAAGGGGGAAAGCAGAGGGAGAGGAGGAGGAGGACAGGATGAGTACAGGAGGAGGAGAGAAGAGGACAGGAGATGGAGGGGGAGGAGGAGGACAGGAGAAGAGGGGGAGGAGGAGGGGAGGTGAATTGCAGGAGGGGAAGAGGAGGGGGCGAGAAGAAGATGACATGATGGAGAGGGGGAGAAGGAGGAATGACTGATAGCAGCAGTGAATATATTTAGTTATTAAGTGGAGATTTCTCAACAATCAGTCTCTCGATAGCACATTGGTATTAGTCTGTGACAAATACCAAAGCTAAGCAGGGCTTGGCTTGGCTAAGACCCTGGATAGGAGACCAAAAGTGTAGCTGTAGGTAAATCAGCTGTCCAGTAGGAGGTCCTTCCCAGCCTTAATTATGGAAACTCATAAATTAAAATGTATATACAAATGTTGTATTTTTCTTATAGTAATTGGCATGTTTTTTTTATATGTTGACTTATAAAAAACGTGAAACATATAAGGAAAGCATTTTTTTGTAGAGGTTACATTCTCAGAACATACACTTTTCCTATAATATTCATATAGGCTCATATAATTCATGAATTTTGTCTCAAATATGTCATACCATGTCTTTGCAGGAAGTGCACCACAATCATGTATTCAATTGTGTATGTCATATAAGGCTTATAAGTTAACACATATACAAATACATCACGGACATATAAGGAAAACATATAAAATCTTACCAGAGCCTTAGTAGATTACTTATTAGATTTTTGTACAAATAACCTTCTTCTGCCATTCAAGAAGTAATCCCCTGTGGCTCAGTTGGTAGAGCATGGCACTTGCAACACCAGGGTTGTGGGTTTGATTCCCACCAGGGACTAGCAGGAAAATGTGCAGTATGCATTCACTGCTGTAAGTTATTCCAGATGTGGAAAGAGTTTGTTTTACATGTTAGTCATTTAGCAGACACTCTTATCCAGAGTGACTTACAGGAGCAATCAGGGTTATGTGCCTTGCTGAAGGGCACATCGACAGATTTTTCACCTAGTCGGCTCGGGGATTCAAATCAGCAACCTTAACGCTCTTAGAGCCTCTCTAAAATCGACTATTTTTGGTATTAAGTGGATACAACCTTAAACATGTCCTGTCCTCTGTCTTGTCCCTAGGTGAGCACCTGCGGATCTGTCCCCAGGGGTACACCTGCTGTACCAGTGCCATGGAGGAGACCCTGTCCAACCTGAGTCGCAGAGAGTTTGAGGGGCTGGTCAGAGAGGCAGGACGCTCGCTACAGGCCTCCCTCAACACACAGTACAGGAGCTTCGACAGTGAGTAGCCACAGAGAACTCATACTCTCCTCTATACTGACAATGCACGCACGGACTTACACACACAATACACACAAACCCTCATAAAATGAACATGGGCATCTACTCTGTCTGTGATTCAGTTGTTTAACGAGAGGATAGGGCAAGTGTTGAGGTGGTCTCAGATAAATAAACAAACCAAATAAATGTCCACACGTCAGAAAGACACGCTGAGCTGTCAGCCTGAAGGGTAAAGGAGGTCACTAGACATTGGGATAATAACATTGGGAATTGTGTATTTGTGTCAAAATGCTGATACTTCCTGACATTTCTTAAGCGCTGCCTGTCTTGACACCAGCCTCAAGTCTGTAGTTGCGTGCAATCTTTTCAACAACTGGATGACCTTGATAGTGTCCTTGACTTGTTCTGCGAATTTTGAAGACATTACTGCAATCTTTGACCCATCACTAATAAACTCTATTTATATAAATGAATCAATATAGTCCTGAGGCTCCAGCTACAGTAGGATACTGTACCCAGATGACAGTAGCTGATGATGCCTGGAACACGGCTGTTTGCTCGGGAAAATAAATCTCCCACAAAGTAATCTGGACATCCATCCATCCATCTGATTAACATAAGATTAAAACAGGATCTGGGGATGATGGCATGCAGTCATATTTCCTGTCTTGATGGGCTCTAGCTTTCATCAGAGTGGTAGAGACAGGTAGACACAGACAGGAGAGGGGAAGGCGGGCCGCTGGGAGACAGAGTTATGATTGGCTGTGGTAATGAGTCATGGAACGTAGCAGACACTGTGGTGTGGATGGGAGGAAGAGGGAGGGGTGAAATGTGATAAGCTGCCCCCCCCCTCCACCCCATCTACTCCCACAGGCTGGGACGCTGGCCCTGCTAATGAGCATTTGACCCAATGAGGAGAGTGGCTGCCAGAAGCATCACATCACCACACATCAGAGTAATGAGAGAGGGGGAGAAAAGGGCAGAGAAAGAAGGGTGAAGCGGGTAGGTAGTAGAAGAGAGAGGGAGAGAGGGAGAGAGGGGAATGATGGATTGATTAGAGGTAGTGGAGGGCGATATGGAGAAAGAGAGAAAGGGAGGAGAAGAGAGAAAGATAGGGGTGGAGAAAGGGTATGGTGGTATGAGTCAGGCAGTGTGTGTCAGATGGGGAGTTCCAGTACATTTTTCTCCTGCTTTCTATACTTCCTAAACGGCTGGGCTGCTCTGATTTACGGAGTGAGATAAAATCAGTGTGACTGATATGTGTGACAGATGCCTTGGCAGAGGTAGCCTAGCTTAGCAACAGGAGGAAGGTGTGGGCCACACAACAACAAGGACACCGTCACACACAGGGGATGGGCCCTAGCACTACACAGCTGATTCAAATAATGAACTAATTAACTTGATTATTTGAATCAGCTGTGTAGTGCTAGGGCAAAAACCAAAACGTGAACCCCTTGGGGTCCCGAGGACTGAGTTTGGGAAATGCTGGTATAGAGCTAGTCCAGCTGCATACACAACCCCTGCCCCCTCCTCCTCTCCCTCAACATCAGGAGGTTACAGCCACAGAGACAGAGGGAGGCCAGATGTTGGTGAGGATGAAGCAATCCATCAAAGAGGAACCGTAGAGCTACAGCTACATGAAGCAGCGATAGAGAGGGGAGGAAAGGGAAGTGTGCAGGTGATGTTTCAAGTCCATTTGATATGATTGCAGCTGTGTCTTCTATAGACTACAGCAGATGAACAGGAGCAGTAGGTAGAAGCAGTAGCAGTAGAAACAGAATGAACAGAAGATCGAGGAGTGGCGGTAAGAGTTGCATGGCCATCTGGTTGTGTTTAGGGTTGCCGGGCGTGGGCCCTGGACTCACTCAGTTAAATGCAGGTTTTTACAGCTTCTCCACAGCAGCAGCGGCACTCACAGGCCCCGGCCCCGGCCCAGGCCCTCCGCCTGTCTCAGCATTCAATCCCTCAGATTAGAGGGAGAGTCAGAGGCAGTCTGCCCTCCCTAACCTTCCCTCTACGGGGGTCAGCTACAGCAGCCCAGTCATTGTGTCAGCAGAATGGGAGGTGACAGAGTTTTATTACATTCCCCCCTGACACTGTAACTCTCAGTATCTGCTGCTTTATTGGAAGGCTCAATAAGGAGGTATGTAGGACAATGGTATAGTCCGTTGTTATTTTTGTTTTTCTCTCTTCCTCTCACTTTACCCGCGAAGTGCTGTTAACTGAACTGCAGCTGAGACAGTGCTCTACAGTTCTACGGTTGAGTTCCCAGGTTCTCAGTGTCTATAGTTCATTTGTCAGGCATGCTAGAACACTCCTCATTGTATGTCACATTGGGCCAAATCCATCTGCTCATTCCCACGCTCCCATTTATTTGTTTATTTACGTAGCACGAAAAGCTTACCCACTAAGCACAGACATCATTTCAACATCTCGTTTTGATTTACATTTGGTTGAGTTGTCAACTAATGTGACTTCAACCTGAAATCAACAATAAATGTCACCATGTCAATGTATTTAGGTTCAAAATTGGGTAAAAAAAAAATCCACGTTGATTCAATGCCATCACTTAGATTTTTTTAAATTATTCCTTTTTTTTCACTTTTGATTCAACCAGTTTTTGCCCAGTGGGTAGTGACTTTGGTTTTTGGAGAACACATCAATCATGCGTCTGGGTGCCAAATGGGAGGACAGTTGGATCTGTACTTTACAGTCTAGCTAGTCTCGTGACAGCCTAATTTGGTGCTGATATTCAAATCAAATCAAATTTTATTAGTCACATGCGCCGAATACAACAGGTATTATAATACAACAACCTTACAGTGAAATGCTTACTTATGAGCCGCTAACCAACAATGGAGTAAAAAAATGAAAAAAATGAGTAAGAATAGGAAATAAAAGTAACAAGTAATTAAAGAGCAGCAGTAAAATAACAATTGCGAGACTATACACACCGGTTAGTTGAGGTAATATGTACATGTAGGTAGAGTTATTAAAGGGACTATGCATAGATGATAACAACAGAGAGTAGCAGCGGTGTCAAAGAGGAGGGGGGGGCAATACAAATAGTCTGGGTAGACATTTTATTAGATGTTCAGGAGTCTTATGGCTTTGGGATAGAAGCTGTTTAGGAGCCTCTTGGACCTAGACTTGGTGCTCCGGCACTGCTTGCCGTGTGGTGGCAGAGAGAACAGTCTATAACTAGAGTGTCTGGAGTCTTTGACCGTTTTTAGGGCCTTCCTCCGACACCACCTGGTGTCGAGGTCCTGGATGGCAGGAACTTGGCCCAAGTGGTGTACTGGGTCGTACGCACTACCCACTGTAGTGCCTCGCGGTCAGAGGCCGAGCAGTTGCCATACCAGGCAGTGATGCAACCAGTCAGGATGCTCTCGATGGTGCAGCTGTAGAACCTTTTGAGGATCTGAGGACCCATGACAAATCTTTTCAGTCTCCTGAGGGGGAATAGGTTTTGTTGTGCCCTCTTCACTACCTACTGTATATCTGTGTGTTGCTGGTGATATGCTCACATTCTATTGGATCTACTGTACTTCAAATAGTGGCCATTTAGCTGTACTTGATCTGAGCCTGTGTTCACTCTGTGGGCAGAGGCCAGCAGCACTGATGAAACAGTGAAACAGTTTGATGTCACACAATGCTTTGAATCACCAACATACTGTACAGTAAAACTGACTAACTGCAGCCTCCATTTTGATTTGGGTGGAGAGGGGCGGCGCAGGGCGGCACAGTAGACAGGTACCGAGGCCCAGAAGGTGCTGTTTCTCCTGACAGACAGGTGGTGATGGAACTAATGGTGTAATGGCTGACAGCTGGAGACCAAACAGCACAAAAAGGAAAGGAGAGAATGAAAGTTAGGGATGGAGTGTGACGGGAAGAGGGGGAAGGGTTTATGAATGCAGGTAACCATCAATATGAATGAGCCTGATAACCTTTTAGGCACTGTAGAATAGACCATAGGGCTGTAGCAGTCAAACATCTAACTGCTATTGATCATCTCTTTTTTATCATCTCAGTGTTTGATTGGTCGGTCACCTCCAAAGTTCACAGGTCGCCTGTTTGCGCAAGTAAAGGAATGTCTCCCCTCTCGCTCTAGGCTCGCCAGACCCTGTATTAAGGGGTCTGTGGCAAAGGCATTGATAAGTGTTGCACCTGTCCCAATAGTTAAAACGGACTATTCCAGAATTTGACTCCTCATCTCTCTCTCTCCTCTCTCCTCAGCGTACTTCACAGACCTCTTGAACAGATCCGAGCGTTCCCTTCAAGAGTCCTTCCTGGCCACACTGGGCTCTCTCTACTCCAAGAACGCCCCTGTGTTCCAGGACCTGTACGCTGACCTGCGTCGCTACTACCGTGGCTCCGCTGTCAACCTGGAGGAGACACTCAACGACTTCTGGGCACGGCTGCTGGAGCGCCTGTTCAAGGCCTCCTCCCTCCCGCAGTACACCCTCACTGACGACTACCTGGAGTGTGTGGCCAAGCAAACGGAGACCTTGCGGCCCTTTGGGGACGTCCCCCGTGACCTCAAGCCCAAGGTCACCAGGGCCTTCGTGGCGGCGCGATCATTCGTCCAGGGCTTGACTGTCAGTGGGGAGGTGGTCCGCAAAGTCTCCCAGGTACTGTTATAGTAGAGACCTGTGCTGTTTCACGTTTTGCTACCTAATATGGCAGTGCTTTTTATTCCTGATATTACCACCTCACATCCACCACACCGTCAACCATTAAACACCCTGCACACACAAACACTCTCAACCAGTTGAAATTGGGATTGTTATGTAAATCACAGAGTATGTTCCTTGTGTAAATCTGTCACAGAAAGAAAATGCCCTGGGTGTTTAATTTTCACGCCCAGGCAGTGTGTTTAACCTTGGTTACCCTGGTGAAAACACATGCATACTGTAGATAGATAAAGCACATTAAGGGTGTGTCTCAGTAGGGGCATGGCTCAGTAGGGGCATGTCTCAGTAGGGATGGGTAAAGGGCTGCTGTGCATTGCCCCAGCTACAGGGTGTCTGAGGGGCGGATGAAAAATGTAGCGAGGCTAGCTTAAAAACCATTTACCAGGAGTGAATTACAGAGAAGCCTGGCCCTCTGACCCCTGTCCCTTCAGCCACAGTCTACTGGCCGACTACTTGGCCAGTCTACATTTAGCCTTTATTGGATGAAAGTAAGGCATTTTAGGGACATGTCTCTATCTCTTTGGATGGTAGCAGTGGAACGTGCCCAGTGCCTGTTTCATATGCCAACTTTTATGATGCTTTTAGTATTATAGAGAATCACAAAAGCACGTTCTTGGAGAGAGGAAGGAGCCTTTGAGAAATGTTTGGGTTTTATGTTCATTTAAATGTAACATTATTATGAAAGTACTTTTAACCTACACATATCTAATGTGTAATCTTTTGTGTCTTTGAGTGGATCGATGTGTATTTTTGCGTTACTTATCGAACATACACAAGCTATTTACACAAACACCAGAGAGGGCAATAGCCACGTACAGGAATCCTGTGGGCTCTCACTCCCTTCTTCCTAAAAATAACCACCATTTCAAACCGCTCTTTATGTTGGCACAAAGAGGCCGGAGTCTGGCCCATTTAAATACTGACTTTATTTACAGCACGATGCCACCAGCTTTACAACTTTTAAATAGAACACAGGGAGATAGAAGTGGAGAGGAGGAGAGTTAGATGAAAGTGAGTGTGTGAGAGAGAACCTGAGAGAGAGAATCTGAGAGAGAGAGAGAGAAGGAGAGTGAGAGAGAGAAGGAGAGTGAGAGAGAGAAAGAGGGCGCAAGGGAAGGAGCATGTGGATGGATGGAAGAATCCCTTTGAGCTATGGTTGATTACTCTGTGACAGTGGCTGATGTAACAGTATGGCATCATGGGTGTCTGTCCAGTCACTGATCTTAATTTAGCAGCACCATTACCTGTCCGCTCTGCTCCACTCCACCTCCTGTTGTCACACTGTAGGAGATCTAACACTGTGGGATGTCACAATCAATCGGTGACATTCGGACGTATTAGGAAGCTGGTTGTCTGTGTACATTAAGCCCTGTTGATGGGTTCCTGTGAAGTCTGTTAATACAAGAACCGGTTGTAATGACACCGCTATAATCTTGTTAGCTGATCAGTCTCCTTGTGAAGTTCTTAATGGTCTCCCATTCTAGACAGCATAAGCTCACTCTTATCCTTTTAAGGAGCTACATTTGAAGCTGCATTCTGGGAAAATAACATGGTCCTCCTCCGAATTCTTTAATAGTGCGAGATTATTCCTGAAAATGATAGCCAACTCTTGTAACAGTTAGCATCCTTTAGAAAACATCTACACCAACATATCCATTTATCTATCCCCTACTGAACTCCTCTTTTGCATTAGCTGCATGGTATTGTTGCTGTTTCATGTTGCACAATGCGCACTACATAATCATAATCAATACATGATAATCATGATCATAGTGTTTTAACCACACATATACAGTGGGGCCTGAAATGATTGACATCCTTGATAAAGATGAGTAATAATGACTCTAAAATAAATAATTCCAATACTGAGCTATGTGCATGCTCAAAAACAATTAGAAAGTATATTATTTTATACTAATGCAATTGCTTAGAGAAAGAGAGTTTAACAAGTAATATTTATTTTCTCAAAAAAGTAGGAGTCAAATATTTATACCCCTAAAGATTCTTATAAATAAAGTAGTCTCATTACTCCTCACAGTTAAAAAGATGCAAAGCTCCTTGATGATGATTATGGGTGTGCCCCTCCAGGTTCCTCTGAGCCCAGAGTGTACCCGTGCTATGATGAAGCTTGTGTACTGCCCCCACTGTAGAGGCCTGGCCTCCGTCAAGCCCTGTGCCAACTACTGCAGAAATGTCATGAAGGGCTGCCTTGCCAACCAGGCCGACCTGGACACCGAGTGGCAGAACCTCGTCGGTGAGAGAAACACACGTGCATTCACACATGCCCGCACACACACAACACACACAAATAAGCACACATTCTCAGTCTTTTCCTTGATTCTCTTCCCTGTCTCTATTGTCCAGACACCATGCTGCAGGTGGCGTCTAGTTTCAGTTCTGACCCCAGTGTGGACGTGGTCATCTACTCCCTCCACATCCGCATCTCAGAGGCCATCCTCTACATGCAGGAGAACACAGAGGTCTTCACCGGCAAGGTCAGTCCAACCAGCACCAAACCCTGACTAAACCTTCCCACTCCCACTCATGGCCCATTCTCTTCAGTCGTAGATGTGTGCCTAAAGGTGTGGGTTTCATTGTGTGTTTGGTGGTAGGTGTTCCAGGCCTGTGGGACCCCCAGGATGGCAGACACACAGAGCTCAGGGTCTGAGGAGAGAAAGAAGAGAGTGAACCCTGCCAGCACCGCAATGGAGTACAAACCCAGCCCCACCACAGGGGTTCCACTGGAGATGCAGGTGTGTGTGTCATTAGAACTGCAGGACGTCCTCTCTGTCGTGTGTGTCTGTTTGTGTGTGTGCTGAGTATTCAAACTATGTCTTATCTCTCCTAGATATCTGATGTGTCCAGTAAGCTGAGGGAGATGCAGCAGTACTGGGTCCAGCTGCCAGCTGCTCTGTGCAATAGTAAAGTGGCAGCAGGAGCAGCTGGTGACAAGTGCTGGAATGGCATGACCAAGGCCAGGTATGACAAGCACCTGTCCAGTATTTTAGCTGTCTGGCAGAGACAGACTGTTAATGACACATTGTCAACAGTAATATGTAGAATATCATCCCCTCTCTGGTTAGAGTGAATCCCCCATGAGCCTCTGTATCTCAGCCTGAAATGGCCTCCCCTTCCCCTCACCCTCTTTCATGCTATTAAACTAAATTGATTATTGAGCAGTTTACCTCCCTTTCTGCAGTGCCACAACTCCTCCCTTATTAGATTGAGATTGGGCAATTTGATTTATAGTGGGCTGTTGACTCTGAAATATGTGACAGGCTATGTCATAAAAAATGTATGCACTTGTGGGTTCATGGCCGTGTTTGTGATAGTTTTTCAAGCAGCATTGGACGCTGATATAAACATGTGAGTTTGTGTGCGTGTGTGTGTGTGTGTAGCTCGGTTTACATCCAATTGGCAACAGATTTTCATGCGAATATTCTAAAATCCACATAAAGAAAATCTGCATATTTTCCCACCAGTGGTGTATTTCCACCAAACTGACTTTGTTGTGGATAAAAATCAGTGTGTGATGACCTAGTGCACACAAAATGTTTTCATGTACCGAATAAAAATCGAATGTTCAATATGTTTCCATCGCATTTTGAACTCTACCGATTAGTTTTTTCACAAAAATGTGCCTACTCTGGTCTTGGCACATGCACTCCAGCCAATAGCTCACTGATACAGTGCAGGTAGACTGATACAGTGCAGGTAGGCTGTGCGGGTAGGCCAGTCTACATTATGATTATTATGGAAAAGCGCAAGAATATTTTTATTTGTCAAACAGCAGCCAAGCATGGATGATCATGTCACCCTTGATATTTATTGGAACTGAGCATCAAGCTCATCACCGTGCACTTTCACCACCCTGTGAAGTTCATCATAACTTATTTCATCTGTAGCCTAATAAACTGCATGCTTTCCCGAGGTGTAACGGGTGGACCACACACCATGTCCTCGTGTGACTCCAAGTTTACCTCTACATGAAGGTTATTATATCAATATTTCAAATCAAAATGTATTGGTCGCATACACATATTTAGCAGATGTTTTTGCAGGTCTAGATAAATGCTTGTGTACCTATATAAATGCTTGTGTGCAGTATAAATAAACAACGGCATTTCTCACATAATTCATTTTGCAGACTATCCCACCATGTTGAATGAAGAAATTATCTGTAGGCATTTATCAAATTGTAGAGCAACGTCTTGTTTCCATCACACCTGTCGTGATACGGCATGCAGTGCTTAATTTGTAAATCGGGAACACATAGTGAGCGCGAGAGGGGGTTATCCAGTGGACTCTTGAGGTACCGGAACGCATGAGAAAATCGGTGACAAACACAACGTAGCAGCAGCGCAGCAGACCAAGTATCCTACTATCTATGGGGGTGAAACTGACAGCGTTCTCCAAGGTGCTGATTCATTCAAAGCATTTTAGACGTCACTGTAGAACACCCGCCATACGTATAGCCTATAGTATGCCCACATACTAGATTATAGCCCTGGGGCAAATCCAACATTTTTTACAAGCTTAATTTTCAAGACATAAATGTACAGCAACATTTTTAGATGGCTGTGATAGGAGAAAACTGAGGATGGGTCAACAACATTGTAGTTACTCCACAATACTAACCTCAATGACAGAGTGAAAAGAAGGAAGGAAAAATATCCCAAAATATGCATCCTGTTTGCAACAAGGCACTTAAGTAATTCTGCAAAAAATGTGGCAAAGAAACAAACTTTTTGTCCTGAATACAAAGCATTATGTTTGGGGCAAATCCAACACATCACTGAGTACCACTTTTCATGTTTTCAATCATTGTGTTGGCTGCATCATGTTATGGGCATCTGCAAGGACTATGGAGTTTTTTTCCCCCGGATAAAACCGACCACAGCTATAAGCACAGGCAAAATCCTAGAGAAACCTGGTTCAGTCTGCTTTCCAACAGACACTGGGAGATTAATTCACCTTTCAGCAGGGTAATAACGTAAAACACAAGGCCAAATCTACACTGTTGCTTACCAAGACAGCAATGAATGTTCCTGAGTGGCCTGGTTACAGTTTCGACTATGGCAAGTCTTAAAATTGGCTGTCTAGCAAGGATCAACTCTCAACTTGACAGAGCTTGAAGAATTTAAAAAAGAATAATGGGCAAATATTGTACAAAGCTCTTACCCCAAAATACTGTAATTGTAATTGCCGCTAAAGGTGCTTCAGCAAAGTATTGACTCAGGGTTGTGGATACTTATGTAAGTGAGATATTACTGTATTTAATTTATAAATTTGCAAAAATGTCTAAAAACATGTTTCACTTGTCATTATCGGGTATTGTGTGTAAAAAATAAATTGAATACATTTCGAATTCAGGCTGTATCACAACAAAATGTGGAATAAGTCAAGGGCTACAGTATGCATACTTTCTGAAGACACTGTAAATCATTGATGGAAACGTGGTTAGAGATGCTGAAATATTGAAATTTGTGACAGGTCAGGACATAAAAATGCAACTCCAAGGCAATGGGCCATTAATAATGCATGTAGGGCTCAGTGTGCTGTATCGCTAGCTCAGCCGTAAGCAGAAAGTGATATGCGTAATTTACAGGTTAACAGGCATCAAGTATAGCTATTCAAGCTACAGGTAACTACCAAAAACATGGAAACACTTGAGTAAATGAGGGATACAAAGTATATTGAAAGCAGGTGCTTCTACAAAGATGTGGTTCCTGAGTTAATTAAGTAATTAACATCCCATTGTGCTTAGGGTCATGTATAAAAAAGCTGGGCAGGCCATTATTTTGGCTACCAAAGCTACTGTATGCCCGTAGGATGACAATGCCCCCATTCACATGACACAAGTGGTCACTCAATGGTTTGATGAGCATGAAAACGATGTAATCCATATGCCATTGCTGTCTCAGTCACCAGATCCCAACCCAATTTAACACTTATGGTAAATTCTGGAGCGGCGCCTGGGATAGCGTTCTCCACCACCATCAACAAAACACCAAATGATGGAATTTCTCGTGGAAGAATGTCGCATCTCTCCAATAGAGTTCCAGAGGCTTGTAGAATCTATGCCAAGGTGCATTGAAGCTGTTCTGTATCGTGTTGGCCCAACGCCCTATTCAGATGCTTTATGTTGGTCTTTGCTTTATTTTGTCAGTTACCTGTATATATACACTATATACTGTATGAGTGTGCGATTTCCCATCCAATACTGTGACCAAAGCAATATAGTCCAGTGGAGGAGAGGGGAGCCTAGAGGATATATACAGTAGAGAAGATGAGGAGAGACTGAGATAGACAGACACATCAAAAGGTTGACAAATCAATAACTGGTGAAATCGATACACTAAATCCCTGAAGGAAAATGGATTTGTCCAAAAATAAATAAATACCAAGGGATAAAAACAACCCACAAAATTCTACTTGCCATACATCTCCTTAATGGTCCAAAGCCACATTCAAATAAAGGCCTAGTCCCAGAGCTTTGTCATCCTAATGCAATGTAGTACCACAGAAATGCAACCATGTTGCCTGCTAAGTGATGTATTGATGTGTCCTGTGTCCAGGTATCTTCCTGAGGTGATGGGTGACGGCCTGGCCAGCCAGATCAATAACCCAGAGGTGGAAATCGACATCACCAAGCCAGACATGACTATCCGCCAGCAGATCATGCAGCTGAAGATCATGACCAACCGGCTGAGGAACGCCCTCAACGGCAACGACGTGGACTTCCAGGATGCCAGTGAGTGACGGGTGGGGGAGGAGGGCTGATGGAGGAAGGAAGGGCTGAGACTGTAGTAGACAGTGGGTAAGAGAGTACGGGGTATTGGGTTTGGGGATGGGGGGGTAATGGATGTATAGGTTAGAGTTGGGAGTGTAGCAGAAAGGTCTTGAACAGCTTGGACTCACTGATATCCTCATTTCAATTAACCAATGCCTTTCCCTTGTCCCCAGGTGATGATGTCAGCGGTTCAGGAAGTGGAATGTGTACAGGCGAGTCATGTGCTCGTAGCGGACCTCGTGTCATTGTACCCAAAACAGACAGCACCAGATACTACAATCCTCCTGAGAACAAGAAGGTGAAGGGCACAGGAACCCAGACCCACCCATCTATCCTCCTCCCCCTGCTCTCATTGGCCACACTGCTGCTCAGGCGATAATGAACAGGTGGTGCATCCAATTGAGACTGTGTTTTGAGATGGAATAGAAGAGGAAAAAAGGGGGATTGGTGGGTAACTTTGCCAAATAGGAAAGGATTGTCATTGAATAAATGGACTACCTTTTATTTTGATGAGAAAAAAACAAAGAACATTAATATTCCTTGTTTTTTTTGCTTGTTTATATTTTTTTTATGTGGCAAGTAGAGCTGGTCTTTGGCTTCTTTTTATTGTTTCTATGCTTGGGTGGTGAACAAGGATGGTTCACATGCTAGATGTGATGTTTGGATGGCACAGGCTTCTTAGTGAATATGCCATTCTAATGTAAAGTCAATGTCACCTTGTTGCAATGTTCTAACAATGCCAATAACTTAACAGTGATGTTGTGAGAACACTGTGAATGCCGGTTTGGTGCGTATCTACAGAATGCTCATCGAACACATTCGTTTTTTTTAACTCAATCACAGTGACGAGGGAATGTGGATCTCTCAAGTATCTATTACATAAATAATGGTTTATTGTAAAACCCTTGCATCAATAGCACATTAATTAACACAGCAGCAGTGACATATCTATGTCATATCTTAATTTGACCTCACAAAAGGACAATAATCTTGCAGCAACAGGAAATGTGAATTATTATGTGGATTATAATTAATATACATTTTTGTAGGGGTTGATACATTTTTTCATTGGGGCAAATCAAGGCTGACATTTTAAAGTGGAAATTACAAACTTTAGAAGCCTTTTAAAAACTCTTAATACATGACAAGTTTGCATTGCCTGCTGCACAGGGACATTCTGTGATAACAGAGTGATTAAATGAAGATAGGAGATCTGTAGGTCTGTGAAAGCAGGTGGTATAGTATAACAATCTAGCCGTTCTCTATTGAAGGACTGTAGAAAGCTGCTTCCGTCATACTAGGCCTGGAAGCCTCTCTGTGTCTAATATTTTATTTGATCAATCTGGTCTTCAAACTTCTAAAAGCCACCATTCTGTTAGCAGTCAGGTGATGCACAGCTCACTTAGCCAGCAACACACATAGAATAAACACACTCCAAAATAAGCCCAACACACATACAGATCACAAGAAGGATTTTAAGCATAGTTGTTGGTTAGTATTGTTCACTCAACACATCCTGGCGACCCGTCAAAAAAAGGAGAGGTGCCGCTTTTTATACATATTTCCTATCTTGTAATATAATGTAATCTATTATCACTAACCCAAACTTAGGGGTTTGAACCTTCCCCGCCCGCCGTATGCACAGTTGACTACAGCTGGATGTGGAGCAGGAATGCCTTGACTAAATCACTGTCACACATTCTCCAAACATTGCTAGAATGTTCCAGGCAGCACAGTGACATTGTAATGAAGGTGCAGTCAGTGATGTGAGTGCATTGTTGTTGGAGCTGGCTCATGTTCCCTCCGTCACACACAGGAGGACCATTTCAAAGTGTCTGTGTGTGTACAGTTACAGTCTGTCATAGCAGAGAATAAATCTGATGTAGTGGCATATTGTGTATGTATGGCCAATAGTGATTAAATTATAAATTGTTGGGGTGAGACATCCAGACAGTACGTGGATGCTAGAATGGAGAAGATCTGGTGACAGTGTCCGTTAATGTAACACAGTGTATATGTCAATGTACTGGTGTACGGTGTGTGAGTGCCTGTCTTTGACTTTGTGTAAATCTGTGTGTGTGTGTGTGAGACTGTTTGACTGCCTGCATATAGAGGCACAGCATGAATGGATGCATGTAGAATGCATGTTAAGACTGTGTGAATACAGCTCCTGATTTCCCAGGAGAGAAACATTGAAAACTGAGCTAAAAGAAACGTAAACAGAAGACAGAGCATGATTGCTGCTTTCCAGTCTTGATCATCATCCCCTAAATTTGCACTGCCCCTGGTCTCTCCAACACTTCCAGGCCCACTTCCACTTCACCTGCTTTTCATGTGGTTCCATGGCACTTACAGTAGCCTGTAGATTTGGTGAGATATTTTGCTCTTAATAAATTTAGGTGGAATAAGAAGCCCATTCCTCGTTACCTGCAGGTTCTTATAGCTCTTCGTTTAAAATACTTGTGCTAACAAACCCAACACTGGGGTGCTCAGCTCAACTCCCAAGCCCAATGAACACTGAGAAATCGATGAGCAGGCCCTCTCAACACACAGAGAATCCTCATATGGAAAAATCAATGGGAGAGAAGCGCCATGTTGAAGTGCTGATTGATTTGGATACAGATACAGGCTGGCTGATTACATAAAATGTGTGCGTGCGGTGTGAATGTGGTTTTATGTGTCAGGGCGTGAAAATCAAGGGCCACAATACAGTGGGAGGCATAAGTAAAATGTGCCAATTTGAAAAATAATACAAAATTCCCCTTTTTGAGGTTCTTGTGATTGAGCAACAATGCCAAGGTGAAAATATGTCGACATGCTGTCGTTGTTTTCCACCATGAATTGTGTCAGCTATTATAAACGTAATGACATTTTAAAGATGTCCGACTGAGACTGACTGTTATTTCTAATGGCTTCTTCTGGTAAACAGAGTCACGAGTCAAAGGTACTGGGATGCTGTCCAATGATTCCACATTTTATCTTACTGCACATTATCATGTCTGTCAAGTCATGTGGCATACAGTTTCACATGAAACCAAGTCACCACTCACCACACTCCTCCATTTATCTTTCTAGAGAATATATTCCATTCCCAAAGTACTTTAATATAACAGAATCTGTCTCTGTGCAGCTGTCAGATGAAGCTGTAGTTCTCTTTCAGGTTTCCATAGTGGCTCTCTGAGAGTTTCTGGTCCAGGTTGAGCTGGCCCGTCTTGGTTTTGGCCCCGGCTCCTAAATATCGTCTCCGAGTGGCTGGATCCTGAGAGCCCTCGCTGCTTTTGGCCTTCCTCATAGAGTTGTTTGGGTCTTTGGGCTTAGCTGAAGACACAAACACAGAGCCGTGCTTAGTCCCAATCTCTATCTAAATGGGTCGTAACTGGCAGACAATATCCTTATCACATCAGAGACTTTCACTTATCTATTCAGTACTTTGAGATAATGTCCTGTAGTGAATATGGTGCCTTATCTTACTGTAATCCTACCCTGTAGTAACCCTCTTGCCAGCTTCTCCTTTAACCTGTCACGCTTCAGATGGACCTTCATCTGCTCTATCAGCGATGCCTTGGTGGGGTTCTTTTGGGATTCGGCAAACACTGGTGTCACAGCAACAGCAGCGTCATCACATACTCTACTAGGTCACTGTCTTTAATACACTTAAACTGTAGTGTACAGTGTGTCAACATAGATTTTGACTTCTGCTTTTAGGAATTCTATCATCTAATTTCACCCTCAAATGTTTTTTCACTCTCCAAGATATATAGCAGACATCTTCATACATAATCATCACTCACACTGTTTGCTATATATCTGTTTTACACCATGGCCTTACTCTTGACTGTGCTTGGCTGTCCTTTTCTCTCCTGAATTAGTAGAGTATTTTCACTATGGGTGACTCCTGTAAAGAATCAACATAGGACACAAGCTGACTGCATGACCCATCTGTGCCTAGTTCTTATTTCTAATTTAAAGCTCAAATAGCCACTTCTCATTATCAATGCCATGTTAACAGGTTCGATCAGTCTGTGGAGCGTCACTGCCACCTAATGGCCGATAAGTAAAAGGCATGGAGAAAGCTGCTGTACAGCAGGGGTTGTCAAACCTCTCCTCTGGGAACCCCAGACCTTCCATGTATTTCATCTATTCCAGACCTAGCACACCTGATTTAAATGGTCAACTAACCATCAAGCCATTGGGTGCATTCCTCTGCCCAGACGTTGCTGATCCATGCCAGATCCTACAACGCCTGGATAGGTATTTTAGGTATCAGCTTATCATGTTATAGCAATCTGTCAGTCGACGACGTGGCATGCAGCCATTGGTTGATGCATGCGTCTGAGCAGGGGAACGTGACCCTTGACTAGGTGAATCAGGTGAGTTAGTTCCGGGCTACAACACAATTGTGAAACGTCTGAGTTCCCAGAGTACAGATTTCAGAACCACTGCAGTACAGTATGTGCAATTGAATGACTTCAGTATTAAACCATGCACTTCCATTATACAGTACATACACTGAGTGTACAAAACATTAAGGACACCTTCCCAATAGAGTTTTGCCCTCAGAACAGCCTCAATTTGTTTGGGCATGGACTCTACAAGGTGTCGAAAGCGTTCCACAGGGATGCTGGTTCAGCTTGACTCCAATGTTCCCACAGTTGTGTCAAGTTCGCTGGTGGACCATTCGATACACACAGGAAACTGTTGATCGTGAAAAACCCAGCAGAACTGCAGTTCTTGACACAAACTGGTGCACTTGGCACCTACTACAATATCCTGTTTATTTATTTAACAAGGCAAGTCAGTTAAGAACAAATTCTTATTTACAATGACGGCCTACCCCAGCCAAACTCTAACCCGGACCAATCACGGCCGGGTGTGATACAGCCTGGAATCGAACCAGGGTGTCTGTAGTGACGCCTGAGATGCAATGCCATAGACCACCGGGCCACTCAGGAGCTGTTAAAGTGCACTTAAATCTTTTGTCTTGCACATTCACCCTCTGAAAGGCACACATGCAATCCATGTCTTAATTGTCTCAAGGCTTAAAAATCCTTCTTTAACATGTCTTCTCGCCTTCATCTGCACTGATTGAAGTGGATTAAACACGTGACATAAATAAGGGATCATAGCTTTCACCTGGATTCACCTGGTCAGTCTCATGGAAAGAGCAATGTTTTGTACACAGTGTATATTACATCAACATTGTGAAACAGTGTGTCTATTAAGCTGACTATGGGCTCTTTGACATACTCAATCACTTGAGGGTTAGGAATGCAGATTGGTTTAATCAAATGTGCTACAGAACAGGGAAAAGCTAAAGTTTGGATGTTGGAGTATAGCTTCATATGAACTTGTGTTTTAATGACACACAGGGATTGATCGGTTAGTTAAAGGTGTTGGCATGCTGTGTGAGGAGGTGATTGGGGGAGGTGGTGTTGTCCTTCCGACCTGGTACACGGACACACTCATCCTTGTGGCGGTCGTTCCAGGCCTTCATCTTGCACATCTTGCTACAGTAGAACACCTCGTGACAGCGGCTGCAGGCGATCAGGACCACACCCACAGAACGGCCACACTGGTAGCAGTATTTAAACAGGGGCTTCCTGAAAGCACCACATATATATATGCATGTATAAATATCAGATAGAGCACAGTGTGGGTCTAGCCTCATGTAAATGCCATAACAATGACTTTGCTGCCATCTAGTGACAAACTCATAGCTTTAAATGTGTTACTTACTAGTCTCAACTCATACAGTAGCCTACTTTACTAGAACACGTGTGTGAAACCCTGGTAAATGTTAAAACAAGGTCTGAGACAGCAGTTAAATCAATTTAAGTATAGTTCACCTGACAATCACTGCCTTACTTCCCCGTCTGGAATGAGAGGAAAGATAGTAATTCTTTAAAGAAATGAGTAACTTGAATTTGAACGGTAACAGTAACTGAATCAGTGTGTTAATGTGTGTGTGTGTGTGTAGTGGGGATGCTAGTACCTATGCTCAGCCCTATGCTGTTGTTCTATCTGCTGAGGGAGAGACTCTGTGCTGTCCTGCTCCTGGGAGAGAACCACTCTGGCTGCCTTGTTCCAGGGAGGAGTGGCTCCTGCTCCAGTGTACACAAACTTCTCTGTGGGACTAACACCTGCCACAGATACACATATATTACATGCACATCACAGATGTACTCACACATACGCATTCACAGTGACACACACACACATGGTCACACACACATACTGCTGATGCCCAGGCCCTGCTCCCTCTCTACACGCTGTCTCTCCATCCTGATGACTGCCTGACGCAGTAGGTCTCCCATCACGCTGAGGATCTGTCTGCGGGCATTGTATGCCTCTCTCTCCCTCTGGTTCAGGGCATGGTACGGGGTGTGGGCAATGCGCCAGTCCTGGGAGAGGAGGCACCAGCACTTCTACTTTAATAACACCACGTAACTACTGGAAGTGCATGGAAGTCTACAGTATGTCTGTTTCTGAGTATAAGATTTGAAGTATTGTACAGTTGTGTTGGTACTGTACCTGGTGAAATGCATAGTGGGCGTAGTCCACAGCGGTGCCCACAGCACACCTGCGGCCCTCACCAACCACCACTGGCATCAGTATGTTGGCACCAGCCTTCATCAGTTTCTCCAGCTCGTAAAAAACAAACAAAGCCGCTCCTGATGTGCTGCATTTAGTGAGGAGAAGAAGCAGTATAGTGTGTATGGATGCAGCCTCCTGAATTTGCTTACCAGCTTGGTTCTGTTGCGGAGGTGAGCCGCACAGTCGTAGCTGATATTGGTCATGGCACAGAGGGCACTGCCCACCCGGCGGGTCAGGGGGAGGTTGGGGTCAGCACCCCCAGCCAGCAGCTCATCAACAGCCTAACGAGACATTCAGTAGAAAAAGGAGGTCAACGCAAGAAGGAAAGACAAGGCTGAAGTCCTATACAGTTACAGTGAGCTCTGAAAGTATTGGGACACATTTTTGGGAATTTTGGCTCTGTACTGCAGCACTTTCTAAATTATACAATGACTGAGGTTAAAGTACAGACTGTCAGCTTTCATTTTAGGGTATTTTCATCCATATCAGGTGAAACGTTTAGAAACTACAGCACTTTTTGTACATAGTCCCTCCATTTTAGGGGACCAAATTCATTTGTCACAAATTCCCTTTGAAGTAGTCAAACGTTTAGTATTTGGTCCCATATTCCTAGCATGCAATGATTACATCAAGTTTGTGACTCTTACAAACTTGTTGGATGGATTTGCTGTTTGTTTTGGTTGTTTTTCAGATGATTTTGTGCCAAAAAGAAATGAATGGTAGGCACTGTATTCATGTAACAATGTGAGAGAAAGTTAGACGCTGAAATATCATACTCCCCCCAAAATGCTAACTGCCCCTGTAATTATAATGGTGAGAAGATATCATACCCCCAAGGCATGCTATTTGTGCGTCTGTAAATTTCTCACTCATTATTATTATTCACGATTCATTCAGGATTATCTGTCATCATGGTAGCATCCACATTAATGTAGAAGTGTTTAGAAACATATTCTATTATTATTTACAATAAAAATGACACAATACATGATTTACCATTAATTTCTGTTGGGCATAAAATAATCTGAAACAACCAAGACAAACAAACAAATGCATCCAACAAGTTTGTAGAGCCACAAGCTTGAAGTAATCATTGCGTGCTAGGAATATGGGACCAAATACAAACACTTTTGACTACTTTAACACACATAAGTGAATATGTCCTTTTGGTCCCCTAAAATGGGGGGGGGGGGGGTACTATACAGTTCACCGGATAGGGATGAAAATACCAGAAGCCTTTCATGTCCCCAGCAGCACTTCCAACTCCTCTCAAGGATGTGCTGCCTCCCTCCCTCCCATCCAGCTAAAGTAGGCAGCCTCTCTCCTTCCCATAATCCTTGTAAGTTTAACACGCCATTGTTACAGCAAATTAAAATCTGTTTCCTTTTGTTGGAGAAAAAAACATATTTCTGATTCAAAACCCCTCAGTCTGTGACTGAATAAAAGGTACAGAATGAATGTAACAGAGCAGACACATTTCACATTGTGCCATGAAAGGAGCTGGTTAAGATTTACTCCTCACATATTATAAAAGGGAATTCATGTACTCAATGGCTATTGAGGAATGATGGGGGGGAAGGAGAGGCAAAATGCACGGGAAATAATGATAGAGCCATTCTCCATTAAGTGGTGGGTGTAAAACACAGCAGGAAAGCTCACTGAACAGTCATGGAGAGATGGGATAAAAACCCTAGGCCAAGCTCAGAATGATTACATATGGGGGGGACTAGGGGAGGTGGACAGGAGTAGTAGACTGGTAACACACTTGTTTCAAACTCCCTCCCAGAAGCATTTACAGTAATAAGTGTGTTTTGCCAAATGCGTAGGTGTTGTATTTCTGTCTTGGCCTATTTAAGAGAGAACTGAAGCCCTTACCAAGTCGTTGCCGCTAGCGATAGCTAGAGAGAGGGGAGAGTGGCCACTCCACAGGAGATTGGTGCTTGCCTTGTGGGAGAGGAGAAGTGACACAACCTCCCTAGCATTCTGAAATACACACACATGAACAATATCACACACATGCACAATACCCATACACAAAGTCATAACTTTACACTCTGAAGACTAGTGTCAATACTCACAGTGTAGTCCTTGTCTCTCTGGCAGGCCATGTGCAGAGGAGTCCTGCCCCCCTCTTCTGGGGGCACACTGGGGGCCATGTAGAACTGAGATGGGGGGCCAGACGACGTGGAAGACTTATTCCCAAAACCAGCCTGGGGCTCCACAGGGTTCTGGGTGGTTGGTGTGTGTGCATGTGCATGCGTGTGTTGTTGTTGTTCGTTTGTATAAAAAATATATAAAAAGGAACCATATCAGTTATGAACCATGAAGATGAGGCAAGTCTCAGGTAACAACAGAAAACCCTATCTTACTCCTCTGCTGACCTTGTCCAGCTTAAACACCTCGTGAGCGTCTTGGGCGGTGACATCTGGGTCTGCCACGGCGTGCAGCAGCAGCTCAGTGATTTTGGGGCCCTCTGCCCCGGGGAGAGCTGCAGCGATGTGCAGGGGGTATAAACCCCTTTGCTGGAACACATGAGATGAGAGGCAATATGAGTGTAATTAATCACTGGAATAGACCAACCAACCACCCTCACCTTCTGTTGTCACTAAGCCATTCCAGCAACCACAGTCATATTGAAACATCAACCCTGTGTAGTCAAAGACACTCAGCTAGGAGAAAGCCATGTGTTTTGTTAGTGGGGCTGAGAGTGAGAAAGAGAAAAAAGAAGGTGAGAGATAGCCCACTTCTGAAGGCAGGCACATATCAGTGCGTGCTCCACACTCCAGCAGACGCCTGACAGCTTGGATGTGGCCTGCCTTGATGGCCAGGAAGAGGACAGGCATGGGCACACTGGAGGCGTTAGGGTCTGCTCCCCTGTCCAGTAGCAGCTTCATGGTGGTCCACCTTCCCCTGTGCCTGTACAAAGAGATGGGGGTTAATCTCCTCCACCCTAACATGATGTCAATCAGCACATCCCTTTTGTTTGTTTGTCTTGATTTTATTTATAGGGCGATTCCATTGAAGTATTTTCTCCATGGTTTGCAGTTTTCACATTGCACATGCTATGAGATAAATCCACATTTATGCGAGTAAGGACAGCCTCTTTAAAATTAACCCACAATGTTTCCTATGAGCTCAGAGCAGAGCCCTGACTGTCCCAGACTCACTCTGTCTTCATGAGGGCCATCTTGCGGACGGTCTCCTGGGTGTCAGCATGTGGTACCAGGCCCGATCGGCTTAAGGCCTCGGCCGTCTTCTGCATGACCTCCTCCGTGACATGGATGTGGAAGCTGGCCAGGGAGCGGGTCGAGTCAAACGCTGGGTCAGCCATAAGGCTGTCTCTCCTCTCCCTCCTCCTCCGGTCCTCCTCTGATCCGGCCTCTCCCTCCTCCTGCTGCTGGGTCAGATCATAAGAGCCACCCCCCTCATGCCAGGGGACACAGCCCAGTGGGATGTTCCCATCCAGCACCTGGATGGAGCGCCTTTCCCTCACCACCATCACGTCCATGCGGTCTAGGTCCAGGGCAGCCTGGTCACTGCATTCCTGGAGGTACTGTTCATCCTCATCCTGGTCAGCTTCTCCCTGACAATAACCCTGGCCATTGTAAAGGGACACTTGACTGTCATTACACTGGCCACGGTCCGTTGCCTCGTTATCAGCCTGGTTGGTGTGGCCCTTTGGAGCAGTGTCGTCAGCCTGATTGGGCTGGTCAGCCTGTTTGGTGGTCTGGGCTCTGTTTTTGGTGGCTTCCACTATGCTGCTCTGAGGACTGTTCACTGATGGGGACCGGGCTTTGACAGCCTGTTTTACATAGGAGTGACAAATAAATATAATGAAGAAAAACAATAAAGAGCTGACATTTTTGAGCAAAGATCTGTCCAAAGAAGGCACGTCAAATGTTTTGGTGCCTCACAGACCTGTGATTTTGCATGGGTCTTTTGTGGGACCTTCTCTGCAACTGTCTCATGGAGTGACTGGATTGGGTAGTACAGGACATTACAAACAGCCAGTGCAGACATGCCCTCACAGTTGAGCTTGTTCACATCTGCTCCGCTGTCCAGGAGCAGGTGGATCACATCATTATGGCAGTTGACCTGTAAAGAAATCCTAAAAGTTAAATCCTGTGCACACAACACCTCTAGCAATATTATCCATTTATATCTCTGTTGGAGTCTCCCCATGCCTATGTGATACTATGTCAGTGCCTTACCGTAGCTGCAATGAGTGCTGTGTGTCCTCGGGCATCTCCAACATCAGGGTGTATCTTACCATCCCGTAGGATGCGATAGACACTTTGCGGGTCACCCAGCGAGGCCTCCTGGATGAGGCCCTCTGAGTTGAGCTCCAGAGATCCCTTAGGGCCAAACCTCTGCCGGTTCTCAGACAGAACAGCCTCCACGTCCCAGTCCAGGGCCTCCACCTCAAACCTGCAGCATGAAGTGACAACAGACAGGCCACTGTGGTAAAGCAGGACACAAAAATAAATCCTTTTAAGACTAACTCTAAGGAGCTTATTTGCTTTCAGACATCTGTATAATAAATTTGGCCTGCGTTAGCGTTTACCTGTGCCTATGGATGTGAGCCTGCATGCGCTGCTGCAGTGGTAAAGCAGCTGAGACATCAGGGTTAGTGTCTGGGTTGTCACAGTGCTCGCCGAAGAATTGCCGGTCCAGCTCCTTACGCAGCCCCCAGGGCACAGGCAGGTGGTCCGAGTCTGTGGAGTAGCGGTCCATGTCTGGGGGCAGGATGAAGCGTTCGTCCTGCAGCAGCTCATGGTAAGGAGAGAGAAGTGGGTCCATGCCAACCTCCCTGGTGCCAGGCTTGGCCTTGGTCTCTGGCCCCTTGGCTGAGCTCTGGGACTGGTTCTTAGGCTCCTTCTTGCAGTTGATCTGAGCCATGTGTTCTGGGAAGGCCTGGAGAGTGAAGCCCCCCTCCAGGGCAGTGCACAGCCTCAACAGCCTCTCCCGGTGCCATAGACCCACGTCCTGATGTCCATCTGGGTATGTCACCACACCTGGCCCAAAGCGCTCGTCTGCATGGTACAACCCCTGTAGGCGTCAGGTTAAATCAAAAGTCAGGTGTTAAGTATTTTATTTCTACTCAGCTCCTCAAGCAGAAAATGTCATAGGTTATCGGTATCAGGTGACACTCATACTCCTGTCCTACCTGAAAAGTGGTGCCATCAGGGAAGGTCTGAATGCCATAGCCCTCCTTCCGGTTCAAATAAAACTTTCCAACAAATTTGAAGCCTGCTGGCCAGGAATAAGTCCCATTTCCATGACGATAATCGTTGTAGAATGAGCCATCATAAAACTACAGAATAAAATGATAGAAATAACTCGATGACATAGGCTGTGGACCCTGTAATAGTGAAAATGTCTTTAAAAAAAGTAGAATTGAACTACTTGCGTCAATGTAACAATACCTGCTATAAACAGCGACTTGTAACAAAAGTAGCCTAATGTTGGCCAGCCAGGATTGTATGACCCCCTCCCACAGGGCTATTTCATGACTGTCAATAAATTATTATATTCAAACAACAATACCTCTCCATTTGTCCAGGTGAAGACTCCACTGCCGTGCTTCAAATCATTCACAAATTCTCCTTCATATTTAGATCCGTCAGACCACTGCTGAACCCCAGGTCCATTTCTCTTTTCACGTCCAGCTTTAACGTTAGTCCAATGCTCTCTACCTGCCCGCACTCCACATCTGACAGATGCCTCAGGTGCAACGCTTGTAGAAGTCGCCATTATACACAGAGCGTATTATTTTGTGGAATAGTAGGCTTTCATTAAATTACAAACATTAGCTGACCAAACAAGTTTCCATAAACTTTTACAAATCCTTCAACAGTCTGTTTTCGGGTGGTTTGTCTGTCAGTCAGTGTAGGTTGCCTTGACAACGATGGAAGGGACAGCCCATTTGTTAATCGTTCACAAATAGTCGCACGTTCTCTACAAATTCTGCCTGTTTATAAATAATCCTTACATTCTTGTAGCTTTCTTGTTGAAATGCTGCGTCCAAGAACACCTCGATCTGAACACGTTGGATAAATTACTTAAATCCAGTACATTACATGTCAAATATTATCGAATCTTGGTCCGACCGAGAGCGAGCATGCAGAGAAAACCTAATCATTGAGTCGACGATCTCAGATGTCAAAGCAAAAGGTCATTCCATTTACTGCAACACAAGTATCATCACACTGTGATGGCTCCAGGGAATGTTTCCAACACTCCTTGACAACCGAGGCGTCCCATGGTTAGCTACTTATTTTATTGGGCCGCGTCTCCCAGGAGTTTTGCTGTTTATCCTTTAGTCTACACATCCTAGACTATGCAAACTTTTAGGCCTGCTTCTTTTCCAATAAAGTGTTTTTCTATGTAATTCATAGAAAAATATAATGTGACGTTTTGAGAGAATAATCATGTAACAAAGTTAATCACTTTTGTAGGTCCAGCCTGAATAATGGAGAGTAACAAGGATTCAACTTGTTGCTTTAGTACCTGTATACAAGTCCATTAGAGCTGAACCTGTGTGTGCCACCTGCCACTCTACCTGTAAGGACAAACCTACACCCTATCTTCACTTGAGCCCACATCCGCATATACAACATGTGGGTTGGCTTGAATTAGTGCATAGTGTCTCAGGTATACACGTAGAACTGCATCATTGTCAGTGCAGTAGTGATGACCAGTTTTTTGTTGTTTAATGTCACAGAACCCTTTTATTAGGTCATCATAATATACATGTTTTCAAATGGTGCTCATACCATAAACTCAAAGGGGCAACAAATATGTATTTACTTTCACAGGACAAGATCCTCCACAGGCTTGCTGTTCAAATACATGACCATTGTAATTTAGTTTCAGCATTGTATGAGCGTGAGAGTGAAATCACCAGAAAGTGGGTTATAGAGAGTCATAGTAAGATAGATAATAATGCTGCTCAGACGCATTACTTCTTGCCTCCCATCTTCGGCAGCAATACAGAACCTGTTCTCAGTGGCCAGGGCAGGCAGCTTGGTTCCTGATATCTCTCTGGATGACACACTGTTCAGCTTCCTATCCTTGGACTCAAGTACTGCTCTCGACCAACAGCATGCATCCATTCAGCAACTAACTGTTTTCAACCAGGACCTGACGTCTGCATTGGGAGGAGCACAAAGGTGGCCTTGGGGGGTGTGGGTGTTGTGGCACTAGTCCTGTCCCTACTCTTTGATGTCTTAGCCCATAAGGCAAAAGGGCAGGGGGACAACGAGAATGCTATGAACACTACAAAGATGATCTTTGGAATCAGCAATTCCTCAAGAATTGGGTCCCACATCAATAAATACCTGAAGCTGGTCCCTGAGATAGCCGGTGATATGGACAAGATGGCGGAGGTGACAGAGCTCTAAGACCAGTACCAAAAGTTTGAGCTGATTGACCATTTTGAGAGGATGACCAACAAGAGATGTATGGGGTCAGTGGCCATGAAGCAGTGGCTGTGTGGGGCAGCGTTCCACCTGCACATGAGGATCCACGAGATCCGCTTGGGCTCCATTCCATGAGGCTCAGCAGAAGCACTGCGTCTCTCCTACAAGACTGCGTTCACCAGCCTGGTCAAACTCTATACAGCCTAAGTAAGCAATAATATACAGAAGACACCACCAGTGCCAGGAGCCGACATTATGCCAGGGCTCCTGGTCATTGAGCCTTACACAGATTTCACACACAGAATTCAACACAGTCTCTGTGAGTCTAAGGTCATTAGAGATGCTCTGCTGCTTCGGATCATTGCTGCTCAGGACATTGAAGACAGCAAAGACTTCTTTCTGCAGTCTGAACGTGACTTTTATAAACTGATCGACCAACGGGAAGATTTTGAATTGCAGAAAAGAAAGGGAGAGTGAAGCTAAGCGTGTCAGTGAAATCCATGTTAGTTGTATTTTGATTTCAAACAAGTCAATACATTAAACATGGATTTTTATAACGCACGCAATCACAAACATAGGATATTGTGTCAATCATGTTAGCTGAATAATGTTAGCTGAATGTTAGCATAATGTTAGCTGAAATCTGGAAAGTAATGGAAGAAAAGTTCCTTTAAAAGGCATTGCACACCCACAATCCTTGTCTCAAGGCTTAAAAATCCTTCTTTAACCTGTCTCCTTGCCTTCATCACACTGATTTGAAGTAGATTTAACAGGTGACTGTCACGGCTGTCTTCGTGAAGAGATTACCAAAACGCAGATGGGATATGAATGCTCATCTTAATATTTAATTAAAATAAAGTGAAAACGAAGAACGACAGGTGACAGTTTCACAGGCTATACTGAAACTAGCAGTGTAAAATACAACAACCCACAAACCCCCGGTGAAAAACACACTCCTAATATATGACTCCCAATCAGGAACAACGACATACAGCTGTTCCTGATCGGGAGCCACACAGACTAACAAAGAAACAGAACAATTAGATAAACCATACAACACAAACCCATCTGCCACGTCCTGACCAAATACTAATACAATTACTCCCTCTGCTGGTCAGGACGTGACAGTGACATCAATAAGGGATCATATCATTGACCTGGCCAGTCTATGTCATAGAAAGAGCAGCTGTTCCTAATGTTTTGTGCACTCAGCGTATACTCTTATAGTTGGCTGGCCTGTAATTAATGTATACTCATGTTACAAACACAAAGGATAATGTATTTACCAAGAATAAAGTAACAAAAATGTATATAAACCAGCATTCATAATGTTCTCTGGTGTGTGACACACACAAATTTTGGAATCCTAACTCTAACCAAAACCCTAAACCTAACTTCTAAACCTAACCACTAACCCCTTACCCTAATTCTAATCCTAACACCTGAGCTTAAAATAGCCTTTGTCCTCATGGGGATTTGGGAAATGTCCCCACGAGGGAGAATGTTCCTTGTTTTGTTATCCTTACGGGGACTTTGTGGGATTTTCGGTCCCCACAAGGGTAGAAGAACCAACCCCTCTACCCCTTGACTTTGCCTTCGGAAAGTATTCAGACCCCTTGAATTTTTCCCAATTTTGTTAGGTTACAGCCTTATTCTAAAATGTATTAAATCGTTTTTTCCCCCCTTATCAATCTACACACAATACCCCATAATGACAAAGCAAGAATTGCAAATTTATCAAATAAAACTAAAATATTACATTTACATAAGTTCAGACCCTTTACTCAGTACTTCGTTGAAACACCTTTGGCAGCGATTACAGCCTCGAGTCTTCTTGGGTATGACTACAAACTTGGCACACCTGTATTTGGGTAGTTTCTCCCATTCTTCTCTGCAGATCCTCTTAAGCTTTAGTGGGTTGGATGGGTAGCGATGCTGCATAGCTATTTTCAGGTCTCTCCAGAGATATTCAATTGGGTTCATATCCGGGCTTTGGCTGGGCCACTCAAGGACATTCAGAGACTTGTTCCGAAACCACTCTTGCGTTGTCTTGGCTGTGTGCTTGTTCCGTTCATCTTTGCCTCGATCCTGACTAGTCTCAGTCCCTGCTGCTGAAAAACATTCCCAAAGCATAATGCTGCAACCACCATGCTTCACTGTAGGGGTGGTGCCAGGCATTCAGGCCAAAGAGTTCCATCTTAATTTCATCAGACCAGAGAATCTTGTTTCTCATAGTCTGAGAGTCTTTAGGTGCCTTTTGGCAAACTTCAAGCAGGCTGTCATGTGACTTTTACTGAGGAGTGGCTTCCATCTGGCCACCACCGCAAAGGCCTGATTGGTGGAGTGCTGCAGAGATGGTTGTCCTTCTAGAATGTTCTCCCATCTCTATGGAAGAACTCTAGAGCTCTGTCAGAGTGACCATCGGGTTTTTGGTCTCCTCCCTGACCAAGGCCCTCCCCCGATTTCTCAGTTTGGCCAGGTGGCCAGCTTTAGGAAGAGTCTTGGTTGTTCCAAACTTCTTCGATTTAAGAATGATGGAGGCCACTGTGTTCTTGGGGACCTTTAATGCCACAGACATTTTTTGGTACACTTTCCGAGATCTGTGCCTCAACACAATCCTGTCTCGGAGCTCTGCGGACAATTCCCTCGACCTCATGGCTTGATTTTTGCTCTGGTATGCACTGTCAACTGTGGGACCTTATATAAGTGTGTGTGCATTTCCAAATCATGTCCAATCAATTGAATTTACCACAGTGTCACACCAGCCTTCGCTTTGGCTCCCCCTCCTGTCCAGCTCAGGCGTTCGGCGTCACTGGCCTTCTTGCTGCTGCCGAACCTACTGCTGGCAACGTCCTTCACTCATTAACCCCGGACTTGTTTCGTCATCATTACACACACCTGGTTCCAATCCCCGCTCTATCACTGTATATATACTCCCTGTCATTTGTCTTTGTAAATGTTGCTTGTTTTCCTAACAGGAATCTCTCGTACTATTTTCTGAATACTTTATTATTTTGCACTTTGGGTTTCGTCCTGCTTTTATATATGGTGCTTTAATAAATTCAGTAGTTCTAAACCTGTGACTGCCTCCTGCCTACTCCTCTCTACACTTGTGACAACAGGTGGACTCCAATCAAGTTGTAGAAACATCTCAAGGATGATCCATGGAAACAGGATGTACCTGAGCTCAATTTCGAGTCTCATAGCTAAGGGTCTGAATACGTATGTAAATAAGCTTTTTCTGTTTTTCATTTGCAAAATTTTGAAAAACCTGTTTTTGCTCTGAAGAATCTCAAATATAAAATCTATTTCGATTTGTTTAACACTTTTTTGGTTACAACATGATTCCATATGTGTTATTTTGTAGTTTTGATGCCTTAACTATTATTCTACAATGTAGAGAATAGTAAAAAATAAAAACCTGGAATGAGTAGATGTGTCCAAACTTGACTGGTACTGTATATGTAGCAGAAAAGCTGTAAACAAACAAAAAATATATTTGTCATCTGAAGGGTTAATAAAAAAATATACACTACCGGTCAAAAGTTTTAGAACACCTCCTCATTCAAGGGTTTTTATTTTCTTTTTATTATTTTCTACGTTGTAGAATAATAGTGAAGACAACAAAACTATGAAATAACAAATATGGAATCATGTAGTAACAAAAAGTGTTAAACAAATCAGAATATTTTATATTTGGGATTCTTCAAAATAGCCACTCTTTGCCTTGATGACAGCTTTGCACACTCTTGGCATTCTCTAAACCAGCTTCATGAGGTAGTCACCTGGAATGCATTTCAATTAACAGGTGTGCCTTGATAAAAGTTAATTTGTGGAATTTCTTTCCTTCTTAATGCATTTGAGCCAATCAGTTGTGTTGTGACAAGGTAGGGGGGTATACAGAAGATAGCCCTATTTGGTAAAAGACCAAGTCCATTTTATGGCAAGAACAGCTCAAATAAGCAAAGACAAACAGTCCATCATTTCTTTAAGACATGAAGGTCAGTCAAAAAGGAAAATTTCAAGAACTTTAAAAGTTTCTTCAAGCGCAGTCGCAAAAACCATCAAGCGCTATGATGAAACTGGCTTTCATGAGGACCGCCACAGGAATGGATGACCCAGAGTCATCAACTGTTCAGAGGAGATGTGTGAATCAGGCCTTCATGGTCAAATTGTTGTAAAGAAACCACTACTAAAGGACACCAATTAGAACAAGAGACTTGCTTGGGCCAAGAAACACGAGAAATTTGAGATTTTTGGTTCCAACCGCCGTATCTTTGTGAGACGTGGTGTGGGTGAACGGATAATCTCCGCATATGTATTTCCCACCGTAAAGCATGGAGGAGGAGGTGTTATGCTGTGGAGGTGCTTTGCTGGTGACACTGTCAGTGATTTATTTAGAATTCAAGGCACAATTAACCAGCATGGCTACCACAGCCTTCTGCAGCGATACACCATCCCATCTGGTTTGGGCTTAGTGGGACTTATTGGGACTATCATTTATTTTTCAACAGGACAATGACTCAACATACCTCCAGGCTGTGTAAGGGCTATTAAACCAATAAGGAGCGTGATGGAGTGCTGCATCAGATGACCTGACCTCCACAATCCCCTGACCTCAACCAAATTGAGATGGTTTGGGATGAATCGGATCGCAGAGTGAAGGAAAAGCAGCCAACAAGTGCTAAGCATACTGTATATGGGAACTCCTTCAAGGCAGTTGGAAAAGCATTGCAGGTGAAGCTGTTTGAGGGAATGCCAAGAGTGTGGCAAAGGCAAATCAAGGCAAAGGGTGGCTATTTGAAGAATCTCAAATATAAAATGTATTTTGATTTAACCCTTTTTTGGTTAATACATGATTCCATATGTGTTATTTTATAGTTTTGATGTTTTCACTATTATTCTACAATGAGGAAATAGTAAAAATAAAGAAAAACCCTTGAATGAGTAGGTGTTCTAAAACTTTTGACTGGTAATCTGTGTGTGTGTGTGTGTGTGTATATGTATATGTGTATATATATATATATATATGTATATGTATATATATATATGTATGTGTATATATATATATGTATGTATATATATATGTATGTATGTATGTGTGTATATCTTTATCCTAGAGGAATATCTGAATTTACATTTTAGCAAGACAATAACCCAAAACAAGGCCAAATCTACACTGGGGTTGCTTACCAAGAAGACAGTGAATTTTCTTGTGTGTTTTGACTTAAATCTGCTTGAAATTTATGGCAAAACTTGAAAATAGTTGTCTAGCAATGATCAACAACCAATATGAAAGAATTATGGGTAAATATTAGAGACTCACAGCTATAATCGCTGCCAACAGTGATTATAACATGTATTGACTTAGGGGTGTGAAAACTTATGTAAATTAGATATTTCTCTAATTTTCATTACATTTGCAAAAATGTCTACAAACATGTTTTCATTTATCATTATGGGGTATTGTCTGTAGATTGGTGAGGGAAAATACATACATTTAATCTATTTTAAATTCAGGCTGTAACACAACAAAATGTGGAATAAGTCAAGGGGAATGAATACTATCTGAAAGCACTGTACAGAGCTTCTGTCCCTGTGCCTCCTTTACCCTTGGTTAGCCACATTGGTTAGCTCCCGCTCAGCCCAGTCAAAGCTCTTATCTGTCTTGGCACCCCAATCATGTAACTAGCTTCCCCCTGAAGCTAGGACAGCAGAGTCCCTGCCCATCTTCTGAAAACATTTCAAACCCTACCTCTTCAAAGAGCATCTTAAATAATCCCACAGCACCCCTGGAACCCCCTTATAAATTGCCTTTTGTGAAATTACACTAAGACTTGCCCCCACCCACTTGCACTGACTTTGCTGATAAAATGTAATTGCTATGACAGATATGTGGTTGTCCCACCTAATTATCTTAAGATGAATGCACTAACTGAAAGTTGCTCTGGATGAGAGCGTCTGCTAAATGACTAAAGTATAAATGTTGGGCTGATAGCTATATCGTGTGTGTGTGTGTGTGCACACAGGGGTGTGGTATGTACATGTGTGTGTATTTCTGTTTAGGGGGTGCATCCCTGTGTGTTTACATGTAGCTTTATGTAGGACTGGGCGTATAAGTCTTTTTCATTTCTGCCATCCAAAGATGTATGCGCGGCAGTTCAGCCAGCTCCAGAGAGTCGGCACAGGGCTGTAATTGGAAGTAGAGCAAGTGAGCGGAGCTGCTGTATTGATAAGAGCGTATCAGGCTCCGTCAGCAGGCCCTGTGTCCGCCACGCTTCCCTAGGGAGGGGAGGAGGAGCTGTGAGTCTGCCATCTGTTGGAGCAGGCGCCTCACTATGGGGAGGCGGGGAGGCAGGGAGGCAGGGAGGCATGGGGGTGGGTTGGTGCAGGCAGTCTGCAAATATATACACGTACATGTAATAGCTGCAGATCTGGCTGCCAATTAAGGTATAAATGTAATGGGAGCATGTGTGAGGAGTGCTAATGAAGACAAGCGGGCAAACTAATATAACAGCACCGTGTGTGTGTGTGTGTGTGTGTGTGTGTGTGTGTGTGTGTGTGTGTGTGTGTGTGTGTGTGTGTGTGTGTGTGTGTGTGTGTGTGTGTGTGTGTGTGTGTGTGTGTGTGTGTGTGTGTGTGTGGAGGGTTTCGCTACCTAGTTGGGTGTGAGGGGGCAGAGCCGCGACTGTTGGCACACACCCTGCCTACATTATTGTATGGCCTGTCTGTCTGGGGCCTGCCTGGGCTGTTGAGTATCAGACTGTTGACTTCTCCACCCTCAATTAGGCAGACAGTAATATTAGTATTTCATAAGTGAGGATAGCAAAGATGTTGTATATTCCATGTAATGGGAGATACCATTTTGTACATAAGATGTACATGGGAACTAAATGGAGCCACAATTTAATATGGGGCGGCAGGTAGCCTAGTGGTTAGAGCGTTGGGACAGTAAGCGAAAGGTTGCTGGATCGATTCCCCGAGCTGACAAGGTAACAATCTGTTGTTCTTCCACTGAACAAGGCAGTTAGGCATTGTAAATTAGAATTTGTTCTTGCCTGGTTAAATAATATTAAATAGTGAATACACATTATGTAAACATAAATTTAACACTAGTAGCCTATCCATTTAGACACAATTTCTTCATACTACCCAAATGACTATCTGAAATGAACTACATATTACCATATTCGTTTAATTTGATTCTAGAACACAGCACCAAGTACAGTGAATGAAGTGCAACACAATGAATATTCATATTTACAACAAACTACTTTCAACGTGTTAGTATAGAGGACATCAATACAAACCATTTCATAGGCTTACAGTGTGTCACTTCAATGCACATGTTAAAAGTTGTTATGCAGTGCCATGATGACACAGTAATGGTCTGTTGTTAGAATAGACTCTTACATCTGCCATATGCTCCTGCAGAACATAAACCATTCATAAATCTACGAGCCTACTTAATCAACTAGGTGGTCGATCGTAAATGATGGCAGATATACGTTTTTTGATTCTGTCGTTGTCCTGCATGTGATGGGTTTAATTCCCATCAAATAGAGATATTACAGGTGACAATTCAGTATATCACCATGGGCTATGGAAATAGCTTTCGTGACTATGCATAGCCATAAAACACCATGGACTGCTTAGATTTATGGAATAGCATGATAAATAAATGGTAAAATGCAATCACATTATCGCTGTATTGAAATTCATCTGATGAGAAACACCTATTAGGTGAAGCTGTGCATGCAGTGCTTTATCTGGACCACTAGTCGTTGCTCTTTCCCTGCAGTACGATTGGATGGCAAAGCAAGGGACTTTTCAGTAGTTTAAAAATGTTAGTAGGAATCTGAGCGGGTGCTCTGTTGCGATTGGTTTGAGATGCGCTATCTTCTTTTCGTGATTGGTCACGAGGTGTTAAAGGGGTGTGAGAAGTGCTGTTGAGGGAACGGGGGCCAAGGTCTATCTCTCATCCCGCTTCACTTATCCCCTACATGCCTCATCCTCCAAGTAACCTACTAGGTTTTCATACACTGCGTACAGTACGGTTTGAAATGTGATTCAACATACGCACTGCTGGAATACTATTCTGTGGCAGCTAAAGGATTTGTGTTTACACCTTTTAAAAGGGGAGAGGAAAGGCAGACCACTTTTGCCATGCCAGCGGATTTGTTAGTGGTTTTATGCGTGATTACTACGGTTTACGCAGTGGAAGGTAAATTATTTGAGTTTCTCTCTTTTTAGCTGTGATATTCTATTGCTATGTGTGCACGTATGTGAACGCAATATGGTGCATTAACAGTGTTGTTGTAAGCGCATGGGTGTATTCGTTTCTAAATGTATGGAAAGCAATTAGGATCTTGGATGGGATAAGTTTGGAACTGGTTCCGTGGCGCCTCTCGGATTGATTCAGGCAGAGGTACCCAGGGTCGAGGGTGGGTGTACCACTGCCACTACGATGGTGGATGTGCAGTTTTGGGTCATGTATTCCCTTCAATAATTCGACTACAAGAGCATTGAATCAATGTATTATTGATTCATATTATATATATATATATATATATATATATATCATTGTTGCTTTATGACGCGTTCATGTCGCGTCCAAACTTGGGACCTCCGTGTTAAAAGGAACGTATGTTATTTGTGTAGAGCTTCCTATTGGTTGATTCTGATACCGCCCATGTGTGGAACTCGGGCTCCGACTCTTTCTCCTAGGTTAGCAAGTCCGAAATTCCCGAGTTTCGGGACATTACCTAAACGCTGCATTAGGTTAATTGCTTCAATTAAGATATTCCACGATTTCTTCCAATCATTTAATGCCGCTGGACAATTAAATACAAATTCAACTATACATAGGCCTAAATCCCCAAGTATTTACAGCAATATTATTTGATAGGACATTACCTCCCAAACATATAGGCTAGTGGAGGAGATGAGGGAAGCCTGCGACACCCAGTCCCCGGCACCCTGGTGTATACAGTCAGTCAGTGCGCCACAGAATATTCCTTTCAGGTCATGTTTTAGATATAAGGTGACAGGCAGTGAACCTATACTAATTTATTTTGCCATTTCCTCCTAAACCTCCATAAATTATGACTTAATTGAATCTCTTTTTACTTGATGTGAAGCTGTCCCTCTAGAAGCTATAGAGAAGGTCAAGGTCTCTCCTAAATGCTGTCTGTTCGAAATAATAATGAGAAGTTCTGTATGGAGGTTTGTTCCTCTCATGTCCATTTTTGTCTCCGGATTTCGACAAAATATTTGAAAGGTGGATTTTGTCTGTATGTATCTTTTTGAATAGGCTACTCGGACAGAATCCACAGGTTGGCTGGTCTCATGAGGTGTATTGCTATTATATCCCCAGACGCGACCCATAACGCATCCTCCGCTATGGCTGCGATGAATAGCCTAGCCAACGTGCGTCAGTGAACGCAATGACAGGCAGTTGATCGAATGCCCTTGTTTCATGTTTTCATGTTTTCTTACTGAGGTTTTTTGTAGATGAGATACACCATGTAAAAAAAAAACTATCAAATGTTTCATCTTTGATTTGACCAGCTTGTTGGTGATGATAAGATACATATTGTATCTTATCATCACCAACAAGCTGGTCAAATAACAAGGGCAGGTAACAAGGTTTTGGAAATGCAAAATGGTTACCTATTTAACCTGTACTTGGTATAATAATACATGGGATTTAAAGCGCCTTTCAAGAAACTAAAGGACACTTTAAAGCAAGAGAGTAAAAATCAAAACAAGGATTAAATAAAAACAAATAAAGCTACAAATCCCCATAATATGTGGACTAGGGGTGACTGGTCATATAGTGAGGACCCTCACCCTTTGCCTGGCGGTGACAATAACCTGGCTAATAAAATCAAAGGACATTTTATGTGCTACGTGCTTCGTAAACAACAGGTATAGACTAACAGTGAAATGGTTACTTATGGTCCATTCCCAACAATGCGGAGAGAAAGAAAATAGAGAAATAATAGAAAAGTAAAAAACGTGGTAATAATAAATACACAATGAGTAACGATACCTTTCCTATATACACTGGGTACTAGTAACGAGTCGATGTGCAGGGGTACTAGGTAATTGAGGTAGGTATGTACATATAACTAGGACTAAAGTGACAGATAATAAACAGTAGCAGCAGCGTTATGATATGAGTCAAAAAAGCGCTAGAAGATCAAGCAGATTGCGTTCTTCATTTCACCTGTCACATTATTTTACATTATGAAGTTTACTGTAGTTCCCCAGAACAGTTGAGCCAGTCACGCGTTTGTTCGTAAATAGCACAACGGGAGAAAGTGGGAGCTTGTGAGTCCTTAAAGATGTATAGTTATCGGCGAGTTTCTGTTGTGCTGCGCACATGAGGTGATGAAGTTACACTTGTATGCAATTCACTACTAAATGTTTGCCATCATATCTTATAACGGCATTCTGCCAGAAGTGAAAGAGCTCTGAATGAGATATCTCTACAGTTGCCATTATTTCTCTGCTAGCGTTTCTTCTCTCCTCAGTTCTTCAACCCGGTGCTCCATGTACACATGCTGCTCTTCCTTCAGAAAAGCATACATCAAAACTTTGTTCATTTCAACAATTTCTGTCTTTCACTTTCGATTGTAAATGTCCACACTCTCCGAAAATGACATTCGGTAGCTACTACTGTAGCTATGCTTGTATGTATGAGTCTTTGCAATTCGTTTGTTAGTTTCGTTCGTTAGCATTTAGCTAACAACATCATGTGATTTTGCTATTAGTTTGTGCAAATGTTGTTAGCATTCTGGTTATAGAAGCCCAATGGGATTGTCTTGCGTTTTTTGAGTGCCCCTGTGTGCTATGCCGGTAATACCGTAAATCCCATAATGAGAGAAGAACGGTATGATGATTTGAAAATCGGGATACCACCCAAGCCTAGTGTTGGTGTGTTTGGACCAGTGGCAGTCTGTACCGTTTAAGATGGAGGATGATTCTTTTTTTAATTAACATGGTCTTACTTCTATTACAGCATATTGGATGACTGTCATTCATATTACATTCACTCAGCTCAATGTAACATCGACAGGTTTAGGCTTACTACATGATACAAAATGTTTGTCTGTACCCATCATGAGGTTGCTACAACCTAGCTTATGAATAAAAGTTTACAATGTAGGTGCACAGGTCTAGAGAATTTTGAGTAATCAGACAGTGACACATTCAATACCGCCTTGCACACCCTTGCCTGCATCTAGCTGATCTAGGGTGTAATCATTAGTCCAACAGTTGCAAACAAGTGTTTCTATTGGATAAATTCATTTATACCTGTTCCGCTTGCCTCCATTTAAGACATTCTTTTCAACAGAATCACAATCATACGGCACTTTTATGCCAGACACATAAAAACAGCTTGTTGTATTTATAATTCATTCCTGCATCTATCTATGCGCTCTCCTCCTCTCACCTTTTCCCTTCGCTTGTGGACTTCAGTGCACAACACATCAGCTGTCTGTGACCAGGCGAACAAACCTTTCCAAGCCAAACCTTCATATCATGGCCACTAACCTCTACACACAGTCTACATTGTTGTCATGTTAAAGTCAGCATAGTTACTAGAACTAACACATTAGTAAACCCGCTACAGTGTAGTCAGCAGCAATCAGTTTAGCACTTACACTGGCAGTCCCAGTGGCAATACATTAATAATACCAAAAGCTTACCTTGACTCCGAAGAGTTCCAGTGTTGGATAGCCATAGCCAGCTAGCTAACATGGCATTCCTCTGTTTGAGCTGGGTGTTTGAGTAGGCTAAACTAGCTAGCTGAATTTGTCACTAGCTAAGTAAGTGAAAACAAATATGCTTAGAAATATCTATTTTTCTGCTCCTTACTTTTGGAAGATATTAATTTGTTCAAAATGGTTCAACGATTGTTTTTCTTTGAGTCAACTACTCAACACATTTTATGCACTGTAGTGCTAGCTAGCTGTAGTTTATGCTTTCAGTACTAGATTCATTCTCTGATCCTTTGATTGGGTGGACAACATGTAAGTTCATGCTGCAAGAGCGCTGATAAGTTGGGGGACGTCCTCCAGAAGTTGTCATGATTACAGTGTAAGTCTATGGAAGAGGGTGAAGACCATGAGCCTACTAGGTTTTGTTATGAAGTCAATGTACCCAGAGAAGGACAGAAGCTAGCTGTCCACTGGCTATACCATCGCTCTACGTTAGAGTGCTGCGGAGGCTACTGTAGATCTTAATTTCAAAACAATGTTTTTTATAAATTATTTGGTGACGTGAATATATTTAGTATAGTTTTATCTGAAAAGGATAACTGTTTTTTAATGTTTCACTATTTAGATTTTTATGAAATTCACTCAGGATGGTCCTGCTCGGAGGAGCCTCCACTGGTTTGGACCATATGTGATGTGGACACAGAGGAACTTGAAGCTCTCAACCTGCTCCACTACAGCCCCGTCGATGTGGATGGGGGCGTGCTTGGCCCCCCGTTTCCTGTAGTCCATGATCAGCTCCTTTTGTCTTGCTCAGGTTGAGGGAGAATTTGTTGTCATGTCACCACACTACCAGGTATCTGACCTCCTCCCTAAAGGACAGCGGTTCCCAAACTAGGGGTCGTGAAAATGGGGTCCTGGGAGAATTTCCAAAATTCTGGAGAAAACAAATATATACAAAAAATATATAAATTATAATATCGTCGTTGTATCTCAATCATTGTAATGTGGTTAACCTTAACAATCCCCCCCAAAAAATCTAAAAGATCAAATTCAATTAAAGAGCGCTCTTAGATTATGGGAAAAAGCCTCACTTGACCGTTGCACTTGAATCATTCCCACGTTGAATGGCTAGGCCCGCTACGCTATGAAACCACACACTATTGCAGAGACTTTGATATTACTGGATGCAACTGATATGGTGAAAACAATGTATGGGGAGAAAGACGCACAAACTCACATCAATAGCTTTGTCAGATTACACTGTTAAATGAAGAATTCATGCTATTGCTAGCAATCAAGAGAGAACTCTGACTGAACGACTCAAACTCCCCAGCTTATGGTCTCCAAATGGACGTTAGCTGTGAGGGCCGAGATGTCCATGCATTGACTTTTGTTCACTTTACATGTCAGGGGATGCTATTCACAAGGACATATTATTCTGTCTCACGATTCCCGAGCATGAAATGGCACAGGGGATGTTCAGTGTGCTGCGTGGCTATATTGATGAGGAACAGATTCCATGGGATCAAATGGTGGGCTTTTGCATAGATGGGGCAGGCCTCTGCACTCTAGTTATGAATAGGTCTCTCTCTGCCATATGGACGCATTGTATGATACACCGAGAGCAACTGGCGGCAAAAGAGCTGAGCGCAGAAATCAGAAATATACTGCAGCAGGTAGCTTCGATTGTAAACTACATCAAACCAAATCCACTGTACACACCTGTTCACAAAACTATGTGTAGATATGGGATCAGAGCATGACAATGTTCTTTTTCACACCGAGGCCTGGTGGTTATCGAGGGGGAGCATTGGAAAGATTTTTCGCATTGAGAGAGGAACTGTTGTCATTCACAATGGATGTAAAAAAGCCCAGACTTGGTTGAGTTTTTGTGTAATGAAAAGAAAATGTCTCCTTGCATATTTTGGGAACTGAACCCAAGCATGCAGTGGAAATACAAAAGCATTGTGACCAAATCAGTGGATTCAGAGGAGATAATTATTTTTGGAGAGAGTCTTTCAAAAGCGAATCATGCCCCCTTCCCTCAGCTGTGCATCAGTAAGTGTCCCACACAAGTGATGACTGCTCACCTCCAACGCTTGGAAGAGCACATTGGGACCTACGTCCCAATCCGTTTGACTGTGATCCTGGCTCAGTTGACATGCCGGTAAGTGAAATCGAACACCTACAGAGGAATTTTGGTTCCTGACTCAAAAGGAATATTACACTGCTGTCTCCCTCTGGGCATTAATGCAGTGTTCAAAACAACCGGGAACTGGGAACTCATCTCAGACTTCTGACTTCAGTGCGTTCAAGAAAACGGGGATTTATGAAGCCGGTGATTGATGTGATAAACTCCATAATGTCATCAGATGAATCCCGGAACATATTCCAGTCTGTGCTAGCTAAACAGTCCTGTAGTTCAACAGCCGCTTCATCTATGGGCCAGCCCCGATAGAGGACTGCTTAGCTCGCCTATTAGTGGCTAGGCCCCATGAATGAGATGACCCCTGTTAAGGCAGGCATTGTCAAAAAATATCCACAGCTATCCATAAACAATGCCAATTAGTAAATTGCCTTGACCTTATTAATGAGCTGGCCCATGCTTTGGCTTTGCCCTACATTGGGTATGGTGTGGCCAATCAGGCCAATCCTTCAGTAGGACTTCCTCTAAGCCAGCCTCTCAGTGCCCTAATTGAAAGCAGGGTCTATTGCAGGTAAATTGCTGCCTAATGAACTGGGCGATTAAGTCATTTAACAAGAATCTGTTTATGGGAAACAACGTTATAGTGATGATTAGAGTCCAGATCATTCTTCTCGCAACCTTACAACAGCCGGTGTGCTGCTCTCTGCTTCACTTCATTCTCTTCTTACCATACCATTAGGTATTCAGTTATCTTCTCTCTCCCTCCGTGCTCTTCTTTCATTCTCTATGCACAGCTAATTGTGTGAATATTTCAACTGTCCTCTGAATTCAGACCGAGACCAAAACCCAAACATTCAACTGCTCTGTTCTAATCAGCACTGTGTTTTAATGAGTCTTTTCCTTGTCATCTTTCTTCATTTCTCTTTTCATATTTTGCTCTATTCACCCCCTCCCCCCACCCTTTTCATTGTATCCACATATTTCTCCCACTAACTGTCTGTTTCTATTGTACTAATTTTCCCCTTTTCTCTCATGGTCCCTCTATCACCCTGTGTTTTAATGAGCTACATTTAAGACATTCATTATTACCAAGCCTTAAATAAATTGACCATATCCCCTAGCCTGTTAAGGCAGGCCTGGAAGTTAGAGGCTGCATTATCTTAACTCTCTCTGAAAAACTCAAACCCTTCACCAATGGTCTAAGAAGAAGGATAGGGAAGCGAGAGGATTAGGAAGGAAAATAATTGTGGTGTCGGCTGTTAGAAAAGGGATAGAGAGGAGAGAATGAAAGAGGTAGTGACTTAGTGAGGGATGTGGAGTATGTAAGTTACTGAGTGAATGGTGGTGGCGGTGCTAGGGTGGCATTGGGGGCCCCTCACTTCCTCCCCTAATGAAAGAGGCCCCTAGGCCTGGTTTCCATTGGAAATAGTGTGGTTAGCATAAGGGTACATGTCCGTACAAAGAATCATTGTTATGTCTGCGTGGACCTGCTCCAGGGCCTTGTCTCTCTCTCTCTCTCTCTCTCTCTCTCTCTCTCTCTCTCTCTCTCTCTCTCTCTCTCTCTCTCTCTCTCTCTCTCTCTCTCATATTCAATTAATATTAAACTCAATTCATGCTTATGGAAAAAAATATACACTATATACATACAAAAGTGGACACCCCTTCAAATTAGTGGATTCGGCTTTTTCAACCACACTCGTTGCTGACAGGTGTATAAAATTGAGCACACAGCCATGCAATCTCTATAGACAAACATTGACAGTAGAATGGTCTTACTGAAGACCTCAGTGACTTTCGTCATTGCACTGTCATAGGATGCCGCCTTTCCAACAAGTCAGTTCATCAAATTTCTGCCCTGCTAGAGCTGCCCCGGTCAACTGTAAGTGATGTTATTGTGAAGTGGAAACGTTGAGGAGCAACAACGGCTCTACCGCGAAATCATAGGCCACACAAGCTCACAGAACAGGACTGCAGAGTGCTGAAAATCGTCTGTCCTCGGTTGCAATACTCACACTACCGAGTTCTAAACTGCCTCTGGAAGCAACATCCGCACAGGAGCTGTTCATCGAGAGCTTCATGAAGTGGGTTTTCATGGCCGAGCAGCCGCACACAAGCCTAAGATCACCATGCGCAATGCCAAGCGTCGGCTGGAGTGGTGTAAAGCTCGCAGCCATTGGACTCTGGAGCAGTGGAAACGCATTCTCTGCAGTAATGAATCACGCTTCACCATCTAGCAGTCGCTACGGAATAATCTGGGTTTGGCGGATGCCAGGAGAACGCTACCTGCCCCAATGCATAGTGCCAACTGTAAAGTTTGGTGGAGGAATAATGGTCTGGGGCTGTTTTTCATGGTTTGGGCTAGGCCCCTTAGTTCCAGTGAAGGGAAATATTAACGCTACAGGATACAATGACATTCTAGACGAATCTGTGCTTAAAATGCAGGTAAAAATACACCTTATGGAACAACGGGGACTGTGAAGAGACACACACAAAGGTACAGACACGTATACGCACACATTGTGATATTGTTGTATGGTGGTATTGAGCATTTTGTGTTGTGGATATGTGGTGGTCTACTGTTTTATCTTTAGCTCATTCAGTACAAACATAGTTCACGTTTTTATCTCTTGTTTTACATGTAATGTGGGTGCATTGATGTGTTTCGACCCCAGGAAGAGTAGCTGCTGCCTTGGCAGGAACTAATGGGGATCCCTAATAAATACAAATACAAACGCCGACTGCGAGCCAGGCCTAATCGCCCAACATCAGTGCCCAACCTCACTTATGCTTTTCTGGCTGAATGGAAGCAAGTCCCCGCAGCAATTTCCAACATCTACTGGAAAGACTTCCAAGAAGAGTTGAGGCTATTATAGTAGCAAAGGAGGGGACCAACTCCATATTAATGCCCATGATTTTGGAATGAGATGCTCGACGAGCAGGTGTCCGCATACTTTTGGAAGAACATAATTTTTGTTTTGCAAATACTAACTGTCAGTGGCCAGTTTTGGCAGTAGGCATCTAACACTGACAGGCTATGCTGTAACCCCTGTTCTGTTGGAGACAACAAGACCAGGTCATCTGCATGGAGAAGAAGCTTCATTTCTTTGTTTTCTAGGATAAGACCAGGAGCTCCAACTGTTTTTGAAAATTCATCAATATAGATATTTAACAATGTTGGGCTCAGATTTGCTGCCCTGGGTGGCCCCTTGCCTCTTTGTGATTTTTACATGTATTTTAATTTCTTTGATTTAATAGGTTCTTCCTCCAATTCCACTTTGGATGAGTTTCAGGAAGAGTCCTTTATGCCAGATGGAAGTCAATAAAGCAGGCAAATATTTTACCCTTGGTGGATTGATAAGGGTGTATATGTGGTCAGATGTTCTTTGTTTCGGTAGGAAGCCAATTTGACTTGCACTTAAAGGGACATTTCACCATATTCATCATCTCCAGCAACACCCCAACATCAACGTATGTGAAAATTGCACGTATCTATTTTTTGAAGTAAAAAAAGATAGAGGAAGATAAGTGTTTCCAATGACATCCTCTGTGTGCATAGTGTGGTTTTAACCAATTATGAGGAGGAATTGCCAACTTATTGTCTACTAATGTCAGTTGTCAGTTATGTGGAGGTGAGGATAGAGTCAGGCGCAGGACACAGAACTGAGTAAAATAACGAACTTTACACTCAGAAAAAATCATAAGCCAATAATCCACGCAGGGATAAATAATCCTGACACAAACAACTAACACGAAGACAAGAAAACAATCACGCACAAAACATAATGAGAACCAGAGGGTTAAATATGGAAATAATCATAACGAGATGGGAACCAGGTGTGAACACTCAAGACATAACAAATAGAAAAAGAAACGTGGATCGGTGGTAGCTAGAAAGCCGGAGACGATGAACGCCGCCCGAACAAGGAGAGGCACCAACTTCGGCGGAAGTCGTGACAACTAATTTATTGATGATGCCATTGGAAATACTTATCGCCCCTTAATTTTCACACATGTTGATGTTGGGGTGGTGCTGGAGAGGATGAATATGAACATTTATAAAACACTGTTTTCGTTGAGGAAAGTCTGTATTCTCGTATATATTATGTTGCAGAAAACCTTCCCTAAATTACTGGTCACGCAGATGCCGTGATAATTATTAAGGTCATATATTTGCCTTGAATATGGGTGTTATTATGCCTTTATTCCATATTTCTGGAAAGTATCCTACATTCAGCACCAGATTGAAGAGCTACTGTAGAGTATGGCTTCCTACAGCTTAGGGCTGTTTTTCTTCAGCATGGCACTGCAGATACTGTCTGGCCCACAGGCTTTACCGCACTTGAAGGGTTTGATTTTCTCTTTCATCTCTGTTATTGTGATGGGTATTTAATGGGTTTTGTTGGTCTTTATTTGATTGTTTGTCCATTTAAAAAAAAAAAAAAAAATGTATCAACCAATTTGGTCTGAGTCTGGATCATTTCTGGCATTCTGGATTTTCGTAGTTTTTCTAGATGCCATTTCGATTGGGGTTGTTTCTCTTATGTGAGGCATTAGTCTCTCTGTCTCTCTGTGTGTGCCATTCATTCACTCTCCTGGTAATTAAAGTCTTCAACAGCAGCTCCTGGTGATAGGCGAAGCAGAGCTCTCTGTGCGCCTCACAGCCCCCCGGCTAAAATACTAATTGGTTTTTATATTGTGCTTGAAGTTTGAATGTATATGATTATGGTCTTAGCTTTGTGTTTTTTAAGCATTTTGTTATTACAGGGATTATGAGTCAATAGCCATGTTTACAAAGGGACAAGAGAGCAGAGTGTTAGGCCAAAGGAGGAGGGAGAAAAGGCAGGAGCGGATTATGTAGGTAGGTGAGTTGCTGGATCAGCTAAGTGTATTTACTCTTGCTCGCTCGCTCTCTCAATTCAATTCAAGGGCTTTATTGGCATGGGAAACATATGTTATCATTGCCAAAGCAAGTGAAGTAGATAATAAACAAAAGTGAAATAAATAATAAAAATGTACAGTAAACATTACACTTACAGAAGTTCCAAAAGAATAAAGACATTTCAAATGTCATTATGTCTATAAACAGTGTGCAAACGATATGCAAATAGTACAAAAGGGAAAATAAATAAACATAAATATGGGTTGTATTGACAATGGTGTTTGTTCTTTACTGGTTGTCCTTTTCTTGTGGCAACAGGTCACACATCTTGCTGCTGTGATTGCACACTGTGGTATTTCACCAAGTAGATATGGGAGTTTATCAAAATTAGGGTGTTTTTTGAATTATTTGTGGATCTGTGTAGTCTGAGGTAAATATTTGTCTCTAATATGAAAATACATTTGGAAGGAGGTTAGGAAGTGCAGCTCAGATTCCACCTAATTTTGTGGGCAGTGTGCACATAGCCTGTCTTCTCTTGAGAGCCAGGTCTGCCTACGGCGGCCTTTCTCAATAGCAAGTCTACGTTCACTGAGTCTGTACATAGTCGAAGCTTTCCTTAAGTGTGGGTCAGTCACAGTGGTCAGGTATTCTACCACTCTCTGTTTTCAGGCCAAATAGCATTCTAGTTTGCTCTGTTTTTTTGTTAATTCTTTTAAATGTCTCAAGTAATTATCTTTTTGTTTTATCATGATTTGGTTGGGTCTAATTGTGTTGCTGTCCGGGGGCTCTGTGGGGTCTGTTTGTGTTTGTGAACAGAGCCCCAGGACCAGCTTGCTGAGGGGACTGTTCTCCAGCTTCATCTCTCTGTAGGTGATGGCTTTGTTATGGAAGGTTTGGGAATCGCTTCCTTTTAGGTGGTTGTAGAATTTAACGCCTCTTTTCTGGATTTTGATAATTAACGGGTATCGGCCTAATTCTGCTCTGCATGCATTATTTGGTGTTTTACGTTGTACATTTTTATGTTTGTCCCATTTTGTTAATTCTTGGTTGGCGAGCGGACCCCAGACATCACAACCATAAAGGGCAATGGGTTCTATAACTGATTCAAGTATTTTTAGCCAGATCCTAATTGGTCTGTCGAATTTGATGTTCTTTTTGATGGTATAGAATGCCCTTCTTTCCTTGTCTCTCAGCTCGTTCAAAGCTTTGTGGAAGTTACCTGTGGCGCTGATGTTTAGGCCGAGGTATAGTATAGTTTTTTGTGTGCTCTAGGAATTTGGAATTTGTGGTCCTGGTGACTGGACCTTTTTTGTCTTACTGAGATTTACTGTCAAGGCCCAGGTCTGACAGAATCTGTGCAGAAGATCTAGGTGCCTCATTGGTTAGTGACAGAAGCACCAGATCATCCGCAAACAGATATTTGACTTCAGATTCTAGTAGGGTGAGGCCGGGTGCTGACTCTCTCTCTCTTGTCTAAATACATTGGCGTTTCATAACATCTTATTTCTGTCCTTTCCCTAGAGGCACCCTTCAAGACAGGGGCACCTCATCACTAATTTCGCGCTAATCTTGGTCCACAAAGGTCATAGGTCACATGATGTGTGTATCTGCAAGTGCCATAAAACAGAAAGTATGACCCATCCAGAGCACATTATACAGCAGAATTTGCTTGGTTGCTTCTCAGGACCGTTCAGGCACTGTTCTGTTCTCATATGCTATCTGTGGTGTTCTCTGTTCAGCATGCCCTTCTCCTCTCCCATAGTAATGCGAGAAAAACAAGGGACAGAAGGTTTAAGGTAGAAACCGAGGGAGGAAAAGTTTGAACAAGGGGGAAAAAGTGTAGGAATGTGGACAGGCAGGTAATGGCGTGAGACAGTTGGTAATGACCTTGCCCTTGCCTCCCCCTTTTTTCAGGTAATTAGGTATTGATTGTTAAGAAGTAGAAATACTTAAAAACGAGAAGGCAAAAGCCCTCTCCTTCTGTGCCTTCCTTCTGTCCTTTTTACTGGAGTGAGCAGCATAGTTAGACTGGCTGTCAATCTGGGCAGCAGGGCCAGCCTAGTGGGGAAAAGAGGGTTCAGCAACTTGTGATGCAAAGCCTGGTGTAGACCAAGTCAGACGTTCTCCTTGAGAAGAACTTTCTGCCGCTGCTCAGTCCTGTTGGATATACACGTATGCTTGCGTCCCAATTGGCAGGTGATGTATGGAATCAATGTGTCAAAGTGTTCCCATCCGGGTGAGAGTCTATCCAGGTGCTAGTGGAGGGCCACTGTAGTTTTGTCTTTGACTGTTTCATTCAGATGTCTAATAATGTAGATGAATAGGAATGAAATGCTTGGTCATCACTGTTTGGTGGAAAATTATGCTGATCATGTGATTTTCAGCATGCATGTCTTGTAAGGATAGGGACCCTGTTGGTGTGAAAGATGGACTCACTCTGCCTCCCAGGTCCTTCCCTCCTGATTCACAGCCTCATTATTTTAATATGTGCATTGAAGTTGCAGCCCTTATTTCCTTTATAAACCCAGGAAACAATGCCATAAAGCTGTTACGTACCTCATGAATCTTCCTGAGCGGCCATTTTAGATCCCTGTTACAGCCTTATATACTTTGTCTTGTGTTTATGACCTCAGGAGGGAGAGGGAGAGAGACTTATCAGTCTGTGTATGGAACAACACAGGAGAAGACAGACATCTGCACATTAATTAACAGCCCAATCTTTGATGCATTTCTTATCCTATTGCAAATCCTCAAGGCAATAGGGTGATTTGACTGTTTGGGAACTAGGTGATCAGTGAGTAATAGGGAAGATATTGGGGTCGCAATTACCTTGTTGTCAAGGTTGATTTAACAACATCAGATTCAATTAAATTCCCTCAAGGATAGATATCACATCAATGTTGAAAATGGATTGGCAGACGCACACCGCTCTGCCCCTCAATGTGCAACATCACTTGTCATTTCATGTTTAATACATGTTCATTATAGTCCTGTCATTACTAATTTACCTGATAGCTGACCTCCTCATAGGCACTGCTTCCTGCTTATAATCATGTGTGACATTAGTTATTATTGATGAGGAGAGGTCTTTGCTAAAAAGGCATGATCTTGGGTTAGATGGTGCTGGCTGTAACCTAACCAAGGGTTTGAGCACTTACTCTATCACTTAAACCTCCACTGCATGATGTTGTGTAAAAACCTGGTTAGAAGAGCTGAGCTGTCTTGATTGTACGCCCAAGAGCACACAACACCAAGTTAGTGTGTGGAATTATAGACAGAAGCCTACTTTCTTTCACTGAGTTATTTTTGTCAGTGTGCACCTTGCATTGCTGCAGTTGACAGCAATACAAAACAAAGACCATCTAGGAGATCATGAACGTGTCTTTGGAGCTGATGTTTTTCTGCAGTGAAAAATTGAAAACACAAGTAGAGACAAAAGCGTTCTGAAGAGCTGAACCACCCAACCTCCCTTTGCAATTTACATAACGAACAGAATTTGATGGCTTTAATTTTAGAAATAGATGATTGTGTTTGAAGAAAAAAAGGCTAAAAAAGGCATTTTGAAGAAAGGGTTCTTTGTTTCTAGCATAAGGCAACATCAGTTTTCTTCTTTTTGGTATTTTTTAGACTTAATATGCTGGGTAAGCAGTGATAGCCAACTGTCACCAGCATGCTACACAGCAGGCATGATGTGGGCTCCTTTAGAAATGTTTGAATGTGGTGTTTATTACAGAATACTAATGTGTTATATTTTATGAAAAAAATTCAATTACGCTTCATTTCACACAGTATTTTTAAACAAAATAGCTCTCCCACAGAGTCAGAGACAAAGACTGACATCGCTTTTTATGAATGTCAAATGCACCACCAGACTTCAAGGGCCTTTTCACAACCACTAAACACTGTGTGAGTTGGTTGAGAAAATGGGCCTCAGATTTGCCCATGTACTACTGTATATCAAATCACTTTTTATGAGGTCTCTATAAGGTCTGGGCCCTCTCCCTTGCAGCAGGAAGGGACATTACTCCTCCCAGGTTGTTGCTTCATCTGTTCCCTGGCCACTGACACAAGAGCATTAGCTGACATAATGGGGAATTATTAGTGGAAGAGCAGGTACTGTATTTAAGGGCAGGCAGTGTGCCAGCTACCTAAGGAGTCTCTCTCTCTGGGCGTATGGCTCCATAAGCAAGTATAACGGATGTTTCAGGAGGATTATCCCACCAGGGAAGACAGATGGTGAAAGGCAACCAAAGAGAGGGGGAGGATTGTGGAAACCTAAAAGCATGGCAAATAACTTAAGTGTATGCCCCTCTGTGATAATGGAGGTTTTTAGTGTGTGTGTTTTTTGAAGAAATCTTCTAAGAAGTCTTCACAAGGATAGTAAAACAAGGAAAATTTGGACAAGTGGGGACTCAAGGAAAAAGGCTATATTAAATTTAGGGGTAGGGTTACAATTAGGGTTAAAATTAGAGTTAGGTATAGGAGTTAGGGTTTGTGGTTTATGTTAGGGTTAGGTTAGGGGTTAGGTAGCGTACTAAACTCTACTCCATGTTGAAGGAAGTTTCTGAATAACTTCACTAACGGCGTGGAGCCGAGACCAGGCTTTGTGGAATCTAGCTCCAACTAGCTCCGATTCTCGAAGGTCAATACTTAAAATGTTTTTAATTATGAAGCGCCCACTTTGTACCGACAGTACGTTTGGCCTCTGTAGTTGCATACCTTTCTTTGTTAGCTAAAATCCATACGTTAATCAAACGCAACTACAGAGGAAAAACATAGGTACAAGGTGGGCGTTTCATAATTGAATATTGACTTTGGGCGAATTGACATAGTTGGAGCTAGATTCCACCAAGCCTGGTCTTGGCGCCACACCGTTGGTAATTGAAACTGTGTATGTAGCCTACTCTCTGTAACCTAGCGTTAATGGTTGACCATACAGCACCCACCCTAATGCAACCCATGCATTACATCACAGGAGCAGTTCTAACGCCAGCTCTGGTGACAAACCTTTCTTAGAAAGCAGGCAGAGAAAGATCAAGTAAAAGAGAACAGGAAGGAAGGAGAGAGAGAGAGAGAGGGCGAGAGAGTAGGAGAGAGAGGTTGATTAAAAGAGGATGAGGAAGAGTGCGCAGTCTCACACTTTGTTGCAACACCTGACTCTGTCCATTGTCCTCCTGTCTCTGTCCATTGAGCAAGAATGGATTCTGTCTTTTCCTTGTTAAACTGCTTATTTTTGCCACCCCTGTTTATTTCAGTTCCCTCTCCTTATTGAGGTTAGGCCAGTGTTTGGGTATTTTAGAAATGGCTATTACATTGCTCATTAGCTGCGGTGGATTTGGTGCTTATTCTGGACTTGCAGCCAGTTTTCAGCCCCCAGCTTTGTTATGTTGCTTTTTAGCACATTTTCCAGCATGCTACCATGGATATGGACAAGGGAGAAAAGTATTGACTTTGGAACTTTCCTGTTTTGTGAGGCTGTGATCAGGGATGACAAGCATCCATCATTTCCTTTCTCCTCACAGTCAGAGAGAGTGGACTCTCTGTGACAGGACACATCAAATAATACAAACAACATATGCTTTTATCCCAAGCGACTTAGTCACGTGTGCATCCATTTTACATATGGGTGGCCTCAGGGAATCAAACCCACAACCCTGGCATTGTAAGCGCCATGCTCTACCAACTGAGCCATACAGGACCACGTATCACCTGACAACTGACTGACGCTCTACTTTCTTTACCAACTTTTAGTTACAGTAGCTACTATTACGTATTAGATATGAAAGAAATCTGATTTTTGTACTCCAGCAAAAAAGGAATAAGATTTGACCCAGTGTTTTCTCCCCTAACAGGATGTGATTGACAGACAAAGTATCCAGTAACTACAAGCTCTGTTAATGTAGCCTCAGCACTTCATTGGTTCTTAACAAGCACGTAAAGCAAACCAATGGTGACCTTTTACAAAACCTTCTCCATGACCGCTGTTAAGCACGTTTTTACGATTCAACCTCATTGTCAAAGGTCATTGAATATATCCTTATCTGGTTTCACACTTTCTCCACATTTATTGAGTGATCACTCAGAATACTGTTAGTGTGTCTAATCAGTTGTTTATTAAGAAAAAGTTATTTAAAAAATCCATCAATATTAAAAAAAAACTAAGCAAATAGCAAGAAGTGTGCTGCTCTCATTTTTTGGGACTGGAATAGCGTATGGCAGGAGACAAGCAAAAGAGCTATGTTCCACAGACCAAAAAAAAATCTAGCACATTTTATGCTGTTGGACCCGAGACAAGCAGTAGGACCCAACACAGATTTCATCTCACCAATCTTTTAAAAAATTATGAAACCCCTAAAACACACTCACTCTCACTCACTCACTTTCTCTGAATGTGTTGGTTTGTGTATGAGATACAGTATGAATGTGTTTGCATTTGCAATTGTGTTTGCAGTTTGTTTGGGGTGGGTGTGCAGTATGCTTCTACTTTTGGGCAATGTGTTTGTGCTGTATGGATGTATGCATCTGTAAATCTGTGACTATTTTGTGGAGCTCAGTGAGTGACAGTTGCTGTATAGTCTCTATGAAGAGCTCAGTCAGGTTTATATCACTGGACAGACGCGTCTCTGGCAGGATGCCCAACCCTTCTGATTTACACAGATGTGAGGGGATAGGCCCTTCAATCAGAAAGGCCATTTACAAAATCTATGGCAACAAGAGTCTTGCCTTCCCAGTCACCAGTGACATATAGTACATTTTCCCCCTAAACGCACCCACTGTAATTTTTCTCCCTAACTCAGACAGACCCCCTTGTACACGTACGTGTGTACACACACACACACACACACACACACACACACACACACACACACACACACACACACACACACACACACACACACACTCCCTTAGCCAGCTGTCTGCCGGGAGGAAGCTATTACAGCCAATAAAACATAGCTCCTTGGCCACGGTCCCAGCACGCTGAACTGCCAGCGCAGTCCTTCCCCTGTGGTCATGGAGCTCAATGGTGTCTGCAAGCAGAGCAACCAGAAACTAAAAGCCAGAGGGGAAATGACTCCATTCAGCCCACTGTTAAGGGATGCTGTGTTTGTACATCTACAGTACATATTCTGATGATAAACACGTCTCGGGCCCAGTGGCTACATGGAAGGTAATTGTGGCCGTTTTCTTACTACTGTACTGTTTGCACAAAATGAGGGTTACGTTGTGCCCTGACCCATGTGTTCTTCTCTAATAGTTTCAGTTTGCTAATTATGTGTGCGTACATACACACTACACAGTATTTTCCTGCTTTCTCTATTTACTTTCCTCTAGTTTCCTAATCTGTCTTTAATTTATAATTTCCAAAAAACACAAACATACAAACAAAAGGATTCTTTCCCCTTTTCAATCCAGGAGGATTATTTGAGATCAGGGCAATTACCTGGGACAACGAAAGCAATTTGCTTTGCCTGGCAAAAACCCATCACAGATTGCTTCAGTACCTGGCCTCCCTGGACTTTCATTAAGATGCTGCTGAACTTTGGGGAGCCCCTGGTAACTGAACGCAATTCCAGCCATCTCACCAGGCTGTTGAATGAAATGGAGGGCACTGTTTTGGGGAGAAGAGGGGAAAATGGACAGAGATGGAATTTTAACGAATAGCTATTACAACGAGTGTCCCTTTTTACCATGGAAGGGTTTAAGGTGGGGATGGAGGGAACCCATGGCAGGAGGGGCGATGGACAGAACTGGAGAGTGGACTTGACAGAGAGAGGAAGGGAGAGTGAAGTGGGCTGTAAAAGGACTAGGTAGATAGGAAGAGATAATATAGCATTGGACCAGTCAGACTTTCTGCCTCCCTTCTTTCTGTCCATCTTCCCACAGAAGCAGTATAGGATTATCTTAGTTATTTCTCCAATAACAGTACTATTGGACTACTGTGGTATTAGAGAAGCTGTGTGCTCTGTGAATCAGATGGTGCGGTGTGTTTAGTTGTGGAGGCTGTGGGCTGACACCGAGCACTGTCACATGGACTCTACGGCTGTGTCTCTGCTGCTGAGGCTGCTGCTGCAGTGCAGTCCTCCTGCTCTACCCTGTGGCCTGATCCTTATGAAAGAGGAACTCTTGTGGGAGGAAGTCAAGTGTGTGTGTCGGAGCAAGCAGACACAGGCTGCTAAAAATCTGTCACCCTCACTTGACTTGCTTGCCCTCAGAGGGAGGTGCCCTCCTTTTTTCCTACTCCCCCTGTTCAATCATGTTAGATTTATGTTGCTGGCTACCCCCCCCCCCCCCCCCCCCCCCACACACACACACACCGCCTCAGTTTGTGGTTGAGTGAGTACCCAAGGGGACGGGTGACGAGCTCTGTTCCTGTCAAAGTGACACTTTGTGTGGTTTACAGACAGTGCTGTCCTTACCCAAACTCCAAATCCTGGTAGAACAATCCAGAATGCATCAGTTTGCGGAATGCATCAGTTCCCCCATATAGGCATGAACAGGATGAGACTCATCCAGAGGATGAAACAAGAAAGCAGAAAACAGCAAACAGCTAAATGCATTCTAGCATCATCTGTGCCATTTAGTGAGAATATGGCTTTGTACAGATGAACCTCTTCTCAAGTGGTATAGCTTGTGTGCCTGTTTGCCAGGATTGGAAATAACATTGAAATAATTACCATGTATTCATTATTCACTAAACCTAATCGAGCAAATGAATGTACCCTATGGACCAATGAGAAAATGAACGCATTATCAGACAGACAAAAAAGACAAGAGTGCAATCACTTTATTGTAGATATGCTGCACAAAGCACTAAATTGTGAATGTTACTGATGTCGGATGATCATCTTTGGAGTACCTGATTGGGATTATATTTGTTATCTTGAAGGTACACACACACAGGATAAATAAGTGCTTGATTACAGGCTGCATTGAAAAATCTATTTACATGTGTTGTTTTAAATTTACATGTGTTTTTTGGAGCTGCAAATTGGTCTCTGAATTTGTCTGTTTGTTGTAGTCACCTGTAGTTTGTTACTTATCGACTGTGTTGATTGTTCCCTTCTCCGAAGAGCAGAGATACAGAGAATGGCACCCAACAAATACCAACATTTACTCTAGTAATCCAGATATCACCAACGTTACTACCTCCTGTAATAGACTCACCTAATGATTGTGTTGTATTACTGCACCATTCATACGGAAGGGAAGTCAAGTCAAGCCATGTAGTAAAGAGCAGGGTCCCAGGGTGTGAGAGGGGATTAGTACACACTGGCCAGGCTAGCAGCTGATGGCTAACAGTCCAGTGAGACTTGTCCCCAGCCTACCCACCGGCCATCTTTCAGCCACCTGATGGTGGTGGTTTTAAGAGGCTTGATGTTCTGAGGGTGGAAGGTCACTCCTGGAATGTGTGAGAGTGGATCAGCTCAGTCAGAGCAGTTATCCAGAGCCTGTTTAAAGCCTCCACAGCTTTAACGCTATTGTCCCAACTTGCCAAAAGAAGCTTAAGAGGTAATCGGCTCAGGGCTGTGGCCAGGGCCCTGGGTGAACCTATCCGTATGGGCCCTGTCGCCCAGAGCCAACCCTAAAGGGGTTCAGAGAGTGAGAAGGAGGCCCCTGAGTTCCAAATGATCAGGGATTACAACACATAAACTTGTGTTTACCATGGCTCCCAGATAAAGTTTCACAGCTTTCACACCAGCACAACCAGGCCTGTTATCAGGAGAAGCTGGAATGATGTTTCAGTCTATTTTGAAGTCACTGAAGTTCAAGCGATACAAAGGCATGCTCAGTACCTGGCCTCAGACAGATAGAATATGTATTGTATTTCAGTACTGCGTGTATGTGTGGGGCCCTCAGAGGGTAATCTCCTCTTTCCTGTTGTTCTGAAATCTAGGGATTATGTTTTGGGAATGTTTTTATTTTTATTTTACCTTTATTTAACTAGGCAAGTCAGTTAAGAACACATTCTTATTTACAATGACGGCCTGCCAAACCCTAACCCAGACTACGCTGAGCCAATTGTGTGCCGCCCAATGGGACTCCCAATCACGGCCGGTTGTGATATAGCTTGGAATCAAATCAGGGTCTGAAGTGATGCATCTAGCACTGAGATGCAGTGCCTTAGACCGCTGTGCCACTTGGGAGCCCCAAAATGTCATTGGGAACACCCAAAAGTGTGTACTAAATAATGATTCCACAGGATTTCAAAACCATTTTGGCACCAAACCTACATTTAAGGAAAGTCAAATTATCTTGAGTTCAGGAAAAGATTATTCACACAACACATTCTCCAAAACACACACATTTTAGTGTAATCAAGTGCTTATTACTTTTTGTCAGGCTCTCTTTTGAGGCACATTTATAATACTAACCTCATTGTTGTCCCGGTGGTTGAATTCAACCTTGTCTTACTTCCATCAAGTTATTTCACAGACTTTCTGTGTGGAGAGAAAGTGAGGGAGAGATCTAAAGAAAGAGTGGGTAAGTAAAGGGAGAGAGAGAAAGTCAGGGAGACTGGTTGTCTGTGTGCTATAGCTTTCTGGGCCGAAGCCTTTGGGAGCCCAGGAGAAAAATGTACCACAGGCCAGGGGCCATTTCACCACTTCTATCTCCAGCACCTCACACAACGCTCTATAAGCAGTACCCTCATCCACCAAGACAATCCCACTGACCACAGAGCTGCATGTCTGCCAACAACCTCAATTCCCATATCTGTCATAAACACCATTTTCTCTCTTTCTCTCTTTGTTTCTTATTCAAACAACACTGAAATTATAGCTTTGGGGTTTTCCATATGTGGTGTTGAAGTACTCTCTGCTTTCTGTGCCTAGAGCCTAGAGTGTTGTTTGATGCAGTACTTCCATAGTAAGGGCTTGTTCTCCATTAGAATTGCTTTTCATCATTAGTTCTTTGGAAACCTAGTAGGCCCACTTGTAGCCTACACTCTCAGAAAAAAAAGTTGCTAAGTAGAACCATATAGGTTTCATCAGTTTGTCCCCATAGGGGAACCCTTTTTGGTGCTGGGTAGCAGAGGGTTCTCCAAAAAACCCTGTATGTAGGGTTCTTCATAGAACCCCCAGTATATGATTCTACCTAGAACCATTCTGAGGGGTTCTGCCCTGAACCCCATGTGAAGAGTTCTACCAATAACCATTTTATCATCTAAAGGTTCTTCCCAGAACTCTCTATGAACAGTTCCACCAGTCTTATTAGCCTTTAAAATTCAATTATTTATGACAATATATTACATATATCATAAGGCTTTTCTTTGAGGGCCCAGTTATACCCTAACACAGTAATGTTAGGAAACTCTTGGTTTAAAGGCCAATTCAGGCCTGCAAGTCACACTATGCTAGCTTGCAAAGTTATGTTTAATTCCTATTGGAATGCAGCCAGAGTTAGGATATCCAACAAGTAGAGTTTTTTGCACCCGCAACCTGCATTCAGAATGACTGCCAGGGTATGGAAGATTGAATACTGAGATTACCTCAAACTGGAACAACCATCTCAGTAACGGGTGCAATAAGTACAACTACTAACAGATTGGATTAGTTTCGAAGAATGTATCAATCAGTCAATCAATGTACAGTTGAAGTCAGAAGTTTACATTCATACACTTAGGTTGGTGTCATTAAAACTAGTTTTTCAACCACTCCACAAATTTCTTGTTAACAAACTATAGTTTTGGCAAGTCGGTTAGGACATCTACTTTGTGCATGACACAAGTCATTTTTCCAACAATTGTTTACAGACAGATTATTTCACTTATAATTTACTGTATCACAATTCCAGTGGGTCAGAAGTTTACATACACTAAGTTGACTGTGCCTTTTAAACAGCTTGGAAAATTCCAGAAAATGATGTCATGGCTTTAGAAGCTTCGGATAGGCTAATTGACATAATTTGAGTCAATTGGAGGTGTACCTGTGGGTGTATTGCAAGGCCTACCTAACTCAGTGCCTCTTTGCTTGACATCATGGGAAAATCAAAATAAATCTGCCAAGACCTCTGAAAAAAAAATTGTAGACCTCCACAAGTCTGGTTCATCCTTGGGAGCAATTTCCAAACACCTGAAGGTACCACGTTCATCTGTACAAACAATGGTACGCAAGTATAAACACCATGGGACCACGCAGCCATCATACCGCTCAGGAAGGAGATGTGTTTTGTCTCCTAGAGATGAACGTACTTTGGTGCGAAAAGTGCAGCAAAGGACATTGTGAAGATGCTCGAGGAAACAGGTACAAAAGTATCTATATCCACAGTAAAACGAGTCCTATATCGACATAACCTGAAAGGCCGCTCAGCAAGGAAGAAGCCACTGCTCCAAAACCGGAATAAAAAAGCCAGACTATGTTTGCAACTTGCACATGGGGACAAAGATCGTACTTTTTGGAGAAATGTCCTCTGGTCTGATGAAACAATAATAGGACTGTTTGGCCATAATGACCATTTGTTATGGTTAGAGGAAAAAGGGGCACGCTTGCAAGCTGAAGAACACCATCCCAACCGTGAAGCACGGGGGTGGCAGCATCATGTTGTGGGGATGCTTTGCTGCAGGAGGGACTGGTGCACTTTACAAAATAGATGGCATCGTGAGGCAGGAAAATTATGTGGATATATTGAAGCAACATCTCAAGACATCAGTCAGGAAGTTAAAGCTTGATCGCAAATGGGTCCTCTAAATGGACAATGACCCCAAGCATACTTCTATAGTTGTGGAAAAATGGCTTCAGGACAACAAAGTCAAGGTATTGGAGTGGCCATCACAAAGCCCTGACCTCGATCCCATAGAAAATCTGTGGACATGACTGAAAAAGCGTGTGCAAGCAATGAGGCCTACAAACTTGACTCAAAATTCACCCAATTTATTGTGGGAAGCTTGTGGAAGGCTACCTGAAACGTTTGTCCCAAGTTAAACACTTTAAAGGCAATGCTACTAAATACTAATTGAGTGTATGTAAACTTCTGACCCACTGGGAATGTGATAAAATAAATAAAATCTGAAATAAATAATTCTCTCTACTATTATTCTGACATTTCACATTCTTAAAATAAAGTGGTGATTCTAACTAACCGGGAATTTTTACTGGGATTAAATGTCAGGAATTTTGAAAAACTGAGTTTAAATGTATTTGGCTAAGGTGTATGTAAACTTCCGACTTCAACTGTACATGCAAAAACAGATATTAAAACAAACAATTCTGAAAATTGGGAAATATGATTCTATGTAGAACCCTTCTTGCCTTCCAAATCATTTTTATTGCCTTCCAAAGAATCATCAGACCCTTTCTTTCAAAAACAGTTCTTAGGATGTTAAAGGTTTTAGGTAGAATCCTTTGCCTTACAAATAACCCTTGTCTTCCAAAAGGGGTTCTTCAGATCAAAAAGGTTCTTAGTAGAAACCTATCTCTCCGCAAAGAACCCTTTTGGAAATGTTTTTTATAAGAGCGTAGGGTCAGTCAGACATGGTTCACAGGACGCATAAAGAGAAACACTTACTTGACATAACTGCAAAACAATGTTTAAATGTTACCATAGCCTATAGCTCACAAACTCAACTCTGGACCTCGAAGCCAGTTCCACTGGGTTTTTTCATTGTTCACCTCTAATCAGGGACTGATTTAGACCCGGGACACCAGGTGGTTGCAATTAATTATCAGGTAGAGTAGAAACCCTACGAGGTCCGGAGCCTTCTGGTTAAGAGTTGAATACCCCTGGCCTATAACAATACACTGAAAAGCCAATGCCAAACCAGACTAATTAGCCATACAGGTGTTCCTGTGAGGAGTGGTGCAGGTTGGTTGATGATCTGATGAGAGAAATAGGGAGTTCGTATTTCATGAATAGTGTACGGCCACACTTAAAACCCTTCATTATTTCTGTTTTAGTGAGAAGTAGCACCCTCGATGCACCTGAGCTGCGTGTGCAGTGAATGTTTAAAGGGACAAAGATTGTTCAACAATTTATTCCGGTAGTTACCACCATTCCCTCAATGCCCCGAGTTTCACTCCTAACAACGAGAGACAAGATACCAGGCCTTGCAGGTCATTTAATACACCATCTGCAGATCGCTGTTGAAGTGGGGGGAAAAGATTGCTGTATCAGCAAGAAGGTGTTGCTCAGGGAGAATGAATTAATCGCCACGCGAGGGGTCACAGGGGAGCATGTGAGGAAACGCACAGCAAAATCCTTTATGTGCTGCTGCACTCTAAAGGAACTTTGCTCATGACTGCTGTACAGGAAACCTGTCTTTATCACAGTTCCTTATATTCTTTTTCCATTCAATACCACACAGTCATACTAGGAGAAGGGGGACTGCTGTTGGTAAATGGCTTATCAATGAAATAGCCATTGATGTAATAACAATACACAGGTGACTGGTACAGTGTATTGAACAGCAATAGAAGGCAGTCACCCCTACTGAGAAAAATAACCGTAGAAAAAAATATAGCTGTACAGAAACAGGGATCAGTTTGCTCAAATTGAATTTAAAATACTCCACTTTTTGCTCCAATGGCTTCCATTTCTTCCGGATATATTTCCACTGTATATTAAAAATAATTATTTTGTAAAATCACATGGAACCTATCATAACCATACATAAGGAGATAGAACAGATATTAGAAAGCAGTCTGAACCAAACTTTCAGGGTCATGATAAGAGAGAAGTAAGATCACACACCAGCCCCAGGTTCTTATCCTGGTTTAGTTTAGAACGCTGTTCTCTGTTATGTTCTGCTCCACATCCCTGTCTCTTCTGGCTTGGCCTGCTTCCAAAGTAAATAGTCCTGCTTCTGCTTTAAGTCAGTAAACTGATAAAAAACCGTTAAAAAACACTCCTGTAGCATTCAGATTTTGTGAGAATTTGAGAGAGATTTTGGGGGGTTGGAATATTCACACCGTCTAAAGGTTAATGCGCCAATAACGCCTGGCTAATGCAGGTGATGTATGTCTGTTATGCCACTGACATTCAGGTGGGGAATTATAGCACCAGACTTCTACTCAGTAAAGGGCAGAGGTGGTTAGTTAATCTCCTAAGCTTTTCCCAAAACATGTATTTTCACTGGCTGCCTCTGTTAGATAATGTTGTTTTTGCTGAGGTCATGTTTGGTAGAGATAAACCAGTGTTTTGGGAGAATAATACCTGTGAGGATAAAAACAAAGAAATGAACAAACAAGCATAGAATGGAATTTACAACCTGACCCAGTTACACATGTTAGATGTTTCACCTCATTCTATTAGAATAACTACATGTGGCAGTATTACCACCTACTGTAGTATTATCTAATCCAACAGTTCATGTTTCCAGGGTTCGAGTTCCATCTTGCTTACCCTTGAAGAGTCCTTTGTCAGAGAGTGACAGGGCTACAGTAGGTAAAGAAAGTCTGTTGCTCAGGACACGTACTGTAGTGGAACTCAACCTGAGGGGAATATGAGTGTCAGGATGATTCTGAGGGCAGTTTAGTGCAGCTGCATTATGACAGACAACCTTAGACAAAGTCACAATGCAGCGGGTACAGTCTAATCATGCCATGGCATGCCATAACCAGTGTTGGGGAAGCTACTCTGAAAATATAGTTTACCAAGCTACTAATTACTTCACACTGGAAGAAGTTAAGCTACACTAAAGCTACCCTTAAGAAAAATATAATTTACTCAACTAAAGTTACTTAGTAGTTCACTGTCATAGACTACCAATTGCAAGAACATATCACTCTGGAGTCAGATGTTAACAGAATGTGTAATGTAGCCTATTAACCACAAAACTGTTTTAAGTAAGAATTAGGTTGGTCTAATGCCGAAAAATAAAGGAAATTCTTGCGTACTTCACCCATATTTTATTTTTGCAAAAAAAGTAGTGTAGTTCCAGTAGTTAGCTACACCGCTACTAAAAACAGTACCACACATTTAATTTAGTTCAACTACAACCAAGCTACTGCAAAATGTAGTTGCATTTCTAGCTGAACTACATGTAGTTCACTACTGCCCAACACTGCTAAAGACACACCTTGATTCTCTGGGGTGCAGGTTTACCACTCACTGCTACGAGGGTAGAGAGAGGGTACCATGAGATCATCTGACTGTAGAGAGGAGAGTGTCTTGTGTGAAGTAATGGTATGAATATATACTTCATGTCCGAATAGAGGATAAGAGGGGATTTTAAATAGACAGTAAATGCATGGTGGGGGGATGTTTTTCCCCTTGTTCTTTCCACTTATATTCAATTTTCTCTCTCTGTCGCTCTCTCTTGCTCTTTCTCTCACTCACTCACTCTCTCACACATATATACATTCTGTAGACTCCCTCTTGTTGGCATGGAGTCATGTCCCTATATTCAGAAAATAAGAAAATGTACCCATTATACAGTGCATTCGTAAAGTATTCAGACCCGTTGACTTGTTACATTACAGCCTTATTCTAAAATATATTAAATTGTTGTTTTTTCCTCATCAATCTACACACAATACCCCACAATGACAAAGCCAAAAGCAGTTTTTAGAATAAATAAAACAACTACGTAAATATCAGATTTACATAAGTATTCAGACCCTTTACTCAGTACTTTGTTGAAGCACCTTTGGCAGCAATTACAGCCTCGAGTCTTCTTGGGTATGACGCTACAAGCTTGGCACACCTGTATTTGGGGAGTTTCTCCCATCCTTCTCTGCAGATCCTCTCAAGCTCTGTCAGGTTGGTTGGGGAGCGTCGCTGCACAGCTATTTTCAGGTCTCTCCAGAGATGTTCAAGTCTGGCTCTGGCTGGACCACCCAAGGAGGCCACTATGTTCTTGGGGAGCTTCAATGCCGCAGAAATGTTTTGGTGCACTTCCCCAGATCTGAGCCTCGACACAGTCCTGTCTCGGAGCGCTACAGACAATTCCTTCGGCCTCATGGCTTGGTGTTTGCTCTGACATGCACTGTCAACTGTGAGACCATGTCTAATCAATTTAATTTACCATAGCTGGCCTCCAATCAAGTTGTAGAAACATCTCAAGGATGATCAATGAAACAGGATGCACATGAGCTCATTTTCGAGTCTCATATCAAAGGGTCTGAATACTTATGTAAATAATGTATTTCTGTTTTACGGTTTTATAAATTTGCTAAAATTTCTAAAAAGCTTTTTTCACTTTGTCATTATTGGGGATTGTGTGTAGATGAGGATTTTTTTCCAATTTAATCCATGTTAGAATAAGGATGTGATGTAACAAAATGTGGAAAAAGTAAAGGGGTCTGAATACTTCCCGAATGCACTGTATCAGTTATCATTCATTGAGGAAATCGCCCAGTAAAACGATGCCGTTTCGCGGGTTTAGGTTAAGGCGGAGCAGTCCAAGCATTAAAAAGGTGTTCCGGCTGTACTTTCCCCCTGGCTATTGTCACATGATTGTTGATACAATTGGCCTGATACTGATACAATTGGCCCTTATCGAAAGCAATTCCTGTCATTCTTGAGCCATTCTTTCATTGGAACCAAGCTGGATTCCTTATGATTTCATACAGTAGCACACAGTGGAAGTCCTGCTACAGTATATTTTGAGTCTTTGTACCTGCTAAAAGTGTTTGCCTTAAACTTTTTAGTCAAAATGTGTTTACCCACAGTAAGTGTGCAAACCGGACTCTGTTATCAAAAGAAAACTAGTGCTCTGTGGACTAAGGAGTGGAATGGAAATGTTTTTCCATCTCTACTGTAAATAGGCTGCCTTACTTTCATGTTACCTTCTATGGCAAAATACAAATTAGAGTGATTTTCTGTTATGTATCATGATTTCACCTGCATCTTGGGCCACACAGGGCAGGCTACTGGCTTCATGAAACATGTCTTCCTATGCACATCACATTCACACTGGGAAGGGGCTGATCTAAGGACTAAACACAACAGTAATAACCTGCTGGGTATCTTGACCACTTCATTTGCTGTGTATAGTATAAGTGATGGTGACCTATACACAAATCTTTTGGGAGTGGCAGAACTAATACACGATGGCTGACTTGCATCAACAGTGTAGGTCTATATTATGATAACGTGAATCTATGACCTTAAGTCTATTTATCAAAGAGACATTATCAGTTAATAGGATGAGTGATTGACGGTAATAGTCTCCTTTAATTTCCTTCCAGAAAATCCATTTTGCCATGCGGGAATGTCATTACACCTTTATCACAGCAGATTTCGGCTGCAGCTGGCGCTTTAAAGCCTTTCTCATTTTGGCAATACAGCAACTCTTTAATTCAGCTTTGAATAGATGTTGTTTTATTGGTGCATAATGGAGTGAGAAGACAGGGATTTTTCCCTGTGAATTATAGCTCTGTGTGTGATGGTATTGTGTGAAATGTCTGCTGGCAACCTATCACCTGAGATAAAAAGAGGGATTGGAGGCAGATGTCAACCTCAGAACTTGTTTACCTCAGTGGATTAATTGCGTCACTCACTCTGACTGGCAGTTCAAATTTCCTGTGTAAACAAATGTATGAGCATGATTTTGGCCCTGTGCACAAATATCACAATGTGCACATGCGGTCTTGTGCTAGTGCACAATAAATACATGCACATGTGCGCATGTGACACACATGCAAACACACACACACACACACACAGTCTTGTACAACTAACCTTGTGGGGACACAGAATCCAGTCCCATTCAAAATCCTATTTTCCCTAAGCCGTACCCTAACCTTAACCCTAACCCTAACCTTAACCCCCAAACCTAACCCTAGCTCCTAACCCTAAAACTAATGCTAGTTTCTAACCCTAAACCTAATTCTAACCCTAACACTAATTATCTCTTTCATCCTCTCTCTGTGTATTGTAATCAGAGCCAGCTCTTTATTGATGATGGTGTGTTTACAGAGCAGTGTCTTGCCTTCTCCAGTTACAGTTGAAGTCGGAAGTTTACATACACTTAGGTTGGAGTCATTAAAACTCGTTTTTCAACCACTCCACAAATTTCTTGTTAACAAACTAGTTTTTGCAAGTCGGTTAGGACATCTACTTTGTGCATGACACAAGTCATTTTTCCAACAATTGTTTACAGACAGATTATTTCACTTATAATTCACTGTATCACAATTCCAGTGTGTCAGAAGTTTACATACACTAAGTTGACTGTGCCTTTAAACAGCTTGGAAAATTCCAGAAAATGATGTCATGGCTTTAGAAGCTTCTGATAGGCTAATTGACATAATTTGAGTCAATTGGAGGTGTACCTGTGGATGTATTTCAAGGCCTACCTTCAAACTCAGTGCCTCTGCTTGACATCATGGGAAAATCAAAAGAAATCAGTCAAGACCTCAGAAAAAAATTGTAGACCTCCACAAGTCTGGTTCATCCTTGGGAGTAATTTCCAAACACCTGAAGGTACCACGTTCATCTGTACAAACAATAATACGCAAGTATAAACACCATGGGACCACGCAGCTGTCATACCACTCAGGAAAGAGACGTGTTCTGTCTCCTAGAAATGAACGTACTTTGGTGCGAAAAGTGCAAATCAATCCCAGAACAACAGCAAAGGACCTTGTGAAGATGCTGGAGGAAAAGGGTACAAAAGTATCGATATCCACAGTAAAACGAGTCTTATATCGACATAACCTGAAAGGCCACTCGGCAAGGAAGAAGCCACTGCTCCAAAACCGGAATAAAAAAGGCAGACTACGGTTTGCAACTGCACATGGGGACAAAGATTGTACTTTTTAGAGGAATGTCCTCTGGTCTGATGAAACAAAAATAGAACTGTTTGGCCTTAATTACCATCGTTATGTTTGGAGGAAAAAGGGGGAGGCTTGCAAGCCGAAGAACACCATCCCAACCGTGAAGCACGGGGGTGGCAGCATCATGTTATGTGTTGCTTTGCTGCAGGAGGGACTGGTGCACTTCACAAAATAGATGGCATCATGAGGCAGGAAAATTATGTGGATATATTGAAGCAACATCTCAAGACATCAGTCAGGAAGTTAAAGCTTGGTCGCTAATGGGTCTTCCAAATGGACAATGACCCCAAGCATACTTCCAAAGTTGTGGCAAAATGGCTTAAGGACAACAAAGTCAAGGTATTGGAGTGGCCATCACAAAGCCCTGACCTCAATCCTATAGAAAATCTGTGGACAGAACTGAAAAGGTGTGTGCGAGCAATGAGGCCTACAAACCTAACTCAGTTACCCCAGGTCTGTCAGGAGGAATGAGCCAAAATTCACCGAATTTATTGTAGGAAGCTTGTGGAAGGTTACCCGGAATGTTTGACCCAATTTAAAGGCAATGCTACCAAATACTAAGTGAGTGTATGTAAACTTCTGACCCACTGGGAATGTGATGAAAGAAATAAAATCTGAAATAAATAATTCTCTCTACTATTATTCTGACATTTCACATTCTGATGATCCTAACTGACCTAAGACAGGGAATTTTTACTAGGATTAAATATCAGGAGATGTGAAAAACTGAGTTTAAATGTATTTGGCTGAGGTGTATGTAAACTTCCGACTTCAACTGTATGTCACGCTTGATTGACGTCTGGCTGGATAGGGGATCGCATCTAAATCGAGACGAGAGAACTGAGGAGCACAGGTCTCTTTCTCAGTGAAAGACGAGAGGATAGATTTTAGAGTGGCCGAGTAAAATAAGAGGGATAGATGGAGAAGAGGAGTATTTTCTTTGATTTTGGAGTGAGCCACTGAATGAACATACGGGAGTATTGTCCCAGGGGACTCATTCTTCCTGAGTGGACGTGAAGTGTTTACAGAGGAATAAATATACCTCTCGCCGGGGGACCACGGCGGCCAGCTGCTCCGAGTCAAGTTTCCCCCAGAGATACTGATAGAGACGTACTGTTGCCTAGCCCTTCTCAGAGTCAGAGGGGAGTTCAGGCCTCGAGTCACGAGCCCCCCACCATTGGCCCTCAGTCATAGGGCCCATTGACAGGCCCCTACCTCCCCTAACAGTTGCCCAGAATCAGATTTCTCTCTGAGAGGGCTTATATCAGCACTCCATACCAGCTTGTCTTTTTAGGAAAGTATGACTTTCCCAGTAGTGATAGACCTCTTATTCTTCAAGAAGCTGCTCTGAGTCAAGTTTCCCTCTACCCTTAAGGTACCAAACATACGTCCTCCACATCTCCACCTTCCTCTACTTCCATATTCCTTGAATCCCATCTTCATCCCAACCATCATTTTCCTCAACTCCTCCTTCTCACATGTCACATGACTGGTGACCTTTTTACCTGCTCCCCAGTTCAAATACCAATGACACGCACAGGCATGCACACGTACACACCTGTCTCTGTCCATCTGCACCTGTCAGCCCTTACCCAGGTTAACCCAACGTGACAGGTAATGTAAACAAGCCACATCCATAGGGTAACATGAAATGCCTGTGGAATTTAGCCACTTGTCACTTACATTACATGCACACGTGTAACACATGCCACAAGCGCACACACACACTCATGATACACACATACTGAAACTGAGCTTAGAGTTCCAACACTCTCACTGCTGAGTTTAGTCTTAAAGATCATTAAACACTGTCTTTATGTTTCTCTTGAACATGAGGGATATTTCCACCTCTTAACCACCTTGCTTCAAATCCCCCCAAACATTCAACACTCTGCCACTTCACCTGGAGTGTCCGTGAGGTGTTTTCCACAAGTGACCCAGGATACCTTTCTGCACTGCCACTCAAGTGGTCTCAGTTGCCCCTGGCCATATCGTATTTAAAATCCAGATGTTTTTACACAGGGTTAGCGCATGTCTGACAGTCACTTTTCAGGCTGTTTGGGCAGTGACATTTGGTCAGCACTTCTCTTCAGTAGCATTGGTAGCACGCAGAGCTGTCAGCACAGTAGAGGGAGCTCTGCTCAGGGCTTTGGATAGGACAGAGAGCCAATGTTGTTCAGTGGCATCTACTCAACAGCCTGTCAACACTCTCCTTCACTCTTAGTCAACACACTGTATCAAAAATAAATACAAGGACTTGGAGAATGTGGTTTGTCAGCTGGAATAGTTATTGGATAGTCGGACCAGATTTATTTTCTGGCTTCCCAATTTGAGAGAACATGATTGATAAGTGAGAAGAACTAAACTGTTCTCTTGTTTTTTTGCGTTTTCCTATTTTATCACTCTTATTCCTTCCCTCTCAGTAACTCGGTGAATAATTCCTCACAGGAGCTTAAGAACTGTGCCTATTTCCAAATGCTATTGTGTCTCCTACAGCAGTCAGGCATACTGTATTGAATTTATTTCTGTTGTATATTTACCCAGTGCCACCCTGGGGGTGTATGTTCTGTAGAGCTTTTGTTTCAGGTTCCCGCACCTTAATATGCTTCTCTCCATGGTCACGGTGTTGTTTGATGTGGGTAGAACTATACCTATGTCCCTCTCACTGTTCCATACCTTAGGAGTACCTTTCAGACTCCAATTGTTCCTGTTCTTTAAGGCTGTGTCATCATGTGCCTCAGGAATCAATACATTCTCCAGACATATCTGTATGGTTGTGTATGGTCTCCTGCAGAAGGCCATACAAGTCGTTCTGGACACAGCGGGAATATGAAAGAGAGGGACTGAGGGGGCGAGACAAAGAGAAAGGGTCTTATCCCTTCCACTCAGAGAGGGAAGTCATTTGCGGCTGGTATCGTTCTGAGTCTCACTAATTACTGGCTAACAGGTTCCTCCTCACAGCTTCCATGTGGGGTATTTCAGCAAGGATGGATGCCTGCAATTAACTTTAATCCCATTTCTGTGAGCTACAATCTGAAGCCAGGCTTTTTACATGACCAGTCAGAGTTATATACCCCATGCACAAGGGAGGACTTGGTCGCATGAGTAATACTCCCTTCTGTTGATATTTGGAGTAAGTGTAAGATATGAAAGGTTTTTGTCTCTTAATAGAGGCCTTTGCTTTTTATCTCTCTCTCACCAGTAACATAGGATTACTTCTATCTGTTCAGAATGACTGTTCGCCTCGCTCACCAAAAGTCTTCAGCCCTGCTCAGTGGATCAGCAGATAATTGAGCTGTCATCTCAAGTCAAATACTAGGCAGGCAGACTGACAGTATGAAATTCATGCATGTCTCCACAGTGAGAGCATGTTGAATATCGAGACACAATATACTGAATTGGAAGTCTGGAGAACTGACAGCAATTACAATGGAATCTAAGGTGTCAAATCCAAATGAATCCAGAATTGAACTGCCTGGCATTCTAAACCAGACTGTTCCAGAGTCCTGTGAGATAATGAAGACTACACAGAGTTGTGAAGGAGCCAGTAAAAAGCCTGTAATGCAGTCCATAATGTGTCACAACTAAGAGCTGTGTATGTATCCCAGGGCTCTGTACTGGTTTATAGTCCAGTCTTCATGAAGCAGTAATAGAGTCTCTCCTCAGCTAATGTACAGCAGCCAGGTACTGAGGCACAGCTGTGTACAAACCGCCATAGTATAAAATCTGCTGCAAGACTCAATTTACCCAATGATGAGTCTGTAATTGCATGGACCAAAATAGAAAGAGCTATAACTAGAATGTGTGATTATGTGATGAAAGTAGATCTAAGGAGTTCACCTTCATCATTTTCAGTGAAATCATTGTAAAATGGACACTATTTTGTGAATTCATAGGGATGGAGTCTTTCAGAAGGTGCTTTGTCTCATGCTTTGGGCAGTCTGGTCTGCCCTCCATGTTCTCTCATGGCATGTTCAACTTAGTCAGAGCCCAGTCGCTCGAGTCCTCCAATCACTCTGTCAGCAGCAGGAGTCGCACTGATGACATCTATGGGGGGTGAGAGGTACTTAGTGGGTAACCCCCTCTTCACTCCATCATCTTGGGCAAGCAATCAATCAGTGCAACAGGAGAGCCAAGATCTAAGACTAGCTCCTCAGATCACTTTTCACTGTTCTCCACAATGATGATTCGTATTTCAGGGTTTTATGGCAAGATACGTTTTACTTCTCTTGTCTTGGATGTGGTGCTGACCCTAATCATCCTTATACTCCTGATTCCTGTGGTGCTCTATGTTGCAGTTTTTATTTGCAGATGTCTCTCTGTCTTTCTCGGTCTGCCTGCTGATGCCCAACCTACCATATAGGAAGGTAATTAATTAGTGCCTGGAGAGCAGAAATTAATTGCACTCCATCGCTCCCCAGGTCCACTGCAGGAAGAAAAGCATTTTTACATTTCAGTCATTTAGCAGACACTCTTATCCAGAGCGACTTACAGTAGTGAATGCATACATTTCATTTTCATTTAATGCATTTATTTATTATTTTTAATTTAATTTGTACTGGCCCCCCGTGGGAATCAAACCCACAACCCTGGCGTTGCACACACCATGCTGGCGTTGCAAACACCATGCTCTACCAACTGAGCCACAGCAGACAGAGCCTGGCGTAAACTACATCCTGCGTGTGTGTGTGCGCATGTGCATATGTGTGATTGTGTGTGTAGGACCGTTTTGTGTAACTCTGTACCAGTACACTGAACTGGGGAGGCTGGGTTATGGTGGAAAGGCTGATGGAGCTAATTAAACTATTATCCAGTCAGTGGTGACACAGCTTCCATGACACTAATAGAATGTGTACTAACATTTGTTTAGCTTTGCCAGTTACTCCCAGTCAAATGCCATCGGTGAAGACTGCGTATAAGAAATTACATCCCCCCCATACCATTGCAAGTCAGTGTGGGGGACATTTATAATACTGGAACTGTTGTATTTAGAGTGAAGACCAGGCTTTGCATGAACTCTACAAGGTGTCGAAAGCATTCCACAGGGATGCTGGCCCATGTTGACTCCAATGCTTCCCACAGTTGTGTCAAATTGGCTGGATGTCCTTTGGGTGGTGGACAATTCTTGATACACACAGGAAACTGTTGAGGGTGAAAAATCCAACAGAGTTGCAGTTCTTGACACACTCAAACCGGTGCGCCTGGCACCTACTACCATACCCTGTTCAAAGGCACTTCAGTGTTTTGTCTTGCCTATTCACCCTCTGAATGGCACACATACACAATCCATGTCTCAATTGTCTCAAAGCTTAAAAATCCTTCTTTAACCTGTCTCCTCCCCTTCATCTACACTGATTTGAAATGGATTTAACAAGTGACATCAATAAGGTATCATAGCTTTCACCTGGATTCACCTGGTCAGTCTGTCAGTCTAAGGCACTTCAATCTTTTGTCTTGCCCATTCACCCTATGAATGGCACACACAGTGACGTGTATTCATGGGTGCCAAGGGCTTCCCCAAAAATGTTCCAAGAAAAAAACATAAAATAATGTGTCTTTCGTCTCTCTATGGTTCACAGTTTTCCTTCAATGCGCAAGAGGCTGAATGTAACTCACCGGAGAAAGCATCTGAGCGATCGAAACTGCTCCCCTCTCTCTGTATGTGTAGGTCATCTATCTGATTCGGTCTTGTCAAAAATAGTATGATATTGTTGCCACCCATAGCATTGAATGCAAGGGAAGCCAGCGAGCATTTGGCCTCTCTTAATATATTTTTTTATACAATAATAGCCAATCAGCGTTGAGCTCAACTGTGAATGGTCTTGGCACACCCCCCCCAAAAGTGTCAAGGGAACCCAGTTTAGATTTGACTTTACACCAATTGACACAAACATTTTTTAACTGTTGCATATAGTTGTTGTTGTCCTCAAGTGGCTATCTAGCTAGCTAGCAAATATTGTCCCTTTCCAAATTAGCCATGGATGGAGATAGGGATTTGGACTTGTGGTTTTACTTAATTCTCCGTACTGGCCAATGATTATAACAGCGATTCTACTCCAACCATAAATTCTGGCCTGATAGGACGGAAGTTCAATATGTAGCTAGATGTAGTAAGCTAATGTTAACTAATAGTTGCCCATGAAGGAAGTTAGGCTCGCGAGCAAGCATTTTAGCCAAGTAGCCTAGGACAACAAAAACTAAAAGTGGGTACTGTATGACAGAGTGATAGACCGTTTAGGCAACATGAAAGAGAGGAGGACGGCATTGGCGCTTCTCTACTTACACACACACACACGCACACACGCACGCACAGTCTTGTATAAATAACCTCGTGGGGGACACAATTCAGTCCCATTCAAAATCCTGTTTTCCCTAACCGTAACCTTAACCTAACCCTAAACCTAACCCTAGCTCCTAACCCTAAAACTAACCCTAATACTAATTCTAACCTTAACCCTAAACCCTCTAGAAATAGCATTTGACCTTGTGGGGACTAACAAAATGTCCCCAGATGGTAAAATGTTTGTTTGTTTACTATTCTTGTGGTGACTTCTGGTCCCCACAAGTATAGTTACACACACAGAAATCAGTAGCATGGACAGCCACATGATATTTAGCTATTTAGTTGATTAGACTAAATAGTTTTTGGAATCATTTAGTTGTCACTGTATTAGACTAAGCATAGGTGATTTGATGATGTTGAAATGGTGCTGGAATAGTGGAGGCAGCTTCTGATTTCTTTGCGACTTGCAATAACTCTCCGGTGTTCTAAGTCAATAATTGTTTAGTTGTCAGAAAAAGTCGGAAAAATTAACTTCATTGAGCATGCTGTAGGTCTTGTAACTGTTTGTTACATGCGATATGCTTTGTCGACTTCACCAGACTGATGTTGCTCTCTGGTTTTGTGATGAAACAAAGATGTGGTTGAATTTATTCTGCCACTCTGTCTTCTTATGTTTTTCTGCCTTACACAGAACCCAAACCGGCTGCTCGTGTGCGCCATCGTGCATACATTTATTTTGGCCCCCCACACCAAACGCGATCACGACACGCAGGTTAAAATTTCAAAACAAACTCTGAACCAATTACATTAATTTGGGGACAGGTCGAAAAGCATTAAACATTTATGGCAATTTAGCTAGCTAGCTTGCACTTGCTAGCTAATTTGTCCTATTTAGCTAGCTTGCTGTTGCTAGCTAATTTGTCCTGGGATGTAAACATTGAGTTGTTATTTTACCTGAAATGCACAAGGTCTTCTACTCCGACAATTAATCCACACATAAAACGGTCAATCGTTTCTAGTCATCTCCCCTCCTTCTAGGCTTTTTCTTCTCTTGACTTTATATTGCGATTGGCAACTTTCATAAATTAGGTGCATTACCGCCACTGACCTCGTTCGTCTTTTAGTCACCCACGTGGGTATAACCAATAAGGAGATGGCACGTGGGTACCTGCTTCTATAAACCAATGAGGAGATGTGAGAGGCAGGACTTGCAGCTCGATCTGCGTCACAAATAGAACTGACTTCTATTTTATTCCTAGGCAACGCAGATGCTCGTTGGCCCGCGCGAGCAGTGTGGGTGCAATAATTGAATAACATAGATTTCTAAATGTATTTTGCAACGCTCGCTCACGTGACGCGAGCGGTGTAGTCAGCCTGTTAGGCCTATACACAGGATCACGGTGGCAAGGCATACGTATGAACTAACAGGTTAAAGAGCAAACTATGCAATTATCACAGCACATGCTGTAGGTTATAATATAGCTTTTTTTTCCTGGCTTGTCTTCCCCAGTGATTTTACCCATGCACCGTTACTGGGCACACGTACACAATCCAGGCTTAAAATCCTTCTTTAATCTGTCTCCTCCCCTTCATCTACACTGATTGAAGTGGATTTAACAAGTGACATCAATAAGGGATCATGATTTCGTGATGTTTTGTGTACTCAGTGTATGTATATATTATGGTGACCATGGCCATTTGGCTGACCATCACGGGCATAATTGAGTCGTTTAAACCATTTGTATCGATTGCGAGTGTATGGGGCTATACAGTCACAGCTTGTACGTGGGGTGAGACACATTTCCCCTTCATGATCAATGCCTGTACCCCTCTGTGTTTGAATTGCACAAATCCATACTCTTGTGTGTTCCTATTGGGGGAAAAATAAGGTTATGATTGGCAGGGCATAAGGAGCGCTCTCTAGAGACCTTCAGTTACGAAATGAACCTGGCAATTTTTAAGATACTTTATTAACTGGAGCTGATAAAGCGTGAGGTAGAGAGGGTGCCGCTCTAGCAGGGGCTGTGCATGCTGTGTGTAGGCTACTGTGAGTGAGCGAGTAACATGGGGAGCAGGGAGGTGGGGGGGAGAGACGAGAGACAGCAACCAATCAAGCCGACTCACGCTATAGTATAATAACAGCTGCCATAGCTAAGTTATTTATCATCCAGGTTATTTATCATCCTATACATATACGTAGTGCCCGTCTTGACTGCATCAAACACAGGTAGCCTAGTGGTTAAAGCGTTGGGCCAGTAACTGAAAGGTTGCTAGATTGAACCCCCGAGCTGACAAGGTTAAAATCTGTTGTTCTGCCCCTGAACAAGGCAGTTAACCCACTTAACTGACTTGCCTAGTTAAATAAAGGTTTAAAAAAAAAAAAAAAAGTGAGAAGCTAGTTAAGCTAGCTAGCCTAATTGAGGCAGCATCTGCTTTCTTGTCCTACACATTTACAAACAACAACAACTCCATTCAGAACATTAAGTAGCAGCCTACCTGTTAGCTCTTGGTCGTTGTAGCTATCATTTTAACTTTTAATTCTGTAATTTTAATTCCATCTTCCATTGATTAGATATATCCTAACTTTTGCCATACATGGAGATTGTAGCCTATTGCCGCATTGATGATTTATGATCGGCCAACAACAAGCTACATGCGCCACTCTCGTGAAAAGCAAGAGCTGCAGCATAAATGATACAATTTCTCTGTCTCTCTCTCCCGCTGTCTCTCTATACACACTGCAGCAGTCTCGTTCGGATCTGATAAATTACACATACCCAAGACCTGTGACATTATTTAGAATTCTGGATCCAGACCCGCTCGGGTCTTGGGTATTTCGGATACAGGTGGATCCGTGAAGCACTCTCGCCTACAGTCTGTCTAAAGAAACCCCATCTCTGCTCTGAATCCATGGGCAGGCTCCAAAAATAAACTGTTGATAAATCTATTGGAAAATATGCTTTCAGATATAGTTGCACCTGTGATGTTTTGTTAAAGGGCAAAACCACATATTCATCCTCTCCAACACCATACCAGTGTCTACACACAGTACATGACCAAAAGTATGTGGACACCATGAAATACAGCCCCAGACCATTAGTCCTCCTCCACCAAACTTTATAGTTGGCACTATGCATTGGGACAGGTAGCGTTTTCCTGGCATCCGCCAAACCCAGATTTGTCCATTGGACTGCCAGATGGTGAAGCGTGATTCATCACTCCAGAGAACACGTTTCCACTGCTCCAGAATCCGAAGCTTTATACCACTCCAGCCGACGCTTGGCATTGCGCCGGCGATCTTAGGCTTCTGTGCGGCTGCTCGGCCAAGGAAACCCATTTCATGAAGCTCCTGACAAACAGTTATTGTGCTGACGTTGCTGCCAGAGGCAGTTTGGAACTCGGTAGTGAGTCTTGCAACCGAGGACAGACAATTTTTACATGCTACGTACTTCAGCACTCTGCGGTCCAGTTCTGTGAGCTTGTGTGGACTGCCACTTCGCGGCTGAGCCGTTGTTGCTCCTAGACGTTTCCACTTTACAATAACAGCACTTACAGTTAAGCGGGGCAGCTCTAGCAGGGCAGAAATTTGATGAACTGGCTTGTTGGAAATGTGGCATCCTATGACGGTGCCACGTTGAAAGTCACTGAGCTCTTCAGTAAGGCCATTCTACTGACAATGGGTGTGGCTGAAATAGCTGAATAAATTAATTTGAAGGGGTATCCACATACTTCTGTATATATAGTGTATGTGGAAACGACTCGTTTCTATGATCTGTGGTTAAAAAGATAAGCAGAAAGGTCCTAAAAAATACTTCTCTGTGACACCACAGGGTAGGATTAAAAGAACCTTCAACAAGTTTCTAGCCAGAGGGAGGGTATTTTCTTGCTTTCCACATCACTGCAAATGTCATAGTGTTTGAAAATCGCTGTTTTTAAAATGTTTTAACTTTTGGAGATGCCATCGGGTAGAACTTTTTAACTTCATATTATATTTTTTATAGATAGAAACAGTTTTACGTAAAGATTTGAGTGAGGACAATGGCCAACCGTCGCTGAACAAAGTTATTGATATTGTATTCATATTAGCCGCAGTGTTTCAGTGGGTCAGGCTATTGAATTATGAACTCTACTATTGACTAAATTGTCATGTTGTACAGCAACGTGCATTGATTGTCCATTCTCTAAATACTTTGGCCAAACACAAGGCCAGAGATCATTCTATGTTCTCTCTATTGCCATCTCTCTTTTTCCTATTTTAAGCTCTATAGTGGCTAAGGTTGTGGTTATATTTGTATTAGGAGATGATCATCTGGACCATTTGATCCGCCACAGTAGCTGGCCATTTTGGCCAAACATAACAAGTACAGTGTGTCATAGAAGGGTGTTATGTCTGTGCAATATGTTTATCACACTATTACCGAACCTGTACAAGTTTTGAACCTTTCCTGATAAATGTCTTTACTTTGAACATCCAGCCGTGCAACCTTTTTGAAGGCGCTCAAATCTGAGGAGTAAAACCATATTTAGACCATATTTAGATCTCTAGCACAAAAAAAATCTTCAGATCTTGTGTAAAAGAATGCCAGAAATAGCTATACATGAAACATTCCTCCATCCTGACAGGTATGTCCAAGGATAATCACTGTATGTTCGTTCACCTTGTTGTGATTAAAAGTAACGGTACTTTTATGGTGTAACATGCTATCCAGAAAAGCTTTGCTAAGAACGCCTACAAATAAATTGGGTCATGCTTGCGATTCTAAAAATAGATCCACGGGCACAAAAGACTTTTCATGTGTGAATTTTTCCTACACAGCATTCAGTGTAGCCTATCTTTGGGACAGAATAACATCAGGAGTCTGTGTATTGGTTGGACTCCCTGAGTGGTGCATCATTCTGGTGGCTGGCGATGGAAAATAACCATGCAACAATATAGCCGGCTTCAGCCCAAAAACTTTTCCTGTCAACAGACGCATATGTAGAATCTCTAGGAAATCAACATACCAGATGTAAAGTAAAATGTGACTCGCTATCAAATAAACAATGTGACCCTCATGTGAGGTGTGTGGTCTAATGGCAGCCCGCTGTCTAACTCAACAGGAATATGGTGCTGTTCAGACAAAAGTTGGATTCAGATGTTTATTTGATAGCGAGGGACACGTTTCACTTTACATCTGGTTAGTAGAATTCTTAGAGATTCAGACAGGAAAAGTGTCAATACAGGACTAAGATTGAATCCTAAGACACCGGCTCTGATGCTCATCGGATGTGGCAGGGCTTGCAAACTATTAAGGATTACAAAGGGAAACCCGGCTGAGAGCTGCCCAGTGACGCGAGCCTACCAGACGAGCTAAATGCCTTCTATGCTTGCTTCGAGGCAAGCAACACTGAACCATGCATGAGAGCACCAGCTGTTCCGGACGACTGTGTGATCACGCTCTCCGTAGCCGATGTGAGTAAGACCTTTAAACAGGTTAACATTCACAAGGCCGCAGGTCCAGATGAATTACTAAGACGTGTACTCAGAGCATGCTCTGACTAGCTGGCAAGTGTCTTCACTGACATTTTCAACCTCTCCCTGACCCAGTCTGTAATACCTACATGTTTCAAGCAAACCATCTTAGGCCCTGTGCCCAAGAACACCAAGGTAACCTGTCTAAATGACTACCACCACGTAGCACTCACATATGTTGCCATGAAATGCTTTGAAAGGCATGGCTCACATCAACACCATCATCCCAGAAACCCTGAACCCACTCCAATTCCAACCCAACAGATCCTCAGATGACGCAATCTCTATTGCACTCCACACTGCCCTTTCCCACCTGGATAAAAGGAACACTTACAGTATGTGAAAATGCTGTTCATTGACTACAGCTCAGCGTTCAACACCATAGTGCCATTCAAGCTCATCACTAAGCTAAGAACCCTTGGATTAAACACCTCCCTCTGCAACTTGATCCTAAATTTCCTGATGGGCCGCTCCCAGGTGGTGAGGGTAGGCAACTACAACCGCCACGACGCAAACACCATCAATAAGTTTTCCGACGACACGAATGGTGGTGGCCCGATGAGACGTCCTGGCACCTCACTACCAGGTCTCTGACCTCCTCCCTATAGGCTAACAACGTCTCTCTCAATGTGGGCAAGACAAAGTAGCTGATCGTGGACTACAGGAAACGAAGGGCTGAACATGCCCCCATTCACATCGAAGGTGCTGTAGTGGAGCAGGTCGAAAGCTTCTAGTTCCTTGGTATCCACATCACTAAGGACCTATCATGGTCCAAACACACCAACACAGTCGTGAAGAGGGCACAACAACATTTCTTCCCCCTCAGGTGGCTGAAAAGATTTGGTATGGGCCTTCAGATTCTCAAAAAGTTCTACAGCTGCACCATTGAAAGCATCTTGACTGGCTGCATCACTGCTTGGTATGGTAACTTCTTTGCATCCAACCGCTAGGCGCTAAAGAGGGTAGTGCGTACGGCATAGTACATCACTCGGGCCGAACTCCCTGCCATCCAAAACCTCTATACCACACGGTGTCAGAGGAAGGCCCACATAATTGTCAGACTCCAGCCGCCGAAGTCATAGACTGTTCACTCTGCTACCGCACAGCAAGCGGTACCAGAGCGCCAAGTCTGGAACCAAAAGGCTCCTAAACAGCTTCGACCCCCAAGCCATAAGACATATTTATTTATTGTTTTTTTATGCTGACTCTCTTGCACTGGCTCTATGCACACTCACTTGACTCTACCCACGCACGCACTCACACATACTACACTGCCACTCCAACACACACACACACACACACACACACACACACACACACACACACACACACAGACACTACATAAGCACACACACACACACACACACACACACACACTTGCATATTTACACCACACACTCACACATAGACACACTTTCACACTCTTCCCAGATGCTGCTGCTACTCTGTTTATTATCCTGATTGCCTAGACACTTTTAACCCTACCTACATGTACGTACTGTATTATCTCAATTACCTCACTTATCTCATACCCCTGCAGATTGACTCAGTACTGGTACTTGTATTTAGCCTCGTTATAGTTACTGTCTCCTTTTTTATTTAGCAAATATTTTTCATACTTTTTAACTCTACATTGTTGTTTAGGGGCTCATAAATAAGCAGTTCACTGTAAAGTCTACACTTGTTGTATTCGGCGCATGTGACCAATAAAATTTGATTTGACAATAACAACAGGATATTAAAACAGATAAATAAGTAGGAACGACCAGTGTCATAAAATCATCTTGAGATTGGTTGTCCTGACAAATTGCTTTTTCTGTCAAACATATCCTAGCTCATTTTGTGATGTTGCATTGTGGAATTCATATACATTGTATTGCATTACTTACTAGTTGGTAGAGGGATGTTTTAAGTCGTTTTATAGAGTAGGAATAAATTATGTTGTGGTATTGTTGTTGGCTCATGATGTTGCTGTGTCATAATGTAATAAAGTAAGGTGTTACTCTGGTTTAGTGAAACTGTGTGATGCCATTATGCCACAAAATGAACTTGTAATCTTAATGGTGCTACAATACCGACCTCTGAGAATACCTATCCCCAGGTATTGGTAGCTGAATAAGTGTGCCATCATTGGAAAGCACAGCTGGCACACTGCTGGGAAATGCAATGGATTTACTTCAACACTGAACACAGATGTTAACGTGTTCTGGCTCATTGCGTTCTCGTCACCCTCCCTCGCCTAACTGCAGAGGAGGGGTAGTGTGACTGTGGTGTGGCTTTTTCTATGGGTCTCTGTAAAGATACAGTAGGCTCGGCATGGCTCCTTTCGTGCTAAACCCCCAGAACGCTTGGCTGACTGATTGGGCAACTGGCTAGCGCTGTTCTGGAGGCTTCCGTTGTCTCCTGTCCCAGGGGTTTTTACTACGCCTGCAGCAGCTTCACATGGTGAATGACAAACAGATGCCAGGTACAGGCTAGGGATGCATTGCTTCACAGGACATGCTAATCAAAATGGCTATTTCCATTCTGTTTTGCCCCCGCCTAAGCTAACAGCAAATTACTTAAACATAAAAATACAGCTAGGCCCACACACCCTTGTTGTCACGTTCTGACCAGTAAAGGGGTCATTTGTTATTGTAGTTTGGTCAGGACGTGGCAGGGGGGTATTTGTTTTATGTGGTTCGCGGTGTGTGTTTGTGTAGAGGGGTGTTTGTTTAGAGTTTCCGGGGTTTTGGTCTATGTTAGTGTATTTCTATGTTAAGTCTAGCCTATGTTTAGTTAATTGGGATTGGGCATTCAATTGGAGGCAGCTGTCCCTTGTTACCTCTGATTGAAGATCCTATGTATAGGGGTGTGTTTGTTATGGGAATTGTGGGAGGTTGTTTGTGCATTGCTGTGTGGTCCCTGTAGTACTGTGCGTTTGTGTGGTTTCTTGTTGTGTATTTTCAGTGTTCTTTATTAAAAGTTAAAATGAGCACTCAACCCGCTGCATCTTGGTCCACTTCCTACAACGACCGTTACACTTGTTCCCACAGAAACATCCTGCTGTTACATGTTCTGTAGCTGGTCTTGGAGTGTCTTTTCTACAACGTCTATCCTGGGTGTCAATCTAAAGAGTCTATACTTCCATGCAAAAATCTGAGATTTTCTCTCTGATGATCTACTAAGACTGAGGAAGCCCTAATAGGATTAATGTGAGGCTTTGAGCTCTGTGGGAGTGAAAGGCAGACAGGCACCCTGTGGTTGGTCCTGGCCCTGGACCTGCTCTCATCTCCTCTGCCCTGCTCTCCTCTGCTGACTACAGAGAACACCCTCCACAGGCACTGACCTCAGTGGCCTCAACACTTATTCTGCCAGCCAGTGGGTCAGTGTCTCAATGGGTCTATGATGAACTGTAACCCTGAAAGAACCCACAACCACAATACAGTGATTGTATAGCATTATGGGTATTGCATTGAGACTAGGAATAAGTAGCTGTATACAGAGAAATAAAGAAATATAAAAAATACAGTATGGCTTTACCCTGACCAGTTTGCTGATGAGTGGGAAGGAATCAGTGATTTATATATACACTAGATGACTAATAAGGGGTGATGTGTTGAAGCCACTGTGCCTCCAACATGGCACTTCCTCATCGTCGTAAAAAATATTTTGGAAGCTATAGAAATGGATGTATTAATGTCTACATTTGTTTTTGCCGCATTTATTATATTAGACACCTTAATGCATACTTCTAAATTATATTATATGAGCTAAACATACAAATACATTTAGTTGAAATATTTACATTTTTCCTTAAAGTAACATTTTTAGAGATGACTAATGTTACTGATCCCACTACACCACTACACAAAATACTTATAAATAGCCAATAAATAGCATCAGAAATCCACGGTTAATATACATCATTGGAGGGGATGGGTTGAGAGCACTTGTAGGAAGGTGAGTTGGGATGAGGGCAATTTATTTTTTATTTTTTGCATTCTGCATGGGGCGGTTGATTGGTTGGCAGTTGATTGGACCAGACCCTCTCTCTGTAAAATGGCTGCTGTTATCGACTGATGATTTACCCATGCTGCTGATTGCCTTTCCACCTGCTGACTTGATCGACTCCCAGGAAAATTGTGAAGGAGGAAGAGAGCTAGAGAAAGTGAGCTAGAGACAGACAGGCAGTCAGGCAGGCCACCAGGCAGACAGGCAGACAGGCAGACAGGCAGATAGGCAGACAGACAGACAGACATCAAAGAGATCAGTGTCAATGCTTTTGGAAAATCGAGAAATAGTCACATCTGGAAAATATATATAAATTGTTGTGGTGAAATGACACCAATAGACCAACATGTGCTGTTTTGTGGCTCTGTGAGCTGTGTTAGTTGCATTTGAACCCCTCTGCCTTCAAGCCAGGTGTGGCTGTTGGCATGCACCGGTGTTTGTATACCTGCTGTTGCGTTATCACGGACGTGATCAATATTTCCTGGGCCATCAATATTTAATACACTCCTTTGCAGAAATCACCCACCATTACCTATTGATCAGTCACAGCCCAGACTGTGTGAAAACAACACTCTTCCAAGGGCAGCAGTTTGCACAGAGGATGGTGCTAACTGAAAGTCCACAGAGAACGGTTTGTATATACTGTACCATACATCATATCCCAAACAAAAGTGTTGGTTATCTCCCACTTTTCCTCCAAGAGTGTGGCCTATCTAGACCCAGAGCCTGTTAGAAGTGGAGAGGTGATGGATCACCCTATGTCTCTGAGTCAGAGTTTGACTGTAGTGAAATGTGTAGAGACGGTGTCATCCAGTAGGAACTGTCAAACATTGGTCTGATTCTGTCTGGACCATTGGTAAAGAGCTGATATACATTTACAGTAATGAGACATTGAAGCTTTAGCTCATATCAATGGTTTTCAATGGACTGAGAAGAAAAATTTGCATTACGCAAAAAGTGATGGGGTGAGGTGTTTCACTGTAACAGGTGTTTGCATTACATTGGTAGTAGCAGACATGTGTATTACATTTCTTGTTCTTTGTCTCTTCTATAGAGACAGTGATGGACACGCGGACGGCCACAGCGGAGCTGGGTTGGATAGCGTATCCTGCCTCTGGGGTAAGACCACTCCTCATCTAGACCTCATTTTAACACTCACCAACCATCCTCTCCTTCCCTCTCCTTGACATCTAAACTTTTCCACAATCTCAAAAAGCTTCCCTGAAAGTTGAGTGGTAGAGTGTATTGTTGATGCCACAGTGAGATGAATGGCCAAAGAAAGTGTTCAGATGCCCATAGTCTGCTCTCAGGGCCTAACAACACACTCACCAGCTAACGAGCTCACTTCATTCTGCTGCCACATGACTGACTGGCTCACAGACAGCCATCTCTGGGAGATGTAGTGATTTGTGACCATGTTCTTCTTCCTCTTAAAAACATATTTGTCATTCATAGGCGCTGGCTGGCAGATTGGTTCTGAGCTGTAGTTTTCTGAGCCACGTTAAGTGGAAAGACAGAATGTGCATCCCCTGTGTCTCATGCAATCAGGAGAAATAATGTATTGCACCGTCAGTGTGTGTACCCCAAGGGAATACTTTAGTTTGAGCACACTTAGATTCCAATTTCAAGCCTGCCAACAGCTTAATTAAAACACTTATATCTCGTTCTGAACAATTAAGTTCTACTTATGTGCTACAATAAGTGAAACATTAAACACCAGAATTGGCCAAATCCAGATGAGGAAAATAAATGCCAGAGGTCCTTGTTTGCATGAACAGTTGTGAAAGCTTTAACGTGTCATTATTTACACACAAGATTAGATTCTGTTGAATGTATGTGCATTCCATTAAGATTCATTACAATTCACAATGCCATATTCATATCGACATTGATAGTGATTTAAAAAAGTTCAAGCATAAAAAGTCTCGTACTTCGATGATTACAGAAACCAATTTCGTTTTTTTTTCTTTTAGATAAAAAGTATTTTCAACCAGTGTGTTTTACAAAATGGAAAATGTATAATTTTCTGCCAAATGAGACACATTTAGGCCCTTAAGGTTTGGTGTTTATGGTAATGTGATTAATGAGATTAATTTAAATAAATGTAGATTATATTCAGCAATGTTTAATCTATTGCAATTGTGAATGGTTTCAGGCTGCCCTCTGTCAATGAGTCATTTGTAAATAATGAGTAATTCTCTGAAAGCTGCCACAGGTCTTAGTCATGACCACAATTATTTCATTAGGATATTATGTTCATTTGACAGGCAGAAAATGGCATTAGAAATATGACTGGAAACTCTGCCAACTATACTGTCAACAGAAAGAGAATATATAATAATGAGGTTCTAAGAGGGGGTTGAATGTAGAATATGTACATGCAGAATGTATATTTAACAGATAGGTCCACACTGTTTGACTCTGCATTAGCTTTGATCCTGCTGCAACCAGCACCTTGCATAGATAGCAAGGGCTTTCAAAACCAAGAAAATGGAGGGTCAGTGATGTTTCCTCCTTTAGATAGATAGTGTGTGGTGAAACATAGGCAAGTTCCCGGAGCTAGATGCTCTACTGCAGTAAACGTTTAGTGGGTTAGAGAGAAACAATGAATACAGCTGGGTTTTGGTGGAGAGGTTCAGATTCTTCTAGCCATACATGTGAAGCTGAGACTCGCAAGGGTCATAGTTAATTTGCTAGTTTGAGAGAGAAAATTGTGCACCTCCCCAAGTGGTTATAATTTAACGCTCGTCCATGTTATAGTTGTTAAAAATAAACATGGTTGAGCTATGGAAGACATGCCAAAGTATCTGATAATGTTTAATGCAAAACTGGTCCTTCTGTGCAAATAAAACTCCATGACCATTAATTAACCTTTTGCTGAGTATCTATTTGATTGCATACCGTAAAGGACTCCTGGTTGTCTGATGATGCTATTACTGTAAGTTGCTACAGAGCTGGAGTCAGATTTCTCATTTCAAATTGAGAGAGCCTATTCATTTCATGATGGCTTGTCATTGTAATTGAATTGTACACTTCTTGGCAATCACAGTGACATTATGAATCATTCAGTTCAAAGGAGAACACTCCCACATACATACCACTCTCATGAAGGGAAACGTCTCCTGTTAATGTCTACATGAGTAAAAGAGACACGTTAAGATAGTAGTATACAGTGCATTCCGAAACTATTCAGACTCCTTGACTTTTTCCACATTTTCTTACGTTACAGCCTTATTGTAAAATGTTTTTTTGTCAAATAAATCCTCATAAATCTACACACAATATCCCATAATGACGAAGTGATTACAGGTTTTTAGAAATTTTAGCAAATGTATTAAAAATGAAAAACAGATACCTTATTTACATAAGTATTCAGACCCTTTGCTATGAGATTCAGGTACATCCTGTTTCCATTGATCATCCTTGAGATGTTTCTACAACTTGATTGGAGACCACCTGTGGTAAATTCAATTGATTGGACATGATTTGGAAAGGCGCACACCTGTTTATATAAGGTACCACAGTTGACAGTGCATGTCAGAGCAAAAAACAATCCATAAGGTCAAGGAAATTGTCAGTAGAGCTCCAAGACAGGATTGTGTCGAGGCACAGATCAGGGGAAGGTTACCAAAAGATGTCAACAGCATTGAAGGTTCCTAAGAACACAGTGGCCTCCATCATTCTTAAATGAAAGAAGTTTACAACCACCAAGACTCTTCCTAGAGCTGGCCACCCTGCCAAATTGACCAATCGGGGGAGAAGGGCCTTGGTCAGGGAGGTGACCAAGAATCCGATGATCACTTTGACAGAGCTCCAGAGTTCCTCTGTGGAGATGGGAGAACCTTCCAGAAGGACAACCATCTCTGCAGCACTCCACCAATCAGGCCTTAAAGGTAGAGTGGCCAGACGGAAACCACTCCTCAGTAAAAGGCACTTGACTGACTGCTTGGAGTTTGCCAAAAGGCACCTAAAGGAATCTCAGACCATGACAAACAAGATTCTCTGGTCTGATGAAACCAAGATTGAACTCTTTGGCTTGAATGCCAAGCGTCACGTCTGGAGGAAACCTGGCACTATCCCTACAGTGAAGCATAGTGGTGGCAGCATCATGCTGTGAGGATGTTTTTCAGCGGCAGGGACTGGGAGACTAGTCAGGATCGAGAGAAAAATGAATGGAGCAAAGTACAGAGAGATCCCAGATGAAAACCGGTTCCAGACCACTCAGGACCTCAGACTGGGGCGAAGGTTCACCTTCCAACATGACAACGACCCTAAGCACACAGCCAAGACAATGCGGGAGTGGCTTCGGGACAAGTCTCTGAATGTCCTTGAGCGGCCCAGCCAGAGACCGATTTGAACCCGATCGAACATCTCTGGAGAGACCTGAAAATGGCTGTGCAGTGATGCTCCCCATCCAACCTGACAGAGCTTGAAAGGATCTGCAGAGAAGAATGGGAGAAACTCCCCAAATACAGGTGTGCCAAGCTTGTAGCATCATACCCAAGAAGACTATGCTGTAATCACTACCATAGGTGCTTCAACAAAGTACTGCGTAAAGGGAACTGAATACTTATGCAAATATGACATTTCAGTAAAACAAAAAATATATTGCAAGAATTCCGAAAAACATGTTTTTTCTTTGTCATTATGGGGTATTGTGTGTAGATTGATGAGGGGGAAAAAACAATTCAATCCATTTTAGAATAAGGCTGTAACGTAACAAAATTTGGAAAAAGTCAAAGGGTCTGAATACTTTCTGAATGCACTGTATCTCAGTACTACATATACAGTATGTAGCCTACAATTGTGCTCCATATTTATTTTATCTGAGCATATATTTTTCTCTGGCAAATAGATCACAAAAGAGAGCAGAGAATGGAGTGACATGGAGTGATAGGCTATTATGGTATGATAGGCAGGAGAGGATCTTAAATCATTATATTTTCTTTTATCCATAGGCACCTAAGCTCACACTGTAACAGCAGTATATTGTTGTATGTGGAGGTCAGTGTGAGTGCAGGTGAGGAGGGGTAATTTAATGGAAAACCACCTTAAAGTATTCTTGTGTGAGAGAGAAGGCGGAGATACTTTAGGAGCAGGAGGCATTGAGGGAAGAGGGGATAGGGGGAGGGGGTTCACAGTGGATATCACACAGATGCTACATGGGCACTCAGCTGCACTGAAAGTCCAGGTGTGGGGTTGTTCAGAGGGCAGGTGGTGGTTGTGGTGGTCATGGGTTAAGGGAGGGCATCACTGATCTTTATGTAGATACTCATAGGTGTATCATGATTGAAATATATCAAACCGTTTGGGGTTTTCAGTGAAAGAAGACCATATAAGATGCTGAATTAGGCCCAGTACATTCTCCTGGTCAGGGCAAGGCTCTGTAGACACAACAGATATCTGGGGGTTACTTGGGTACACAGTCTTTTCTCTGATCCATAATGGGCTGTGTTCCACATGGAGTCAGAGGCCTGCTGCTATTCTCATCCTCCCCTTCCAGAAACAATGAATATCTGACAGATAATCCCTGCCCATTCATCCTCATGGAAATACTGGACTGCTCATGCACCTGTTTAATTTACTATGGAGGAAATGAACTGGAAATGACTAAATTGAGAAGCTGTGTAAGTATGTGTGTTCACACGCGCGCTCGTACTCATCCATGCGTGCACATGTACCTGTCCACGTGCATACGGGCTTGTTGGGTGTGTATGGGATGTACAGAGATTTGGGTGAGTGTGAGAAAGGAGTGGGAACAGAGGAGACCTCCTGTGGAGAGCCTGTATCATCCCTTCATCATCTCTCCATCCTCTGATCCACCGGGAGGACTCCCTATGGAGTCAGAGTGTATCCCTCGCTTACATTCCCACCACACTCTCCTCCTCTGCACCTAGCTCTTCTTATGAAGTCTGCTCTCTGCCTCCCCAAAAACATGCCCAACATGGATGTTGATCATTACATGTTTAACCTGTTGACGTGTAATAAAATCAGAAGTGAGATATGACAGAACTTCCAGCCTCTTGTAGCTATTGCTTACGTTACACAAACATTTAGAGCCTGGTTTTACTTTAGTCAAGAACCCATTGTAATTGTATCTAATATATTCTACCACTACATACATAATATACACTGAGTATACAGCTTCTACCCCCAAGCCATAAGACTCCTGAACATCTAATCAAGTGGCTACCCAGACTATTTGTATTGCCCCCCCACCCATCTTTTACACCGCTGCTACTCTCTGTTGTTATCATCTATTCATAGTCACTTTAATAACTCTACCTACATGTACATATTACCTAAATTACCTCGACTAAACGGTGCCCCCTCACATTGACTCTGTACCGGTACTCCCTGTATATGGTCTCGCTATTATTATTTTACTGCTGCTCTTTAATTACTTGTTACTTTTATTTCTTATTGTTATTCGTAATTTTTTTTAAATATACTGCTCAAAAAAATAAAGGGAACACTTAAACAACACATCCTAGATCTGAATGAAAGAAATAATCTTATTAAATACTTTTTTCTTTACATAGTTGAATGTGCTGACAACAAAATCACACAAAAATAATCAATGGAAATCCAATTTATCAACCCATGGAGGTCTGGATTTGGAGTCACACTCAAAATTAAAGTGGAAAACCACACTACAGGCTGATCCAACTTTGATGTAATGTCCTTAAAACAAGTCAAAATGAGGCTCAGTAGTGTGTGTGGCCTCCACGTGCCTGTATGACCTCCCTACAACGCCTGGGCATGCTCCTGATGAGGTGACGGATGGTCTCCTGAGGGATCTCCTCCCAGACCTGGACTAAAGCATCCACCAACTCCTGGACAGTCTGTGGTGCAACGTGGCATTGGTGGATGGAGCGAGACATGATGTCCCAGATGTGCTCAATTGGATTCAGGTCTGGGGAACGGGCGGGCCAGTCCATAGCATCAATGCCTTCCTCTTGCAGGAACTGCTGACACACTCCAGCCACATGAGGTCTAGCATTGTCTTGCATTAGGAGGAACCCAGGGCCAACCGCACCAGCATATGGTCTCACAAGGGGTCTGAGGATCTCATCTTGGTACCTAATGGCAGTCAGGCTACCTCTGGCGAGCACATGGAGGGCCGTGCGGCCCCCCAAAGAAATGCCCCCCCCACACCATGATTCACCCACCGCTAAACCGGTCATGCTGGAGGATGTTGCAGGCAGCAGAACGTTCTCCACAGCGTCTCCAGACTCTGTCACGTCTGTCACGTGCTCAGTGTGAACCTGCTTTCATCTGTGAAGAGCACAGGGCGCCAGTGGCGAATTTGCCAATCTTGGTGTTCTCTGGCAAATGCCAAACGTCCTGCACGGTGTTGGGCTGTAAGCACAATCCCCACCTGTGGACGTCGGGCCCTCATACCACCCTCATGGAGTCTGTTTCTGACCGTTTGAGCAGACACATGCACATTTGTGGCCTGCTGGAGGTCATTTTGCAGGGCTCTGGCAGTGCTCCTCCTGCTCCTCCTTGCACAAAGGCGGAGGTAGCGGTCCCGCTGCTGGGTTGTTGCCCTCCTACGACCTCCTCCACGTCTCCTGATGTACTGGCCTGTCTCCTGGTAGCGCCTCCATGCTCTGGACACTATGCTGACAGACACAGCAAATCTTCTTGCCACAGCTCGCATTGATGTGCCATCCTGGATGAGCTGCACTACCTGAGCCACTTGTGTGGGTTGTAGACTCCGTCTCATGCTACCACTAGAGTGAAAGCACCGCCAGCATTCAAAAGTGACCAAAACATCAGCCAGGAAGCATAGGAACTGAGAAGTGGTCTGTGGTCCCCACCTGCAGAACCATTCCTTTATTGGGGGTGTCTTGCTAATTGCCTATAATTTCCACCTGTTGTCTATTCCATTTGCACAACAGCATGTGAAATTTATTGTCAATCAGTGTTGCTTCCTAAGTGGACAGTTTGATTTCACAGAAGTGTGATTGACTTGGAGTTACATTGTGTTGTTTAAGTGTTCCTTTTATTTTTTTGAGCAGTTTATATACAGTATACACTACCGTTCAAAAGTTTGGGGTCACTTAGAAATGTCCTTGTTTTCCATGAAAAAATACATAACGTGAGTTGCAAAATGAATAGCAAATATAGTCAAGACGTTGACAAGGTTATAAATAATGATTTTTAATTGAAATAATAGCTGTGTCCTTCCAACTTTGCTTGTAATTGTGTCCTCCAATAATTGTGTCTTCCATTTGCAGCAATTACAGCCTTGCAGACCTTTGGCATTCTAGTTGTCAATTCGTTGAGGTATTCTGAAGAGATTGGCGCTTCTTACGTACCATACGGTCAAGCTGCTTCCACAACAGCTCAATAGGGTTCAGATCCGGTGACTGTGCTGGCCACTCCATTATAGACAGAATACCAGCTGACTGCTTCTTTCCTAAATAGTTATTGTATAGTTTGGAGCTGTGCTTTGGGTCATTGTCCTGTGAGGAGGAAATTGGCTCCAATTAAGCGGCGTCCACAGGGTAAGGCATGGCGTTGCAAAATGGAGTGATAGCCGTCCTTCTTCAAGATCCCTTTTACCCTGTACAAATCTCCCACTTTACCATCACCAAAGCACCTCCAGACCATCACATTGCCTCCACCATGCTTGACAGATGCCGTCAAGCACTCCTCCAGCCTCTTTTCATTTTTTCTACATCTCACGAATGTTCTTCTTTTGTAATCCGACCACCTCAAACTTAGATTTGTCTGTCCATGACACTTTTTTAAATTTTCCTTTGTCCAGTGTGTTCTTTTGCCCATCTTAATCTTTTCTTTTTTTTGGCAAGTCTTAGAAATGGCTTTTTCATTGCAACTCTGCCTAGAAGGCCAGCATCCCGGAGTCGCCTCTTCACTGTTGACATTGAGACTGGTGTTTTGCGGGTACTATTTAATGAAGCTGCAAGTTTAGCACTCTAATATACTTGTATTCTGGTTAGAGCCAGTTTGCTCTGTTCTGTGAGGGCAGTAGTACACAGCGTTGTACGAGATATTCAGTTTCTTGCCAATTTCTCGCATGGAATAGCCTTCATTTCTCAGAACAAGAATAGACGGACGAGTTTCAGAAGAAAGTTAATTGTTTCTGGCCATTTTGAGCCTGTAATCGAACCCACAAATGCTGTGTCTCCAGATACTCAACTAGTCTAATGAATGCCAGTTTTATTGCTTATTTAATCAGCACAACCGTTTTCAGCTGTGCTAACATGATTGCAAAAGGCTTTTCTAATGATCAATTAGCCTTTTTAAAATGATAAACTTGGATTAGCTAACACAACGTGCCATTGAAACACAGGAGTGATGTTTGCTGATAATGGGCTGATAATGAACCTCTGTACGCCTGTTCCATTAAAAATCAGCCGTTTCCAGCTACAATAGTCATTTACAACATTAACAATGTCTACACTGCATTTCTGATCAATTTGAATTAATTTTAAATGAACAAAAAAATTTGCTTTTCTTTCAAAAACAAGGACATTTTTTAACTTTTTTTTTTACTGCATTGTTGGTTAGGGGCTCGTAAGTAAGCATTTCACTGTAAGGTGAAATGTATTCGGCACGTGTCTAATAAAAATTTGATTTGAAAACATTAAGAACACCTTTCTAATATTGAGTTGCACCCCCCACACTCTTTTGCCCTCAGAACAGCCTCAAATTCTTGACACAAACTGGTGCGCCTGACACCTACTACCATACCCCTTTCAAAGGCACTTAAATCTTTTGTCTTGCCCATTCACCCTCGAAATGGCACACATGCACAATCCATGTCTGAATTGGCTCAAGGCTTAAAAATCCTTCTTTAACTGGTCTCTTCCCCTTAATCTACAATGATTGAAATGGGATCAATAAGGGATCATAGCTTTCACCTGGTCAGTCTATGTCATGGAAAGAGCAGGTGTTCATAATGTTTTATATACTCAGCAATTACTGTTCCTTACATGTTTTTCAGAAAATCCGGCACATCTTTACAGATTTTCAGATCTGAGTACTCTGTTTTTGAGCTATCTAATTTGAATATTTGTGACTTTAAACTCTAACTCCTGCCTTTCTGTCTTTGAGCCCACACAGTACCTCTCTGCTGTGATATGCTGCTGGCCCGTATGAGTGGGAACAAACTGTTCCAAAACCCTGTTGTGTTCAAATGTCTTTTTGGTGTTACATCCATCATTCCTTATACAGCAATCTTCCTATTTATTATTAAAGACAGAACATCGAGAGAAACATATACTGTCTTCTCACTAGAGTAGAGAGAACTTTCCAGCTATTTCCAAACTATCTAATCACACCTACCCCATCCCAGCATGTCTAAAGCAGCTATTAATATCTATACTAAGATTCCCTTCAAGTCGCTCAAAGCAGTAACCACCTTCCACCTCCTAAACTACGGCCCAGATTACAGTAATGCGGAGGTAGAGCACTCAAACAGAACCCTGGAGTTCACTAATTGAAACCACTGGGCTCTCCTGAATATTCCCTTTATTTTGTCTGTCTAAAATAGACACCTGACTTTTAATCAGCGTCTGGCTAGGTTGGGTTGGGTTGGGGAGCATTGGAGGTCTGGACTCTTTTCCCCCTGCTGTTTCAGGAGAGCCTGTTGATTCAGTGTGTGGCGCTGCCTGCCTGCCGCTGACGGTCTCATTATCACGTCTCTCCTATTCTCTGCTTCTCTTCCGCTCATAGTCACACAGACGGAGGAAGACGGAGGAATCCTGGGAGAGAAGGTGGGGAAGGCGGAGAGAGAACGTTAGGGAGGGAGGGCACTGTGACTGGAACGAGGATGAACACAGAGTCCAAGGGGACAGACAGGGTCCAGTCTGATCATCCATGTTCACTGACTATGAAACACACAGCTTTTACAGTACCATAAAGTGGAGGCTCCTCAGAGGGCGAAAGGGGAGGACCATCCTTCTCAGTGAATTTAATTTAAAAATAATAATTGTAAAACATTTAAAAAGTTATCCTTTTTAGATAAAACTATACTAAATATATTCACATGTCACCAAAGAATTGATTAAAATACACTGTTTTGCCATTAAAACCTCTTACATCTACACGTTCCGCTAGCGGAACGTCTGCTCCAATATCCAATGATGGGCGGGGCGCGAAATACAAACTCCTCTAAAATCCGAAAACTTCCACTTTTCAAACATATGACTATTTTACAGCTATTTAAAGACAAGACTCTCCTTTATCTAACCACACTGTCCGATTTCAAAAAGGCTTTACAGCGAAAGCAAAACATTAGATTATGTCAGCAGAGTACCCAGCCAGAAATAATCAGACACCCATTTTTCAAGCTAGCATATAATGTCACATAAACCCAAACCACAGCTAAATGCAGTACTAACCTTTTATGATCTTCATCAGATGACACACCTAGGACATTATGTTATACAATACATGCATGTCTGTTCAATCAAGTTCATATTTATATCAAAAACCAGCTTTTTTACATTAGCATGTGACGTTCAGAACTAGCATTCCCACCGAACACTTCCGGTGATTTTACTAAATTACTCACGATAAACGTTCACAAAAAGCATAACAATTATTTTAAGAATTATAGATACAGAACTCCTCTATGCACTCGATATGTCCGATTTTAAAATAGCTTTTCGGATGAAGCACATTTTGCAATAATCTAAGTACATAGCCCGGCATCACAGGGCTAGCTATTTAGACACCCACACAGTTTAGCCTTCACCAAAATCACATTTCCTATAAGAAAAATGTTCTTACCTTTCCTGTTCTTCGTCAGAATGCAGTCCCAGGACTTCTACTTCAATAACAAATGTAGGTTTGGTCCCAAATAATCCATCGTTATGTTCCATCAACGACGTTTTGTTTGTGCGTTCTAGACACTATCCCAACGCTAAATCTCGAGTTCAGGAGTTTTTGTTTGTCTTTTATTTTGTTGGTGATGTCGAGGTGGATTCCGCCGCCAATGAAACCGGGGTGCCTAAGCCAGCCCGTCTGGCTTTCACGCCCTGGCTGGCTCGAGAGGTTTTCCTGGCTCAGCGGCTTCCCATCTCACGAATCACTCCTCTGGATTATCGGGCTCCACTTCTGCTGTGGGATCGACAGGCATCTTCCCTCAGCCGGATCGTCAGGCTCTCATGCCTCGGCCGGCTCGCCAGGCTCTCACGCTCCTGCCGGTTCGCCGGGCTTTCACGCCCCAACCGGCTTGCCCAGCGCCCATGTCTCAGCCGGTTCGCCCAGGTGGGACACCGGGTGGCGTCCCAAGAGGGAGGGGTACTGTCACGTCTGCTCCCGCTCTTCTCTTCCCCTGGGGCTTGAGGGCACCAGATGACCCTTCATCACGCACTCCTGCCATCATCACTCACACCTGCCCTCCCTCGTCACTCGCTTCAGCGTTATTGGACTCACCTGGACTCACTTATTACCTGTTATTTCCTCCCCTATATTTGTCAGTTCCCCAGCTCTGTTCCCCGCTGCTGCATTGATTGTTTTTTGTCTTAGTTTCTGTTTGCTGACGCTGTGCTTGTCTTGTTGTATGTCCGTTATTTATTAAATGTTGCTCCCCGTACCTGCTTCATCTCTCCAGCGTCAATACATGTGACAATATAGTAGCCTAAACCTATCGCTGTTGCATTGAAGTGGGTGAATGGAATATGAATGACAGTCATTCAATATGCTGTAATAGAAATATGGCCTCCCGGGTGGCACAGCAGTCTCAGGCACTGCATCGGAGATCTGGAGGCGTCACTTTGATCCCAGTCTGTGTTGCAGCCGGCCGTGACCAGGAGACCCATGAGGCGGCACGCAATTGGCCCAGCGTTGTCCGGGTTAGGGGAGGGTTTGGTCGGCTGTGAGGTCCTTGTCCCATTGCACTCTAGCGACTCCTTGTGGCGGCCGGGCGCATGCACGCTGACTTCGGTCGTCAGCTGTACGGTGTTTCTTCTGACACATTGGTGCGGCTGGCTTCCGGATTAAGCGAGCAGTGTGTCAAGAAGCAGTGCGGCTTGGTTGTGGTCGTGTTTTGGAGGATGAATGGCTCTCAACCTTCGCCTCTCCCGAGTCCGTACTTGAGTTGCAGCGATGGGACAAGACTGTAACTACCAATTAGATATCACGAAAAAGTGGTAAAAAATGATCAAACAAATAAATCCCTCATCTTAAAAAGGCACCGACCGCCACTGGTATCACACCATAGTACGGTATGCTGTATATGTATGGATTTTGTTATAGTATACAGTTGAAGTCGGAAGTTTACATACACTTAGGTTAAAACTCGTTTTTCAACCACTCCACAAATTTCTTGTTAACAAACTATAGTTTTGGCAAGTTGGTTAGGACATCTACATCTAAGTAATTTTTACAACAATTGTTTACAGAAAGATTATTTCATTATAATTCACTATATCACAATTCCAGTGGGTCAGAAGTTTACATACACTAAGTTGACTGTGCCTTTAAACAGCTTGGAAAATTCCAGAAAATGATGTCATGGCTTTAGAAGCTTCTGATAGGCTAATTGACATAATTCGAGTCAATTGGAGGTGTACCTGTGGATGTATTTCAAGGCCTACCTTCAAACTCAGTGCCTCTTTGCTTGACATCATGGGAAAATCAAAAGAAATCAAGACATCAGAAAAAAAATTGAAGACCTCCACAAGTCTGGTTCATCCTTGGGAGCAATTTCCAAACGCCTGAAGGTACCACGTTCATCTGTACAAATAATAGTAAAGTATAAACACCATGGGACCACGCAGCCGTCATACCGCTCAGGAAGGAGACGTGTTCTGTCTCTTAGAGATGAACGTTCTTTGGTGCGAAAAGTGAAAATCCATCCCAGAACAACAGCAAAAGTCATTGTGAAGAGTTTAAACTGAGTTTAAATGTATTTGGCTAAGGTGTATGTAAACTTCCGACTTCAACTGTACCTGTCAGGATGGAGGAATGTTTCAAGTATAGCTATATCTGGCATTCTTTTACACAAGATCTGACGATTTTTTTGTGCTAGAGATCTAAATATGGTCTGTTTTTACTACGTACAGTATGTCTCCTCAGATTTGAGTGCTTTCAAAAGGTTACGAGGTTGGATGTTCAAAGTAAAGACATTTATCAGGAAAGGGTCAACTTGTACAGGTTCGGTAATAGTGTGATAAACATTGCACAGACATAACACCCTTCTATGACACAAAAGTGGTGATCCTAACTGATCTAAGACAGTGAATCTTTACTAGGATTAAATGTCAGGAATTGTGAAAAACTGAGTTTAAATGTATTTGGCTAAGGTGTATGTAAACTTCTGACTTCAACTGTATGTACATGCCATAGTATCCCTTAATGTAATATGTTTAAATTATTCACTCTTATATGCATTTACACATCAGCTCTCTAAATAATATCTGTGTGGGTCTCAGGCTTATATTTTGTAGAAGTGCATACAGCAGCGGGACCAGATAAGTGAATTACCACTGAGGTGCAGCAGGATGCCCCATTATTTCCCTTATGCACCAGAACCAATGAGGTGCAGCTGAATGCTCTGTTATTTTTACCTGGTGGGGCTGAGACAATGAGGTGCCATGGGATGCTCTATCTGAGAGGAGCACAGAGAGGAAAGGACATACACACACACACAACCACACACAGGTCATTCCACTTTAAAGAGCTCAAGAAAGAGAATTTCAACAACCACCATCTCAGATTGTTCACCTAATAGCAGGAACAGCACCATCTAGTGGTCAGAACCTTGTAATATCAGGATGTACGATGGGACATAAACCTACTAACTTCTATGACTAATTTCTCTGAACAGGGGGATAAACACATCACCAAATTCATTGTGAAGACATAACATAGGATGAAGAAACAATACTCCGAGCCGCAGCTCCATGCTACTTGTCAGACATATTTATTGATTTTATTGATTTAACCTTTATTTAACTTGGCAAGTCAGTTAAGAGCAAATTCTTATTTACAATGATGGCCTACCAAGAGGCAAAAGGCCTCCCGCGGGGACGGGGGCTGGGATAAAAAATAAAAATAAAAAAATGAATAAAAAAATATAGGATTAAACACACATCATGACAAGAGAGACAACACAACACTACATAAAGAGAGACCTAAGACAACAACATAGCAAATCAGCAACACATGACAACAACATGGCAGCAACACAACATGGCAGCAGCACAACATGGTAGCAGAACAAAACATGGTACAAACATTATTGGGCACAGACAACAGCACAAAGGGCAAGAAGGTAGACACAACAATGCATCACGCAACGCAGCCACAACTGTCAGTAAGAGTGTCCATGATTGAGTCTTTGAATGAAGAGATTGAGATAAAAATTGTCCAGTTTGAGTGTTTATTGCAGCTCGTTCCAGTCGCTAGCTGCAGCAAACTAAAAAGACGAGCGACCCAGGGATGTGTGTGCTTTGGGGACCTTTAACAGAATGTAACTTGCAGAACGGGGGTTGTATGTGGAGGATGAAGGCTGCAGTAGATATCTCAGACAGGGGGGAGTGAGGCCTAAGAGGGTTTTATAAATAAGTATCAACCAGTGGGTCTTGCGATGGGTATACAGAGATGACCAGTTTTCAGAGGTGTATAGAGTGCAGTGATGTGTCCTATAAGGAGCATTGGTGGAAAATCTGATGGCTGAATGCTGAAAAACATCTAGCCGCTCGAGAGCACCCTTACCTGCCAATCTATAAATTACTTCTCTGTAATCTAGCATAGGTAGGATGGTCATCTTAATCAGGGATAGTTTTGCAGCTGGGTTGAAAGAGGAGTGATTACGATAGAGGAAACCACGTCTAGATGTAACTTTAGCCTGCAGCTTTGATATGTGCTGAGAGAAGGACAGTGTACCATCTAGCAATGCTCCCAAGTACTTGTATGAGGTGACTAACTCAAGCTCTAAACCCTCAGATGTAGTAATCACACCTGTGAGGAGAGGGACATTCTTCTTCCCAAACCACATGACCTTTGTTTTGGAGGTGTTCAGAACAAGGTTAAGGGCAGAGAAAGCTTGTTGGACACTAAGAAATCTTTGTTTTAGAGCGTTTAACACAAAATCTGGGGAGGGGCCAGCTGAGTATAAGACTGTATCATCTGCATATAAATGGATGAGAGCGCTTCATACTGCCTGAGCTATGTTGTTGATGTAAATTGAGAAGAGCATGGGGCCTAGGATTGAGCCTTTGGGTACTCCCTTGGTGACAGGCAGTGGCTGAGATAGCAGATGTTCTGACTTTGTACATTCCACTCTTTGAGAGAGGTAGTTAGCAAACCAGGCCAAAGACCCCTCAGAGACATCAATACTCCTTAGCCGGCCCACAAGAATGGAATTGTCTACCGTATCAAAAGCTTGGCCAAGTCAATAAAAATAGCATCGCAACATTGCTTAGAATCAAGGGCAATGGTGACATCATTGAGGACCTTTAAGGTTGCACTTTCACATCTATCACCTGAGCAGAAACCAGATTGCATACCAGAGATAATGCTATTGACATCAAGAAAGGCAGTCAGTTGATTATTGACAAGTTTTTCCAACACTTTTTTTAATAAACTGGGCAAAATAGAAAAAGGCCTGTAACCGTTAGGATCAGCTTAATCAAATCAAACAAATCAAATTTTATTTATATAGCCCTTCGTATATCAGCTGAAATCTCAAAGTGCTGTACAGAAACCCAGCCTAAAACCCCAAACAGCAAGCAATGCATGTGAAAGAGGCACGGTGGCTAGGAAAAACTCCCTAGGAAAAACTCCCTAGAAAGGCCAAAAACCTAGGAAGAAACCTAGAGAGGAACCAGGCTATGAGGGGTGGCCAGTCCTCTTCTGGCTGTGCCGGGTGGATATTATAACAGAACATGGTCAAGTTGTTAACCTCTCTGGGCTATGTGGGACGATTTCGTCCCACCTACGTAACAGCCACTTCAATCCAGTGGCGCGATTTTTGAATCGTTAGAAATGCTATAACTTCAATTTCTCAAACATATGACTATTTCACAGCTATTTAAAGACAAGAATCTCGTTAATCTAACCCCACTGTCCGATTTCAAAAAGGCTTTACAACAAAAGCAAAACATTAGATTATGTCAGCAGAGTACCCAGCCAGAAATAATCACACAGCCATTTTTCAAGCTAGCATATCATGTCACATAAACCCAAACCATATCTAAATGCAGCACTAACCTTTGATGATCTTCATCAGATGACACACCTAGGACATTGTGTTATACAATACATGCATGTCTGTTCAATCAAGTTCATATTTATATCAAAAAACAGCTTTTTGCATTAGCATGTGACGTTCAGAAAACGCATAACCCCCGCAAACTTCCGTTGAATTTACTAACAGTTTGCTAAATTACTCACGATAAACGTTCACAAAAAGCATAACAATTATTTTAAGAATTATAGATACATTACTCCTCTATGCACTCGATATGTCCGATTTTAAAATAGCTTTTCGGATGAAGCACATTTTGCAATAATCTAAGTACATAGCCCGGCATTACAGGGCTAGCTATTTAGATACCCACCCAGGTCAGCATCCACCAAAATCACATTTCCTATAAGAAAAATGTTCTTACCTTGCTTGTTCTTCATCAGAATACACTGCCAGGACTTCTACTTCAATAACAAATGTTGGTTTGGTCCCAAATAATCCATCGTTATGTTCCAACAGCGACGTTTTGTTCGTGAGTTCTAGAATGCTTCTTCGCGGTGTCGCGCATGGCGCATTGGCGTGTCAAAAATGTCTAAATATTCCATTACCGTACTTCGAAGCATGTCAACCGCTGTTTAAAACCAATTTTTATGCCATTTATGTCATAGAGAAGTGTTAATATTCCGACCGGGAGTATGCATTGAGCCTAAACAGCCGAATAAAATTTCTCCTCAGAAGCGACTCATGCACGCGCATCATTGAAAGGTCCTCCGAGCATCCACTTACAAAAGGCGATAATATATTTCAACCTGAGGTTCCCTCGTAAACCTTCAGTTATTTCGCGGGCTCTGAGAGCCTATTGGAGCCCTGGGAATTGTCACGTTACAGCTAAGATCCTTACTTTTCAATAAAAAGAGGTAAGACGCACGACTCCTTGTCAGACAGGGTACTTCCTGCTTGAAGCCTTGTCAGGTTTTTGCCTGCCATAGGAGTTCTGTTATACTCACAGACACCATTCAAACAGTTTTAGAAAATTCAGAGTGTTTTCTATCCAAACCTGAACAATAATATGCATATTCTAGCTTCTGAGTTGGTGTAGGAGGCAGTTAAAAATGGGAACATATTTTTTCCAAAAATTCTCAATACTGCCCCCTATACCAAAGAGGTTAAAATGTTCATAAATGACCAGCATGGTCAAATAATAATAATCATAGTAGTTGTCGAGGGTGCAACAAGCACGTCCGGTGAACAGGTCAGGGTTCCGTAGCCGCAGGCAGAACAGTTGAAACTGGAGCAGCAGCATGGCCAGGTGGACTAGGGACAGCAAGGAGTCATCATGCCAGGTAGTCCCGAGGCATGGTCCTAGGGCTCAGGTCCTCCGAGAGAAAGAAAGAGAGAATTAGAGAGAGCATATTTAAATTCACACAGGACACCGGATAAGACAAGAGAATACTCCAGATGAAACAGACTGACCCTAGCCCCCCGGCACATAAACTACTGCAGCATAAATACTGGAGGCTGAGACATCTCCCCCTTTAAATAAAGGACAAACCGTGGCTGCCTTCCAAGCAATGAGCACCTCCCCAGAGAGGAGAGAGAGGTTAAAAAGTTCAGAGATAGGCTTGGCGATGATAGGGGCAGCAACCTTAAAGAAGAAAGGGTCTAAACCATCTGAACCAGATGTTTTTTTGGGTCAAGTTTAAGGAGCTCCTTTAGCACATCGGACTCAGTGACCGCCTGTAGGGAGAAACTTTGTAGCGGGGCAGGGGAAAAAGAGGTAGGAGCATCGGGGCTAGTCGCATTAGAAGGAGTGGGAGATGAGGAAATGTTGGATGGGCAAGGAGGCATGGTTGAGTCAAATAGGAATCCTGACTTAATGAAGTGGTGATTTAAAGAGCTCTGCCATGTGCTTCTTGTCACATTAAGGGACATGTGCAGCTGTGAGGAGGAGGGTTTATTCTCCAGGTCTTTAACCGTTTTCCAGAACTTCTTAGGATTTGACCAACAGAGAGAGAACTGCTCCTTATAGTAACTAACTTTGGCCAGTCAGCCTGAGTATGCGTGTACCAAGCCTTTCACCAAATTCTTGAGGTGGAGTAACTCTGCATGTTTGTTAACAATACCACTGGAAATATAAAAAAAAGGTCCAAGCGTCTCCGACATCCACCCCCTCAAGCTCATTCTAGACCATTTTACAGAGGCCAGTTCATGAAGGAAGGCTTGCTCATTAACGTTTTTCAGCAAGCATCTATAACAAATAAGGTCAGGTCGTTTCATTGAGCAGCCATTACGAACACAGGTTGTAAAACAGTGATTACTCAGGTCATTACAGAAAACACCAGTCTGATACCTATCAGTATTATTTGTGAGGATAACATCGAGGAGAGTAGCCTTTTCTGGGTGTTTGGAGTCATACATTGTGGGATTGGTAATAATCTGAGGAAGATTTAGAGAGTCCCATTGCTTTAGGTCTTGGTCAGGTGGTTTAAGCATGTCCCAGTTTAGGTCACCTAGCAGGACAAATTCAGATTTGGTGTAAGGGGCCAGGAGAGAGCTTAGTGCAGGTAGGGTACAGGCTGGTGCTGATAGAGGACGATAGAGAACTGCTACTTTATATTTGTTTTTAGGGTGGGATTGGTGTAGATTGTGGGGGTCTGTGGTTGGTTTTTGACCATTTCTTTGTATTCCTCATGTCTTACTCATTGTTAGAACATTTCTTTTGTCCAAATTGGATGTTAACCTGTCTGGGGTATGTGGGACGATTTCGTCCCACCTACGTAACAGCTACTGATATTCCAGTGGCGCGATTTTTGAATCGTTAGAAATACTTTTACTTCAATTTCTCAAACATATGACTATTTTACAGCTATTTAAAGACAAGAATCTCGTTAATCTAACCCCACTGTCCGATTTCAAAAAGGCTTTACAACGAAAGCAAAACATTAGATTATGTCAGCAGAGTGCCCAGACAGAAAAAATCAGACAGCCATTTTTCAAGCTAGCATATCATGTCACATAAACCCAAACCACAGCTAAATGCAGCACTAACCTTTGATGATCTTCATCAGATGACACACCTAGGACATTGTGTTATACAATACATGCATGTCTGTTCAATCAAGTTCATATTTATATCAAAAAACAGCTTTTTGCATTAGCATGTGACGTTCAGAAAACGCATAACCCCCGGCAAACTTCCGTTGAATTTACTAACAGTTTGCTAAATTACTCACGATAAACGTTCACAAAAAGCATAACAATTATTTTAAGAATTATAGATACATTACTCCTCTATGCACTCGATATGTCCGATTTTAAAATAGCTTTTCGGATGAAGCACATTTTGCAATAATCTAAGTACATAGCCCGGCATTACAGGGCTAGCTATTTAGATACCCACCCAGGTCAGCATCCACCAAAATCACATTTCCTATAAGAAAAATGTTCTTACCTTGCTTGTTCTTCATCAGAATACACTGCCAGGACTTCTACTTCAATAACAAATGTTGGTTTGGTCCCAAATAATCCATCGTTATATCCAAACAGCGACGTTTTGTTCGTGAGTTCTAGAATGCTTCTTCCCGGTTTCGCGCATGGCGCATTGGCGTGTCAAAAATGTCTAAATATTCCATTACCGTACTTCGAAGCATGTCAACCGCTGTTTAAAACCAATTTTTATGCCATTTATGTCGTAGAGAAGTGATAATATTCCGACCGGGAGTATGCATTGAGCCTAAACAGCCGAATAAAATTTCTCCTCAGAAGCGACTCATGCACGCGCATCATTCAAAGGTCCTCGGAGCATCCACTTACAAAAGGCGATAATATGTTTCAACCTGAGGCTCCCTCGTAAACCTTCAGTTATTTCGCGGGCTCTGAGAGCCTATTGGAGCCCTGGGAATTGTCACGTTACAGCTAAGATCCTTACTTTTCAATAAAAAGATGCAAGACGCACGACTCCTTGTCAGACAGGGTACTTCCTGCTTGAAACCTTGTCAGGTTTTTGCCTGCCATAGGAGTTCTGTTATACTCACAGACACCATTCAAACAGTTTTAGAAAATTCAGAGTGTTTTCTATCCAAACCTGAACAATAATATGCATATTCTAGCTTCTGAGTTGGTGTAGGAGGCAGTTAAAAATGGGAACATATTTTTCCAAAATTCTCAATACTGCCCCCTAGCCCAGACAGGTTAAGTACTGTATTAATTGAACATTATATGAATCCGATAAATTAAAATCTGAGATCAAATTATGTTTCAACAAAATAATGTTGCAGGAATGCTAATCTTATCTCATTCTAACTACAGAAACGATTTAAAAGAAATCTGATATGGTGAGTGTCATGGCTTGCTGAAATGACATGGAAACACAACCAAACAAACAAACACAAACAAACAAACAAAGAGAGACACTGCATCTGTTCCCAGAGCTGCTTTGTTCTCTCTCAGAAGAACATTCATCCATCCACCCCTACTCTCTCTTTACCTACCTGCCTGCTTGGTTAAGAGGTGATGGAGATAATAAAATAGCAAGGCGGTGTTACATAAACATAATACATAATATAGCCAGAGGGGGAACAGCCTAACTTAATCATCACCACTGATTGGGTTTGCTGAGACGCTCACGACAAGGACATGACAGTCTGTTGTTAGAGTCCCAATGGACCCTCTGCTTTCTGTTTGGCTTCTGTTAAAGATAGCGGACCCGACAGCCTAGTAAGGAGGTTCCGGAGTACTTAATCAGTCTGTATAGCCTAGATCAGGTGCAAAAAATAGGTGGTATTTATTTACAGTGCAGGTAATTGTCACGCCCTGACCAGGTGAACTCGGGGATATTGGGTCAGGGTGTGTCATGTTAGGTATTTTTCCTTGGTTTGTGTTTTGTTTACGTTTTAGCCTTGTGTAGGCTCTAGGTGGGAAATTCTAGGTTGGGTTCTGTCGATTCCCAATCAGAGACAGCTGTCGCTAATTGTCTCTGATTGGGATCACATTTAAGTGCTGTTTTCCCCACGCTGTTTTGTGGGTTGTTGTCTCTTTGTTTTGAGCACGTAACGTATCGACATTTTTTCTTGATTTTGTGTACATGTTTAATTCCAGTGTGTTCAATAAACATGTGTTCGCTCCCAGCTGCGTTTTGGTCCGCTTCCTCGTCACCAGGCGACGATCGTTACAGTAATGGAGAAGACTGGATCCAGAGACGTAGCCTATTAATAAAATCGCAGAAATTATTAAAAATTGTTTTTGACGATTTAAAAAAAAAAATACATGCAATATTATTAGTGCTGATAGATTACTTTACTTTAATAAAATATGTTTTATTTGATGACTTTGTTATTCCATTCCAAGTCATCATCTCATCTCTATAGACCTGCTGCTAAGGCATACTTTTATGACTTTTATGACTATCAGTCACTTAGAATATGTATTTTCAGGTAGAGATACCTTGCAAAGCATCTGCTTTCTATCCCTCTTGCACGTTCTCTCTTGTCTCTGTCGCCGAGCTCTCCATGTCTGCTCCACACAGACCAGACTGGTAAGCGGGTACGCAATGGGTTATGGTCATTGTAGTTAATTACCACATTTTCTGTGCTAAACTATGTAGAATATTGGCCTGTTGGAAACCACAAGTCCCTAATACATCATACTGTTCGGCTTGATCTGATTAATCTCTACAAGTCAAAATGTGGCTCAGTAGTGTGTGTGGCCTCCACGTGCCTGTATGACCTCCCTACAACGCCTGGGCATGCTCCTGATGAGGTGGGGGATCTCCTCCCAGACCTGGACTAAAGCATCCGCCAACTCCTGGACAGCCTGTGGTGCAACGTGGCGTTGGTGGATGGAGCGAGACATGATGTCCCAGATGTGCTCAATTGGATTCAGGTCTGGGGAATGGGCGGGCCAGTCCATGGCATCAATGCCTTCCTCTTGCAGGAACTGCTGACACACTCCAGCCACATGAGGTCAAGCATTGTCTTGCATTAGGAGGAACCCAGGGCCAACCTTACCAGTATATGGTCTCACAAGGGGTCTGAGGATCTCATCTCGGTACCTAATGGCAGTCAGGCTACCTCTGGCGAGCACATGGAGGGCCGTGTGGCCCCCCAAAGAAATGCCACCCCACACCATGACTGACCCACCGCCAAACCGGTCATGCTGGAGAGGATGTTGCAGGCAGCAGAACATTCTCCACGGCGTCTCCAGACTCTGACACGTCTGTCACGTGCTCAGTGTGAACCTGCTTTCATCTGTGAAGAGCACAGGGCGCCAGTGGCGAATTTGCCAATCTTGATGTTCTCTGGCAAATGCCAAACGTCCTGCACGGTGTTGTGCTGTAAGCACAACCCCCACCTGTGGACGTCGGGCCCTCATACCACCCTCATGGAGTCTGTTTCTGACCGTTTGAGCAGACACAGCACATTTGTGGCCTGCTGGAGGTCATTTTGCAGGGCTCTGGCAGTGCTTCTCCTGCTCCTCCTTGCACAAAGGCGGGGGTAGCGGTCCTGCTGCTGGGTTGTTGCCCTCCTACGGCCTCCTCCACGTCTCCTGATGTACTGGCCTGTCTCCTGGTAGCGCCTCAATGCTCTGGACACTACGCTGACAGACACAGCAAACCTTCTTGCCACAGCTCGCATTGATGTGCCATCCTGGATGAGCTGCACTACCTGAGCCACTTGTGTGGGTTGTAGACTCCGTCTCATGCTACCACTAGAGTGAAAGCACCGCCAGCATTCAAAAGTGACCAAAACATCAGCCAGGAAGCATAGGAACTGAGATGTGGTCTGTGGTCCCCACCTGCAGAACCACTCCTTTATTGGGGGTGTCTTGCTAATTGCCTATAATTTCCACCTGTTGTCTATTCCATTTGCACAACTGCATGTGAAATTTATTGTCAATCAGTGTTGCTTCCTAAGTGGACAGTTTGATTTCACAGAAGTGTGATTGACTTGGAGTTACATTGTGTTGTTTAGGTGTTCCCTTTATATTTTTTGAGCAGTGTATATACAGAAATATGTGGACACCCCTTAAAATTTGTGGATTCGGCCACACCCGTTGCTGACAGGTGTATAATATTGAGCACACAGCCATGCAATCTCCATAGACAAACATTGTCAGTAGAATGACCTTACTGAAGAGCTCACTGACTTTCAATGTGGCACAGTCATACAGTAGGATGCCAGTCAGTTTGCCAAATTTCTGTCCTGCTAGAGCTACCCCGGTCAACTGTAAGTGCTGTAATTGTGAAGTGGAAATGTCTAGGAGCAACAATGGCTCAGTCGTGAAGTGGTAGGCCACACAAGCTCACAGAACGGGACTACCAAGTGCTGAAGCATGTAGCGCGATAAAATTGTCTGTCCTAGCGTGTAATTTTTAGCTACATCCTCAACATTTTTGCTGTTTTGAAACTGCAGTAAAAGTGCAGTAACTGCTGTCGACTGGTATTTTGGACGCAGTATTTTCAGAATAACTGCAGTGTACTGCAGTTGAAATGCAGTAATACTGCACCATAACTGCAATTATATTGCACTCTAACTGCAGTTACGGTATACTGCAGTATACCACAGTTATACTGTCACGTCCTGACCAGTAAAAGGGGTTATTTGTTATTGTAGTTTGGTCAGGGCGTGTTTGGTTTGTGTTTCGTTTTTTTGGGGGTTATGTTCTATGTTAGTCTATTTCTATGTTTATTCTAGGTTGTCTATGTCTAGGTTGGGAGTGTTTGGGATTGGTCTCTAATTGGAGGCAGCTGTATCTCGTTGCCTCTGATTAGAGACTATATTTAAGTAGGGGTTTTTTCTCATTGTGTTTGTGGGTGGTTATTTTCTGTTCAGTGTTTCGTATACCTGACAGTACTGTTTGGGTGTCGCGGCACTGTGCTACACCCTCCCTCCCCAACCCACCTATCCTGGAGGTGGCTCAGGTGCTGGCCGTTCCAGGCTGTCGGGGCGGTCCGGCCTCTCGGGGCAGTCTGGGCAGTCCGGCAGCTCGGGACGGTCTGGGCAGTCCGGCAGCTCGGGACGGTCTGGGCAGTCCGGCAGCTCGGGACGGTCTGGGCAGTCCGGCAGCTCGGGACGGTCTGGGCAGTCCGGCAGCTCGGGACGGTCTGGGCAGTCCGGCAGCTCGGGACGGTCTGGGCAGTCCGGCAGCTCGGGACGGTCTGGGCAGTCCGGCAGTTCGGGCCGGTCTGGGCAGTCCGGCAGTTCGGGCCGTCTGGCCACTCAGGCAGTTCGGGCCGTCTGGCCACTCCGGCAGTTCGGGCCGTCTGGCCACTCCGGCAGTTCGGGCCGTCTGGCCACTCCGGCAGTTCAGGGCCGTCTGGCCACTCCGGCAGTTCAGGGCCGTCTGGCCACTCCGGCAGTTCAGGGCCGTCTGGCCACTCCGGCAGTTCAGGGCGCTCTGGCGACTGTTGACTGGCGGGCAGCTCTGACGACTGTTGACTGGCGGGCAGCTCTGACGACTGTTGACTGGCGGGCAGCTCTGACGACTGTTGACTGGCGGGCAGCTCTGACGACTGTTGACTGGCGGGCAGCTCTGACGACTGTTGACTGGCGGGCAGCTCTGACGACTGTTGACTGGCGGGCAGCTCTGACGACTGTTGACTGGCGGGCAGCTCTGACGACTGTTGACTGGCGGGCAGCTCTGACGACTGTTGAATGGCGGGCAGCTCTGACGACTGTTGACTGGCGGGCAGCTCTGACGACTGTTGACTGGCGGGCAGCTCTGACGACTGTTGACTGGCGGGCAGCTCTGACGACTGTTGACTGGCGGGCAGCTCTGACGACTGTTGACTGGCGGGCAGCTCTGACGACTGTTGACTGGCGGGCAGCTCTGACGACTGTTGACTGGCGGGCAGCTCTGGTGACGGTTGACTGGCGGCAGCTCTGGTGACTGTTGACTGGCGGGCAGCACTGACGACTGTTGACTGGCGGGCAGCTCTGGCGACTGTTGACTGGCGGGCAGCTCTGGCGACTGTTGACTGGCGGGCAGCTCTGGCGACTGTTGACTGGCGGGCAGCTCTGGCGACTGTTGACTGGCGGGCAGCTCCTGCCCCGTCAAACAGCCCTTGTGCCCCCCCTAAAAAATTATTGGGGGTGCCTCTCGGTCTCCCTTACCCGTCGTGTCTCCCAGTCCTCGCCAGCCTTCTTCCGCTGCTTGGTCCTGTGTTGGTGGGGAATTCTGTCACAGTATCCATCGTGGATTTGAAAGGAGGACCAAGGCGCAGCAGAAGTGTGGACACTCATGTTTCTTTAATTAACAAAACAAGTAAAGTATCCACTGGGAAAAACAATAAACATAACAATGAACAGTACTCACGATACGACAGTGTAGCAGGCTAAACCAAAAAAAAAGCAGTGCTCACCACAATTCCCCACAACCCCCAGTGACAAACATACTCCTACATATATGACTCCCAATCAGGAACAACGATCCCCAGCTGTTCCTGATCAGGAGTCACAAGACACAGAGAACACACACAAGACTGCCACGTCCTGAACCCCAAACTACTACAACAGCTCCATCTGCTGGTCAGGACGTGACAAACTCCCAATACAGTTTCCTTCTTTTTGTCACGTCTCTGCGTCTCATTCCTAGGATTTCATCAGTGAATAGGTACGGCCTTTCACAGTTAATTATCCTAACCTACTACATTAATTCTCCTATCCTGCTACGTTAATTCTCCTAACCTGCTACGTTAATTCTCCTATCCTGCTACGTTAATTCTCCTAACCTGCTATGTTAGTTCTCCTAACCTGCTACTTTAATTTTCCTAATCTGGTACGTTAGTTCTCCTAACCCGTTATGTAACAAACCATCCGTCCCGACAAACCATCAGTATCTCCACACAGGGTATGACCCATGAAGACGCATTAACAAACGAAAAAACATCACTCAATCAAAACAGTCTTATTATTACACACCTTTATAACATGATTCCCACATGGCTATATTTCAATGATACAGCTTAAGGAAGAGATGCAAACACCTGTTCTAATTAGCTATCTAGCGTCTCCGAACACCTGTGTGTGGAACATTGTCAGGACAGTGGATGCTTGGCACAGTTGTTGTGGCACAGCACTTGAAATTAATGTTGCTGTCAGACACATAGTCAGACATTAGTCTGGAATGCTGTGAAAATAGGTCATCTGTGGATGGTGGAGACATGGAGGGTCCCCTTAGCTTGGCTCCAGCTGCGCTGAGCACCCCTACCCCTCTCTCGCTCTCTATGGCTGGAACCTGGCTGTATTAATGTCTGCTTGGTGTTGAAAGGGACAGGTCGCTCTAATTCTGATGAATGGTCATCCCAGGGAGAGGGGCAGAGCGAAGGAGAGACACTGAGAAAAAAAGATATGGTTTAATTTGTGTCAGGGCTCTCCGTAAACTCATTAATCATCTCAGCTCTCTGTGATCTAGTCCTCTTCCTGGCCGCTGTTTCAACAGGATCTCCCACAATGCACCGCTTCAGTGCTCCCCAGTAGCCACAACTCACCACGTTACCTCCTGTTTCACACAACCCTCGTCTATTGCTCATACACACACACACACGACGGTGTATCTATCTCACCTCCCTAAAGGCCTAGATAGTTGGACCAAACAATAGCTCTCAGGGATGATGGTGTGTAGGGTACTCTCCACTAGTGTTTCTGCATTCATGTATTCCATCTTCTGCCAGACTGTGGGCTGCTATGGCCAATCCACATCCAGTGTGCCCTCTCTTGGTCCATGGTAATTCTCCTGTGGAGAAGTGGCCGTTTCAATGTCATACCATTAGTACAGTACATCATAATATTGCACATATACATCAAACAGGTACACACACATTTCTGTTATAAAGAATTTACCAGTGGTGTTAATGCACAGTAGCAGTGATCCAGGTCTGTCACATAAATGGTAATGTGTGAATTAATGGTGTAGGGAAAGCATTGACTGTGTTTAAGGCCTATCAGTGCTTTATGGCTGGCTCACAGCCCCCTAACGTGTATGTACTGATCCATTAGCTAGGCAGCTCATTCTGATGCGATGGGCCATCGTTTCTCTAAGGCTTTAATTCAATACCTTGTATAATCCTGCGTCTGTAATGCACCAAATGTCCTAATGTGGTGAGGCCTTGCTCAGTCATGCCTGCGCAAGATTGATTTCAGTTGGGCCACTTATCTGTGGTAGACTGGCTGTGTCTGAGTGGATTGTGGGCCGCTAACAGCCAATACCAGCGTTCAGAGAGGTATGTTAATACACTGGGAAATGGAGGGAAAACATATGCAGGGCCATACTCTGTCTATCTCACATGCACTAATCTCTCTCTCCATGACTTGGACGGATGTGCTGATTGATTGAAGCCTTGCTCTAACTTGTTGTGTGTCTGTTCTCCACAGTGGGAGGAGGTGAGTGGCTACGATGAGAACCTCAACACCATCAGGACCTACCAGGTGTGTAACGTGTTCGAGCCCAGCCAGAACAACTGGCTCCTCACCACCTTCATCGACAGACGAGGGGCTCAGCGTGTCTATGTGGAGATGCGTTTCACTGTCCGTGACTGCAGCTCCATCCCCAGTGTCCCCGGCTCCTGCAAGGAGACTTTCAACCTCTACTACTATGAGACAGACTCGGTCATCGCCACCACCAAGGGAACCTCCTTCTGGATGGAAGCTCCCTACCTGAAGGTGGACACCATCGCGGCCGACGAGAGTTTCTCCCAAGTGGACTTCGGCGGACGATTGATGAAGGTCAACACGGAGGTGCGGAGCTTTGGCCCTCTCTCCCGTAATGGGTTCTACTTGGCCTTCCAGGACTACGGGGCCTGCATGTCCCTGCTGTCAGTACGTGTCTTCCATAAGAAATGCCCCAGCGTTGTGCAGAATTTTGCCATCTTCCCAGAGACGATGACGGGTGCCGAGAGCACCTCACTGGTCATCGCCAGAGGCACGTGCATCGCTAACTCAGAGGAGGTGGACGTGCCCATCAAGCTGTACTGCAATGGAGATGGGGAGTGGATGGTTCCCATCGGGAGCTGCACCTGCAAGGCTGGCTTTGAGCCGGATAACGGCAATGTCTGTAGAGGTGAGATCAGTTCTCCTCACTCATAATAACCCCTATCACACTTTGTGTTACTGTGTCTTACTGTCCTACTGGAAATTTGAAGGCATTATGTCTCACTGTGGAAACAGTGGTGATGATAAACAAAGTAAGGAGCAGAAAATATTTTGTTTCGTCTGGCAATCACTGCTGCCAGGGGATAGCTATGTGGGCGGCCAGACAATCAAAGACTGTTCCTCAGGGAAGAAAATTTGACCAGCAGCAGGCATATAATTTGAAAGTTCATAATTTTAATAATTATTTCCCATCAAGGAACAGAAAGGGGAACATTTTGTCTAGCACCAGTCAGAAGCAGAGGGGGGGGGGGGGCAACTAACCAACCAACAACTATAGGGTTCTCTCATGCTGAGATAGCTCTGATTGTATATTATTTTGGAAAAATGGTTTTAAATGTTGGTTATTCTATAGAGTAATTTGATTATCATCCTAACAAAGTTATTAAGTTAGGCTTTCCATAAACTTTTTTTTAGCTCTTTGGATTTTCCACTGCAGTATCTACAGTGAGCTACCTGCATGGAATGTTTTCTTCCCCCAGCACTATGTTCAGATTTTATCTTTGTCTCATAGAAGGAGGACATCTGATGTGTTCCATTCTTGATGTTACTTACAGTAGTGACCTCATTCAGGACACACTCGCACTCTCTTTTTGACTCCTACCGTATCTTCTCTCACTGATGGTCAGTCTGCCTGTATAGAGACCAGATAAGATTGATCGGCAGCCATATGGGCTGATCAATAATATAGGTATTAAAACCTTTCCTCCTAATATGGAGTTGAGCCTGTTTCACAGATGACCTAGTGGAGTCGTTGACTTTGTTCTGCCTCTGAGGTGAGCATTTAGATCAGTTAAAGAGTGGCACAGCAAGAGCTGATTACTGTACTGACGGTAACATAGGCATGTGTCATCTAATAGTGAATACATGTTTATGAAAGTGTCACTATGTCTATAAGAGTGGATGTATATGACAATAAAGGATCAGATTTGTAATTGTAAAAAAAAAAGTGTAGCCACTCTGGAATGTTTTCATAAGCTTGTCAGAACATTTCTAAGTGACAGATTCTGAAGGTGTTTATTTGTGTTACTGTGACTTGGTACTGCTCTGAAAGCAAGACTTGGCCCTGCTCTGCAGTGTATTATTAGCAGCCTGATCCCTTTATGTCTGGGATTGGTTCTGAGGATACTTCTTTCAGTCCATCTGCTCATACGCTCAATCATGCATCAGTATGTTAGCATTACCTACATGAAATATCTCTCTGATGTTTAGTTATTTGTCAGAAAGGTGAGACATTTTTGATTTTTGTCGCTGCCTACTGCTGGGGATATGCGACTGTGAGGTAGTCCAACACATTGGAAAGGCCTTGGAGTGCTTCATGAAAGTCTCATTTATCATTACAAAAAAAGCCTTGTGAATCCAGCCCCAGAAGTGTTAATAAAGATGTGATGACAGCTCATCAACACCTTGTGGCTGGCCAGAGAATAGGATAGGAGAGCTACTGCTTGCTGGAGAGATGTGGTGAGTTGAAGTCTGGCTGACCGTCTAGGTCTCCAGTTGCTCTCCATACAAGATCCAACCCCCCCAACATCAGGGCTTCTCGAGGGTGTAGTGATAACTGCCGGCTTACTGTTGAAACCCCCACATCATCGTGCAAAAAGAAACTGCCACCTGCCACCAGTATCCACACCTGCCAATCATTGGACCATAGTGGCACTCTTGAGAAAATCTCTGTGTGAATAAAAAATTGTATTAGGAATGAGATGATGAAGTAAAGGGGGAGAATAGTGTAGAAAGAGAGGGAGGAGAAGAGGGACAGAGATGGAGGGAGAGAGAGAAGTAGGGGCGGAGCAGAGAGAAAGAAGGAGAACAAGACAGGGAAAGACACACAAAGAGAAAGCTAATGGCGAATGCTACAGTAAATACGTGTGTTGGCCCTGTGCTGACACGTGGCCTCCACCAAGCTTGCAACTGTCAGGTATTTAATAAGAATTTCATAGATCAGCTCAGCGCTCAGCAGCATAATTAATCATGGAAATTGGCTCTGCTTGTCAGATTAAAAAGGCTAGTGCCCTCTGCCTCGCCACATCATATTAGAATCTATTTTTTCTTGTCCTCCTACGTTCTTTCCCATATTTTTTCTTATTCTATCCTTTTCCTGTAATGTCCTTTTGCTCCATTTTCTCGCGGTATCCAATAATATCTTTCCATCGAGTCTCTAATCCATTTTGTTCTCACACCCTTTTACACCTCCCTCCTCCCTTTATCAATGCAGCTGGGGCGAGGGGGATGGAGGTGGTGGGGGGTGCACCTGTGTATATGTCTTGATATTAAGTGTTATTATTACATGTTAATTGGCCAAGTAGGTTCAAACCAGATTACTTCGCTACAGGCTTAAATTCACCTCATATCTATTCAATGCACATGATTGGAGAGAGAATGAGAGCAGAGGAGGAGAAAAAAGCAGTAAAGAAGAGTGGTCAAGGCCGCCCGCTATGGTTGGTCTGACTGAATATATTACACAGGAGAGATCATGAGAGAGGCCATATACTCAGAATATAAATGCGGTGAATTATATTCAGTACCTTTGTTCAATGACAGTAGATACTTTGCGCCACAGGGGCACTATAAAGTATAGATTCTGCAGAATACAAATTCTATATAAATCAGTCAGATTTCACATTGATGGGTGATTATTTGCTGTGGAAGTGTTCTTAACTTGTGCCAAAGGGTCTACACAATGGCTGGTGACATTAGCAGAAACTATTGTAAAGTAAAATTTGTCAAGTTGAAAGTGTCAAGTAACCTAGTGTTCCTCATCCTGTGTGACTGTTTGCATCATCGGTACAGCACACATTCATTATTCATTAGATGGGTAGCGAACTCTCGTCTCACTACTGTGCACTATTTCAATGGCCAGATCCCTTGATGTCTGACACACTCCATAGCCCCTTTTTAAGCCATCCCAGAATGCACCTCTCTCTTGCACCAGAGGCACCATACTACTGCTTCTGCATATACCAGGCAGGGACAGAATGAAGAGGTGCACCAGGTCTCTCTGGCTTCCAGATACATTAGCATTAATATTTCAAATATTCAAATAACATTATTTAACATGCAGTAGGCTGAAGGAGATGCTAGATTCACTGGCAACTTGATTGACTGCTCATACTCAAACTGACTTATCAGGGTTTGTTATTTATGCAAGATGCCCGATTATCGGCTGACACAGGTGGGCACACTGGCACCCTTGCCTGCTGTGGAGGGGACAGGACAGGGGACACAGAGAGAGGGCAAAGCCACTCAAGGGGCTGAGGGCAGTTTATCACTGTCACAGGCAGAGACACACACTTCATTTGGCATTCTGCAGCAACCTCCTCAGAGCCTGGTCTCCAAATGGAACACAGAATTGGATGGCGCCACTCGATATTCCTCTCACTCACTCTTACTCTATGGAGAGGGAATCTGTAGGCATAGCACCACCGAAGGTGATAGTCTGGGAGGTCTGGTGGAGAATGGGGCTATGCCATTTATAAGTCCTGAGGGAAGATTAAGGTCAAATAGGGACAAGAGAATGAGAGACGAGGGTGTAAGGGAGAGAAAATACAGTGCCTTCAGAAAGTATTCACAACCCTTTACTTTTTCCACATTTTGTTGTGTTACAAAGTGGGATTAAAATGGATTACATTTTTTTGTCAAAGATTTATACAAAATACTCTAATGTCAAAGTGGAGAAAAAAAATCTTACATTTGTAAAACATTCATGAAACATTAAACACTATCTTGATTAGACAAGTATTCAACCTCCTGAGTCAATACATGTTAGAATCATCTTTGGTAGTGATGTGAGTCAGTCCAGTCACACCTGAATTGTGTAACATTTGCCTATGATTTTTTTCAAAATTCTTCAAGCTCTGTCAAATTGGTTGTTAATCGATGATAAACAACCATTTTCAAGTCTTTTCATAGATTGTTATGTAGATTTAAGTCAACTGTAAATTGGCCACTCAGGAACATTCACTGTCATCTTGGTAAGCAATTCCAGTGTAGATTTCGCCTTATGTTTTAGGTTATTGTCTTGCTGAAAGGTGAATTCCCATTGTCTGGTGGAATGCAGACTGAACCTGGTTTTCCTCTAGGATTTTGCCTGTGCTTGGCTCCATTCTGTACATTTTTTTATCCTGAAAACTCCCCAGTCCTTAACGATTACAAGCATACCCATAAGTGAAATTGGCGCCGACAGAGGGCTGCCTCGCTTCTTGCTCTTAGGAAACTTGGCAGTATTTTTTTTGTAATGTATTATTTGTTAGCCCAGAATTTTTTTGGTGTTATTACATACAGCCGGGAAGAACTATTGGATATCAGAGCGGCGGTAACTCACCAGCATCACGACCAGGAATACGACTTTCCCGAAGCAGATCCTTTGTTCGCACCCCCCAGGGCAACTGAACTGATTCCAGAAGCCGACCCTGTCAAGTTGTATAATGATAGGAGACAAGTGCAGGAATACGTAATAGGGGTTTTATTTTCTCCACCCAAACAAGATGCGAGGTGTAAACCTCTAAATAATACATGGGACGAGACCCGTAAAACAAGTGCACAATAACACATAGCATGGAAGCCGATACAACAGCACAGGTGCTCACAAGACCAACGGGCATGGTAACAATAACCGACAAGGACAATGGGGAACGGAGGGCACATATATACACATACTAATCAGGGGGAATGGGAACCAGGTGTGCGTAATGAGACAAGACAGTCCGGGGTTGTTGGTAATGAATCCAGTTCAGTGGCACCTAGAAGGCCGGTGACGTAGACCTCCGGAGCTGGTGAACGGAATGAGCAGCAGTACCGGAGGGATCCGTGACAGACCCAAAACAACGCCGGCGATGGAGAGGTACTCGGAGTGATCTTCTAGTCCGATTTAGGAGGCGCGCACACCACCCACCGCTTCCGAGTATATTACTCGCTAATGTTCAGTCTCTGGATAATAAAGTTGACGAGCTCAGGGCAAGGGTTTCTTTCCAGAGAGACATCAGGGATTGTAACATACTCTGCTTCACGGAAACATGGCTCTCTCGGAATATACTGTCCGACTCGGTCCAGCCAGCTGGATTCTCAGTTCATTGCATAGACCGAAATAAATATCTCTTCGGGAAGAAGGGCGAGTTTCATGATTAACGACTCATGGTGTAATTGTGATAACATACAGGAACTCAAGTCCTTTTGTTCACCGGAACGAGAATACCTCACAATCAAATGCCAACCGTATTATCTCCCAAGAGAATTCTCATCGGTTATAGCCACGGCTGTGTATATCCCCCCTCAAGCTGATACCTCGACAGCCCTCAAACTCTTTTTGAAAACTGGAAACCACATATCCTGAGGCTGCATTTATTGTAGCTGGAGATTTTAACAAATGAAATTTGAGAAAAAGGATGCCGAAATTCTATATTGACTGTAGTACTCGCGCTGCCAAAACACTTGACCACTGTTACTCCAACTTCCGGAATGCATACAAGAACCTCCCCCACCCTCCTTTCGGCAGATCTGACCACGACTCCATTTTGCTCCTCCCTTCCTATAGAAACTCAAACAGGAAGTACCCGTGCTAAGGACTATTCAACGCTGGTCTGCCCAATCGGAATCAATGCTTCAAGGTTGTTTTGATCACGCGGACTGGGATATGTTCCGGGTAGCTTCCGAGAATAACATTGACGAATACACTGATTCTGTGATTGAGTTTATCAGGAAGTGTATAGGAGATGTTGTACCCACTGTGACTATTAAAACCTACCCTAACCAGAAACCATGGATAGATGGCAGCATTCACGCAAAACTGAAACCGCGAACCACCGCAATTAACCATGGCAAGGTGACTGGGAATATGGCACAATACAATTAAGAAAGCAAAGGTAACTGAACTAAATGACTATTGCCCCGTAGCACTCACTTCTGTCATCATGAAGTGCTTTGAGAGACTAGTCAAGGATCATATCACCTCTACCTTACCTGTCACCCTAGACCCACTTCCATGTGCTTACCGCCCCAATAGATCCACAGACGATGCAATCGCCATCACACTCCACACTGCCCTATCCTATCTAGACAAGAGAAATACATATGTAAGAATGCTGTTCGTTGACTATAGCTTAGCATTCAACACCATAGTACGCTCCAAGCTTATCATTAAGCTCGAGGCCCTGGGACTGAACCCTGCCCTGTGCAACTAGGTCCTGGACTTCCTGACGGGCTGTCCCCAGGTGGTGAAGGTAGGAAACAACATTTCCACTTTGCTGATCCTCAACAATGGGGCGCCACAAGGGTGCGTGCTCAGTCCCCTCCTGTACTCCCTGTTCAACCATGACTGCGTGGCCAAGCAAGCCTCCAACTCAATCATCAAGTTTGCAGATGACATAACAGTACAAGTTGGATATCCAAATTTGAATTAGCTTATTATCCACATTTCAATCAGTTTAACATGTCCTTTCCACAACTGTCACATCCACATTTACTTAGTACTATTCCCAAATACACTCAGTAATCTCCCTTATTACTCCATGTGCATCTTCAATGATTCTCTTGTCGTTACTTCCTATTCACCTGTTCAACGGTTCTCTTGCCGCTACTTGCTATACATATAAAATAGCACAACATGCTCAATAACACCTGGTGCTATTAGTAGTGGCTCCAGACCACGTAGACGCTTCAAATGAATGCCTACAGATGGTTGTCAGCGGGTTTTTCCATGGTACCTTTTTGCTCTCACGCTAACCTTCTCCTAAAACTAGTTCTAGCCTTCTTGTCAAGACTAGTGGTGCCGTTTTGTTTTATTGGTTTTATTAATATATATATATTTTTAAATGCAGATTCATTTAAATTGACTTACTAAAATTCAGTCCCTGTGTCTCTCAGTTGTTTGAGGATGATGTGTCTCCTCCTGGGCAGCTCACAGTAAAGGTCTGGGCAGGTCCTCATTGTCTTTTGGTCAGACGGGAATTTCCCTCACGCATCATAACATTTGCTAACCGTTTTCCTCGCAGACCCTCACTGTAAAGCTCCGCAGGCAGAGTCAATCATCTTCTTTGTGACACCAAATTGTGGTGGAAATTCAACACCAGGGACACCGGAAGTCAATATTAAATGAATCATTCTTTATTATCAGCAAGCTAGAGAGCTTCCAAGAAACTTAATGTACCATAGTACACGTCGGTCGGGAGCTCCCCCGGGGCAGTCCCGTTACTTTTCTTATATACGGCTAGACAAAAAAGTCATATAAGCATGATTTACCTTATTCTTTATTCATCATTAACTTTGGTTTCTGCATGTGACTGACCAATACCTCACAAGGCTTCTTCTCTCCAAACTGAGACCTTGAAACTGAGATACCCCTTTCAGTTCCCACACAGCAATGTTCTGGGCGTACTGCCAAATTACTTATACTGATAGTGAGGATTCCTCCATGCGCGATCAATTAGTCACTTCCATGAACCTATCTTATTGGTTATTATAAAAGCAGCATTGATCTGATACACAAACATACCATTTTCTTTTCACTCTGTCAATTAGGTTAGTATTGTGGAGTAACTACAATGTTGTTGATCCATCTCCCGTTTTCTCCTATCACAGCCATTAAACTTCAACTGTTTTAAAGTCGCCATTGGCCTCATGGTGAAGTCCCTGAGTGGTTTTCTTCCTCTCCATCAACTGAGTTAGGAAGGATGTTTGTATCTTTGTGGGTACTTGGTGTATTGGTACACCATCCAAAGTGTCATTAATAACTTTACCATGCTCAAAGGGATATTCAATGTCTGTTTTTGTTTTTTACCAATCTAGTAATAGATGCTCCACTTTACGAGGCATTGGAAAACCTCCATGGTCTTTGTGGTTGAGTCTGTGTTTTGAAATGTACTGCTCAACTGAGAGACCTTACAATTATCTGTATGTGTGGGGTACAGAGATGAGGTAGTCATTCAAAAATTATGTTAAATACTTATTGCATACAGAGTTAACAATAAATGTGGAGTTCTAATAACTAAAGCTCCATTATTGTTGACAAATAATAGACAGTTACGTCTTCTTCTTCATTTCAGTATAACCAACCATTTTTAGTTGAATTAATTTCACATTTTGTTAAGTCAACTTTCAATTAAGTTATTGTAACTAGTAATACAGTTATCATAACTAAATTTGAAGTTTACATAACATGTCACGTTATCCTTGCTTAGACCATTTTGTTAAGTGCTCTGAGCTTGAAAAAGGCCACGCAACTAGATGACTGGAAATAACAAGTTGAAACAAACTTAAAGCTAGAGTTATCGGAACTAAAGCCAGTAACTTCAATGTATAAAAGAGTTAACCATTTGCCATTATAACTTACTATTCTGAGTTGAATCTTTTTCCTATTATGTTATGTCAACTTTTAATAAAGTTATCATAACTAGTAACACAGTTATGATAACTACATTTAAAGTCTACATAACAAAATTGTCTAGGCTAGGATAAGGTGACATGTAATGTACTCTGAGCTTGAACAAGGCCATGTAACTAGATAACTGGAAATAAAAAGTTGAACAACATTAAAGTGTGAATTATCTAAAGCCAGATTTAAGAGTTAACCAGTTACAATCCTTGTTCAATCAACATGCACTTAAGTCAAGCCTACTTCATATTGAGTTATTGTAACAGAGTTCTCAACCTGTGTGGCCGGTGGTGCTACACTGTGGCTACGAGCAAGTCAAGCAGGCCACACATAAATAAATAACTATACTATTAATGACATAACAGACAAGCTTGCCACAGGCTGCAAGTTGAGAACCACTGTTCTAACTCAACAAAATGACATTGACGAATAAAAAATGTAAACTTAATATAAACCAGTATGTACAGTTTAACAAAGTTCAGATTTAGTAAAGCTTATCTCCATTTTAAAATGACTTTATATTTACAATGATTGATTTACTATCAAGAGTACATTGATCGATTCAACTACTTACATTGAAATCAATTCACTCCATCTAGCTTGTAATGACAACTAAATAGTCCTATCATGTATTTCAGAACATTTATTACAATATGTATTAACCATCAAATACATTTGCAACAATGTATTGTTCCCTAGAATGCATTTGGATTGTCATGAGAAAAAAAAAATCTAACAATGCATATTTTTAGATGCATGTCTTTGGGTGCATTTAATCGGCAGCCAAATTCTGCTGTCACTAATTGGTCTTTTAACCAATCAGCTAAGATTTTTTTTTTTCTGAAGATAAATGTTGTGTCAAACAATTTTTTTTATCCTCTGTCCAATAAACCCATACTTATTTGTAAATGGCACCATTGAAACATGGTTTTATGACACGGTAAATAAAAATTCAAACACAACCTTCAGAATGGTTTCTAAGACAAGTTGATGTCGAGTGTGAAAAAAAATTCTAACATGTTGTAAACATTTTCAGAATGCACTGTAGTTTATGGGAAGAGATGATAGCAAATCAATGGTCTCTAACAAAAGATGGTTGTAGTTTTGTAGACTGAAGGTCACACGTAAAAATAGGGTAACTTAAGTCTTCCCAGAACTGAGATTTGTAAGATTTAGGCAAATAACAGCATCATTGTCTGAGGAATTAACTCAACTACTGCGAGTAAATAAAAAACACAGCAAATAGTTGTCTTAACAAAGAAGACGGTTCTTCAGCCCATGCACTTTTGCTGTACAGTTTTCTGCACCAATCTTCAAGAATATTCTCTGAACTACCTCGAAAGTGTACCTCAAACATTTTGGGTAATCCATGTTCAGACAATAAAGAAGCCCAATCAAAGTGGCAAAGGCATTTGGGACATTGTGAAGCTCCTGTATGATCACCTACTCTTCTATCACAAGGGCAACGTCCACATTGTCAGCTGGCATTGGGTCATCTGCTGCAGCTCCATCCACAACGACAAGGATACCAATTTTCACTCCGTGGGTGACTTCTTCAGAATCAGTTGTCTTCTGAAAAACAGAACAAAAATAGGCAAAGATTAGAGGCATTGCCCTACAAAACATCCTCCAATACAATTTTTCTGTGACACTGTCTGCAAATGTACTGTTGCTTATTGATGCAGGCAAGTGTGGTGGCAGGTAGCCTAGTGGTCAAGAGCATTGTGCCAATAAACAAGCGTGGTCCTTAAGCACGTCAGTCAACCATGATTGCTCCCAGGTCTACATAGAATGCATTCTTAGTTGAGGTAAAACATGGTCTGTTCTTTTTCCATTTGTAAAAAACTATTGATTGTCCGCTATAGCGCCGTGAAGGGCCATGGTCATCCAACACTGAGAATGAGGGGGAAAACCATGTAAAGCCTCATCTATCATTCAGTACTGTTTTGGCAATCAGCTCTTTCTACAACATTCATTATATTAAAGGTGCACTGTGTAGAATTCCACCTCTACTACTTTCTTTTTAAATGACCAGCTTACAAAAGCTGTTAACTATATTTCTAGATATTTTAAAAATATAAAAAGTTATTTCGATAGAACAATGATTCCCTACAATAAGCAATTCATTTGTTAGACAAAAGCACAGCCTAAAATACAAAGTTTATATTGAAGACGGACCGGCGCGAGCCCACTGACGAGCAATGTTGAAGCAAAACTGATTGCAATTCCTGTTCAAATGCCAAAGTCAGCACTGCATGGTAGGGATTATTCTCCTATCAAAATAAATCACTTTATATATTTAAATAACAAGAAATATTGTTTTTATAGCTTTTGTATAGAATTTGGAATTCCTCACAGTGCCACTTTAATTCTGTTAATTGTCTAACAATAGGGAATTTGACATACTGTATCACTAAGGGCACTGCAGTATTGTGTGCTGCCGTACACCAGGGATGTGTGATACGTTCTAATATGGTAAAACTTGAGCATACTTACATTTCACAACCATCGACAACAGCTATCAATAGTTGTTTACATGGTAGTTAGGTATTATCGCCCAAACCTAGTATTGTGTTTAATGCATGGTCCTGATTTTTGCTTTGCAGTCCAAAATAAAGATTTTGTTTCTTCTGGACAAAAAGCATGCTAAATCAGAATTCTCAACTGAATGTCTAGAAAGGGAGAAAGATTGAGGGAAAGTAAAACAAATAAAATATTTCTAAAATAGATGTCTTTATATACTGTAGTTGGTTCACATTTGATTTGGCCTGTGTGTTATAATTACTTCAGATGGCGACAGACATTCAACTTCACTCCATTGAACGTTACAGTGCATCACGATTCATAGAAAATTTCACTCTCTGGGAGAAAGCATAAGGTTATGTTGTACGGTTGTGTACCTCACATGTCTTCAAAGAATTGGTAGGGTCTTCTCGCAGGAAGTATGGCAAGCCTCAGAACACAGCCTCTCTCTTCCTTTGATTGGAACTTTAACAACAAAAGCACAATTTACTGTTTTATGACATTAATGTGGTTTTCAATGTCTCATCCCCAATATTGATGTGTATTTAAAAAAGTAGCAATTATCAATACACCAGAACGTAGGTAATAACTGTACAGAAGACTTCAATATCAATATAATCGAACCTACATCTTTGTCAAGACTGTCCATCAGGTGTTTTAGCTCCATCCCTCCACCACTCTTGGCCCGGAAGAATTCAAGGAGCTTGGAAAGATGACTGTCCAGGCCTTCATAAAATGTCTTCTTGAGGTCCACAGACACCAGTCTCATGAACTCCAGAGCAACCTGTTTGAAGAGCATAACATACCAGGGAAGGAATTTGAGGGACAAGGGGGTGCCTAATCTGCCAGTGCACCAAAACAATTAGCCAGGGCACTGAGGCCATCAAGCAAAATAGCCAATTACATTGCTACAAACAAACAAAAAACACTTCTTAAAAAACCCTAACATTTAATGTAGGAAAGTGATTAAAATGATCCGCTGCTACTTTCAGAGCAAAGGGTTACCATGGTAATGGAGCTACAGTACTTATACTGATTTGGGGGAAATATATCTTGCAGTTTAAACTGAAATTAACACTGAAAAACCCGGAAGCATGTGATTTAAAATATACATAGCTAGGAAACATGGAAACACAAACTAGCTAAGTCTCAGTTGGGATCATTTCAAATGTATCTATGACAGCCTGTGTCACGTCCTGACCATAGAAAGCTGTTATTTTCTATGGTAGAGTAGGTCAGGGCATGACAGGGGGGTTTTCTAGTTTAGTTTTTCTATGTGGTTATGTTGTAGTTTTGTATTTCTATGTTGGGTTTTGTTTGGGATGATCTCCAATTAGAGGCAGCTGGTCATCGTTGTCTCTAATTGGAGATCATACTTAAGTAAGTGTTTTTCCCACCTGGGTTTGTGGGAGATTGTTTTGGAGTTAGTGTATGTTTCACCGCTGCGTCACGGTTTGTTGTTTTTGTTATTCAGTTTATTTGTATGTATTGCATAGTTTCACAGTTCAATAAAATATGTGGAATGATAATCACGCTGCACTTTGGTCCGCTCCTTCATCCTACGACAACCATGACAGCCTGTGACTGCCACTGCCCTCATTGTTAAATAAAGTTAAGGGATGCAAGTCAATCTATGAAACTAAATGACAGAAATACTTTGAAAACAACAATGGTTTATAGCCATAATTGACTTCAGAAAATGAGTGAAACACTTACACTGTATAGAACCCTGCATTTGTGTTACCTATAAGCAGTCAGAGTTATGATTTTTACACCCGGCCATAGAGCACTACAGATAAAAGGAATACATTTTTGGAAAGAATATTACATTAACAACTTATGTAGTTCCCTGTGTCCTCTAATCACCTTCATCTCAAAATGCACAAAAGTCTGAAGGGAGACAAGCTCTTGAATTATGAGAAACTGTGTATATTATTAATTTCAACAACCACAGAAAATCTTATTGGACCTTTTGCAGATTTTAAATAAGCACTTATCTGTCTGAACAGCGCTAACCATCTAGATTTGATGTCAATCACAAGGGGCTCATCTTCCACAATCTCCTTTCGTCTTAATGAGAAAGTAGTCATCGTTGCTGCATCAACAGTTACCCAGTCAGGACTTATTTTCTGAATCTCTTCCTGCATATAATCCTTATTGTTGAAATTTCTTCTCAAATGAGAAAAGTACTGCTTAACATTACAGGGCTCATAAAGTCGCTCTGGATAAGAGCGTCTGCTAAATGACTTAAATGTAAATAAAAATGACAAAGGTCACATTTTATACAAGCAGTAACTGTTTCATGAACATTTCTTCGATGTTGAGTCAAATGCTTCTTGAGTGCTATTTCTGTTTTTAAAGGTGCATGGACAGTCTTGATGGATTCATGGTAATGGACAGGTCTTGCTTCAATTTGTAATGTCTAATAAGGATGCATTGATTTGATGTGTCAAATCTGCAGTACTTACAGTTCCACTTCATCTATTGACGGATGAATGCTTTTGGATTTCCAATAATCTAAAAAATGATGTTTACGTAAACATTTTTTTTCACTTTAGTTAATGTTATTTATTACCATTATTCTGAAATTGAAAAATTTCTGAATAATGTTAGTGCTGTCTAGGTAAACCTGTTTACTAACTGCAAAATTATTTTTATAACATGGTTTGTTTAACATAACATCTCACTACACCCAAACTAACAATTGTAAAATAACAAAATATATGCTAACATTACTACTTGCAAGATTAGGCTAATTAATCATTAGAATATTCTTAGCTAGGTTTTTAAATCATATATTTTGGAAAAAATAAGGGCTTTAAACCCAATACTAATTAGAAGCATGGCTAGCAAACATCTTTCCTTTGTACTATTATGCAGGTTGTCAAACTATTTCCAAACTAGCCAACAAGCAGCTTTTATCAGCACATTTGCAATTCCGACCACGGGCTATCTAGCGCCATGCTAAGTAAATGCACTTTAACTAACCAGCACATGTGCAAATTCGGCCACGTGTCCTAACTAACACTATGCTAGCTAACACCATGCTAAATAGCGCGATGCTAGCTAACAGCATACTAACTAAATGCCACAACATAACCTGGAGAATTTACTTAGCTAAACATACCTATATCTGATGTTTGGCTCGCAAGTCGCTGAATACAACCACATTAGTAAAATAAACTGATAACAGCTCATTACCACCCAATCTAATAGTAATTGTAACTACAAGCATAGCTACAGTTGGCTTTTGTAGCTAGCTACTGTTATACAAGTTATCAAACAAATGACAAGTTAGTCAGCATGTTTGCAATTTGGCGCCATGTGTGCTGCTGGCTAGGGCGGTACTATTTAACAGCATGATTACAGCAAGCTTTGCTACAATTATACTACAGTACACGTAGTAGTGAGGGGTTGTTCGCAGAGCCGGCTCTTGTAGGTGAACGTTAGCAGCCGGCTCACATACCAGAAGAGCCGAATCTATTTATAAAAAAATTAAGATATGAATAATCAAAAGATTTAAATTAATAGAATTAGCTAATTCAAAGAACGAAAAACTGAATACAATAAGATAGGCCTAAATGCTCAAGCGCACACATTTGTTCTGACAGTCTGAGCAGACAAACAGCCTCACCTGTTGTTCCTATAAATCAGACACGCATTGTCAACCAATGAACCAAAGATGCTAAGCCAACTCACTCACAGTCACACACTTAGCAGCCAAGGAGAGAGAGGAAGGACAGCTGTGAAAACAACAGCTGGAAAATGAGTCGGAAGCACAGTAGTATTTCGATGCATTTTAATAATGTAGACAATGTTAGAGCACAGTGTAGAATTTGCCAAAACAAAATCTTATATAAAGCCGGTTCTACGCACAACCTACACCGGCATATGTGAACTGTGCACCCAACTGTGAAGCTAGCTGTAGGGGAGCTTCGAGAAACTAGCGGGCCTGCTAGTGATAGTGGTGGAGCCAGCACCTCCACACGTGGAGATGTATCCCCTCAGTCAAGTGGGCCTACTCCGCGACCCACAGCAATGCAGTCTTCGTGGAGGACAGAGGTTTTAGAAATTATAGCAATAGTCTAAATCCAATGTACACAATTCCAAGCATTAAAACCCTTTCAAAATCCCTTATTCCACAACTGTACGAGAGCACACAGGCTTCAGTGCGGGAAAGAGTCCAACAAGCTACTGCAGTTTGTCTTACCACTGACTGTTGGACATCAAGGGTAACCACTTCTTACATGTTGGTTACATGTCACTTCATTGAAGATTTGTCGATATCTAACTATCTTCTGGACTGCTTTGAGTTCAGCGACAGACACACCTCAGAGAACTTGGCAGAGGAACTGTTGAGAGTGGCCAGAGAATGGCAAGTAGATGGAAAAGTGGTCTGTTGTGTTAGAGACAAAGCAGCTAACATAACCAAAGCCATGACAATTTTAAAATGGACCCATCATCCACCATGTCTTGCCCACACAATCAACCTGATTGTTAGAGATGCTCTAAAGGTGATGAAGCCCACTGTGGACAAAGTGAAAGCCGCTGTGGAATACTTCCACAGGAACACAGTAGGTGCTGAAAAACTAAGTCTACACAACACCAGATGGGGATGCCTGAGCTGAGGCCTAAACAAGACTGCACTACAAGGTGGAATTCAACATTTTATATGTTGAAGCGGTTTCTTGAGTCAAAGGATGCCATCATCTCTACCCTGGCCATTGTCAATGCACCTGCTCATGCTCTGACCCAAGAGCAATGGGAGGTGGTGGAGAAGGTGTGTAGAGTCCTGGAACCCTTTGAGCAGGTCACTGTGGAGATCAGTGGAGAGGTACAGTAAGTAGTTATTACTACATCATTATTTAATCCAGTATTATATATGTATATGAGCAGTAGATAAAACATGAACATGAACCTGAACTAATAAGTTACTGTTCTCTCTTTTCAGCTATGTGACAGCCTCAAAAATGATACTCCTGTGTAAGGGTCTGCAGCGAATCACAGCCAGACGCCAGAGAGAAGCAAATGTAACCACAGGACATGTGACAAATGTAACCACAGGACCTGTAACCACAGGACATCCTATGTTCATCAATGGACAGAAAGTTCCACAGAATGGAATATAATCACGTGCTATCAGCAACCTCTGCGCTTGACCCCAGGTTTAAGAAGTTAGTCTTCAGTGATGCCAGAGCGATGATGAGGCTCTTCAAAGAATAACCTCAGCAGCAGGGAGGGACAGCTCCAGCAGTCAGCTGGCTCAGGCACCAGGGCAACAGGAAGAAGAAGGATCAGATGGAACAGAAGCACCGGCAGGAGTGCCACAAACATCTGCTGTTTGGATGCTGTTTGACGAGAGAGCAACTGGGGATGCAGCACGAAGGAATCCCTCAGCAGATGCCATAATGGAGGTCCGATCCTATTTGGAGGAGCCCCTCCTCCTGAACTGGTGGAAAAACAAGGCCTCTGTCTACCCACGGCTTACTAAAGTCATGACAGGGAGACTCTGCATAGTGGCCACATCCGTCCCTCTGAGCGGGTCCTCTTGAAAACGGGACAAATAATTACTGAGAGAAGAAACCGCATCGGCCCCTCAAGTGAGGAAGCTTGCATTTCTGATTGCAAATCTCTCATAAGAGCAAAATATGGTCAGCATTGCTGTGTGCTGCTGGTAATAACATGGCAATAAGAGAAAAGAGGGACCAGTTTAATGTTTTAAGTGGGATGCTGCAGTTTTGCACATTGTTATTTATTTTTCTTTGATATGGTAAAATATTCTATTATTATGTTTTGATTTGTTACATTTATATGCACTTTGTTTATATACATTAAAAAGATTATACTTTAAATGCACATGTGTAATAGCATCCTTCTTTTTTACATTTATTTCAATTTGTGGGATGCTGCAGTTTGGCAATTGTTATTTATTTTTCTTTGATATGGTGCAATGTTCTATTATGCTGTTCAGATTGTTGTAACGGGGGTCGTCTAATGGGGACCAAGACGCGGCGTGTGACGTGCTCATATTCACTTTATTTTTTACTTTAATCAACAAAACGACCGTAAACAGTCCCGTCAGGTGCAACATACACAAAACAGGAAACAACCACCCACAAAACACAGGAAAAAACACCCCTACTAAATAGGACCTTCAATTAGAGGCAACGAGGAACAGCTGCCTCCAATTGAAGGTCAACCCAAGAAACGAAACATAAAAATAGACATACTAGAATTAACATAGAAATATACTAACATAGAACATAAATCAAAAACCCCGAAACACATAAAACAAACACCCCCTGCCACGCCCTGACCAAACTATAATAACAAATAACCCCCGTCAGGACGTGACAGTACCCCCCCCCCCCCCCCCCAAAGGTGCAGACCCTGTATGCACCTCAAACAAAAACACAAAATGAACCCCAAATAAAGGGAGGGCCCACAGTCCGGAGCCGACAGAGACGGCCCACAGTCCGGCGCCGACAGAGACGGCCCACAGTCCGGCGCCGACAGAGACGGCCCACAGCTGCGCAGGACTGGCGGCCGACTCTGGCTGCGCCGGACTGGCAGCCGTCTCTGGCTGCGCCGGACTGTCGGCCGACTCTGTCGGTGCCGGACTGTGGACCGTCTCTGTCGGCGCCGGACTGTGGGCCGTCTCTGTCGGCGCCGGACTGTGGGCCCTCCCTTTATTTGGGGTTCATTTTGTGTTTTTGTTTGAGGTGCATACAGGGTCTGCACGCCCTGACCAAACTATAATAACAAATAACCCCCTTTACTGGTCAGGACGTGACAATTGTATTCGTTTTGAATGGTTAGATTTATATGCACTTTGTTTATATACATTAAAAGTTATACTTTAAATGCCAATGTTTAATAGCATTCTTTTTCATAACAAACCAATGGATTTTTAAAAACATTGTGGTTAAGGTAGAGTATGATTTCATTTCATAATTTAATTAGAATTATTTTAACACCAGTCATAGTCAAATTATCACAAACTGTTTGACTTGAAAAAATAAAAACATGTTTTTTTTAAGAGCCATTTGGGAGCCAAAAGAGCCAGCTCTTTTTAGTGAGTTGAGCCAAACGAGCCGGCTCACTGAAAAGAGCCGGAATGCCCATCACTAACACGTAGAATTGCACAAGTAATCCAATTTAAACTAATAGTAAAATACTATTTGCCAAACGTAGCCAAATATATGTTTTTCTTTCTAAATTTAACCAAAATTACAATTTTAACATGGAATGTGTGCGGTGCTAACCAGCTAGCTAGCATGTAACATGCTGGCTAATGTCCTTGCTATTCTGGTGCAGAAAAGTTATCATTTTTTGAATAAATGGCACTTGTTAACTTGCTCAATAAATATTTATACCGTGTAGGTCACCAAGTAGGTAAATAGCATGCTAGTGGTTGTATTGTTTAATAGGAAATACTCACCTTTTGCCAAGCTACTCACTCCAACTTGGAAAGCTGTTGAATGCAGTAGAGGATTTGCTCGAAGCATGGTCTCGATCAAGCCACTTCCTGAAATGATGCCGCCGCCTATAAATTAACACTGAGTTCTAAAATAAATTGTGCTAGTACGACTTAAGTAAATAAAAAATATGTCCAACTGTTGTCTTTATTTAGTCATTTGACTTATTGGATCTAATTTGAAAGTTGAGGGAACACATAGTTCATAGCTGATTTTATGACAATGTAATGAATTGTAGTTATTATAACTTGCCATGTTTTGTCAACACAACAAGGATCTTGTTTTAGTTTATTTGACTTATTAGTTCTGATTTGAAAGTTGACTGAGCAAATTGTGCTTTGTTAAATGAAATAGATTTTTTACAGCTTTTATTGAGTTGAAGTCAACTTAACATGATTTGTCAAATCAACACATTTTGCACATTTAGTTGACTTGAATAGATGAAATAAGTTCTTTTGACTTAATCCCCAAACGTATTTTACAGTGTTGGTCAAATAGCCCTTACACATCTTTAAGGGTGTGTTTTGGGTCATTGTCCTGTTGAAAAACAAATGATAGTCCCACTAAGCGAAAACCAGATGGGATGGCATATCACTGCAGAATGCTGTGGTAGCCATGCTGGTTAAGTGTGCCTTGAATTCTAAATAAATCACAGACAATGTCACCAGCAAATCACCCCCACACAATCACACCTCCTCCTCCATGCTTTACGGTGGGAACCACACATGCGGAGATTATCCGTTCACCTACTCTGCTTCTCACAAAGACACGGCGGTTGGAACCAACAATCTCAAATTTGGACTCATCAGGTCAAAGGACAGATTTCCACTGGTCTAATGTCCATTGCTCGTGTTTCTTGGCCCAAGCAAGTCTCTTCTTCTTATTGTTGTCCTTTAGTATTGGTTTCTTTGCAGCAATTCGACCATGAAGGCCTGATTCAAGCAGTCTCCTCTGAAAAGTTGATGTTGAGATGTGTCTGTTACTTGAACTCTGTGAAGCACTTATTTGGGCTGCAATTTCTAATGAACTTATCCTCTGCAACAAGTTCCTTTCCTGTAGTGGTCCTCATGAGAGCCAGTTTCATCATGGCGCTTGATGGTTTTTGGAACTGCACTTTCAAAGTTCTTGACATTTTCCCGATTGACTAACCTTCATGTCTTAAAGTAATGATGGACTGTCGTTTCTCTTTACTTATTTGAGCTGTTCTTGCCATAATATTTACTTGGTCTTGTACCAAATAGGGCTATCTTCTGTATACCACCCCTACCTTGTCACAACACAACTGATTGACTGAAATGCATTAAGAAGGAAAGAAATTCCACAAATGAACTTTTAACAAGGCACACCTGTTAATTGAAATATATATATATTTATTTAAAAAAAATAACATTTTCCCATAACCCTACCACCGCTGCCCTAATTGGAATAAAATAATGGACAACAACACTTAGGCTTCTACTTCCAGCTTATATATATAATATACATTTTACGGACACAATGTATTTTACTATAGTTATCTTTTGTTTGTTTTTAATCCCATCTTTCAGCTACCATCAACTCCTCCCATCTATCTCTGAAGACCATCCAGTTCTATTTTGCCATATATTTGGAAAGTATTGGCATGTATTTGAAAACACTCAAATACTGTGTATTTTCAAATGCAAATAATTATTCCCATGCATTTGAACCCAGGTGTAACGGCTGCCTTTAGAGAGAGTGGACCAAAACGCAGTGGAGTTAGTGTTCGTCATATATTTAATTTCGGCCAGAACACTATACAATACAAAACAATAAACAGACAACCAAAACAGTCCTGTCACGTTAAACACAGTAACACGAACAGAAACAATTACCCACAAAACCCCAACGGAAAAACATGCACTTATGTGTGACTCCCAATCAACAGCAACAAACTTCAGCTGTGCCTGATTTGGGAGCCACACAGCCAAAAACAAAGAAATACAAACACATAGAAACAGAACATAGAACGCCCACCCAATGTAACACCCTGGCCTAACCAAAATAAAGAACAAAAAACCCCTCTCTATGGCCAGGGCGTTACAGTACCCCCCCCCCCCCCAAGGTGCGGACTCCGGCCGCAAAACCTGACACTGAAGGGGAGGGTCTGGGTGGGCCCTCTTACGGCGGCGGCTCAGGTGCGGGACGTAGCCTCTGCCCCACCCTGGCGTCGCCCTCTTAGGTGGCGCACCTGGCCGCGCCGAAGGTCTGGTGGGCGACCCTGGCTTCGCCCGGCTGGCGGGCGACCCTTGTTGCGCCCGGCTGGAGGACGACCCTTGCTGATCCGGGCAGACGGGACACTGGCTGATCCGGGCAGACGGGACACTCTGGCTGATCCGGGCAGACGGGACACTCTGGCTGATCCGGGCAGACGGGACACTCTGGCTGATCCGGGCAGACGGGACACTCTGGCTGATCCGGGCAGACGGGACACTCTGGCTGATCCGGGCAGACGGGACACTCTGGCTGATCCGGGCAGACGGGACACTCTGGCTGATCCGGGCAGACGGGACACTCTGGCTGATCCGGGCAGACGGGACACTCTGGCTGATCCGGGCAGACGGGCCACTCTGGCTGATCCGGGCAGACGGGCCACTCTGGCTGATCCGGGCAGACGGGCCACTCTGGCTGATCCGGGCAGGCGGGCCACTCTGGCAGCTCCGGGCAGGCGGGCCACTCTGGCAGCTCCGGGCAGGCGGGCCACTCTGGCAGCTCCGGGCAGGCGGGCCACTCTGGCAGCTCCGGGCAGGCGGGCCACTCTGGCAGCTCCGGGCAGGCGGGCCACTCTGGCAGCTCCGGGCAGGCGGGCCACTCTGGCAGCTCCGGGCAGGCGGGCCACTCTGGCAGCTCCGGGCAGGCGGGCCACTCTGGCAGCTCCGAGCAGGCGGGACAATCTGGCAGATCCGGACAGGCGGGCCACACCGGCAGCTCCGGACAGGCGGGCCACTCCGGCAGATCCGGGCATACGGGCCACTCTGGCTGATCCGAACAGGCGAGGCACCCTGGCAGATCTGGACAGACGGGCCACTCTGGCAGATCCGGCTCAGGATTCACCAGGCTGGGGAGACATGAGGGAGGCCTGGCTCTGGGCGCAGGCCCTGGACTCACCAGGCTGGGGAGACCCGCTGGGGGCCTGGTCTGAGGAGGCGGCACAGGAGAGACCAGGGTGGAGGGATCCACCGGAGGACTGGTCCTTGGAGGAGGCACAGGATGAACCAGGATGGGGAGACCCACTGGAGGACTGGTCCGAGGAGGAGGCACGGGCTTGACCAGGATGAGGAGACCCACTGGAGGACTGGTCCGTGGAGGAGGCACGGGCTTGACCAGGATAGGGAGACCCACTGGAGGACTGGTCCGTGGAGGAGGCACGGGCTTGACCAGGATGGGAAGACATGCAGGAGGCCTGGTTCTGGGCGTAGGCACAGGACGTGCAGGGCTGGGAAGACATGCAGGAGGCCTGTTTCTGGGTGCAGGCACAGTCTTTACCAGACAACCAGCACGCACCTCAGGACGAGTATGGAGAGCTGCCTCAGGTGACATCATTTCCACGACACGCTCCGTAGGGCGAATGCCGTGCCTTATGCACCAAACTAGCAGCTCTCTCATCTCTCTCTCCTTTAATTTCCCCATTAACTCCGTCACAGTCTCTGCCTCGTACCCCTCGCTCACCTCCAATGTCAGCCCGACTGGCTCTGGTTCTGACCTCGGCTCCGCCGACTGTCCCGTGTGCCCCCCCCAAAAAATTATTGGGGCTGCCTCTCGTGCTCGTTGCGCTCTCTCTCCTCATAATATCGCCTCTCCGCTCTCGCCGCTTCGATCTCCCACTGCGGGAGGCGATAATCCCCAGCCTGAGTCCATGGTCCCTCTCCGTCCAGTATCTGTTCCCACGTCCACGAGTCCATCAAGCTGTTCTCCTGTTGCTCCTTCCTCCTCCGCTGCTTGGTCCTGGTTTGGTGGGTAATTCTGTAACGGCTGCCTTTAGAGAGAGTGGAACAAAACGCAGCGGAGTTAGTGTTCGTCATATATTTAATTTCAGCCAGAACACTATACAATACAAAACAATAAACAGACAACCAAAACAGTCCTGTCACGTTAAACACAGTAACACGAACAGAAACAATTACCCACAAAACCCCAACGGAAAAACATGCACTTATGTGTGACTCCCAATCAACAGCAACGAACTTCAGCTGTGCCGTTATTTGGGAGCCACACACGGCCCAAAACAAAGAAATACAAACACATAGAAACAGAACATAGAACGCCCACCCAATGTAACACCCTGGCCTAACCAAAATAAAGAACAAAAACCCCTCTCTATGGCCAGGGCGTTACACCAGGTCTGTTTGGTATTTGAAATAATGTATTTTGAAAATAATGTTTGAAAAGTCTGCTTTTTAGGAAATTATTAGAAAATACTTTCAAATACTTCCAATAGACGTAGTTAATTTGGGCAACATTTTTTGAAAATACTCAAATATAAATACAAGTATTTAAATAATAAATAATCAAATTCACATGCATTTGAACCCAGGTTTGGTGTGAGTGTTTGTCTGTGTGTCTTGCATACAGACTGTGTCTGTGTGACTTGGCACAGAACATCCCTCTCACTGAGAGAGACAAATTATTGATCCCCCACTGCCTTGCTTTGTTTCCAGGACCACCTGGTGAGGCTGCCCACAAATGTCGCCTGCTTGAAAAGATTCTCTTTGAACGAGCGAGTGCTCAATGTTTCAGTTCAAGGAGTGGCCTGGGGAGAGAGGGGATGAGAGAAACGAAGGGGATGAGATGGTCGGGTGGGTACTTAAAAAAAAAGTAAAAAAAGAATGCCAAATATGTTGTTTTGTTACACAATTTGTCCGAGGGTGACACAAGACGGTTTCTAATCTAGCTGTGACTTCTGAAGGCTCTAGCAAATCTGGCGAACAGTGGGGCTACTACAGAGTGAAATCGGAACCTGGCCCAGGGAGACATGGAACTGAGACGTGTGAAGTTCCGGGCAGCTCAGCTTCGAAGACCCTGGCAGCCTCGGTTCTGTTCTGTGGATGTCCTCCTCAGTGTCATTCTGTGGCCTTGGCCGCCTGCTCCACAGAGAGCGTGGCCCTGACTTTAAAACCGCCTTCGCTCTGCTCTTCTATTCTAAAATAACAATTTTCTCTCTCTCTCTCTCTTCTTTGATAGGGCCGTTTTAAATTGTGAATGTGCTGTCGGATCACAAGGGTTGGAAAAAGCCGACAGGTGCGTGCGTAGCATTCGCAGAACGGCAAGGACGGGTAATTGAAATGAGATCTGGGGGGCCTTCAGACAAAACAGAGATTTTATATTTAAATGAGATGACAAGGTCAAGGTCATTTATTCAATCTGCCAGCACATAGACTGCTGTTTCACCATGGCAACAGTCTTGCTCTCTGCCCCCCACCCTCCCTCTCCTTCATGTCTCTGTCTCGCTCGCTCTCAGTTTCTCTCTACCCTCACCCACTGTTCTTCTGTACAACTGTCAAGGATTCATCTTCAAACCTCTCTCGTCACTGTTTGTTTGCATTTGCATGTGTCTTTCTGTGCAAAGCAAATGTGTTCATTCAGTGTGCGGTGTGGGTCTAGGACTCAGGGACTGACTGATGGAGAGTTAGTATGAGCAGCCTAATGACTGAGAGACAGAGCTCGACAGGGGCTGTAGTATGGTGGTGATGCGGAGCTCCGTCTTTCAGGGGCCGGCTCTGGCGGGCCGTAGGTCTCAGAGGAGGCTCCCAGTCTGGGATGAGTGGATCCACACGTCCCTCTGTTGGACCTGGGAGGAGTGGATGAATGCACTGTGTCTCTCTGGGCCATCCATCTCAGTGTGAGTGTTTTTCCACTCCACCTACCAGGCGAGATAGAGCGCTCCAGGCACCACACTATTCTCCCCGCCTTCCTTCCCGCCAGGAGCCCAGTACAGATTGTCTCACTCGTCATGCTGGTGCAGATTGGGTTTTCATAGCTTTTCCTTGACAATACAATGCAAAAACTCTTATAAAAGGGCTACTTGACCTTACTTAGCTGATTAGCTGTTGTTGTCTTACCCATTGTTGTCTTAGCTAGCTCTCCCAATCAACACGTTTGATTGCTTTATGTCTCTCTCTAATGTCAATATGCCTTGTATACTGTTGTTTAGGATAGTTATCATTGTTTTAATTTACTGTGGAGCCCCTAGTCCCACTCAACATGCCTCAGATACCTCTTTTGTCCTACCTCAAACACATGCAGTGACCTCACCCAGCATAACTAGTGCGTCCAGAGATGCAACCTCTCTCTCTCTCAATGCCTAGGTTTACCTCCACTGTACCCGCACCCTACCATACCCTTGTCTGTACATTATGCCCTGAATCTATCCTACCACGCCCAGAAATCTGCTCCTTTTATTCTTTGTCCCCAATGCACTAGACGACCAGTTTTGATAGCATGTAGCCGTACCCTTATCCTACTCCTCCTCTGTTCCTCGGGTGATGTGGAGGTTAACCCAGGCCCTGCGTGTCCCCAGGCACTCTCATTTGTTGACTTCTGTAACCGTGAAAGCCTTGGTTTCATGCATGTTAACATCAGAAGCCTCCTCCCTTAGTTTGTTTTACTTAATGCTTTAGCACATTCCATCAAAATATTCCATTATCGTACTTAGAAGCATGTCAAACGCTGTTTAAAATCAATTTTATGCCACTTTTCTCGTAAAATAGCGATAATATTCCAACTGGGCAACGTTGTATTCATTCAAAGACTGAAAGAAAAAAATGGAGAAGTCTCGTGAATGCGCATCTCCAGTCTCACTGTCCCCAGGCTGACCACTTACGAACTCTGCTGCTGTACTTTGCCCAGAGACAGCAGACACTTTCTGGCGGCTTTAGAGAGCCAATGGAAGCCTTAGAAAGTGTCATGTTACAGCACAGATGCTGTAATGTCGATAGAGATGCAACAGAAGGACAACAAATTGTCAGACAGGGCACTTCCTGCATGGAATCCTCTCAGGTTTTGGCCTGCCATATGAGTTATGTTATACTCACAGACACCATTCAAACAGTTTTAGAAACTTTAGAGTGTTTTCTATCCAAATCTACTAATTATATGCATATTCTAGTTTCTGGGCAGGAGTAGTAACCAGATTAAATCGGGTACGTTTTTATCCGGCCGTGAAAATACTGCCCCCTATAACACAACAGGTTAAATAAGCATGCCCCTTTCAGAAAATGTAGAACTAAGAACAGAAATAGCCCTTGGTTCACTCCAGACCTGACTGCCCTCGCTCGACCAGCACAAAAACATCATGTGGCGGACTGCACTAGCATCGAATAGTCCCCGCGATATGCAACTTTCAGGGAAGTCAGGAATTAATACACGCAGTCAGTTAGGAAAGCAAAGGCTAGCTTTTTCAAACAGAAATTTGCATCCTGTAGCTCTAACTCCAAAAGGTTATGGGACACTGTAAAGTCCATGGAGAATAAGAGCACCTCCTCCCAGCTGCTCACTGCACTGAAAATTTGACCCACTTCCGTACATACAGTTTGATGTGTAATGAGTATATGTGAAAGGTAAGGATGTGCATGGGGAGTACTATCCACAGACGTGATGAAACACTGAAAATGATGATCCACACTGGGCTCAAACTGGGCTAGTGTTGAATAATTGAAGTTGTGTGTGGCACCCAGCTGAGAGCATGATTGCGTGTAGTGTAGTAGACTAGTAGATAGCGTGTAGTGTAATGGAACGTGCCTGTATGTCTCGGAGTGTGCTAGCGGGTACTAATATCCGCGGGGCATGTTTTTGAAGTGCAGGCACGTGTTGTTGTTTGTTTGTGATTCAGTTTGGGCCCCTGGGCATCCCTGCTGTGGACATCAACAAGACTGGGGCCCTCCTGGGGTTTGTGGACAGAGAGACAGTCCATTAAAGATTCCTACCTCCCTAGCTTGGGCACTTAATTAGCCAATGAGCAGCAGCAGCAGAGTGGAGGAGGTTTTTTGGGGGGAATGTTGTCTCTACAAAATGCATTTGCTTATTCTTTCTGTTGCCATGTGTCATAGCCTTGCACTACAGTAATTATTCATGGACCAGCTGTAGTGTCAAATGGAGCACTGAATTGTATAGCCTCTAAAAGCTGGGCCAGGCTCCCTGGGCTGATGAGGGTGGAGGGGTGCAAGTTGTGTGGTGAGTATTTGTACAGGGGTTTACTGTAAATGGGTCATAAGGCATGAGAGACAGAATTCCTTTGATACTAATGGGTTCAGTAACATAACCATGTACTTTCCCTTATTTTAGTCCACAAAAAGTTCAAATGTAATTTGTACTTAGATAAAGTAGCTTAATTTACATGTGTGGCGTGTTTACATTGTTTTCAGAAAAATCATTTTCATTTGACTTCTCATTATAGGACAGACATTTGCTTGTCTGCTCCCTTGTTTGTGGTGGTATCAATTGCATACTTTTTTTTGACAAATTAGGTACCATCTGGCCTCATCTGCAAGGAAATATATTTGGCAGGTAGCTCTGACTGAGAGCAACTGGATTAATCGATGCCACACAACCACACTGACACACTCATTCAAGCATGTACAGTGCCTTCAGAAAGTATTCATATCCCTTGATATATTCCACATTTTGTTGCGTTATAGCCTGAGTTCAAAATATATCAAATTAAAAAAGAATCTCACCCATCCACACACAATACCCCATAATGACAAAGTGAAAACATGTTTTTAGAAATGTTTGGTGTATGGGGTATTGTGTGTAGGCCAGTGACCCAACATCTCAGTTTAATCCATTTAAAATTCAGGCTGTAACACAACAAAATGTGGAAAAAGTCAAGGTTTATGAATACTTATGTTATACAATATATGCAATATATGCATGTTTTGTTCAATCAAGTTCATATTTATATCAAAAACCAGCTTTTTACATTAGCATGTGATGTTCAGAACTAGCATACCCACCGAAAACCTCCGGTGAATTTACTAAATTACTCATGATAAACGTTGACAAAATACATAACAATTATTTTAAGAATTATAGATACAGAACTCCTTTATGCATTCGCTACGTCTGATTTTAAAAATAGCTTTTCGGCGAAAGCACATTTACATACACACCCACCCCACTGGGCACAATTCAATGTCTATTTCACGTTGGTTCAACCAAATTTCATTGAAATGACATGGAAACAATGTTGATTCAACCAATGTGTGCCCAGTGGGACTCTTTTTCTCCCTATCTATCGTTCTCTGGCTCTTTCTCAGAGTCTCATCGTTGTCTCAGTGACTGTTATGACAGAGAGCTCCCTATATAGACTGTAATAGCAGTAACATGGTGTACCTCATCTCAGCATCCAGGAAACTGTGTGACCCTTTGTCCCCTTCATTTGGGCTGTATCTATCCCTCTGATGAGCAGCTCTCTGCAGGGCGCAGAGGGGAAGGCAGAGCCCTGAACTCCTGATCCCCTCCATCTGCTGAGCTAATGGAGGCCGGCCATCTATCCCTTCATCTCTGTTCATTTTCCTGCTTTCTCTCTTCCTCCATCCCTCCATCCACTGGTGGCTCACAGGTCAGGTGGCAGTGGCATGCCACTCTAATCCTGCTCACCTACCGGCTCTGGCCTGAGCCCTGATCAAAGCCAGTGTCAGACGCCAATGTCATTTCATTGGACATACTATGCAGTAGCACACACTTAAATAGGAGAAAGAGAGAGGGTGGGTGGATATAAAACATACATCTTCAATCCAGTTATAGTATGATACTGTAATTTGAGCATTTCATGCGGCCAATAAAACAAAGCAACACAGCAGGGATGATAATGACCATGGGCAGTAATGGAAATTATTAATTGGAATTTAAGTTATTTATCTATCTCTGCTTTGGAACTCTCTCTCATGGCATTCTCTCCCTGGTATCTCTCTATCTGTTGTGACGTGTCTCAGTCAGAGAGAAACAGAGTCACAATGTGATTGTGCAGCGTTGCTGAGAGCTCTATGGCTGAGTCTGGCTGAGGTTTCTCTGCTCTCTGAATGTTAATGTGTTTCTGTTAGCAGTCTCATATGTTCGGGCTATGCTGTGTGCTGCTGGTATGCCACCCCCCAATCCCCCTCTCTCCCAAACCTTTGATCACTGGCCAGGCTGGAGACATCGGGTCCTGCCAGCTTTCCCTGATACCGAACAAATCCCCGAAGTTTAGGGCTGGCGCTGCGTCCTGTCCTCCAGATTTCACAGGCGATACCGTCTGTTGTTGGACCTCACTGTTGTTCAATACGGAGACCAGGGACGTGCCAGCACAGCACCAGCTGCGGCGTAACCATGGTGAATGGGCTTTTGTAAAAAAGGCCTGCTCTCCAAGAACATGGGCCCATACACAATTGTAAAATGTTTGGATAGAGAGTTGGATAGAGATGTGGAAGGGCTATAATAAACCCTAGTTTAACTGAATGTTATTTCATTAACTGCTATGGCCCTATGAAGGGTCCTACATAACAGCTTTACACAACATCACAGCTCTTCACTCATAAAGAATGCACATCAGTTGATATAGACAAACCCTTAACAGCAGGGTTTCAGAATAGAACATTGTTTCTAGCCAAGGTGCAAATTCAAGTTTGAGTTAAGTATGAAGGCGTACTCCTTAGAGGTTTCTCTTTCTCTGTTTAGAACTCCCTCCTGTTTGCTGAAACCTTTGGCGTTCTCAAGCAGCATATTTTCAAGCAGGTGTTATTTGTGGGCAGCCTCACCAGGGGTCCTAGAAAGAGAGCATGGGCAGTGAATGATCAATAAATGGGGCGTGTTCCTATGCCCAGGCGTTGTCGATGCATGCCAGATCTTGTCAGGAGTCCACCTATGGGTCATGATTGGGGCTGTACCAAATGATTGATGTATTAGAATAATTGATTATGCTTATGTTGTATTAATAGAAGAGGATGGGTTATAAATACCCTCCCTCCTTACATTTATAGGGTCCTAGACTACAGATTAACAATATATCTACATTATGAGGTTTAATATTGTTCCACAGTACTTTTCTCGGCTCTCTGCCTCTTATGAAGAAACTGTCTGAGAAATGTGTGACTGTGAAGACAGAACTCTGCAGGGGAGTGTAAGAGATAGGAGACTAGTCAGACATTCCACTATAAATCAACTTGGACATTTTCTGCTAAGCTTTCAGATAACACGCTAAAAGCCTTGTTTATATAGCTGTGTAGGCATGGTTTTGGTCTCATGAGTAAAAGATAATGACGTAGGCAGTGACATCACGAGCGCTGGACTTCGGGTTTGATAAAATAACATGGGACCTTTTCTTTGATGCAGAACTTACTTGGAAACATGCGTGCTATGTTCCTGATTGTCACGTCCTGACCAGTAAAGGGGTCATTCGTAATTGTAGTATGGTCAGGGCTTGGCAGGGGGTGTTTGTTTTGTGTGTTTTGGGGTTTTTGGTTCTAGGGGATTTTGGTTCTAGTTTTCTATTTCTATGTTTCTTTTTCCATGTTTGGCCGAGTATGGTTTCCAATCAGAGGCAGGTGTTTCTCGTTGTCTCTGATTTGAAGCCATACTTAGGCAGCCTGTTTTTTCCTTTGGGTTTGTGGGTGGTTGTTTTCCGTTATAGTCTTGTACCTTACGGAACTGTCGTTTTGTCGTTTGTTAGTATTTTTTGTTTAAGTGTTCACTTTATCAAAATAAAGAAAGAAGATGAGCACTATACCCAGTGCGCCTTGGTCTGTCCCTTTCGACGTCCAAGACACTGATTGTCATCTTCTGTCTGCAATTGCATTAATAAAGGTTTTTGAATTATTTAATTCAAGATATTGTCATAATACTTATTTCACCAATGATTGACAAGGAAACGAACCCTAACAATCTGATGCATAGCAATCTGTCAGTCGATGACACAGTCGATGACGTGGCACGCAACCATTGGTTGATGCATACACTGTCTGAGCAGGGGAAGGTATGGTGCCTGCCAAGCAGGGTTGGGGACCTGGGGTCAATTCAAATTGAATTCAGGAAGTGATTTGAATTTGAAATTCAAAAATGGAAAGACTTTTGAAAGAAATAGCTTCTACTTTTCAGTTTATTGAGAAGTCATCGAAAATAAATGACTTTGTTCAGTTATTGACAAAAATGTCAGTTTACTTCCTGAATTGACTGCCTTCAATTCGAATTGACCCAAACCCAGTTGCCAAGTCACAGACACAGTTTTCCCACCATACAGACACACACTCCCCTTTCTCGCAGAAAATGTATTACACACACATTAACCACACATTGGAAATTGTATAAGCAATACAAAATAACCTCCCAGACCAGGTGCACGGGGAAAGAGGACAGTGGGAGATACAGGTCACATAAAAAAAGAACACTGTGTTGTTTACAAAATAAGCTGGCATCCCCAGTTACTGTGTGTGAATTTACCATTAAGCCTAGTTTAATGTGCTATACTGTAGGTATGGTCATCTAATGTTTCTTTCTCGTGAATTGCACAGTTCATGGTAGTGCCTACTAAAACATTACTTGTAGATCAGACTGAAAAACAATATAATACTACTATATTTTCTACAACTCACCCCGCTTATAGGTCATTGGGTGCAAAGTGATGTGGCATAGTTGAATCGATAACGTAGAATAACCGGCTCTGTACAGTATGTCATGAAAGATGATGGTAGAAGGTCACTAGTGAGATAGGTCTTCGCTTTGCTATTGATCTGCTCTGGATTCAGACAGTTTGGCAAATACAGACTGGGGATCAGTCAGCTTCTATTCAATTAACACAATGGAAAATAGTAGTAAAGAAAACACCATAGTGGGTCCTTGTGTCTACCCGTGTTTTCTCTGACCAGTGACTCATGCCGTTTGGTCTTCTGGGGATTTACTTGGAAAAACCCATCAGTGGTAGAGAGATGGCTGCTGTGTTCATCTGCTCTCTGACCTTCTACTGGTTAAACAAAAGGCTGGAAAAACACTGGACGACACCAGTTAACAGAATAGAATAGCATGAGCCAAATATCAAGTAAACAAATGTTGTGACTTGTGAGAGAGAGGAAGTTGTGATGGCATGATGTCACACATGGCTTTCTTTAAAGCCATTTTGTGTAACGTGGCGAGAATATTTAAAGCCATTCGCTGGTTGAAAGATTCTTGAAATCTATGTGTGGCTGGGACAGGTAGTGAATGTGAACAGGTGGTCACGGGTTAGGTGACTGAGAGGAAAGGAGGAGACTGAGGCAGGAATTCCTTTAACCTCATAGTGGTATATTTACTGGATAGTTTTTTTGTCTGGATTTGACCGAGTTGGGGAGACAAAGCAGCGAGGTCGGGCCGTGGCGATTTCCTCATTTTAATGAGTTGAGCTCTGTCGGACATTTCCACCCAACCTAATTATAGCGCTCTGGCCCAAGCGCAAGCAAGCATGAATTAAAGGGTGATTCCACCAACTCCATGGGCCTTTTCAACACTGGTTGTATCAGAGGTTGTTCATCTCATATTTCTCACTTTATAACTGACTGTTTGTTTATTTATTTGGTTGTTTGTGTAGATGATATCAACACACACACACACACACACACACACACACACACACACACACACACACACACACACACATGCAAGCAGGTTGGTTTACTACGATAACAGAGCATACATATAAATGAATAATATGATATGCTTTTAAAGCTCTTTTGCTCCTGGACTGCATCTCTCAGTTTATGCTGAGTGTTTCATCTCCTGCTGCAGTGCCCTCTGCTCTGTCATCTCAGAAGGAGAGGCTGCTGGGAGTCCTCAGTCTCCAGATGAGAGGTCAGATTAACAGCAGCCTTATGACCACTGAGATCATATCTACTGAGAGACTGGAGAAAAGCCATGATTGAGACAGATAGGAGAGGGAAATGGAAGACCATGCCAACATGAATTTTAGTGACAGCCTGAATGGAAATGGTTTGTGTGTGTCTGTGTGTGTTTATGTTGGTGTGTGTGTCACCATATATGAGTCGGCTGGAGTTGGAGGAAACGTGTGGTGATCCATCAGTGCCAGGCGGGGCCCTCAGCAGGGTTCTGAGGAGAAACACAATAACATTCTGTGACCCTGAGGATCCGGTCAGCGAGCCCATGCTGCTTTAACTGCAGATCAGCACAACAAATCATCCAGTTGGTCAAGTGGGGCCACGACCCTGGTCTGCCCCGGCTCCCAGACTGAGGTACTCTCGTGTCTAAGTAGAGAAACAACCTCTCTGGGGGTCCTTGGGTGACTACTGTCCTTCCCATAAACCAGACATTACATGACCCCTTTTTCACATTTCCTGTTTAGGATGCTACTGGCTATTAACCTGTACCCTCATTGGGACTGATTAACATTCTATTGGATTCTTTCTGATGTGAATATTGCCCTTTGGAGTACTTTGGGGTAATTAAAATATACCCATTTTGGTATCTTTTGCACAAGGAAACCATCTTTTCCTGCATTATATCACAGACACTTTGGTTAACCTGTTGCAGTAAACTATCTACAAGCTGCCACATACATGACCCTACTATCTTTACCATTTTCAATTATAAAATGCAATGCAATTATTTGGTAGCCCATTTAGATTCAAGAAAGCTTCATACAGCTTCCATCAATTTTAGACATGTATGCTGCTGTTCGATACATGGGTCATGTGTGATCTCACTGATTTATGGTCAGCTCTGGATTTCCATCTGTCTGACCTCTCAGGTCTACAGGCTGATCTCAGGCCTGTGGATTTACAGCTCTCACCCTCTGATAGACCAGGTCTGTACACCCCCATTCATTTTAATCCAATCTGTTTGCTGTCAGCCCTCCCCTCTCCTCGTCTCCCCAGGATGGGTCTCTCTCTCTCTCTCTCTCTCTCTCGCTCAGGGCCAGAGGAGAGAGAGAGAGAGAATGATAACAGCCTTCTGAAGTCATTGGAATAATTCATTTCTAAGCCTTCACTTTCTCCCATGTTTAGCCATGGGCTTTGGTTAATATTAGCCTTGTCTGTAAGGGTCCTATCCTATACTTTGAGTAATGATGTCCTTCTCAATCTTTGATACAGGAGCTGCATGCATACTGTAGTAGATGGCTATTGTGTCGATGGCCTTGCCCATACAGTGGAATTTTACACAGGAGCACATGCAGTCTTAGGTGTGAGGTATGTGGAGAGGGATGACCTCTGGTTCCTCACTGATCCAGGATTCTCTCCCCTGCCTGGCACAAGCTGAAGGTGGATTCGACCCAACCTGAAGGAAGTTATACGCAGAGAGGAAAATATTAGCTTAGTCTTGACCAAGTTTCTGTGCAGGCACATCTGAGAATGTTCTGCTGTAAGATTTACACTCTAACAATTCTTTGGCTGACTGGATTGTGGGCTTTTGTTCCTGGCTGAGTACATTCACAATGGTTTGCATGGGCAAGAGCTGCAGTTAAAATGTGTTCTTGGCAGACAGGAGACAATGGGAATGAAAATGTCAAACAAGAATCCCATCTAGTAGGGTCAGACCTGAGCATAAAATACACATTCAGAGTAAATTAATGTGAATGTGTGTGTGTATATATATATATATATATATATATATATATATATATATATATATATATATATATAAACTCAGCAAAAAAAGAAACATACTCTCACTGTCAACTGCGTTCATTTTCAGCAAACTTAACTTCGCTGGCCATGGCAGAACACTGACATTCCTGTCTTGCAGGAAATCACACACAGAACGAGCAGTATGGCTGGTGGCATTGTCATGCTGGATGAGCCTGCAGGAAGGGTACCACATGAGGGAGGAGGATGTCTTCCCTGTAATGCACAGCGTTGAGATTGCCTGCAATGACAACAAGCTCAGTCCGATGATGCTGTGACACACCGCCCCAGACCATGACGGACCCTCCACCTCCATATTGATCCCGCTTCAGAGTACAGGCCTCGGTGTAACACTCATTCCTTCGACGATAAACGCGAATCCGACCATCACCCCTGGTAGAGACAAAACCCTGACTCGTCAGTGAAGAGCACTTTTTGCCAGTCTTGTCGTGTCCAGTGACGGTGGTTTTGTGTCGACGTTGTTGCTGGTGATGTCTGGTGAGGACCTGCCTTACAACATGCCTACAAGCCCTCAGTCCAGCCTTCTCACAGCCTATTGCGGACAGTCTGAGCCCTGATGGAGGGATTGTGCGTTCCTGGTGTAACTCGGGCAGTTGTTGTTGTCATCCTGTACCTGTCCCGCAGGTGTGATGTTCGGATGTACCAATCCTGTGCAGGTGTTGTTACACGTGGTCTGCTACTGCAAGGATGATCAGCTCTCCGTCCTGTCTCCCTGTAGCGCTGTCTTAGGCATCTCACAGTATGGACATTGCAATTTATTGCCATGGCCACATCTGTCTTCCTCATGCCTCCTTGCAGCATGTCTAAGCTGGGACCCTGGGCATGAGCAGGGACCCTGGGCATCTTTCTTTTGGTGTTTTTCAGAGTCAGTAGAAAGGCCTCTTTAGTGTCCTAAGTTTTCATAACTGTGACCTTAATGACCTACCGTCTGTTAAGCTGTTAGTGTCTTAACGACCGTTCCACAGGTGCATGTTCATTAATTGTTTATGATTAATTGAACAAGCATGGGAAACAGTTTAAACACTTTACAATGAAGATCTGTGAAGTTATTTGGATTTTTACTAATTATCTTTGAAAGACAGGGTCCTGAAAAAGGTTAATTTTTTTGCTGAGTTTATATGTGTGTGTGTGTGTGTGTGTGTGTGTGTGTGTGTGTGTGTGTGTGTGTGTGTGTGTGTCTTGAGAGAAAGAAAGAGATTTCCTATTTTCATGAGATTGAAGGCCCGATCCACTGTTTTACATAAAAACCTTATCCCCCCCCACACCATCCATCCCTCTTCTCTGTTTGCGTCTCTCTCTTTCTCCTCCCTCATCCCTCCATCAACACTTCCTTTATTTATAATCCCTAGCTAACAGATACCAGAACAAAGAGTGACCCTGAGCTTCTGTTGAGTTCTGCCTTTGCCTGAGGAGAACAAAGAGACGAGGGCCTGTTCTCTCTTCAACAGACAGCAGAGTGAAAACACTATGACTGTATACCCTTCCCTTCCTTTCTTTACTCTGTTTAGAACATTTTGGTGTAATGGATCATATTTAATTCAGTATCTTTTCAAGAGAAGATGGTGAATATAGCCGTCAGGCTGGCCCCCATGCCACTGTATCCCTGTCTGTGTCCCACGGTGGCAGGGCCAGCTGATATACTCTCATTGTTGCTCCTCACCGTCCCACTGGTCCTATCTCTATTCTCTCCCTTCAGCGCTCCACAGCTGTTGTTCTGTATGGAGGTCTTTGACCTTTGTGTCCGTCAGCACTGTGTCCGTATCCTGACCCCTCTACCCAGAGTCCTCTGGGCCCTCTCATCAGCCCGCCACTCTGCAAATGGGCTGGTCAACCACTAAATACCAATGTATAAACAAGTGCTATGTTTGCTTGACTATTCCCCAAAACACGTATAAATATTGGACTATAAATTGTGCCTTCCTGTATTATACTTATGCTAAAATGTGTTCTATTCTACTGAGCCATTTATTTTATGTTCATATTGTGTCTTTTATTATTTCTTATTGTTGCATTGTCGAAGGAACCAGCCATGTGTATCCCGTACATACAACTAATAAAACTTGAAACTTAAAACTGAAACTCGTGTTTTCAAGCATCTGTATTGTTTTGCCCCCAATCCTGATTTCCCACATAAAAAGCAGCAATTATTATATACAGCATTATGGTTCTAGATGTACTTGATTCTGACCCTCTGAAAAAATAACATGCTATATTACTGTATGTGCTGTCACGTGTGCTCCCTCTCCGGCCTCTAGGTCACCAGGCTGCTCGTTAAGGCACACACCTGTCACCATCGTCACGCGCATAGCCTGCCAGCTTAGTGGAGTCTGCCACAAGCACAGTCAGTGTAGTCAGCTCAGCTATCCCCATTGAGACCGTGTCTGTGCCTCGACCTAGGTTGGGCAAAACTAAACATGGCGGTGTTCGCCTTAGCAATCTCACTGGAATAAAGACCTCCTCCATTCCTGCCATTACTGAAAGAGATTGTGACCTCCTCACATCTCAAAATAGGTCTACTTAATGTTAGATCCCTCACTTCCAAGGCAGTTATAGTCAATGAACTAATCACTGATCATAATCTTGACGTGATTGGCCTGACTGAAACAAGCCTGATGAATGTACTGTGTTAAATGAGGCCTCACCTGGTTATACTAGTAACTATATCCCCCGCGCATCCCGCAAAGGCAGAGGTGTTGCTAACATTTATGATAGCAAATTTCAATTTACAAAAAAAACCGATGTTTTCGTCTTATAGTCATGAAATCTATGCAGCCTACTCAATCACTTTTTATAGCTACTGTTTACAGGCCTCTAGGGCCATATACAGCATTCCTCACTGAGTTCCCTGAATTACTATCGGACCTTGTAGTCATGGCAGATAATATTCACATTTTTGGTGACTTTAACATGGAAAAGTCCACAGACCCACTCCAAAAGGTTTTCGGAGCCATCATCGACTCAGTGGGTTTTGTCCAACATGTCTCTGGACCTACTCACTGCCATAGTCATACTCTGGACCTAGTTTTGTCCCGTATAATAAATGTTGTGGATGTTAATGTTTTTCCTCATAATATCGGACCACCATTTTATTGCATTTGCAATCGCAACAAATAATCTGCTCAGACCCCAACCAAGGATCATCAAAAGTTGTGCTATAAATTCAACCCAAAGATTCCTATATGCCCTTCCAGACTCCCTCCGCCTTCCCAAGGACGTCAGAGTACAAAAATCAGTTAACCACCTAACTGAGGAACTCAATTTAACCTTGCGCAATACCCTAGATGCAGTCGCACCCCTAAAAACCAAAAACATTTGTCATAAGAAACTAGCTCCCTGGTATACAGAAAATACCCAAGCTCTGAAGCAAGCTTCCAGAAAATTGCAACGGAAATGGCGCCACACCAAACTGGAAGGCTTCCGACTAGCTCGGAAAGACAGTACCGTGCAGTATCGAAGAGCCCTCACTGCTGCTCGATCATCCTATTTTTCCAACTTAATTGAGGAAAATAAGAACAATCCAAAATGTATTTTTGATACCGTTGCAAAGCTAACTAAAAAGCAGCATTCCCCAAGAGAGGATGGCTTTCACTTCAGCAGTGATAAATTCATGAACTTCTTTGAGGAAAAGATCATGATCATTAGAAAGCAAATTACGGACTCCTCTTTAAATCTGCGTATTCCTCCAATTACTCAGTTATCCTGAGTCTGCACAACTCTGCCAGGACCTAGGATCAAGGGAGACACTCAAGTTTTTTAGTACTATGTCTCTTGACACATGGATGAAAATAATCATGGCCTCTAAACCTTCAAGCTGCATGCTGGACCCTATTCCAACTAAACTACTGAAAGAGCTGCTTCCTGTGCTTGGCCCTCCTATGTTGAACATAATAAATGGCTCTCTATCCACCGGATGTGTACCAAACTCACTAAAAGTGGCAGTAATAAAGCCTCTCTTGAAAAAGCCAAACCTTGACCCAGAAAATATGAAAAACTATCGGCCTATATCGAATCTCCCATTCCTCTCAAAACTTTTAGAAAAAGCTGTTTCGCAGCAACTCACTGCCTTCCTGAAGACAAACAATGTATACGAAACGCTTCAGTCTGGTTTTACATCCCATCATAGCACTGATACTGCACTTGTGAAGGTGGTAAATGACCTTTTAATGGTCGTGCTCCTAGACCTTAGTGCTGCTTTTGATACCATCGATCACCACATTCTTTTGGAGAGATTGGAAACCCAAATTGGTCTACACGGACAAGTTCTGGCCTGGTTTAGATCTTATCTGTCGGAAAGATATCAGTTTTTCTCTGTGGATGGTTTGTCCTCTGACAAATCAGCTGTACATTTCGGTGTTCCTCAAGGCTCCGTTTTAGGACCACTATTGTTTTCACTATATATTAGCCTCTTGGTGATGTCATTCGGAAACATAATGTTAACTTTCACTGCTATGCGGAAGACACACAGCTGTACATTTTGATGAAACATGATGAAGCCCCAAAATGGCCCTCCCTGGAAGCCTGTGTTTCAGACATAAGGAAGTGGATGGCTGCAAATGTTCTACTTTTAAACTCAGACAAAACAGAGACGCTTGTTCTAGGTCCCAAGAAACAAAGAGATCTTCTGTTGAATCTGACAATTAATCTTGATGGTTGTACAGTCGTCTCAAATAAAACTGTGAAGGACCTCGGCGTTACTCTGGACCTTGATCTCTCTTTTGACGAACATATCAAGACTGTTTCAAGGACAGCTTTTTTCCATCTATGTAACATTGCAAAAATCTGAAACTTTCTGTCCAAAAATCATGCAGAAAAATTAATCCATGCTTTTGTCACTTCTAGGTTCGAATACTGCAACGCTATACTTTCCAGCTACCCGGCTAAAGCACTAAATAAACTTCAGTTAGTGCTAACCACGTCTGCTAGACTAGAACCAAAACATTTGATCATATTACTCCAGTGCTAGCCTCTCTACACTGGCTTCCTGTTAAGGCAAAGGCTGATTTCCAGGTTTTACTGCTAACCTACAAAGCATTACATGGGCTTGCTCCTACCTATCTTTCCGATTTGGTCCTGCCGTACATACCTACACGTACGCTACAGTCACAAGACGCAGGCGTCCTTACTGTCCCTATAATTTCTAAGCAAACAGCTGGAGGCAGGGATTTCTCCTATAGAGCTCAATTTTTATGGAATGGTCTGCCTACCCATGTGAGAGACGCAGACTCGGTCTCAACCTTCAAGTCTTTATTGAAGACTCATCTCTTCAGTAGGTCCTATGATTGAGTGTAGTCTGGCCCAGGAGTGTGAAGGTGAACGGAAAGGCCCTGGAACAACGAACCGCCCTTGCTGTCTCTGCCTGGCCGGTTCCCCTCTTTCCACTGGGATTCTCTGCCTCTAACCCTATTACAGGGGCTGAGTCACTGGCTTACTGGTGCTCTTCCATGCCGTCCCTAGGAGGGGTGCGTCACTTGAGTGGGTTGAGTCACTGACGTGATCTTCCTGTTCGGGCTGTAGAGATACTCTTAATGATCGGCTATCAAAAGCCAACTGACATTTACTCCTGAGGTGCTGACCTGTTGCCACCTCGACAACCACTGTGATTATTATTTTTTGACCCTGCTGGTCATCTGTGAACATTTGAACATCTTGGCCATGTTCTGTTATAATCTCCACCCGGCACAGCCAGAAGAGGACTGGCCACCCATCATAGCCTGGTTCCTCTCTAGGTTTCTTCCTAGGTTCTGGCCTTTCTAGGGAGTTTTTCCTAGCCGCCGTGCTTCTACACCTGCATTGCTTTCTGTTTGGGGTTTTAGGCTGGGTTTCTGTACAGCACTTTGTGACATCAGCTGATGTAAGAAGGGCTTTATAAATACATTTGATTTGATTTGATAATGACACTCACTTGGACTCCATCACCTCCTTGATTACCTGCCCTATATATGTCACTCCCCTTGGTTTTTTCCCCAGGCGTCATTGTTTCTGTTGCTTGTCTGCATTGTTTGTGTTTTGTATTATGTTACATTTATGTATTAAACACACTCCCTGAACTTGCTTCTCAGCGCACTCGTTACAGAATGACGCCTCACCAAAGGGAAGCATCAGGGCATTTATTTATTTATTTATTTTATTATAATTTTTTGCAGGTGAAACGTTTTAATAACACAACAAAACCAAGAACACGACACTAACATAAGGCAGTACCCCAATACACAAGAACAATACCAACTGGTGAGTGACATATAAAGGGGGGGGAAATTATGAAGGTAATGGAGTCCAGGTGTGAATCATAATGATTCACAGTTGCACATAATGATGAGCGCCAGGTGTAAGTAATGATGAATCCCAGGACCGGTGGTTAGTGCTCTGGTGACATCGTACGCCGGAGGGGAGGAGCAGAAGCAGACATGACAGTGCGCCGGAACAACTCATCTACCGCAGGAGCCGCGGTCTGGCCCGGGGTCCACGGGGCCAGGGCTGGCTGGAAACCCAACACACACTGGAAGGGTGTCAACCCAGTGGAGGAGTGATGTAGAGAGTTCTGGGCGTACTCTGCCCAAAGAAGGAAACGTGCCCACTCACCCTGCCGGTCCTGACAGTGACTCCTCAGGAACCTTCCCAGCTCCTGATTCATCCTCTTCACCTGCACCTGCTTCCGACTCACCGCCCCATCATTACAGGTGCACCAATGGGGCTATTGGACAAGTGCAGAACCAAGTGTTGTCTTCCAGGCCCTGCACATGTCAGTGCAATAGTGATGATATTATAACTTTAGCGGCAACTACAAAGCATATGGACTCTGGGTTGTATCTGTTTTAAATGACTGCCCTGGCCAGATGTGTTTAAAAACATAATATTAGTGAGTGGCCTGAATCCACTGTTGCAAGACAGTACGGTGTGTCTGTGGTTCCAAAGCTTTATTTCCAACCTTTATTCTTTCAATGACAGCCTGCCTTTTTCATCATAATGCTTTAAGATTAGAAATAAATGCCGTATATGCTTGTCATACAGTCTATGCTTAAAGAAGTGTATAGGTCCCAGGGATGGATTAACCATTGCAAAATAAGACTGAAAGAGAAGAAAGGAAAATAAAATAGCGTCTTGTCATTATGTTGTTTTATAAGTGTGCTGCTTATTCCTTCTTTCTGGCCCCATGCTGCTCTGCGGGTGGGCATTAGGCTGGACGTTGGCACTTGTTTGTGTGGGTAATGTGGAAGCCTCTTGTGTGCCCGCTACTTAGCGCTATTTACCATGCCCCCCGCTGTCATAGGCCTGCAGGCTCTGTGTGAGTGGCAGGGCGGGGCAGGACTCAGCAGGGCTCTGACAAACACTTCTAGAGAGAGAGAGAAAAGAGCAGCGGCTGAGCTCAGGCCCATGGGCAACAGTATCAGAGGTGTATACAATAGGTGTGCTCAAAACAGTGCAGCAGGATCGAGTACTTATCTGAGAGAGAAGAAAAGTGGAATTTAATTTAGTGCTGTTCTTGGTTCCATAGTCAGGGTTTTAATTTGGAGGTTGAAATGACATGAGACGATAGATGGTAGGAGCTGCACAGTGAACAAGGGCTGTCACACAGATCTGAGGGTACCCGCTTCCTGCCTGGGATAATAATTTCCAAGAACTGGATAGGCCATCTGATCTGGCTTCCCAAACTTCTTAATAAGTAAATCAATACCATATCTTCATATTGTTTGTAGCGATGCACTTGCTTCCAATCGTTTAATTACATTAGCCCACTTCTGTGATCGCTGGGAAGGTCGTTTGAAAGCCTGTGCTGAGGTAATGGTATGTACAGAAAAGGATCCTTAAAACATTTGGCTTAGTAAGAGAGCTGGTGTTCTGTGTTTTAATTGCTGTAGCAGTACATAAGATATGCTTAGGTAAGTTTGATAGTTTCCTCTTGGGATCTACTTTTCCTCATATTGAATCTGGTCCTTATTTCTGTCATACAACATGTCATAATTCCTGTTTTTGGAACAACCCACATTTTCTGGAGTAAATAAAAGATTGAAGCATGTATTAAAGTTCCATGAATCCCCCCTTCCCCAAGGATTCTCTCACTTTCTGCACCTTAGCAAAAAAACATCTTTACTCTTATCTGCTGAGAGTGAGAGAGGCAATTTAGTGGAGGATAGACTGTTGAGTCATGGTGCAATGCTACTGCAGAGGGATTATGGAAATGTGAATGTTGTTCAGGCAACTGATTTCAGAGTGACAGCTCCACACTGGGACCATTCCTAAGTCATGAGATAAGAAGTTCACTTTACACACAGCTGAATACTTAAACAAGTGATGATTTAATGCCACCATTATGCACCACTTCATATAACTGTAGGACAGGGGGTATTACTATCTCTGTGTATCAACTGTAGTTTGGAATCCCTTTATTCTGCCTTGGATTCATCTTTGAACAAATCCAGCTGTAGCCATGCTTCTCGATTAGCTTGTGCAATCCGTTTAAATGTTGGCTGAAGGGTGCCCAGAATCAGATCAGGAATATGAAGAAAATCCGTTCCAATGGAGCCCCCGAGCAGACTTGTATCGAGTCAAGGTCGCCTAGATGAGGGAAAATAGAAATTCACTCATTTAGCCGCCACATTCACATGCCAATTCACACTCGGAGCAGCAGATGAGCAGTTAGCATTCTCTGTAATGGCTGTTTATGTTATCCTGGATCAGTGTGATTATGCAATCTAGCCTCCATAGCGGTGATTCTTCAGACAGATTATTGTGAACAAACACATTATTTTCTTACTGTAATTAAGGGACCTATTACACGCCATTGTTATTGCTGTGTACTCAGACTGAAATGAAGCGAGGCACCTATTAACCTATCAGATCTGTTGTTCTTTTTGGAGTTATGTTTTATGACAGTAGAATATGTACTGTAGGTCCACTAAGGCATAGAGATACATAGTTAAAGTTGTTGAAGGGTGAGTCAACGCTTACTTATGGTTATAGTGAGGCAACTTATATTATTTTAGTCAACCTTTGCGTAACCTCGTCTCCAGGCTATTGCGCAGGAGGAAATGTCTTGTGTGCGAGACTGACCTTTGGGTGTAGTAATGGTAGCCTACATGTTGGGCCCTGCATACAGTACACTGTGGATGTTGATGAAGAGTCTAAATACAATTTTCTCTGTCTTTTCTTTCTGTCTTCCCTGCAGCGTGTCCTCAGGGGACGTTCAAGTCCACCCAGGGGCCAGGGCTGTGTCTGCAGTGCCCCCCCAACAGCCGTTCCACTGTGGAGGCTGCCACCATCTGCGGCTGCCGTAACGGATACTACAGAGGAGACATGGACTTGCCCGAGGCCTCCTGCACCAGTAAGTCTCAAATTCCTACTACTCATCAATGGGAAAATGAATGTGTACATTTTCATTTGGAAAGGGTGTATTCAATATCAACTGTTTTAATTCCTGAGTACATTTTTTACCTTTGTAGATACTATATATTTCAAGGTTTGCTATCATCCCTTGCTCTACCTGTGCTGCTTGAGTGCATTCTATTCAATGCATCGTCAATGAGCGCTGTATTGCACTTTTCATCAAAAGTGCAATACAGTGGGCTTGGAAATAAAATTACATTTAAAAAAGAGTCAAATAATTATTAGGAAAACCTTTCATCATCATTTTGATGTCACCAGATTGACTTTAGATGCAGTATACTGTTAGCTAGCTATCCCAAGATTGAGGGGAGGCCACCGGATTTTAGCTACCTAACGTTAGCATTGCTAGCTATTTTTGCTGAGCTTTTGCTAGCTAATGACAACATTGACATCTGCCTAAAGTAAATTTGACGACATGATAATGCTGGAAAATGTGTTTCCTACTAAGTATTTCACTACTTTAGCAATGTCATCGTATTTCCAGGCTCTACAGTGTAATTTAGACTAAACAGTAGTTAGCCTCCGGGCGGCTTGAGAAAGTTCATAACAATGGCATGACTCGACCGAGTGACGTAAGTGCAACCTATTAATAGGACACGAGGAACCTGATGGATATGTGGTGGGCCACCCCCTCTACCGGCTGAGTTTTAATACTCACACTTTAACGCACTCCAGTCAATGAAGTGTGAGATAGAGAATAACTCTCGTATAAACAACTGCAGGACAGGAAGACTTTATGATCCCATCGATGGATGACTCATCCAATGCATGCAACATTTATTAAGCAACTGAGTGAAAATTATGATTCATTTGGGTCATACCTTTGAATTGCTCTTATATCGTTGGATTTGACCGGCCATATTCACCATGAACATGACAGTAGCTGCTAAAGAGACCTATAAGACAAGCTTATAAAACTAGGTGTCCGTCTTAATTTTGTGTCACCTTACTGACACACTACCAATAGTCTCCTGTTGACTTTTCTCCAAATGAGAGACTGGGACAGGGGATGTGTACGTATGTAGTGTAGCAGCTGTTCAATGTCTCTGTCTGTCTACCCCATTGCCCCAGATCATATCAATGTAGGTCGATACATGAATAAGATTTAACTAATGTCCCTGAAGTTGAGCCAGCCACTCCAACCATTTCCCTAAAACTCCCTGATTCATTTCCCCTCAAACCTACAGGGACAGAGAAAGTGGGACACTGCACTATGTAGGTGACCTGGATAGACAAGTACTAGGGGAAAATAAGACATGGTCACCCCATTCATAAATAGTTTAATATAAAACTCTCTTGTGAATGAAATGTTTTTGAGTCAGAAAACACTGCCTATTGAACCATTATTATTCTATATAGAACCCTTAGACCAACGTATTGTAGATTCAGCCACGGGCCAATTTTTTCTTGAACGGCTGGTCGGGGGCCGGAACATAATTAAAAATCATTTGTAGGCTGAAATTGACCGCAAGAAGCCCAAACCGATATAACATTTGACTTAAACATAATCATTTCAAACCTTGCTTACATTTGTATGATCACTTGTCTCTATTATGTGGGGAATACTTGGGAACAGATTTCCAAAATTAAAATCACTTGGAGCTGATTTCTTGGTTGTTTTTACAATCTTTTATGTCCAACAATAAAAAAGTAATTAAAAACAAGATTTGTATTATTTTTTTTTAACCACCATCGGGCCGCCAGTTGTGGAATCCTTCCTTAGACCTACTATTATAACTAAATATAACTGGTAATATAAATGGTTCTTCTAACTATATAGTTGCCTTCAAACTCCATGCAATCGATGCTTCTTAGAGAGACATTTTGGAGACGCATTGGAGCTGCTAAGCCCAGGGCTAAAACATTAAGAGCTGTGTGGTGTGACTTGTCTTTTCTTTCTCTGGCCTCTTATCCTTGATGGTGATGAGGCGTTGTTGAGGGGCTTTTCTCCCTCCTTTCATGTGACTTAGCGATGGCTCAGTGTTGAGGCCTGGCCTCCTGCTGAGCCTGGACCTTCAGTGCTGTTACAATCCTCATTACCCCCCCCCCCCCCCCCCCCCCCCCCGCCCCCCACCCTCGGGCTTCTCCAGCCAGAGTATTGGGGCCCCGCTGTGAAACCCTGGAGAAGTGCTTCAGAAAGGCCTTAATCCCTCTCTTCTCTCTCTATCCTTCCATCCCAGCTCCTGTGTTAACGTGATTAGCAGGATGAAGGTACTTCTCGGGTTGTAGAGTTGGGTCTTCGAAGCATCTTTAGGAGAGAGAGAGAGCGAGAGATCTCCAAGGCTTTCGTAGTTGATCACCAAACATTTCTGTAAAATACCCATCGACAAAGCCTTGCGTTCCTATTTTTTTATTTGTTTCGTGCTGTTGGCGATAGGTGCACTTGATTCAGCAGCCATAGCACCGGGAAGGCAAAGTGTTAACATTTTGAACCATTTGATGTGTCTGAAGGTAGAACTTCACCTACCCGGCAGGCCCAGAGAGCAAATCAAGTGCACCTATAGGCCTGCTGCTGGCCAATCAGATCACTCAGATCTACGTATCGGCACAGTTTCCCAGAGCCTTAAGCCTCGAGCACACAGCAAAGTTGATACTGTGAGATTTAAAAACTTTTAAAACCATGACTGGAGAGAAACTCAACAAATACAGCAAAGAGTTGCTGTTTAAAATGAGTAAGCTCATGCTTAAGTTCAGCACTGTCAACACCTTTATAAGTCTTAGAATGCCCGTTCTCCCTACTTCCACTTCCAGTCACACTACAACCAGCACTGCAGCTGCAATGAATGAGTATTACAAAGTGTTTCAATAAGCTTGGGTTGTTATTGTTAGGGGCTTGTGTCTTTTAACATTGAGGAATATTTCTGGTCATAGGAGTAACAACATGAATTAGTGCATGAGAGCAAACCTGAGCCCTAGGACCATGACTCAGGACTACCTGGCCTGATGACTCCTTGCTGTCCCCAGTCCACCTGGCCGTGCTGCTGCTCCAGTTTCGACTGTTCTGCCTGCGGCTATGGAACCCTGACCTGTTCACCGGACGTGCTACCTGTCCCAGACCTGCTGTTTTCAACTCTCTAGAGACAGGAGGAGCGGTAGAGATACACTCAATTATTGGCTATGAAAAGCCACCTGACATTTACTCTTGAGGTGCTGACTTGTTGCACCCTCGACAACTACTGTGATTATTATTATTTGACCATGCTGGTCATTTATTAACATTTGAACATCTTGGCCATGTTCTGTTATAATCTCCACCCGGCACAGCCAGAAGAGGACTGGCCCCCCTCATAGCCTGGTTCCTCTCTAGGTTTCTTCCTAGGTTTTGGCCTTTCTAGGGAGTTTTTCCTAGCCACCGTGCTTCTACACCTGCATTGCTTGCTGTTTGGGGTTTTAGGCTGGGTTTCTGTACAGCACTTTGAGACATCAGCTGATGTAAGAAGGGCTATATAATTAAATTTGATTTGATTTGATGAGGCAGAAATAATGCAGTGCTACTTGAGTTTTGCCATCAGCTGGAAGACTGTCCCCTTTCTCACCAAAGGGAGGGAGAGCAGAGGGGCGGTGTATTGGGTGAGAGGCAGCCTCACCGCTGCTCTCCCTCCCTCCATCCCTCCCTCCCTCCTCTCAAATTTACCAGATGCAGACCATCAGTCCAATCAAATAAAACAAAATGCTAATTACTATACTCACTTAGCTGTGCCTCACAACAAATGATCTATTACTAGTGATTATATACCTCAGATTTTGAAATATAATTTTAAAATGGTCTGAGAAGAACAGCATTGGCTGGGCAATTCAAGCATAGCCAATATGCAGTGATAATGTATTGGGCCTACTGCACAAACATCATTGTTATTATTCATGTTCCTTGCTCACAACAGTTACACACATTCTTATGTTCCCCACCCATCAGTGTGCACACCCTCCCTTTCGCTCCCAATCCCTCTTGTCCTCCCCGATACACATTCTCTCTCTCTCTCTCTCTGTGTTTCCTCTCTAATCCACTAGCTATTAACTCCAGAGAGAAAGGTTAGTTGAGATGGTGCTGCAGTGGATAGCAGCCGTCTTACGGGCTCCTGACTAAATCTGCTATTTTGTATTTTTTTTAAAGCTGATCTTAACTTATTTTGTACATAATGTCTCCGTCATCATGTCCTATGACCGAAAACAGCTTCTGGACATCAGAACAGTGATCAGCGGAAGTGAAAAGAGGCAGGCGAGGCGGAATCCTGACGAGACTACACTGGCTATATAGTACCCGCAAAACACCAGTCTCAACGTCAACAGTGAAGAAGCGACTCCGGGATGCTGGCCTTCTGGGCAGAGTTCCTCTGTCCAGTGTCTGTGTTTTTTTGCCCATCTTCATTTTTTTTTATTGGCCAGTCTGAGATATGGCTTTTTCTTAGCAACTCTGCCTAGAAGGCCAGCATCCCGGAGTCGCCTCTTCACTGTTGACGTTGAGGCTGGTGTTTTTTTTCGGGTACTATTTAATGAAGCTGCCAGTTGAGGACTTGTGAGGCATCTGTTTCTCAAACTGTACTTGTTCTCTTGCTCAGTTGTGCAGCGGGGCCTCCCACTCTTCTTTCTATTCTAGTTAGAGCCAGTTTGCGCTGTTCTGTGAAGGAAGTAGTACACAGTGTTGTACGAGATCTTCAGTTTCTTGGCAATTTCTTGCATGGAATAGCCTTCATTTCTCAGAACAAGAATAAACTGACAAGTTTCAGAAGAAAGCGCTTTGTTTCTAGCCATTTTGAGCCTATAATCGAACCCACAAATGCTGATGCTCCAGATACTAAACTGTCTAAAGAAGGCCAGTTTTATTGCTTCTTTAATCAGGACAACAGTTTTCAGCTGTGCTAACATAATTGCAAAAGGGTTTTGTAATGATCAATTAGCCTTTTAAAATGATAAACTTGGATTAGCTAACACAACGTGCCATTGGAACACAGGAGTGATGGTTGCTGATAATGGGCCACTGTACGCCTATGTAGATATTCCATAAAATCTGCCGTTTCCAGCTACGATAGTCATTTACAACATTGACAATGTCTACACTGTATTCATGATCAATTTGATGTAATTTTAATGGACAAAAAATGTGCATTTCTTTCAAAAACAAGGACATTTCTAAGTGACCCCAAACTTTTGAACGGTAGTGTATATAGTGACTTTTTCTCATACATTTTCTCCTTTCCGTATCTGTTACAGTTTTACAAACAAAATATATGCTACTAAAGATTGTTAATGGTACCAATGCCTACTGATTCTTTATTGGAAGAGTGTAAGCTGTCTTCCAAGCTTTGTAGCTTACACATTAGAACACCGCCACTGCCCTCGGATCTGTTGGCGAACGTGCAGTCACTGGAGAACAAACTGGATGAGCTCTGTTTGAGACTATCCTATCAACGTGACCTGAAAAACGTTAATATCTCAGAGTCGTGGCTGAATGAGGACATGAATATGCATCTCGCTGGTTTTTCTATGCATTGTCAAGACTAGAGGGGTGTGTTTTTTTGTTAACTTCTTGCAGATTAGTGGGACGCTAAACTTCCGGTGAAATTGCAGAGCGCCAAATTCAAATGAAAGTACTATAAATATTAAACTTTCATGAAATCATAAGTGCAATACATCAAAATTAAGCTTAACTTGTTGTTAATCCAGCCAAAGGCTTTACGGCGAAAGCAAACCATGCGATTATCTGAGGACAGCGCCCAGCACACAAATGCATAACAAATAATTTTCAACCAGGGAGTTGCGACACGAAAGTCAGAAATAGCGATATAATATATGCCTTACCTTTGAAGATCTTCTTCTGTTGGCACTCCAAAAGGTCCCAGTTACATTACAAATGGTCCTTTTGTTCGATAAAGTCATTTTTTATATCCATACAAACTCAGTTTAGCTGGCTCGCTTCAGTCAATAATCCACTCGGTTTCCCTCCTTCAAAATGCATACAAAATGAATCCCAAACGTTACCAATAAACTTATCCAAACAAGTCAATCAACATTTATAATCAAACAATAGGTACCCTAATACGCAAATAAACGATAAAATTTAAGACGGAGAATCGTTATTGTCTTTACCGGACAAAAATACCAAAGAACGCGCTCAATCACACGCTTGGAAACACTACAGCCAAAATGGGAGCCACTTAGAAAAACTACAATTTCTGGCTCATTTTTCCAAAAGCCAGCCTGAAACTCTTTCTAAAGACTGTTGACATCTAGTGGAAGCCCTAGGAACTGCAATCGGGTATGATTTTGCCCTATTATAAAAGTGCCAGCCATTGAAAAATCAGTGGTACGATGACATTTTTTGGGGGGGGGGGGGGATGGTTTGTCCTCGGGGTTTCACCAGCCATTTCAGTTCTGTTATACTCACAGACATTATTCTAACAGTTTTAGAAACTCTAGAGTGTTGTCTATCCAAATCTACCAATTACATGCATATCCTAGCTTCTGGGCCTGAGTAGCAGGCAGTTTGCTTTGGGCACGCTTTTCATCCGGACGTCAAAATACCGCCCCCTATCCCAAAGAAGTTAACAACAGATGGTGCGCAATCTCTTTAAGGACGACTTAGCAGAACTCGCCTGAGTTAGAATACCTCATGATAAGCTGCAGACAATACTATTTACCAAGAGAGTTTTCACCTATTTTTTTTCTTCATAACTGTCTTTTTACCACAGCAAACTGATGCTGGCACTAAGACCGAACTCAACGAGCTGTATAGGGCCAAAAGCAAAACAAGAAAGTGCACATTCAGAGGCTGTGTTTCTCATGGCCGGTGATTTTACTGCAGGGGAACTGAAGTCCGTTTTACCATCATGTCACCTGTGCAACTAGAGGCCACCAAACTCTAGATCAGCTTTCCTAGTTCCTTCTTACCATCCAAAACTCAAACAAAAAGTACCAGTGACGCGCTCCTATGAAGCAGATGCTAAGCTACAGGACTGTTTTGCTAGCACATACTGGAATATGTTCCAGAATTCATCCAATAACATTGAGGAGTTTATCACATCAGTCACCGGATTCATTAACCTCTTACATCTAGACGTTCCGCTAGCGGAACACCTGCTCCAATATCCAATGATAGGCGTGACGCGAAATACAAACTCCTCGAAAATCCGAAAACTTCAATTTTTCAAACATATGACTATTTTCCACCATTTTAAAGACAAGATTCTCCTTTATCTAACCACACTGTCCGATTTCAAAAAGGCTTTACAGCGAAAGCAAAACATTAGATTATGTAAGCAGAGTACCCAGCCAGAAATAATCAGACACCCATTTTTCAAGCTAGCATATAATGTCACAAAACCACAGCTAAATGCAGCACTAACCTTTGATGATCTTCATCAGATGACACTCCTAGGACATTATGTTATACAATACATGCATGTTTTGTTCAATCAAGTTCATATTTATATCAAAAACCAGCTTTTTACATTAGCATGTGACGTTCAGAACTAGCATTCCCACCGAACACTTCCGGTGAATTTACTAAATTACTCACGATAAACGTTCACAAAAAACATAACAATTATTTTAAGAATTATAGATACAGAACTCCTTTATGCAATCGCGGTGTCCGATTTTAAAATAGCTTTTCGGTGAAAGCACATTTTACAATATTCTGAGTAGATAGCTCGCCATCACGGGCTAGCTATTTTGACACCCACCAAGTTTGGTACTCACCAAACTCAGATTTACTATAAGAAAAATTGGATTACCTTTGCTGTTCTTTGTCAGAATGCACTCCCAGGACTTCTACTTCAATAACAAATGTTGGTTTGGTTCCAAATAATCCATAGTTATATCCAAATAGCGGCGTTTTGTTGTGCGTTCAAGACACTATCCGAAGGGTAACGAAGGCTGACGCGCCCGGCGCGTTTCGTGACAAAAAAATTACAAATATTCCATTACCGTACTTCGAAGCATGTCAAACGCTGTTTAAAATCAATTTTTATACGATTTTTCTCGTAAAAAAGCGATAATATTCCGACCGGGAGACGTTGTTTTCGTTCAAAGACTGAAAATGAAAACATGGAGTCGTCTCGTGCACGCGTGCGCCAGTCTCATTGTTTTCAGATCGGCCACTTACCAAATGCGCTACTGTTTTTCAGCCATGGCCTGCAAAGTCATCATTCAACGTTCTGGCGCCTTCTGAGAGCCTGTGGGAGCGTTAGAAAATGTCACGTTACAGCAGAGATCCCCTGTTTTGGATAGAGATGATCAAGAAGGCCAAGAAATGGTCAGAGAGGGCGCTTCCTGTTTGGAATCTTCTCAGGTTTTGGCCTGCCAAATGATTTCTGTTATACTCATAGACACCATTCAAACAGTTTTAGAAACTTTGGAGTGTTTTCTATCCAAAGCTAATAATTATATGCATATTCTAGTTTCTGGGCAGGAGTAATAATCAGATTAAATCGGGTACGTTTTTTATCCGGCCGTGAAAATACTGCCCCCTATCCATAACAAGTTAACAAGTGCATCGACAACTTCGTCCTCACAGTGACAGAACCTATATACCCTAACCACAAGCCATGTATTACAGGCAACATCTGCAGTAAACTAAAGACTAGAGCTGACACTTTCAAGGAGCATAACACTAATCCTTATAATAAATCCATCTACGACCTACGACAAGCCATCAAACAAGAAAAGTATCAATACAGGACTAAGACTGAATCCTATGCCGGCTCTGACACGCCACAAATATGGCAGGGCTTGCAAACTATCACGGATTACAAAGGGAAACCCATCCGCGAGCTGCCCAGTGACGCAAGCCTACCAGACGAGCTAAATGCCTTCTATGCTTGCAACACATCCGGACGACTGTGTTATCTCGCTTTCCATAATGGATGTGAGTAAGACCTTTTTTAAGCAGGTTAACATTCGAAAGCCCGCATGGCCAGACGGAATACCAGGACACGTACTCAGAGAATGCACTGACCAGCTGGCAAGTGTCTTCACTGACATTTTCTACCCACCACTGACCCGGTCTGTAATACCTATATGTTTCAAGCAAACCACCATAGTCCCTGTGCCCAAGAACGCTAAGGTAACCTGCCTAAATGACTATAGCCCTTTCGCACTCACGTCTTTAGCCATGAGATGTTTTGAAAATCTGCTCATGGCTCATATCAACACCATCATTCCAGACACCCTGGACCCGCTCCAATTTGCATACCGCCCCAAAAGATCCACAGATGATGCAATCTATATTGCACACCACACTCTATTGCACACCACACTCTATTGCACACCACACTACCCACCTGGACAAAGTTAAAGTCAAAATGTTGTTCATTGACTACAGCTCAGCATTCAACATCATGGTGCCCTCCAAGCTCATCACTAAGCTCAGGACCCTGGCACTGAACACCTTCCACTGTACCTGGATCCTGGATTGTCTGATGGGCTGCCCCCCAGGTGGTGAGGGTAGGCAACAACATCCGCCACGCTGACCATCAACACAGGGCCCCTCTGGGGTGTGTGCTTAGTCCCCTCCTGTACTGTTCACCCACAACATACAAAACTGAAATATCACAAGTATTCAGACCCTTACTCAGTACTTTGTTGAAGCACCTTTGGCAGCGATTACAGCCTCGAGTCTTTTTGGGTATGACTCTACAAGGTTGGCACACCAGTATTTGGGGAGTTTCTCCCATTTTTCTCTGCAGATCATCTCAAGCTCTGTCAGGTTCAATGGGGAGCGTTGCTGCACAGCTATTTTCAGGTCTCTCCAGAGATGTTAGATCGGGCTCTGGTTGGGCCACTCAAGGACTGGCAGACATCTGTCCAGAAGCCACTCCTGCATTGTCTTGACTGTGTGCTTAGGGTCATTGTCCTGTTGGAAGGTGAACCTTCGCACCAGTCTGAGGTCCTGAGCGCTCGTTAGCAGGTTTTCATCAAGGATCTCTCTGTACTTTGCTCCGTTCATCTTTCCCTCGATCCTGACTAGTCTCCCAGTCCCTGGCGCTGAAAAACATCCCCACAGCATGATCCTGCCACCACCATGCCTCACCGTAGGGATGGTGACAGGTTTCCTCCTTACGTGACGTTTGGCATTCAGGTCAAAGAGTTCAATCTTGGTTTCATCAGACCAGAGAAGCTTGTTTCTCATGGTCTGATAGTCCTTTATGTGACTTTTGGCAAACTCCAAGCGGGCTGTCATGTGCCTTTTACTGAGGAGTGGCTTCTGTCTGGCCGCTCTAACATAAAGCCCTGATTGGTGGAGTATTGTAGAGATGGTTATCCTTCTGGAAGGTTCTCCCATCTCCACAGAGGAGCTCTGTCAGAGTGACCATTGGGTTCTTGGTCACCTCCCTGACCAAGGCCCTTCTTCCCAGATTACTCAGTTTGGCCGGGTGGCCAGCTCTAGGAAGAGTTTTGCTGGTTCCAAACTTCTTCCTTTTAAGAATGATGGAGGCCACTGTGGTCTTGGGGACATTCAATGCTGCAGAAATGTTTTGGTAACCTTCCCCAGATCTGTTCCTCGATACAATCCTGTCTCGAAGCTCTACGGCCAATTCCTTCGACCTCATGGCTTGGTTTTTGCTCTGACATGCACTGTCAACTGTGGACCTTATATAGACAGGTGTGTGACTTTCAAAATCATGTCCAATCAATTGAATTTACCGCAAGTGGACTCCATTCAAGTTCTAGAAACATCTCAAGGATGATTTATAGAAACAGGATGAACCTGAGCTCAATTTCGAGTCTCATAGCAAAGGGTCTGAATAAGGTATTTCTGTTTTTTATTTTTAATAAATTTGCTAACATTTCTAAAAACCTATTTTTCGCTTTGTCATTATGGGCTATTGTGTGTAGATTGAGGGAAAAAAAATATTTTATCCATTTTAAAAAGGCTGTAACATATCAAATTGTGTAAAATTTGAAGGGGTCTGAATACTTTCCAAATACACTGTATATGTACATAGCTACCTCAATTACCTCGTGCCCTTGCACATCGACTTGGTACTGGTACTCCCTGTATATAGCCATCTTATTTTTTACTTGTCATTGTTATTAGTTATTCACTGTGTATTTATTCCTCATGTCACGATTCCAAATTTGTTTTTTGCTTTAATATTGCATTGTTGAAAAAGGACCCGTAAGTAAGCATTTCACTGTTAGTTTACAGCTGTTGTTTGTGGGTGTAATTAAATAGTGCTCCTGACTGCAGGCGTCATATAGAGACTTTACTCTCAAACACGCTTTGTTCCACCACAGCCGCCACGTGGGACCCTGTCCCTGTAACCATTAGCAAGTCATAAACCATCCACACTCACACAAAATGTCTTCCTCTCAATTTTATGGAACGAGAAGAACGAAATGAAAAGAGGTGAGAGAGGAACAAATGACGATATCAGAGTAAATTAGTTTCTCCGCTTACCTCCCTACAAGGACTAACATTCTTCATACCATTTTATACATTTAGCCAATGTGAGTAGATTTTGGGGTAGTTGTTTGGAATTTTATTCAGAAACCAACTGTCACCCTGTCTTTTTAACTACTCCCACTCACCACTTTTACTGTTAAAAGTACTCAAAAGACACAGACAGAGACAGCAGCTGCATAACGTATGATTACAGTGGTGAAGTGCGCATGCATATATGATTCTGCAGCTGTAATCAATGTAATGAATGCATGGTTGAATCGCAGGGCCCACCCGTGTCCTTAACCTCTCACAGTTTATGTAAAACAGGATGTATCAGCTTAAATAATTAACCCCCCCCCCCACTGATTGAGTGCTTAATTGAGAACAGTTCACTTGAAAGCTCTGCACAGTTGTGGAAGGCAGATCTCTGAGGAAATAGTATGGAGCAGAGCTCCCTGAAGCCAGCCTCGTAGGGGGTGTACATCTAAGCATCCTTGTTACCGTTTGCATGTTACTGACTCACATATTTATTCTACTTATTATTCACCAAATTATCTTACAGATGAAGGGGGATTTCGGAATCACAAACAAACACACCCACCCACACACAAGAACGTACGCACACGCGCGCACACACACATGTTTGTTTTACTGTCCTCCTTGCGGGACCAAACAATTGATTCCCATTCAAAATCCTGTTTTCCCTAACACCTAAACTTAACCCTGAATTAAACCTAACGATAACCCTAAACCTAACCTCTAACCATAATTATAATCCTAATTGTACCCCTAAACCTAAAATATAATTTTTCCATGTGGAGATCGGCAAAATGTCCCCACTTGTCTGAATTGTTTTGTTTTAATATCCTTGTGAGGACACACACACACACACACACACACACACACACACACACACACACACACACACACACACACACACACACACACACACACACACACACACACACACACACACACACACACACACACTGTCTCTACTGTTTCCCCCTGCTCAAAGACTGTGCAGTAGAGCAGCTGTTAGGCTGTGTAGTAGTATCAGTAGGCGCGAGGCAAAGCAAGGTGTGTGTGTGTAGAGTGGGCTGGTATTCTGCTGCTCCCTCTGTCAGATTAGCAGGGTGATGGATTGATACGCTCCCCGCTCTGTCAGTAGGAGAGCAATACTACACTGTAACCATGGAGCCTCACTGCTGAGCCCCCTGCTCCTTCAAAGACCTATCACTACTACACCTACTGGTGAAGAGGAGAACGTTGATGTTTCAATTATTCTAATTGAAGCAGCACCCTTACGGCAAGCCAGCAGTGTTGCACAGCGTGTGGACCTGGCAAAACATCGATGCTAATTACCTGGAGTCAGATAGAGACAGTAGCTATTACTCCACCTGGGAAAGGAGTGATGAGACCCATCCTACATTCACATATCAGCTCCGCCTCACGCAGAGGCAAGCATGTTATTGTCTGTAGCTGTGAGATTAACTCCTCATATTTAGTCTGTGGTCATTGCGCTCACACACACACACACACACACACACACGCATTATGCACACACACACACACGCATTATGCACACACACACACACACGCATTATGCACACACACGTACACACACATACACATATATGTAAAAACTGGGACATGGTGTCACGCCTGCTCCCGCTCTCTCTCCCTGGCACTCTTTGGGTGCCAGGCTGCCCAGCAGTGCGCACTCCTGCCACCATCATTACGCACATCTGCTTCCCTCGTCACGTGCACCAGCGAATTATTGGACTCAATCACCTGTTTTAGTAACTTTAACCATATCAGTCACTTTAACCATATCTACATGTACATACTACCTCAATCAGCCTGACTAACCGGTGTCTGTATGTAGCCTCGCTACTTTTATAGCCTCGCTACTGTATATAGCCTGTCTTTTTACTGTTGTTTTATTTCTTTACCAACCTATTGTTCACCAAATACCTTTTTTGCACTATTGGTTAGAGCCTGTAAGTAAGCATTTCACTGTAAGGTCTACACCTGTTGTATTTGGCGCACGTGACAAATAAACTTTGATATGATTTGATTATTACCTCCCCTATATTTGTCAGTTCCCCAGCTCTGTTCCACGGCTGCTGCATTAATTGTCGTTCCTGTTCTATGTCGGTTCCAAATTAAATGTTGACTCCCCGTACCTGCTTCTCATCTCCAGCGTTGGTTCTTACAGAATACAGCAGCCATCAAATGAAGCATCGGGGAGTGCTGGCTTTTCAGTTGGTGGTTGACGTCGGGTCCGGGGGCTGCCGCCGATGGAACCGGGGATACCTTAGCTGGATCGTCGGGCTTCCATGCCCTAGTCAGCTTGAGGTTTCGTTTCCCTGGTTGGCTCGGCAGGCGCCCATCCCACGTCAGGCCTCACCCGGTTCGCCAGGCTTCCACGCCTCAGCTGGCTCACCAGGCTCCCACGTCCCAGCGGGATCGTCAGACTGTCACGCCTCAACCGGATCGTCAGGTTACCACGCCTCAGCCTGTTCGTCAGGCTCCTACACCCCAGCCGGCTGGTCCAGCACCCATGCTTCGGCCGGCCCGTCAGGCTCGTCCAGGTGGGATGCCGGGTGGCGACCCTAGAGGGGGAGTACCGTAACGCCTGCTCCCGCTCTCTCTCCCTGGCACTCTTTGGGAGCCAGGCTGCCCAGCACTGCACACTCCTGCCACCATCATATCGCACACCTGCTTCCCTCGTCACGCGTATCAGCAAATTATTGGATTCACCTGGACTCAATCACCTGTTTTATTACCTCCCCTATATTTGTCAGTTCCCCAGCTCTGTTCCCCGCTGCTGTATTAATGTTCGTATGTCGTTATGTTACCCGGTGCTGACATTGTTCCTGTCCTGTTTAATGTCTGTGCTATATTAAAATGTTGACTCCTCGTACCTGCTTCTCATCTGCAGTGTCGGTCCTTTCACATGGTCATCTCTAACCCAGAATCACCACTCAGTCTCATGAAATATGCAGGTTGCGTGCCGACACACACCCTCTTCCCTTTGCTTTCACACGCAGACATAGACAGCTACAAAAGGTCGTCATGAAACATAAAAATAAGCTGTTGCTCGGATTGGAATTGAAATGGCCTCTCATGGGTTTTTCCTTGAAAGGCATGGTTGAATGTTAAAGCCGCCTTGGCATCTTTAGAGCAGACAGTTTCAGACTGCTGTGCCCCTTGGGTTTTGATATAGCACATGGCAGAAGCACTGAGTACTGTAGTCTAGAATAGATTGACATGCAAAAAACAATTTGTCTCTGAGACATACCCATTAAAACCTCCTTTGGCTGTTCTTTGTTAGGACGTCAAGTCACAGACTCCTGTTTAAATTCAAGGGCCAACACTAATGGTATACTACCGGAATTACTAGCTGTAAGTAACTGCCAGAATAATAGAAACACTTGAGTAAATGAGGGATACAAAGTATATTGAAAGCAGTTGCTTCCACACAGGTGTCTTTCCGGAGTTAAGTAAACAATTAACATCCCATCATGCTCAGGGTCATGTATAAAAATGGCCATTATTTTGGCTACCTTTGCTATGCCCCCATAGGATGACAAGGCCCCAATCCGCAGGGCACGAGTGGTCACTGAATAGTTTGATGAGCATGAAAACTATGTAAACCTTATGCCACCAGATCTCAACCCAATTGGAAACTTATGGGAGATTCTGGAGTGATGCCTGAGATGGCATTTTCCACCACCATCAACAAAACACCAAATTATGGAATTTCTTGTGGTAGAATGCTGTCGCATCCCTCCAATTGAGTTCCAGACACTTGTAGAATCTATGCCAAGGTGCATTGAGGCTGTTCTGGTTCGTGGCGGCCCATTGCCCTATTAAGACACTTTATCTTGTTGTTTCCTTTTATATTGGCAGTTACCTGTAAATACTATAATAAAACTTAAACAAATGTCCCTGTGAAATAACTTTTCATTGAATCATGTAATTCCCTTTTATGAACACTAAAGGGCAGTTTTGTCATGGGCCTCTCCACAGGGTGTCAGGAATGCCTGATACAGATCACAGTCCGGCCTGTTATTTCCCTCTGGGCACATTCCAGAGTGGCAAAAGCGGAGAAGGAGAGAAAAAGAACTGGTCTGGCCGAGGAAGAAGTGATCCTGGATGTGGATGTGAGGCCTAGCTGTGTAAACAGAGGTGTGATTGTTAGCGTGTGGTGTCGTGTGCCGACAGACTTCCAGATGGAGTCTTGGTGTGCTGTTGGGTTTAGCCTTTAGCTCTTGGTGTTGCTGGGGTTGTCTTTCATGTGATGGGCCTTTCTACTTACTGCAGAATAGTTTGGACAGTCAATGCACAAGATTATTTTTTTGTACTTATTTTTTCCCTCACTCTTTGCTCACAGAAATGAAAACAAACTTTTTAGGCTTTTGATGAATCTACAGAGACTTCTTGTATGGACTGAATTATGGTTTCTCCATATGTGAACTGTTATTGTAACTAAGTTACAGTATGTAAATATGTATTGAGTTCATTATACACTTTTAATTGCATGTTAGCTACAGAATGTTAGCTAACCCTTTGGCTCTTTCACTCTGAGGCCTCCTGCTAGTTTTGTACAGAAGGCTGGTTTTCCATCAAAGGCTAGCCAGTGGCAAAACGATTACCCCCCTGTCGCGTCCCTGAGGGCAGGGGGACAAGGTGAAGTTTAAATTACTCTCAAGTTCATTAGAGTGTCTGCTAAATTACTAAAATGTAAATGTAATTAGCATGGATCTACAGACCGGTCTGTGGGTCTGGGTGTCGATAACTCAGCTTGGTGTATGGCGGCCCTGTCCCACTGAGCCAAATCAACCTTGACCCCTGCAGCTGATGGACAATGGGGGAGAGAGGCAGAGAACAGTAACTAACACTGTGGACAAATTAGATCCTCTCACAAATGAAAGAGGGAAGGCGAGAGTTGCCATAATGGCAGGTAAAATTAGCTGTTAAGTGGTGATCACATCAGTCTTCTCAACCTCTCCATAGTTTTTTGTTCGAAGCTGAGAAGCAGGTCAAAGACATTGGGCCCTATTAAGCACAGACAGGCTTTTGACAAAGGACCAGTGACCCTATGTTGTGTGAATCGAGTCATCCCAGCTAAGAGTCTCAAATTAGAGATGGCCACACATGGCAATCAACACCTACTTACAGTCATATCAAGATACTTCCACATCTACATAATTACATGTATGAACAAACAGTAAGCAATGTATGCTCATACATTGCAGTGTTCACAAGAGATCTCTACATATGGCTCTGGTTCACTGTGATGTTGTTGTGTACAAGATCTCCTGAATCTTGCTCGTCTTCCCTCCCTCGGCTAGTCTACTGCTGGCTACTGTAGAGTTGCTGTGTAGAGCCCGGCCACTCTTCTCCCCAGCAGCTGACAATTAGGCTACTGGAGGAGTCCTCAGACTCCCACTGCTGGTTTTGCCCCTCACAGCGAGAGAGAGAGTGTGAGGAGGTGGATCAGAAAGAGAGACTAATATAAAAGAGGGAATATTGACCAATCAGATCACAGCTGTGACTTAGGGAGAGGAAAGTAGAGGAGAGAAAGTGAAACAGAAAACTCTGGCTGCTAAAGCATGGTCAGACCCCTGTGTGTACAGTACATTGATTTTTTTATTTAACCTTTATTTAACTAGGCAAATCAGTTAATTTACAATGACGGCTTAGGAACAGTGGGCTAACTGCCTTGTTCAGGGCAGAACGACAGATTTTTTACCTTGTCAGCTCGGGGATTCAATCTTGCAACCTTTCAGTTACTAGTCCAATGCTTTAACCACTAGGCTACATGCCGCCCCGTGGGGAACTGCTACCAGAAAGGCATATGTTAAATTGGTCAGCCAACCCAATCATCTGTCACCTCTTGATTCACTGGTCGAATGGTCAAATCACTACGGAAGATTGGAGCACCACAGTGATTGTTGGGCCTTTGTGAAATTGTTAACACACACAATCGATTATTGTGCAGGTAATCTTGCAAGTTTTGAGAAGCATACAGCCACTATAGGGAAATATGTGCATATAAACATGAATGGCAAAAAACTCAGATAATATTTTGTGACGATAATAGATTTTGACTCAAACACAGAGATAGAAATGGTGCACAACAAAACCAGAAGTCCCTGGCAGGGATCCCAGTGCCAGATGAAAGGTACATGTGAAATGTAGGGAAACTATTTCAGTGGAGGAGAGATAGAGACCAGTATGTGTGACTGTGTGTGAGCAGGAGGAGATTGTGTATGAGGTTGGTTGAAGGGGGTGATTGAGTGGTGTAATTTCTGCTCCCATGATGTGCTCTGTCATGTTAATGGTATTGCTGCAACACGTGCACATCAAAAACACATGGGCTAAATGGCAGCTGCATGACGTGTAATAACCGTCAGTAGGTACTAATTTCAGCTAAATGCAGAGCCATACATAGATACATACTATATCTCTGACTAAATGTAATGCACATGATGTATTTGCCAACATTACAGATGACTAGTAAAACAGTGGGAGTTACATTATGTATGTGTGTGTGTACATCTTCTGACCAAAATGAGCAGGTGGGACTGAAATGAGCAGGTGGGACTGAAATGAGTAGGTGGCATCAGTGCTATATGGTGATTCCTCACAAAACTAGATTTTCAAGACATTTAATCCATAGAAGGGTTATTTTGAGGAAGGATTGTTGCCATGTATTTGACATTTGTATCTTAAAGCATAATTGAGAAATAATTAATTGAAGTTGGAATATTTGTGAAATGTTGGCCTTACCCAGACTTCCTTTAAGACTCCAAAGGACCCTTAATGGTATTTTTTGTTGTTATTTTTTCTTGAGGAATCACCCTAAACGTTTACATCTGAACTATAATTTTTGTTGATCACTTTGGTTGATCCTAATATCTCTTTCACATCAGAGTGCAGTGTCTTGTTGAGTGTCATATTACAGTTTTTGCAGGTTGTGGAAACAGTGCAACATGTTCAGTATGTTGTTCAGTATCTTCATGTCTGCATTGCATTCCCTGTCCTTTTACAGGTGTCCCCTCTGGTCCCAGGAATGTCATCTCCATCGTCAACGAGACCTCGGTGATCCTGGAGTGGCACCCGCCTAGGGAGACTGGCGCCCGCGATGACGTCACTTACAACATCGTGTGCAGGAAGTGCCGTGCGGATCGGCCGTTGTGCTCCCACTGTGATGACAACGTGGAGTATGTGCCCAGGCAGCAGGGCCTGACTGAGACCAGGGTGTTCATCAGTAACCTGTGGGCCCACACCCCTTACGCCTTTGAGATACACGCTATCAATGGCGTCACCAACAAGAGCCCCTACCCTGCCCAGCACGTGTCCATCAACATCACTACCAACCAGGCTGGTCAGTGGCATTGTACAGCACCATGCTTTGTGTCTCACACCATGCTTTAAAATACATGTTAATGTACAGGCATTCACAACAAGTACATTTCAGTGGTACACGTTTCAAGGTAACTGCAACAAAAAGGTCTGAGACAGTCTAATGGTCTACAGTCAAGCTTTAGCCCTATACTGTATACAATCGATTTTCTCTGTCCTTTAATAAGATGGATGCTATTGATAGCCGTCTTGTATTCTTGACTGAAAGCCTTCCTCACTCGTCAACAGAATGAGTCAACAGACTCAACACAATCCTGTACATTGCTATTGATCAGCAGCAATTAAATCCCAAGGTTACATTCTTGTTATTTTTTTGTTGTTGTCAATAAGTGAATAAGTGAAGCTGTTTCACCTGTTGCTGTTAGGTGAGTTTCTATTGAACAGCCTCCCCTGGCAACCATTATAGACTTTTGTTCTGGAAATCAATGCCCTAAGGCTTATATTTATCATCTAAATGATGAATGCTATTGCACAACAACACATCAGCGCTACTGGCATTTCTTGTTTTTTAAACCGGAGACATTCTAGAACATTCTAGAACCAAAGGCAAGGCTTTTGATCTTTTGTCAAGACTTCACTTCGGCTGTTTTGGATTTTTCATGACGTTTTCAATATTCAAGCATCGCAGATTGGTTTATTACTTGTATGTCTCTCACAATACAGACAACACCATTCAGGAGGTAGAATTCAATGTAAGTCATACAATGTATCTTTCTATCGCTTTCTTTTGTTATTGAAAAATCATATGGACTTGATAATTGATAATAAGTCCTTCCGCTTTTAAATATGGCGTGAATCAGCCGTATCAGAATCTATCAAACTTCTGTAGGTTGGTGTAATGAGGTGTAATACATGAAGGAGAGATTGTTTCATTGGGAAGCCATTCTAGTACTCAGTGGTCCTGTCATACGGTATACCCATGGGTAACACCAGGCCAGCCAACGACGCCTCTCTCTCCAGACATAGGACTCGTTGTTAGGAAGACTTGAAAAAGTCTTCTTGAAAAGGATTATAGTCATGACTCTCTTCAGTGCTCCACTGTGAATGTTCTTGGAGGAACATCAAGATTGTATCTTACGCTGCTATATTGCTTTCAATTAAATGGAACTATGGTTACTGAGCTAACACCGTGTTCAGTTGCATTCAATTATAACCATGTGTTGAACCAAACAACAGGCTATAGAGAACACCTGGAGTCTACAGTGCCTTCAGAAAGTATTTATACCCCTTGATCATTTACACATTTTGTTGTGTTACTGCCTGAATTTAAAATGGATTAAATTGAGATATCTTGTCACTGGCCTAAACACAATCCCCCTTAATGTCATGGGGGAATTATGTTTTTAGACATTTTTACAAATTAATTAAAAATGAAAAGCTGAAATGTCTTGAGTCAATAAGTATTCAACCCCTTTGTTAAGGTGAAGTTAATTCAAATCAAATTGTATTAGTCAATGCAAATAGTCCAGGTAGCCATTTGATTAAGTGTTCAGCAGTCTTACGGTTTTGGGGTAGAAACTGTTAAGGAGCCTTTTTGTCCCAGACTTGGCGCTCCAGTACCGCTTGCTGTGCGGTAGCTGAGAGAACAGTCTATGACTTGAGTGGCTCTAGTCTTTGACAATGTTTAGGGCCTTCCTCTGACACCACCTGGCATAGAGGTCCTGGATGGCAGGAATCCCTCTGTAGCGCCTTGCGGTCGGATGAAGAGCAGTCGGAGGCTGAGCGGTTGCCATACCAAGCGGCGATGCAACCAGTCAGGATGCTCTTGATAGTACAGCTGTAGAACTTTTTGAGGATCTGAGGTCTCGTACCAAAAATCTTTTCAGCCTCTTGAGGGGGAATAGGCATTGTCATGCCCTCTTCATGACTGTCTTGGTGTGTTTGGATCATGATAGGTCCTTAGTGATGTGGACACCAAGGAACTTCAAGCTCTCAACCCGCTCCACTACAGCCCTGTCGATGTCAATGGGGGCGTGCTTGGCCCGCCTTTTCCTGTAGTCCACAATCAGCTCCTTTGTCTTGCTCACATTGAGGTCAGGTCTCTCTATAGGTGGTCTCATTGTTTGTGATCAGGCATACCACCGTCGTGTCGTCGGCAAACTTAATGATGGAGTTGGAGTCATGTGTGTCCACGCAGTCATGGGTGAACAGGGAGTACAGGAGGGTCAGCATGGCGGATGTGTTGTTGCCTACCCTCATCACCTGGGGGCAGCCTGTATGGAAGTCCAAGATCCAATTGCAGAGGGAGGTGTTCAGTCCAAGGGCCCTCAGCTTAGTGATGAGCTTGGAGGGCACTATGGTGTTGAATGCTGAGCTGTAGTCAATGAACAGCATTCTCACATATGTGTTCCTTTTGTCCAGGTAGGAAAGGGCAGTGTGGAGGGCAATAGAGATTCCGTCACCTGTGGATCTGTTTGGGCGGTATGTGATTTGGAGTGGGTCCAGGGTTTCTGGGATGATGGTGTTGATGTGAGACATGACCAGCCTTTCAAAGCATTTAATGGCTACAGAGTGAGTGCTGCAGGGCGATAGTCATTTAGGCTGGTTACCTTGGCGTTGAGCACAGGGACTATGGTGGTCTGCTTGAAACATATACAGTTGAAGTCAGAAGTTTACATACACTTAGGTTGGAGTCTTTAAAACCTGTTTTTCAACCACTCGACAAATGTCTTGTTAACAAACTATAGTTTTGGCAAGTCGGTTAGGAGATTATTTCACTTATAATTCACCGTATCACAATTCTAGTGTGTCAGAACTTCAGATACACTAAGTTGACTGTGCCTTTAAACAGCTTGGAAAATTACAGGAAATGATGTCACGGCTTTAGAAGCTTCTGATAGGCTAATTGACATAATTTGAGTTAATTGGAGGTGTACCTGGGGATGTATTTCAACGCCTACCTTCAAATTCAGTACCTCTTTGCTTGACATCATGGGAAAATCAAAAGAAATCAAACAAGACCTCAGGGAAAAAATTGTAGACTTCCACAAGTCTGGTTCGTTCTTGGGAGCAATTTCCAAACACCTGAAGGTACCACGTTCATCTGTACAAACAATGGTACGCAGGTATGAACACCATGGGACCGCGCAGCCGTCATACCGCTCAGGAAAGAGACTAATTCTGTCTCCTAGAGATGAACATACTTTGGTGCGAAAAGTGCAAATCAATCCCAGAACAACAGCAAAGAACCTTGTAAAGATGTTGGAGGAAACAGGTACAAAAGTATCTATATCCACAGTAAAACGAGTTCTATTTTGACATAACCTGAAAGGCCGCTCAACAAGGAAGAAGCCACTGCTCCAAAACCTCCATAAAAAAGCCAGACTATGGTTTGCAACTGCACATGGGGACAAAGATTGTACTTTTTGAAGAAATGTCCTCTGGTCTGATGAAACAAAAATAGAACTGTTTGGCCATAATGACCATCATTATCTTTGGTGGAAAAAGGGGGACGCTTGCAAGCTGAAGAACACCATCCTAACTGTGAAGCACGGGGGTGGCAGCATCATGTTGTGGGGGTGCTTTGCTGCAAGAGGGACTGATGCACTTCACAAAATAGATGGCATCATGAGGCAGGAAAATTACGTGGATCAGACATCAGTCAGGAAGTTAAAGCTTGGTCGCTAATGGGTCTTCCAAATGGACAATGACCCCAAGCATTCTTCCAAAGTTGTGGAAAAATGGCTTAAGGACAACAAAGTCAAGGTATTTGAGTGGCCATCACAAAACCCTGACCTCAATCCTTTAGAACATTTGTGGGCAGAACTGAAATAGCGTGTGCGAGCAAGGAGGCCTACAAACCTGACTTAGTTACACAAGCTCTGTCAGGATGAATGGGCCAAAATTCACCCAACTTATTGTGGGAAACTTGTGGAAGGCTAGCCGAAACGTTTGACCCAAGTTAATCAATTTAAAGGCAATGCTACCAAATACTAATTGAGTGTATGTAAACTTCTGACCCACTGGGAATGTGATGAAATAAATAAAATCTGAAATAAGTAAGTCTCTCTACTATTATTCTGACATTTCACATTCTTAAAATAAAGTGGTGCTCCTAACTGACCTAAGACAGAGAATTTTTACTAGGATTAAATGTCAGGAATTGTGAAAAACTGAGCTTAAATGTATTTGACTAAGGTGTATGTAAACTTCCGACTTCAACTGTAGGTATTACAAACTGGGTCAGGGAGAAGTTGAAAATGTCAGTAAAGACACTTGCCAGCTGGTTAGAGCATGCCCTGAGTACACATCCTGGTAATCCATCTGGCCCTGTGGCCTTGTGAATGATAACCTGTTGAAAGGTCTTACTCACATCGGCTACAGAGAGCGTGATCACACAGTCGTCCGAAACAGCTGGTGCTCTCATGCATGGTTCAGTTTTGCTTGCCTCGAAGCGAGCATAGACTGCATTTAGCTTTTCTGGTAGGCTCGTGTTACTGGGCAGCTCACGGCTGGATTTCCCTTTGTAATCCATGATAGTTTGCAAGCCCTGCCACATCCAAGAAGCATCACAGCCGTTGTAGTAGGATTCGATTTTTGTCCTGTATTGACGCTTTGCCTGTTTGATGCTTTGTCAGAGTGTGTAGCTGGATTTCTTATTAGCGCCCGGATTAGTGTCCCGCTCCTTGAACGCGGCGGCTCTAGCCTTTAGCTCAGTGAGGATGTTGCCTGTAATCCATGGCTTCTGGTTGGGATATGTACGTACGATCACTGTGGGTACGACATTGTAGAGGCACTTATTAATGAAGCCGGTGACTGATGTGCTATTCTCCTCAATGCCATCGGCTGAGTCCCGGAACATGTTCCAGTGTGTGCTAGCGAAGCAGTCCTGTAGCTTAGGATCCACCTCATCGTACCACTTCTGTATTGAGTGCATCACTGGTACTTCCTGTTTGAGGTTTTGCTTGTAAGCAGAAATCAGGACGATATAGTTATGGTCAGATTTGCCAAATCGAGGGCTTTGTATCTGACGCTGTGTGTGCCGTGAAGGTGATCTATACTTTTTTCCCCTCTAGTTGCACATGTGACATGCTGGTAAAAATGAGGTAAAACAGATTTCAGTTTTCCTGCATTAAAGTCCCTGGCCACTAGGAGCGCCGCCTCTGGATGAGCATTTTCTTGTTTACTTATGGCCTTATACAGCTCGTTGGGTGCGGCCTTAGTGCCAGGATCGATTTGTGGTGGTAAATAGACATCTACGAAGAATATAGATGAAAACGCTCTTGATAAATAGTGTGGTCTACAGCTTATCTTGAGGTACTCCATCTCAGGCGAACAAAACCTCAAGACTTCTTTAATATTAGAGATTGTGCACCAGCTGTTGTTGACAAAGAAACATACACCACCACCCTGATCTTACTGGATGCTGCTGTTCTTTCTTGCCAATGCATGGAAAACCCAGCTAACTGTATATTATCCATGTCCTTTTCTGCCACTACTCAATGAAATATAGGAAATTACAGTTTTTAATGTCCCGTTGATAGGATAGTCTCAAACGGAGCTCATCCAGTTTATTCTCCAGTGATTGCACGTTTGCCAGTAGAACGGAGGGTAAAGGCGGACGTATCCACTTGCTGATGCAGTCTCACCCTGCATCTGGATCTTCGACCTCTGTAACGACGTCTCCTCTTCATACGAATGACGGGGTATTGGACCTGGTCCGGGAGGAGCAGTACTGTATATCCTTCGCGTCCAACTCATTAAAGAAAAAATACTCGTCCAGTTCGAGGTGAGTAATTGCTGTTCTGATGTCCTGAAGCTCTTTTCGGTCATAAGAAACAATGGCAGAAACATTATGTACAAAAAAATTAAAAAATAAAGCGCCCAAAAAACACAAAATAGCATAATTGGTCAGGAACCTGTAAAAGAAGGAAGCTTGTACAGAATAAAAATATTCCAAAACATGCATCTTGTTTGCAATAAGGCACTAAAGTAAAACTGCAAAAAATGTGGCAAAGAAATTAACTCTATGTCCTGAATGCAAAGCATTATGTTTGGGGAAAATCCAACACAACATATCACTGAGTACCACTCTTCATATTTTCAAGCATGGTAGTGGCTGCTTGTCATCGGCAAGTACTAGAGAGTTATTTAGGATAAAACGAAATAGAACAGAGCTAAGTACAGGCAGAATCCTAGAAGAAACCCTGGTTCAGTTTGCTTTCCACCAGACACTGGGAGACAAATTCACCTTTCAGCAGGACAAAAACCTAAAATGCAAGGTCAAATATATACAAGTTGCTTACCAAGATGACATTGAATATTCCTAAGTGGCCTAGTTACAGTTTTGACTTAAATCCTCTTGAAAATATATGGCAAAACTTGAAAATGGCTGTCCTACAATGGTCAACAACCAACTAACAGAATTTTTTAAAGAATAATGTGCCAACATTGTAGTATCCAGGTGTGAAAAGCTCTTAGAGATACAGATGTAATCGCTGCCAAATGTGATTCTATTGACTCAGGGGTGTGAATACTTATGTAAATTAGATATTTCATTTTCAATAAATGAGCAAAAATGTCAAATATGTTTTCACTTTTACATTATGGGGTATTATATGTAGATCGGTGAGAAAGAAAATATTTGTATCCATTTTGAATTCAGGCTGTAACACAACACAATGTACAATAAGTTAAGGGGAATGAATACTTTCTGAACATTGGCTTGTAGAAACAGGATTCAAGTAGACAGATTTAATGCCTGGCCAAAATGTAACGTTCTATCGTTTGATAGCTTCACATTAGAGGAAAGCGGGGGAAATGAGAATGTAATTGGACTTTATTACCTAGTAGTTAATAGTGCTAGTTAATAGACCCCATCATCTTGCTTGACAAGGTAAGTGCTCGACTTGACAGATGGATATAGATTAAGAAATAAATAGATACACCAAATAGCCAATGCCATTGTCTTTTGTAAAAACGGCTGCAGTGGTAATGCGTAAGTAGCTTTTAATTTCACTTCAGAAAAGTGGTCAGAGCCATTGTGTTGTTGCCAGGTAATTGGGCCATTTCAGCTGTCCCTGAGAAGGAGTTTATGTCATGTCTCTGTAGGGAAAAATCTGTCATGTTTAGAATAAAAGAAGGAGTTGAGAGGCAATGGAGGAGATGGTTACCTTAAAGCTAGAATCCTTATGTCACGAACGTGTGGAGACGGACCAAGGCGCAGTGGGATTAAAGTTCCACATATTTATTTAAGCGAAACTTCCAAACAAAAAGAAACAAACAATCAACGAACCGTGACATCAGAGGTGCTACATGCACTAACGCAAAACAATATCCTACACAGCAGGTGGATACAGGGAGCCCCAATTAGAGACAACGAACCTCAGCTTCCTCTAATTGGGAACCATACCAAGAGCACCAACATAGAAATAATAAACCTAGAACACCCCCCGAGTCACACCCTGACCTACTATACCATAGAGAACCAAAGGCTCTCCATGGTCAGGGCGTGACACCTTAGTTGCTACATCCATTTTTGGATGTAAATATTTATGATATAAACCCATTGATTCTTGAAGAATATAACGTATAAATGCCTCATGAGCTTAGTTCAACTGCCGTACCCCATCAGAACCAAAAATATAAGCTTGTTTTACTACAAAGTGTAAACATCTTAAGTGTAAACAAACACTGTATAGCCTTTCTCCAGCCCCATTCCTTAGCTTTTAGAGAAACATTCGGCAGGGACCACGGGGCGAACGCTTTGTTACTGTTTCAATTAAGGATTCTAGCTGAATGAGTTGGCTAGATCAGGGTTATTAAACCGGGGGTCTGTGGACCCCTAGCGCTACTGCTGTTGGTCAGCAAAAAAATCAAATACATGATAAGACAAGATGTGGATTTTTTGATCGGGGTCCCTGGGTCACAGGTTTGCCTGGGAGGGGGCAAGAAAAGGTTGGAAGACCCCTGGGCTATATTGAAAGGATAATGGTGTGAGTGTACACCACTGTCCTTTTGACAGAGTCACAGGGGATGGGAGGTTGGTTCAAATAGTGCCCCCCCGACAGTTCAGAGAAAAGGAAATCTCTGTTGAGGAGAGAGTTAGTTGTGGTTCAGTGAAGGGGCCATTAGACCTGATTCAGTCTGGAGTGACAGAGCTGACAGGAACCCTGATTGATGCACCGCTCTGTAACTCCTCTCCTCTCTGACACAGTGGTGTGTATTCTCATGCATACCCGATTTACCACCAACCAAAGACCAGCTTACTTATTAGAACCTTTCAGTTAAATGTAAAATATGATATTACACATTCTTTTACCATTGCCTTTTACGGTTTATGCATTCTCAACTGTAGTCTGAGAAAGTCTTTAGGAGAGTGGGTCAGTGGGAGCCATGAATTCAATGAATTAAAACAGAGGTGCAGATTGAATGGCATGAAATAAATCAGCTAATGTGGGCAACATATTAACATGTACACTCCGAGGTCTGCTTACTCTTCCAGAACTGTGGCAGAGTAACTGACACTAGCGGATGATAGAAGCTCACAGAGAACAGTGCCAAACCCTCTACTCTGGCAAGACTCTGGGGCTCCACACTCAAACCCCAAACTCTTCTCATGCTGGCATGGAGGGGGTGTGGGGGGCACTGGCGCCCAGAGGAGGCTTCTCTCCAGCCCATGACAGTGTGTGCTCAGGGGAATGGTTCTTACACACACTCCCCTCAGGGAAATGTAAAACATGTCTACTGTTCCATGGGTAGTAGGATATGTCTGGCCAGAAGTTGCATTAGTCCACATAAAGGGATCCATGTTAACTTGAGCCTCTCATAAAGACCAGTGAACCGTGTCAATTTGTAGAGAGATACTTGGTTCTTTGTTCCATCAGTGGGCACTTTGAGAGTATTTGGATCCATCAGACAGACTCTTGAATTCCCAAGCCGGAAATTTGTCATAGCTCTTTCACAAACTGTACTAATCATTGAACAGCTTCAGACACTTACTCATAGACACTGCTTGCTACAGTAGTAAGACTGCATTTACATTTCTCATGGAATATATTTTCCTGGCGTTTTGAATCTGTGACGATTCAGAATCACTACATCAGCCAGTCCCATCCTCCATGTCACCAGTATTTTGCAGAGTCATAGGGGTCTGTCCTTTCTTACCACAGCTCATTCACCCATGACACCGTTAGCAGCATACCACCCTGCATCCCACTGCTGGCTTGCCTCTGAAGCTTAGCAGGGTTGGTCCTGGTCAGTCTCTGAATGGGAGATCAGATGCTGCTGGAAGTGATGTTGGAGGGCCTGTAGGAATAATTCTTTCTTCTGGTCTAAAAAAATATCCCAATGCTCCAGGGCAGTGATTGGGGACATTGCGCTTGTAGTGGGCTGTCTTTCGGATGGGACTTTAACATGAGTAAACACCTCAAGAAAATACAGAATAACATTAAGGTACAAGTGTAGCTACAGTAGCCACTGGCAGTTAGCTATATGTAATATCTTAACACAGAAAGCCAATCTCTTGTGTTTTGGTCAGTTTGTCTCCTGTGCCCTATAAGGACATTTGGAAATTGCATCTGAACCAACATCTGGTAAATAAGAAAACAAGAAACAGATGGAAATATTGCACTAGGCAAGATAACAGGCTGTCTGTCTCTGTGTGAGGGATCCCTGATGTTCCACTCTTCCTCTGCCTGAGTAGAGGCATTATCTAGAGCTATAAAACATTCACACAGAGCGAGAGAGAGAGCGAGAACAAGCGAGAGAGAGGGACAGACAGAACAATGCATACAGAAAGAAAAGGCAGAGAAAGAAGGAGAAAATATTTTTTGTAGTACAACCGAAATACTTTTATTTCATGTAGCTTGAATCCAAATTGGTAAAGGAAACAGGGTCATCATCAACATTACATTAAATGTTGGCTGTAATGAGACTTTCCTAATGATGAAGTCTATCTGACAAAAAGGTAACATTGTTTTATCTGATATATGTGAAGAATCACTGTACTTTTCCTCCAACAAGCTCTGCCTTATTCTTGTGGGAAACAGTGTTGGAATATAGAGATCCTGCTTCGTCCTATAGGTCTCCTGTGGGACATTCTTACCTTGTGAGGAATGCTGGTGTTCGGGAGATTGGAACTCTGACAGTTTTACCACCCTTATCTTGCTTGTTCAAATCCTCCTCTACACGTTTCTCTCCTTGTAAATCCACACACATCTTGGAGACATAAAAAGAGCAAAATGCTGAGGCAAGCCTTTTGAGAGCTCTGCTAGTTTACTTCAGCCAATAAAAATTGATCGGTTAGAGGAAGCCCAATATTTCAAAAATTATGATGAAGACATCAATGTCAGTGTAGTAACTTAGCATCGGCCTCACTCAGTGTCATTGTTTATGGAGATTTTGGAGTCCTTTTCTTTATCCGGGGAAACATCGTATTGATAGTTTCAGCATGAGAATCAGAAAAAAAACATGCATTGTCATCAATAGCAGCAAACTATTGAATTTCACAGCTTGCCAGTGGAGGTTGAGGCAGATAACAGCAGTTGAAAGAGCAACAACCCAGACACATGTCTTTTTATGTGAGGGATGCGTCACCACACTTAGTAGAGGAAATGTCAGAGAGCTTTTTTGTAGAGTTTTTAAATATCTGTTTTGGGGCTGTAACTCAGACAGACATAATTCTGAGCTGAGCATGAAGTCTAGTCTAGCGTGGCAGATTTCTTTCTTAGAGAGCTAAAAGTGTTTTTTCTTCTTCTCTGATTTGGCTCCTAATTCTCTCAGCCTCGTGCCAGCCACAGTTAAAGAGGATGGGGAACACACACACACACAGACACACACACACACACACACACACACACACACACACACACACACACACACACACACACACACACACACACACACACACACACACACACACACACACACACACACACACACACACATGTTTGTTTTACTATCCTTGTGGGGACCAAACAATTGATTCCCATTCAAAATCCTATTTTTCTTAACCTAAACCTAACCCTACTCCTGACCCTAAACCTCAAACCCTAATTGTAACCCTAAACCTAACCCCTAAGCCTAAAATAGCATTTTTCCTTGTGGGGACCAGCAAATGTAGTACTCACTCACTCACTCACTCACTCACTCACTCACTCACTCACTCACTCACTCACTCACTAGCTCCATATCTCATAGTCCAAAAACCAAATCAGCAAATGAAATTAAATAAAAAATTCATTGAAAAGATTAAAAAGCAGGCCGTTTGAGGCAAGGAAAGCAGCACATTTGAAACGGTATGAATGATAGGAAGTGCTGGGGGCCTGTAGACTGCTGCCTCACCGCTAGCCAGGCTCAGCGTATTGATAATGCGGCGCAAAGCTGGAGCAGCGGTGCGTGAAAGAGAGCCAGAGAGCCTCCTCTCACTGACTGATGACTATCCCCTCCCCTCTTTTAGCCAGAGCAGCAGTGCACAGACAACCGCTTAACATGACCAACATCTCTCCCTGCTGCTGCTACAGTAAGGATGCTCAGGTACATAGAATTTCCGGGATGTAAGACAATCATACAAACAGATACACCATTAGGTGCTATGGGGGTAATATCCCACACTCCTCTCTCCATCCCTGGTCGAGGGCTTGCTGTGGTGCCCTCCACCCTCCCTGGGTTAAGATGATGGGTTGTTGGCGATGATGGCCTGGGGGATTGTGGTGGTAGCAGAAAGAGAGGGATGAAATTGAATGGGCTGAATGGGTTTAATTCATAAAACATGTTATGGGCATTTCAACTTTATTGCTGTCTGTAAGGGGAAAAGAGGGCTGCAAATCAAATGTGCTATAAAGTGAGCTCAGTTCGATGCCATAGAATTGTTGTAATAGAAATACTATGACCAAGGATACCTCAGTACTGCTTAAAGGAATGGTATGACGACATTATACGTCTGTGGTGTTTCCTAAGAGATTTGAAAGCCATTCAATTAAATGGGACTCTTCAGTCAAGCATGTTTTTTCATACAGTTTCAGCACAGAAGGCCTTTATTTCATAACATTGATCAAACATGTAGGATGGTTGCAATACTAAAGAGTAAGGAAGCATCCATACAGTTGACCTTGCCCCATCTGTCTGTTCCCTTAGCTCCTTCCATGGTTCCCATCATGCACCAGGTCAGCTCCACCATGAAGAGCTTCACATTGTCATGGCCACAGCCTGAGCAGCCGAATGGAATCATCCTGGACTATGAACTGAGGTACTACGAAAAGGTAAGACAACATTTTAATAATTAATGTCTGTAATAATACACGAACAGATCATTATGTCCACCAAAGGCATCTCTTTTACGTTCAATGGAAAGACACCCAGAAGGTTGTCTCTATTGGGTGAATCTTCTGGGCAGGTATTGGTCTACCAAGCTTGCTGGGAATATTAGCCTTTATGCCTTTATCCTTTTCCCCATGGGACTCAATATTCATGTGTCATTATACTTGAAACGTTTACTCAAATTTTATTGTACCCTCTGATTTTTGAGTCATTCCCCTCGTTACCTTGGCGAGTGTGCATCTGAGAATGCCTTTGCAACCTTGATAATTATCCATTAATTGCGTTTAACCCGCGTCTTCTTTGGATGAGCACAGAGCACTGGGTTGCTAGGAGACCGGCGTGATTGGACCTGTTTTGTGTGAAAGGTGTCCTCTCAGTCTGGGTCTTTCGCCAACCCTGTCTGACCTGTGGCTCCTCCACACAGCCTTTTTCCCCCTGAGTAGAGGCAGCACACAGCCTTTCAACTCTATATCATTAGGTAGTAAATATGCAGCTTCCCCCATGCTTAGAGAGGGCTGCCCGGTGGTCTCGCTAACCTTATATCTACTCCATTGCCCTAACCTCCCTCTGTCTCTCTCAGCTTCCTCTATATCTCCCTACTTCTTCTTTCTCTCACTCTGTTTTACACTGTGTTTTTTCATTGTTGTGTCCATTTCCTTTTCATTGTCTCTCTCTGCCTGCTGCACATCTAGAGTCTTCTGTCAGTATCCTTCTCTGGCTCTCGTATTTTCCTCTCTGATATAGTATGGTCATACCTATGGAGTTCATGGATACGATGTCACTTCTATTGAAAAGACTGTGTTAACAGCACTGTACACTCATAAAGCATGCATTTACTGTAATATTGTATATTATCCAACATAATGCTGTCAAATGTGCTCTTTCAGAGAGTTTGGTCAAAATCCTCTCAGTCCTCTGATGACTTAGTTGTTTTCCTGGTCAATCAGTGAAAGGTTGTTATTAATAAGCACTTCATATGTCCAGTTCTGAGAGCACAAGAAGAGGGAGGCTAGCTGGCCTATTTAAACAGGCTAAGTTGCGTTAAAGATATTGAGTGTTCTGTATGTCAAAGACAACTAGCAATTTTAGCATTTTTACTTTTAATGGACGGGGCCACAATTGTTTTCATCAGTCTATGTCTATCAGTCTATGTCTTTGTGTGCCTGCCCCCATCCCCCAGGCCAGGGATGGGCAACTGGGATGGGAAACCCTTTTGTAGGCCTGCGGACAATCAGCACGTAACAATGGGAAAGTAATTCTGCTTTGAAAGTTGATACATTTGTAACCTCACTTTTGAGAAAATGTCCTTGAATAATTTGGTACCTACTGGAGAGCTCTTCTTTGTCTACACCCATTCAGCATCGTTCACACCCTTTTAAGCTTTAGCCCCACCCATCTCTTTAAGGATTCACATGTGAGGCTATGTACTAAACAACCAAAGACACCAGCTACTTCTATCGACAGTTGTTGCAGAGACATCATAAACATTCTATTGAAATAGTTACTTGCATAGTGGAGTCTTTTGTTTCGACATGTAGCTAGCTAGCTAAACAATGAACCATAATCCCAACTCATAATGTTACTGCCCTACATGAATCTGCAGGTAGCTAACCAACGAGGTTCAATGTTAGCTAGCTAACATTAGGCTATAACTAGTGTCGTGACGTTGTATTAGTTAATGTGGCGACTGTTGCTCATCGAATGATTAACTGTTTATAATTGCGTGCTTAAATTAATCAAGCAATGAATCAAGCAATTATTAACTCATTAACCTGGGGCACCATGGGAAAATTAGTTTTATTGAGTTTCTATTTCCCAAATTAACTCAAAGAATATCAGAATATCGATTTTACAACAGTCGCTAAATTAATCAACCTCTAGTCTCATGTCTGAACGTCGCATAATCCGGGAATCTGCACGAACCCGGGCTTCACCAATGAGTTTACCACACCAATCTTGGTTGATTATTTATTTACTAGCAAGCTAAAATGGTGATAAAAATACACATACACAAAACACAGTCTAGGCTATTGATTAGGACTTAGTATAACGGGCCAACACACTATGGCGCGTGTTACCCAAAATGGGGATTTAAAAGAGAGAGAAACAAAGAAAGTACACGAGAGAAATATACATTTGGGTTCATTTGTCAGCTATGCTTATTTAAACCTAGCCTTGCCCCGAACTGCCGCTCTTATGGGTCAGAATATAATGATGTAATTACGTGTTAGAGATCTCAGAGGGGCGTCCCGCGTGGCTCGTTTAGGCTTCTCAAGGGCGCACTGCTCCGACGCAACTCTCTGATTGTCCTCACGATGTCAGTGTCTTTCTTGGCTTGGTGGTCTGATTTCTTCCCTTTTCTCTGTGGTGTCGTCTGAGGACAGACAGCTCTGTAGCTCAGAGCTCACAGCGTATGAATGAAATAGCGTAGATACCACGATTCGATGAAGAGTGGAGGCTAGGTGGTTCGGCTTGAATTCACCCACGTAAACACAGCTACTCATCTGTAGCTTGGGTAGAAAAAGATTTCTTTGTCTTCAAACTTTGTGTTGCGTTTTGGGGTTCGTTGACCATTTAGACCTTCGCTGCAGCTTGGGGTCTCTTTTAGTCTGCAGTTCATTCTTCAGTCACATGTCTTATACCCTCGGGTCAGAAGTGGGCGTAACCGCCTTTAGGGCAATTCTCTGTGCGTACCAAGTTAAGGGACAAGGCCTAGATTTTACTCAAATCCAATTTTAGACACTAACTTCACATCTCATCTTTACCAAAACATTCTCTTTGATTTGGATATTTTCCACACAACGTACAATGTATAAACATCAGGCATACTCTGGGAAAACTCTTAAAGGTACAATGTTTTCATAATAACGTCATCTGTTAACCTTTAATAATAAAACAAAAATTACATACATTTTCATATTCCATCTCTCGTCATGACCACCATTGTGGCTGACGGAAACCATTGTTCCAAAGTCCCTTTATTGCATGTTTAATGTTCTGAGCCAGTTCTCCATAGTGAGGACAAAGGAATTTCTCTGTGTCCTAAGATTTATCCTGGGCGTGAGGGGTCATAAAACCCCCACATCCTCATACCCCTAGATCTCTCCTCCTCTGTTGGGGGTTGAGAGAGACCCTGTAGGATTGTGGTCTCCTGTAACCTGACCTGATCAGGACTGTCATGACACTAGCAATGCAAATGGCTCTGAGATACGAATAATATTACTACACAGATCATACACGTAACATTAGCTAGCTAGCTAACAGTACATTTTCTGACAAACTAGAAACATGTAATATCTGAAAATGTTGCTAGCTAGACTCTCTTAACCGTATACATGGATGGACACTTCTCCCTCTCTGTCACGGATGCCATGGTTCCTCTTAGTTTGAAGATGTAATTCGGAGCCTTCTGTGTTCTCTTGTCGACTCCGTCTGCATATTTGCAATCAAACGCCGGAATTTCCTCCATCTCCTTAGCTATCATACTCTACATGGCAGACCAATCCAAACTCATCTCTTGGCATGTCCAATCATGGCTAGCGGGAAGCGGCCTTTTTCCATGGCTAAACCAAGCTAGGCTCGTAATTTAACAATTGTATTTGTATTTACAGATGGAATACAAGTTTGTTATTAAGGCACATGAAAGTTCACATGTCCCAGAAGGCATCTCTGCCAAAAAACACATTTTGATAAAAAAAATAAAGTTTACGTTCAAATGGCGCCCTTGTGAAGTAAACTCAGCAAAAATAGAAACGTCCTCTCACTGTCAACTGTGTTTATATTCAGCAAACTTAACGTGTAAATATTTGTATGAACATAACAAGATTCAACAACTGAGACATTAACTGAACAAGTTCCACAGACATGTGACTAACAGAAATTGAATAATGTGTCCCTGAACAAAGGGGAGGGGTGGGAGGGGTCAAAATCAAAAGTAACAGTCAGTATCTGGTGTGGCCACCAGCTGCATTAAGTACTGCAGTGCATCTCCTCCTCCTGGACTGCACCAGATTGGCCAATTATTGCTGTGAGATGTTACCTCACTCTTCCACCAAGGCACCTGCAAGTTCCCAAACATTTCTAGGGGGAATGGCCTTCACCCTCACCCTCAGATCCAACAGGTCCCAGATGTGCTCAATGGGATTGAGATCCGGGCTCTTCGCTGGCCATGGCAGAACACTGACATTCCTGTCTTGCAGGAAATCACACACAGAACGAGCAGTATGGCTGGTGGCATTGTCATGCTGGATGGTCATGTCATATCAGGATGAGCCTGCAGGAAGGGTACCACATAAGGGAGGAGGATGTCTTCCCTGTAACGCACAGCGTTGAGATTGCCTGCAATGACAACAAGCTCAGTCCGATGATGCTGTGACACACTGCCCAAGACCATGATGGACCCTTCACCTCCAGAGTACAGGCCTCGGTGTAACGCTCATTCCTTCGAC